>NC_088201.1:43613388-44238388 GCF_037126465.1 Ornithodoros turicata
TCTCACACAGAATTACGTTACACAGTCATCCAAACTAATGACTTCATTAGAGAGGAGTACACACAGACAGAAAAAGAGAATGGTGAAGTGGGCAGCAGAGAAAATATGAACCAGAACAAAACAAACGAATATGAAACACATTTGTAGCACTATTGTGCGAAGAACAGCTCACAGAAGCACTGCCACATGTCTCTCATAAACAGATGGCATGTTACCATAGTTACTTTGACAATGTGCACCACGTAGCACCGTAGTGGGACGTTTGCAAAGATTAATCAGTGAAATTTTCTAATTACTGATCAAGATAGATGTAAATAAAATCACGTATTGCCGCTACGTTTAGCATACCTCACGTTCATGCCCAAGATTCGCGGACACGTCTCCCTAAAGTGAGCTTAGCCTAATAGCACGTGTTGTGTAAGTGAGACGACTTTACCTTTGTACACGTGTATAGATGAGAGGAGACATGAATCCGGAAAGGAAAGAGGAGGACAGTCTAGAGCGAACACTTATCATGGGTCACTTCCTTTTGATTGGTGATAACGGGCGCCGTTTGACGAGCTTGATAAGGATTCTTCAAACTGCTTCGTCGCTTTCAAATGCCAGATTTCTTTTTAGAGGAGCATCGCTGGTACGAATGGCATTCCCAATGCCATCATACCTCCGACACTTTCTGTTTTCACTATTATTGAAGGGCGTTCCATTTAAAATGAGTCAAACATTTTCATAAAAACGTTTCATTGCACTTGAACGAGGCTTACTGCGTAATGTTAGAAAGGGTGCAGAGATACTCAGTCTATTTTTTTTTGTTTCCTGGTAAATTACATAATTCGTTAATTAAAATTATTTGGCAATTCTCCTAACTGCAGGGACTATAGCCGAACTGTCAATGGCGGAATTGTAGAGGGGTAAGGGGGTCTTCGATTATCTTACCCGTGATTATGTACCTCCTCTCAGTTCTGTGTCTTCTTTTTTTTTCTTTTGTCTTTTTTTCCCCGGTTTGAAAAAAGTGCCCCTAAAGTTTCGAAATACCGCCCGACAGCAGCACAAACGCACATGAAAAGAAGTGATCTGTTCGTTCAAACAAGAGGCGCCATCAGCGCATGCGCGGAGTTGGTGTCTGAACAACCAACACCACCTAGTTAGCATCAGGCCTGCTCCCACGTGACACGGCGTCACACAGGAAGGCCTGCTGAGGATGCTGCTATGATGTCGATGAAAGAGCGAACGAGAACAAAACTTGAAGCAGGTCGCAAAGACAGGCAGGCCTCCGTGGGGTGACGTATGCGCGCAGGCCTGATGCTATCTAGGAGGTGTTGGAAAAATAAAATGAACGCAGCCGTGCGAATGCTTTCCGCAGGTGCGACATCGGCTGTGTTGCACAGCTACACCGCTCTCGACTGTCTCCTTCCACAATACCAGTATAATTTAGAGCTATGAAGGAATCAGACACGAGTCGCTACGAGACCAAGTTGTTTATGAACGGTATACAACGTGACGATGTCTGCGCTACACATCGACAACTGGACAGCCCAGCCACAAAACATGCCGCCGATCACAATCACACTGTAGTTTATCTAATATTTTCGCCGAGCCGGTTCATAGCTGATATTGGGAAAGCGTACAAGTCACTGGAAGCACGCAATTACTTCACGTTAGGCGAGCTGTTTGATCAAGGCGTTTCTGGAAAGAGCGCTGATTTGGTACGGCGCACTGGTTCATGTTAGCGTCGTTTTTTTTTTTTTTTTTTTTTGTATACAGGTATCGTGAGGGAATCTTACAAATGCGATGTCAGGGAATCTTTCCGTTTACCGGATCAAAACGACTCCAATCAAACGATTTATTCGTTCTGCGTTGCGCAGAAACTTATGAAAAGTTATTTCAAAAACTATAATCATATGATCAAAAGTTGAAAGTTCGATATTTCCTGTCTGCCTCTCTGTTGCTTTCGACGTCTTGGCTAATGACTTTCTAAACCTGTCTCAGCGTCAGATTTGTAATCGGTTAGTATTACTAGTACACTCCTACCAAACTTCTGAGCAAACCCTGCAAGGCCGATTTGTATTATTAGTGCCTTCAAAGCTACTACACACGGACCGATAAGCTTGGTGATCTCCCGAGTGAATTCGACCATCTACAGGGTGTCCCAGAAAACTGCAGAATTCGGCATGCTCTTCATGTTGGTGGGGTAAAAAAGTGATCTTTACTTGCCAAATTTCCGAGTTCACTTCGCAAAAATTTACATAATTAAACTTAGGTTACATGACATTCACATGAGGAGGTGGCAAAAACCAAGTAAGAACAAATGGCATTGACCGCATGATTCTAGGTGGCGTAGTTTTTTTATTAGAATTCAATGACACGTTTTCTGGGACACCCTGTGTACCAGAAGTGGGCTACCACAACGCAGTCGTATGCGGCCCGCGTAGTTCCTCCAGGGTTCAATGCGGCCCGCAGACACGAATGAGTTCGGCACCCCAGGTGTACAAAAACAAAAAAAAAAAGAAAAGAAAGATCGGATATCGCCATGGTGATGGGAATATTGGGGTAACGTTATCTTAGGCTATTGGCAGTACTTTGTCGAAGGCGAAGTACAGCGTCACCTCGAGTGTTTGCAAAAATCGCCCAGGGTGCACTATTTCACGCGCAAAACATGCCGCTAAAATAAGCAGGCAACTGCACAGAATGTTGCATGTCTGCGAGCATTTGCTTAATGAAAGGATCAAAAAGCGCGCTTCTGGCAATGTGTTAAGTTTCTGCACAGGTACGCCGCCATGATCGGCTTGAAGTCAAGAAAACATTGACACAACACGATTACATGCGCAGTTATATTCGATGCATTGAAATGAGTTGAACATAGAGGCATATGCCTTACTTAGATGACATACACATTTTGTTCGTGAATGATGCTCCCGCACAGCGCCGGCGCAACGGCTCGGCCATGCACAGTTTAAGCATGCTGTCGCCGAGACAAGTGTATGCATGAAGAAAAGAAAAAGAAAAATTGCTTTGCCTTCACTTCTCCTAAATAGAGGTATATAACGTCGTTAGACAAAATATACGATTTTACAGCCATTAAGGTACCCATCAAATTTCATACTTGTGCAACCAAGCTTCCCCGTGGTGCTGCGAGGGAAAATTAAGAAAGAGTGCGAAACATAAAAGTAAGCATACATTGTATACATACAAAAAACGGGACGGTCACACATAAGGTAAAGATGAAAAGGAAATCACCGGCGGGCAGATCACAATGCAATAACGGTATACTAAAGCCATAATAACTTTTGTACAGGATTTTAGGAAAGTGATACTAAGAAGAAGAGAGCGTTGGATTTCCCAAAACGCGAACCTCAGGGGAACGCAGTACCTGCAGCCTTGTCTTTTCTGTTGTTAAAGCAGAAGACACCAGGGTCGTGAAAGCACACCTTTATTTTGTATGTGTTTTTATCAAACCCGTCTTGCGGTGCTGGTTATCAGAGGAAAATGCGCGCTGAACTCTGATAATTCCCCTCCCTTTCGAGTTTAATTCCTCCTCCCATTTACACGTGCTCAAATGTACAGTCAGCTTTCCCACATGCGGAAGTGTCGATAGGCTATGCCCGCTTTAAGTGTGATGTCTCACATTTTGGTCGCACTTTCATGCCCTCGGGAACAAAATTGGCTCGCTACAAAACCAAGACATTCACTTTAGGTTCCAAACATGGTCCTCCTAATTGTGAAACTGCAGTGGAAAATCACCTAAAGCGGATATATTTTGATGTATAAGACTGTGAAATCACGATGGAGCGCGAATTCTACTTCTGTCCTATTGAGTACAATGTGTAAGATTTCAAACGCCGGGGGAACCAAAGCCTTTATAGATATAGGGATAATTCCCGTTTCGGCATTATTCCTTGTATATAGATCTCACAGGATCCAGTGGCGAACCAGTGAAAAGTGTCGGCGTTCTCCGTCAAAATGAAATTATACGTTTCTTATGCATTGCGTCTACGGGTGCAATGCAGGCGAAGCACGCTTTAAGTTTTTGTTCGCGAATCTTGGGCATGATCATCATCGTGTATCCGTTCTGGTTGTTGTGAAGTGAACGGTTAATAATTCGAATGTCTGTTTTCAAGAACGTAATGGGCGACATTTTTCAAAGTCACGTTATTTCACATGAAGGCCACGCCATGATAAGTAAACACTGAATAAAAGATAGGTATCGGATAGAACTTAAGTACCTATGGGGGTAAGCATCGTGCTGTGACTAGCACACTGATAACTGGAATTTGAATAATGCATCGGTTACCATGCCTAGAAGCTTTTTGGAGATATTTAGGAAGGTTATTCAAAGAAGAGAAGGGAGAGACGAGCGCAAAGTATTACGCTACAAGAAAAGTAAAGGAAACGTATAACCATGAAAGAAGTAAGAGCTAATCTCTTTACACGGCCTCTCTTTATGCAAATAAACTTCGTGTTATCAACATAAAACCGCACACTCGAATATAAAATAGAACTAGTGGGCCGTTAGTATAACTTATGAAAAGGCACTTACTTGAAAGAAAACTTAAAGGACACCGAAGGCGATGTACATCTCTTCTAGAATGCACATTTCGAGAAAGATGAGCAAAATCCTATTTTAATAAATTCAGCGCAGCGAGATAGGTATCCACAGGGGAAACTATGAACTGTCTCTTTTCTTTTTTTTTTTTTTGCTAGGGATGAATAACTAAACAAAGAACCACTTGCGCGATTAAAATCGTCCTTACGTCTGTCTTTTTACCAAGTGTAATAGGCTGAAAGACGCGGATGGAAATAAATGACTTGCAATAGTAGCAATGGTACTTTGCAGTCACAATAGGATAGCTATCTTATTCCATTTCGGCGCTGAATTTTTAAATATCCACTTGAATGTTTTCCCGCTCTGGTTTGGCTTGTATACATCCAATGAGGCAAAAAATCTAATGGACGAGTGTAGTAGTCCTTGTGTATACATGTAAATGGCGCCATGCACTAATATAGGACATCAGGGCTTAGTGGCTGTGGAAAAGGTAAAAAGAGCTCGGTCCTATTATTTACATTCCAGCCTGCGCAGAACCGGGAATGTAGCAAAATTTGCACGATGCTCATATTGAGCTAAAAGTTGTCAAAAATACTAGTGCAGCGCATATGGAAGTCGTCATGTAAGGTGAACATTTCAGTTTCTGGCTTCTGGGTTAGTTTATTACACTATTATACATTCCCTGTGGTTTGCTCTTCATCATACTCCTCCATTAACTCATATGACTCAACTCATAAGACCGTGATTCTCCTGCTGTAAAAATGCTTCAGATGGTCTTATTCAAGTACATATAACGAAGGTTAAATAAAATAATTATAAAATTGTGTGGTCTAGGACCACACAGTTTTATAATGCTTTTATTTTCAGATTCGGTATGTGGCCTTCTTTCACTTCCACGTATTACTTCACTTTTAAAGGAACCATAACCCGTCTAGGGAACTACACCCGAAAACTCCAAGGGAAATCTATGCGTGTATGAGGGAACATTAAGAAAATTAAGTGACGAGTGCCGATCATGCTCAACCGTGAAGAAGCGGTGTTTCACCTTTCAGCGTGAGGATTTTGACACCGAAGACGCCGGAAGATCAAGGAGACCTTCAGCCCGAAATTGTTGCGATTGTGTCCATTTGTGTCCTCATTTTGGCAGGTCGGCGAATCTCGGCTAAAATAATTGCAGAGACCTTAGACATATCCAGATAACGCATTGGGTTTGTAATTAATGAGAGTTTGGTATGCGGAAGCTATCAACCAACTGGGTGCGGAAATGTTTGAATGCCGATGAGAAACAACGCCGAGCGGATGCCTCCAAGTTGATTTGGCAGTATTTTGAGCGTTCTAGTGACACTTTCGTGAGCAACTTGTTACAGTTGATGAAACATGGTAGCCATCGCTATGATCCTGAGACAAAACAACAGTCCATGGAATGGCGGCACTCAGGTTCTCACTCGGGAAGAAATTCAACACTCAACGATCAGCGCGAAAGGTCGCGGCCACATTTTCTGCGACAAGGAAGGTGTTTTGATGACCCCACTATCTCCAGACGGGTGTTAAAGGGGTTGGGACACTTTCACAGATGTGGTTCATTACATCATCGACGCATTCTACTGCACGCAAGAATACCGAGGAAAACAGAATTATTCTTCTACGTGTCGTACACACCCTCGAACACACTCCTCACCGAAGCGCTGACGTCACAGAGCTCAGAGTTGCGTCCATTCCCGTCGGCAGCCGTACGCACGCGATTTCTTGTGCGCTGCCTCACTGGCGGCGGCGAGGGCTGTGATGGCAGAGCCGCGTGGGTTTTCTTCAAACGCTTTGAGACATATGTCGACACAGTTCCCTTCGAAGTCGGCCCAGGACGCACATTCCACCGTGGCGACAGTCGTGACGTTACCCGCCTACGTGAGGCCGACAACGGCGAGCCCTTTCACCAGCATCACCGCCGCGGCATGAGTTTCGGTATTCGAGGTACTCATTTTCTCCGCTTCTACGTATTACCCTGTTCGCTGTGAAACTTTCAATGCAGGTTCACATTGGTGCAAACAACCGTCTTTAACGTTTATCTGGGATAACGTGGGATGACATGTCGCGTACGTACCGTACCTTGCTCTGCCGATTAAAACCGGCAGAGCAAGCAAAGGAGGCTTTGAAAGAAACAACAACAACAACATAGATGAATGGATGATGATGATGTGGGATGTTTCCCTGCGTTGAGTGCAGGACCCTACCCCATTCCAAAAAAGGTTCACATGAAAGGATGACGAGGGAAGGAAATCCCTACAGTTCCTGAAGGAGGCCGCTGGCCCTCAGAAAGGAAAGAAGAGCGCCAAGTGCACGGCACTGATGTCCAGGGTTACTCCATGGGCCGACCACTTTGCAGATGTTGAAAGAAAAACGGCGCTGAAAGCCACGGAAATGTCGTTCTCCTTTTGCAGGACACTGCACAGGCTCACAAAGCAGGCAAGACAACGCAGGTTGTGAAGGACTTTGGATTTGACTCCACTGAACATTCGCCGTACTCGCCGGATTGCCGCATCCGACAATTTTTTTAAATTTTTTTATTTTTGTTCTCGAACCTGAAAAGAGGGTTGAAAAGAAAGAGATTCTTGGAGGTGATAGGAGCAGCCGGAACATATCTCAGAGAGCAGACGTCGGATTTCTTTTTTCAAGCGTTAAAGAAGCTTCAGGAACGATGTGCTAAGTTCGTTGAAATGCAGGGTGAATATATCGAACTGTAATTTATGACTCTAGGCCGCGTTCTTCCTTCATTGTCGGGCCGATAACTCGATAACGTTTCAGCACCCCCTCATAAGCGACGCAGGTGTGAATAAGGATGTCTTACGAGTATTTTCAGTTTTTCTTTGTCTATTTCCATCATTGCATTGAGCCGTCAGAACAGAATTTTGTTTTGTTCTTTTTATAAAGGTCAGATATGCCGATTTTTAGTGCCACAGAATTGAACGATACTCACGCTGTGTGTCCATTAGGGAACACTGGATATGTGTGCGAAATATTTTTGGCACAACTGTGTGTAGTCTTTTAGAAAAACCGGCAGGCCGTCAAGTCGTTGGGAAACCCTGCGCACGGGCACACTGATGTCACTGCTTTAGGTTTTAACTGTCTTGGCTTGGCATGAGATGGACCCTTGACTTGGTCGCTTGGGTTCTTTCGTTTCGTTCTCTGTGGATTTACATTGGCAAGCAGCTGTTATGTTATTGCTAAAGCCGGAAACAAATAACATGTGAACATTTCTTTGGCACGACATTGTTTGGAAAGCGCACTTACTTCCGCTGAACTTGCCTTTTATGAGCCACAGCGATATGTACGCCACGTCGAAGTTGTCAACCATGAGACGGTGCTGCGCTCCCGGCTGTTAGAACAATTCATCCGAGCATGCAAGTCACCACAAGTTATGAAAAGAGCAAGCAGTGCGAAGCTCTTGGCTGACAGTGATTGACTGCCGTGCGGACTGAGTTCCACCTCCGAAAGCAACGATTTATCCCAAGCATTTCGTCCATGAATCTTATAGGTAACGTGCGACTCCAGAGGCAATTTGGAATCTCGGCACCAAATCGTCTGAAGTGAGATACCGTACACACACATTTTGAACGTGCTGCGGAGGATCAAGGCAAAAAGAAAGAAAAAGAACAGCAAAATGGAGGTAAGTCGAGGTTCAAGTTAATGTTTATAGAGAGTAATATCTCCTACAGCAGAACAGTCGTGTTAATACCACCGCGATATAAAAATAGGAAGCTTCATGAATCGAGTGTGCAGCTGTCTGTTAGCTACTGCTCTTCATTTGATATAGCCACGATTAACAACACAACAGTATTGATAATCTAACTTGTGAATTACCACAAGTGCACGATGAAGGTGGAAATGAAGCTGGGCCTGGCTTGCATCGGGTGCATGAAGAAATTGCTGACGCGTCACTTGCAGTCCAGCTGCCACCAACCGGTATGACAATATGACGTTATAATTTGAGTATTCACCAGTATGACACATGCAAACGTCTTGACACTACTCTTAAATCGGTCATTAATACTACAACCACTGCTTTCAGGCTGCAAAACAAAGGCCACCATTCCGATTAACTGCTACCTCCCAATTCGAGCACTTTTGCTGTCCAAACAGTGGCTCCTATAGATGGGGTGGTACGCTTCACTGTGCGATATAGAAGGTACATTGCATTAGTTCAGTTAATTCGCCTTTTGCACGTTTTTGTTACTGCTAGCTGGATTACTGTTGGAGCTACAATCCTTTCTGACACGGAGAAGCTGACGTTGTGTCTGATAACGTTTTAGAGTTTTCACTGTCATTAACGCCCATTGAGGAAGGTGCCTTTACTATAAGTGAATGTTTCATTGAAAAGGAGCAGAGAAGTGATGTTAGCATTGTCTACCCTTATTAATTCACTGTCTGTGTTCTGAGAGTGGGCGTTACCGCATTAATTATATTTTTAGTGGGACTACTGCACGAATATTGTGTGCATGCTACACACGTGCTGTTCACCAGGCAAAAATACCTAAGCAGTGCCGTGTTGTCTTTTTATCCAAAGTCCATAATCTTACTACAAAATCATTATAAAGTAAATATGACTATCCATTTCTTGTCATTAAACTCATTTCTTTCCTGCAATGGTGAGCAACCCTGAGGACACGTGCAAGAAGGGGGGTCTCTTCGGGATGAAGAGCCCTCATCTTGTCATCAGGATTCAGTGGTTGATGAATGGTTCATGTTCTCAGGCACATGGAGACTTCAACAAGTAATACACAAATATCCAATGAGTGCCAACACCAGGGGTTGAACGTGGACCCTCCTGATTGCCGATCAGGTATGTTGCATTTCAGGCACTCATTAACTTTTTCGTGAATTGCTTGTTGACTTTGTCCCTTAGGCTCTTGGAGGCTCTGTGTGTTGTTGTTTTTTCCCCTAGATGGAGCTTGCCACGGCTCGTTTGCCTATCTGTTAGTGCTAATGCTTGTGTTGTGTTCGTCTGTTTGTGTGTTCCAGCCTCAGAAGGGTTGCTTTCGATCAGGTTAGGTACCTTTCATTTAGACATTGCAAACAGCAAGCAGTGTTTCTCAACGCAGCTTCGAAGTGGCGTTCCTGTACCACTGCTGCAACCATAACAACAACAACAAATAAATTAATGATAATGAATGGGGAAATTCGCCAGATAAGGTGCGGCCCACTACCCCAAGGCCATAACCATAAAGTGTATACGTAAAGCCGCAAATCATATTCATTGTCCTTTTATTTTGTGCTATGTAATACTGTTCAAGTTCTGTCAAAGGAGAGCGTAGTAGTATGTAGTAGCGGTATAGACCCAATGTAGTAGTATTACTAGTATAGTTCAGTACTTCCTTGAAGTAGGAGGAATGGCAGCGCATGAAAGCTGGAAGGAAACTGTCACGGTATGACAAGTGTTTATGTGTTGTGCCATCTAACTACTTATTTTATCTCTTAATTTTCACCAGCGTATCGTGTCAAGCCATGTTGTATCAATTTGGAATATGTTCATTTTAGTGGCCAGATCGGCTGTTAGAAGTGAGAACATATCCTGTGTGTGTGTGTCTTTTCCATCCGTGCCTCTTGATTTTCCTCCCTGACACTACACATCTTAGGGATAGGTTCTAGAACCCGCAGTTGCAGCCAAGTGAGAATTGCTTTTCAGGGTGTTATCATGCTGGCAGTTGAGCATCTGGTTAGATTATTTAGTGGATGGGAATCTGTAGCTTCACGCAAAAACTACCACAGAGTACAAAGGGGTTTTAAGTCCAGCTTCCTTGTGTTACTGATAGTATCACACTAAAACGCAGTATACACTATGATCATTTCTATGGGGCATGTACAATGAAATCAACAGATACTATTTAGAAATATGTTTCCTATTGCAAAAAATAAAAAAATAAGAAGAAGAAGGAAAAGAAAGAAAAACAGGAAAAGAGCGACTTGGAAAGCTGTTCTAGAGCTGACACCGAGAATCCATTCATGAACTGCACATACCTGTACACATCACAACGGCAACAAATTATTCGATTTTTTCTGGAACTATTGGAACTGTGGTTGTCCAGCCTGTTATTGGAGCTTTATGCGGTTCGATGCTAGAGATATTTAGAGATTTCTGATCCCGTACAGTGTCTTAATTTTCATATAGAATAGTTTGTAAGTACTTTCTTTACTGACATTTATATTTGCACCGGTTCCCTACATTACCTGATTGACGGAAAATGTAAGTAAAGAGATTTATTTGCTGGCCAAAGAATACAAAAGTGTCGTTTTTTCTATGGAGACATTCCCTGTTTACAAGACATAAAAGGTGCGAAGTTAAAGTGGTGCCATGATGGTACGGTCTAGCATTTTTTTATGTTTTGCCATTTCTCATATTTTTACTGTTATTCGTGTGCATAGGGAAGGATATGTATGACTAGGAAGGTACAGCATACGCATAACAAACTATTTCATATGTAGCCACACATATGCTTTAGGAGCTTGGATGATCCACTACATAATGGATGTCAAGGCATATGTAATTGTAGTTCATGTACGATGCTTATGCATAAGCATAACTTCCATGAAGACACATGTTAACACATTGGCGACATGTATCTCGAACTGTAAAGGTGAGAGGCAGTCGAGAATGCTGCAGACATGGTTGTATCTTACAAATTGCTTAGCATGTCCTACATGATGAACATTAAATACAAAGTGCTGTGTGCAAACATTCCTGTGAACAGAATTAATTCACAGGCTGACCACTGATGTCACCCATGACGACAGCTACGTAATTTGCCTCTATCACCTTTGCACCCCGTGAGATGAGTTGTGAGATGAAATAGCACTATATACAGCAGGATATAATTCATGCACGATGTTATATTTTTGTTTTCCATGAGGCAAAAAGAGTGCACCCGCTGATTTGATTTCTAGGACCTATGCTATGCCCTCAATCTTCAGACTCCCGAGACATTTCTAAGGGGCAATATGTGCTCTGATATTTCCCTGTCAGCTGTAACCACATGACTTCTGAAGATTTAATTCGTGTTCATGTTAGGCTGCCGTGTTCATTAAAAACAAAATGCACATGTTAGACATGAGCGCAGCAGTCTGTAGCGTGCTAGACGACGCAGCATGACATGTGAGTGTGCGATTCAAAGAAAACTTCTAGAAAATGCACAGAATCCCACAAAAAGGTTTAAAATGTGATTTGTATTTTGTTTTGCATCGCTCGTCGTTTCATAATATCGCAGTCGGTGTTACACATCGATAAATCGTATGTAAAACTCGTAGTAGCGTTGCGCGGTGTCTCATATACACCGCACGCTTTTTTCTTGCAAAAATAAACGGTGACGGCATTTTGTACAGCTGTCAAAACGTCAGTCAATTTCCTCCGATACTTGTCCCTACACGACAACTGCTGTGAAGGGGCTAACGCGAACGCGAGTTGATACAAACTTTTCGAGCTCACAAGACACAAACGTCGAATTGCAGTCAGTACATCACGTAGGGGCCCAGGTCTAGACGACCTGAGCCCCTACGTCATCGATTACGTTTTGGCCGCCGCGCAAAGCATGCTGGTGGACATTATCAGCTGTATCAGCCGACGCATTTTTCCCGCTTCTCGCCCACCACAGCAAAATATAACCTCGAACCCGTCTTCTCGAGGCGTCACGTGTTTGTAAACAGAGGGTCGTCTACAGAGATGAACACATTATTGGGGTGACACGTTTTCTGAAGCAATGCTTTTTAAGGAAGTGACTCGGCTACGGATTTTTCCCCCGCACGGTTAAAACTATGGCATGTAGAGTATTGCGCAATAGTCTTGTGGTACGGATGTCGAAACAGTGTGAGGAAGAATGTCGTCTAGTGGCGTTATTTGCCACTTGTGTGGATATTGCTCTCAACGCTTCTCTAACAGGTTATGAGCTGCTCGTGGTTGTTGACTTTCACTGATTTTGCAGCAACGCAGCGACACAATGATGTAATGAACGGTGCAGCGACAACGTCAAGGGGTTATGCGGGAAAGGTGTCGCTTCGAGGTCGAGTCCAAACTTTTAGAGCGTTCTTGAATCTGGAATAACAGTACACTCTTAAAAACTGATACTATATCTATGCTAAAAATAGGCCTTCACTGCATAGCACATGTAGGTCAATTGATCAGAATTATATCGTCCTGTCTTCTCATTTATTGAAAATGGGGGCGTACGCCTTTTCTGTAACATTTTACATCTGCCCAAAGCAGAGCGTCGCACCAAGCCAGAACCGAAACCGAAAGCCGGAATTAACCGTTATTTTTAGCTGGAACTGAACCGGAACTGAACCGCAATTACTAGCGCCATCTTGGAGCTGAACCGGAACCGAACCGATCTAAAAACTTCGGTTACCGGTTGACTAGGTGCGGGCCAAGTGTCCTTCCTGGACAATGACCGGAAAACTGAATCCGATTGTTGGGCAGTAGTTACTTCTGTTCCCTGGAATTCTACCCTGAGCCCGGAAGCTGAAGTCCGGATAAACGAGGGCGAAATACATGGGGAAAAATCTGTTCCATGCTTTTTTGTCCAGATAGCGCAGGATCCGGATAAACGAAGTCCGGATAAACGCGGGTCGACTGTATATCGTTATAGGAAGTCCCCTCATGAAGAAATTATGAGTTGACCTTTCATGTCGTCACACTTCACCCACCTTCGTTATCTTATATTCGATTTTGCTCCATCTTTGTGCTATATTTTTGTTTTAGGAATAGCAAGCCGACCTTTGGTCAGGCTGACCTTTCCGAAATAAACGTATATCGACCCTCATCCCCTCTGCAGAATGCCAAGGTGTTAATATTTCAGAACAGCCGCAGACAGAGCACCTTTAACCGGCATCGTTACAATAGCAAGGCGGTCGAAATTCTTGTTTCTCTTTTGAAATTGTATTTGTTCACCCTTAACAATGTGCTCTCGTGCGCTCTCACAAGGCTTCCCGTGCATTTTAATCAAACTGTCATGTCAAGTCATGCACGCCCCACGGAGAATGCGGATTAAGCATTACAGTGCTTCCGACGGGTGAGAAAACTTGTACTTGAATCCGCGTTTTTCCTTACCGCTTCTCGCATATTATAAAGTGTCTTCATATGGGACTGCGATAACTGTCGTTGCTTGCTAGTTGAAGTCTCTTATTTCAGGTTATTCAGGTTCTCAATGGCAAGCGCATAAAAGCAGTTTTAGCAGACCATTTACAAGGTTATCATGCTTGTCGGTGCCAATTTGCAGTTATGTAGGACTCAGAATCTTATCCACTGGCAAGCCACGTTCAGGCAAGCCACGTTATGAACGGTTTGCTAAAATTTTCTACCATGTTCACCCCATTCCACAATAAAGCGAGTAGGACGCCCACAAAAATTTCAGAAGAATATCGATTATCTGCAGGAAACATCACGGACGTTTGCGCGACTCTACTCTTGGTGCGGTGAAAGGAAACTTTGACATGACGTCCGTTGCTTCCTACCATCTTATCTCCACAGTTTGCGATTGCACCTTTCTTCCTTTTTCTCGGTTTCTCGTACTTATTTGAGCAGAGTTTACCCAACACCTCAAAGATGAGGAGAAGGCCCGCGCCCTACGTCACACAGGAAGGCCGGCTGTTACTATTGTGGATGCTGCTATGAAGTAAATGAAAGAGCGAACGAGAAGAAAGCTCGAAGCAGATCGCAAAGTATAGGAAAGGCCCCCATAGGTGACGTAAGCGTGCAGCCCGACGCTATCTAGGAGCTGTTGGCTTGCCAATCACTTTTTCTGTCGAACGTGACTCTGCTGCCACCTATATAGATGTTCTGAAAATAAGCACTCTTCCGCTTGTTTCTTTGTTTATTTTCATTTTTTTTTAAGGGGAGGGCGTTGGTAGCCAACAAGCCTTCTTGATGGTGTCAGGAAGAGACTGTAACACGCAAAATTTGGAATTAAGCATTGAAAGGTCCTCACGAGAACAAACTGAAGTGTATGATACAGTGATAACGGAGTAACAAGGTACAAGTAACAAAGTGAAGTGCAGTTACTGAATTCGTCTTAGTAGCCTATGGAGTATTTTTTTTCTCATCATAATGCAGGGTAATTTCTGAGGTTTTCTTCCGACTCTGTCAGGCATACACAGGCACAGTCCACTTAGAAGTCGCCCCAAGACGCACATTTCTCATCGTCGACGGCATCCCCATTTCCCACAGAGAGAACAAAAACGTATATTGACAAGCCTTACGAGTGCCGGTCATCCCGTTCCACACGCTACGAGTAGCAGCCCAGAATTATGAGCAGCAGTACAGCAAAGAAAGCATTGGCAAAAGTTATCAGAACTGATTATCACGTTTTCTTTCTGCGTTAGGCAATTGCTGCTGATAGCCAGGCTCCGCGCGCGATATCTGACGTTCCCTTTCTCGTCTGCCCACGCCTCTTTCCATCTTCCTTCTTCCTCACCTCATACTTGCCTACATGTTCTTCTGCTATCAGGCAGAACCTGCTTCAAAGGAGGTGTCCCTGAATTCTGGTCATGAGAAGAGGGATCTCAGAGGACGGAGATTTCAAAACGATAGTGAGGTGCAAGAGGCAGTTTTCCAGCATTTTGCGGACGAAACTTCGGACTATTTTTTCAAGGGTATAAGAATGCTGGTTGAAAGGTGTCAAAAGTGCATCGAAGTTAAGGGTGACTATGTCGAAAAGTGATACGCTTGTTTCGTCTCTATGACTATTAAAAGTTGGTCGGGCCGGAAACTTATGGAACCACCCTCGTACCTCGCCATCAGCAAATCCGGAAACAGACCGATATTATTCGGAATTCTGATTCGTCTTGAGTGTGTTACGCAGTGAAAGTATGAGGTTTGCCGTTATCTTGGCGTCACCATTGACAGTGCTTTACGCTGGTCTAGGCTAGTGAACCAAACGGTGTGTAAAGGCAAGAAGACCCTTAATTTAATCCGAAGGATCAGTGGCAAGTCATGGTGCTGCAGTTCAAGTTCGCTGCTCACGCTGCACGGAGCCCTCATTCTCTCGCGTATCCTGTACGTGTCACCGTACGCAGATCTGGGACCTTCACAATGACAGGCTCTTGAGCGGCTCCATCGTGCAGGAATAAGAACGGCGCTTGGAATGCCCAGCTTCTCTGGAATTACCCAGATTTACCTGGAAGCCAAGGAAAAGGCCCGTTAGTATTCATTCCGAGCTTAGGGGGCCCCGGTACTTAGACAACTTGGACACGTCCGGAGGCAGCCACTCTCTTTTATCTGCCCTCGTAAGAAGGTCACACACGTCCCTCGGCCGCTTGGCCAGCGAATTAGCTAGTAGCGCCCTGGCCCATAGTGAGCGATCGCCTCAACGTCCGGCTCGGTTACCTTCAGTGCCATGGCGGGAGTTTGTACCGGGTATAACGTTCTACGTTCCGGACATTCATAAAAAGAGGGAATGTAGCTCCCTGGCCGCTAGAGAGACGGCTGAGAACCTTATAAGCGACGTCTACCACTCACATACTCTAGTATTCACTGATGGCTCTATTGACGACCGTACCAAAAGTGCTACCTGTGCCTTCCACATACCATCAGTGAACGTGGCCTGGCAAGGGAGAAAATCGCTACTGGGATACGGGACATCATGCACCATCATCGCCCCCTTCTTCCTATGAAAAACCTTCCTCGAAGCATACAGACCATTTTCCATAGGCTCTGCACTGGGTGTGCGTTCACCAACTCTCAACTATTCAAGATCGGCTCTCACTCTAAGACCGGTCGCGGATAAAGGACGGATAAGAGGCGCATATTTTGTTGCTGTTGTTAACTGTCTGCCAGCCTTATCCGCCACACCACCGAAACGTTAAGAACAACAAAAAGAACGCAATAACAAGACAAAGAAAACAAGCATCCCACACGTGTTCACTGAAAGAAAAGTGGACGTATTTCTTTGTTTTGTTTGTTGAGAGCCTCGCGAAACAGTGCGGCGGATAGAATCGTGGCGGTTACCAATGTTCCCAAGTTCGCAGCTGTGTCATTGCTGCAGGTTGCATCACGTCGTGCATCGGTCGGCGTCGTGGTGGTGGTGGTTAGTTAGGCGGACGCCGCTTATTTTCGAAGCAGTTTGTCTCCTTCGCTGTGATACATTGCGACATCGCTGGCGTTGTAGAAGGCCGGTGTCTAGACTGACGGGCAGTATGAACGCATCGTTGACATCGTACAACTTTCGCAAGCAACAACAACTTTGTCAGCCGGGCCTCCGTGCATAGTTGATATCCGCCGATCAGCCATGAAAATGCCGGTAAGCAACAGGCTGCGCATTGTGTACCTTTTCTAGCACGTTTACGAAATATTGTCCATACTTGCAGCACAACCACCTCTCGATCGTAGTTGCGTCAGACAAAGAAAATGATGTTGGAGTTGGACGGATTAAAACACCTTCCCGTGATTGCGTTTCGACGTCATGCTGCACTTGCGTTTAATTTTCCTCCGTGCGAAACTCTTCGTTCTTTCAGACTTAACTGGTGACACTCCGTCCTCCGACTACACTGGGGGAACACTGTGATCTGAATATTTCGGATAAGGGCACTTCGAATTATTCGTAGCAGCTGGTGTTCATTTACTGAGATGCCTTAAAGGTAAGCCCTTATCAACTCGTGTCTATGCCGCACTATTTAATTCTCAGTAATAAATTGGAAAGAGAGGCACATGAACACGATAAAAACGCGACACTTGAATGTAGAAGAGTGTGAGCATGTGAATGTGTGTCACAAATTATTCGGTTAATTGAAGAAATGCTTAAATGCCTGCACTGATTTTTTTTGTTTTTTTTTACAAACCTGGGTGCAGAGAGACTCTTATGCAGAGTATACATGCGCCTTATTGGGATCGCGATTAATCTGTATTCACCTGCGAACTTGCATTGTAATGCAGGACAAACAATTTTTTCTTGCCATCATATTTTGGCGACTTCATGGGCGCTATATTTAATCCTTTGCCACCTTAAGTGTGTATAGCAGCGTTCATAACTGCCCTCTTATTTTAGTTCTGCATCCTACCAAAGTGAGAATGGACAGACATCATACTCAGATTGCTTTTATCACAGTGACCTTGTCCCTCGAGCTCAATTGAAGAAGTCCTTATGTGTTGAAGTACCTCATCCATTACAGTGCCCTTCAAGGTCATCAGACGTTGGTGCTCCTGGTACAGTACTGTTACCTGCTCTAAAATTGATTTGTTGTATTAGCAAGGGAACAGCATGTTGAGGCACGAAATTGTTCAGCTTAATTTCTGTTTCTGTTCTATCTAATTTGCCATCTGGGCAATGCATTTTGATTGAAGCATAAAAAAAAGAATAATTCTTCTGCATTGCACATGTTTTCAACAAGATCACCTGCAACAGCCACGCTCGCATTTGCTGTAATATAGTTCTTTTTGTGAAAATCCAGTAGCTTAAGAGAACAACTGTCTTGTCAGAAAGACACCCGCAGGCCTGATAGATACCGAAGTAGTGGTGCTGTACATGGTTTTTGTGTGTTGTGTGCCAATAAAGATTGAATTTGGTTTCCACACAGGTGTGTGAAGTGTGGTAATTGGAAACATAGCATATAGTTGAAGTAGTGCATACCGGTTGAAGCGGATAAAACGCGCAGCGAATAACAGTGGGGGCGTATAGGAGCTGCGGCGCATAGAGCACGCGGCGTATAACGTGGAGGCGCATAGAAGCCGTGGCGGTTAACCACTGTGGCGGATATATCCGGCCTCAGAGTAAGCGCTATAAATTTGCAAAAAAATAGCGCTTATTTATCCGCCCCCGGGTTTAGAGTGAGGGGTGACGCCTGCTGTGTGGCCACTGTCAACAACCTGAAACAATCAAACACATCCTGCGAGACTGCCGAGCATACGATTCTGCGTGCGAAGCCCATCTCCCTCGCTCCAGCTCAGGCACGCTAGCAGACATCCTCTACCCCGGTTCTTCCTCTACCCGGTTCTTCTGCTGAACGTTCCGCTAAAGCAAGAAACCTTATTCTCTTTCTGCAGAAGGCAGGTCTTGCTCAACGACCCATCTAATACTCTACTCTCCCCGACGAACTCATGCACCCTCTGCGCATTCCCGCCCTACATCCACTTTCCTCCATCCGTCTTTGTTTTTCTGTCTTTTTGCTATATTCGTGACGACGCCCACTTCTATGTGGCCAACAACGGCGAGCCGACCTTGCCATTACCCCCTCCGTTTTCCTTTCACACTCCAGGCCTGGCATAGTGACGGACGTCCTCTTCCCCAAAGGTTCTTATGCAGAACGAATTACAAAAAACTCTTGCGTTTTCTTGAAGAAACGGGCCTCGCTGAAAGACCGCTCTAGTGCACCTGTCATCCACAGTGCATCTCCGTCCCATCAGTATTGTTCATCCTGCCTATGCCTCACTTCGAACTCATCAACTCTCTTGTCCCCCCCCCCCCCCATGTTTTTTTCTCTTTTTTTGCTATAGTCGTGACGATGCCCACTCGTGTGCGGCCACCAACGGCAAGCTGCTTCGCCCCCGGGTTTATGAACACCAGTATTACTGCGTACAGCCTCTTTTAGAAGTACTTGCATTTGAAATTATTGCATAGCATTTTCCCCCGCAATATTTAATACCTTTCACGCACGTGCAGCCTCTCTGATCGCCTTAGTACTGTTGACATATGGATTTTCCTGACTACACCAACTCTCAGTTGGGCATCTTCCCCTTTTCAGGTCACCGTTAGGGATTTCACGGTGAAGGAAAGAGGTTGTAAAGGCGAACAAAATAAATGTGCAGACATGATAGGCAAAGCGTTTTTGTTCTTGATTTCCATTTAATCATCTGCTTATCATTCCATGCCCTGCCTCCTCGCACCTCCACGCGAATATACTGTAGCCGTTGACGTGAAACATTTGGCGATTTCGAGTGCACCATATACTGGAGTATATTTTTCTTTGCAGTGTACATAACAACGTTACGACATTCCGTCGTGAGGTTCCCACATGAGACGCGTCTTAAGCATTAAGCTAAGTGCACAACTACTCACATTGCGCTAACATCGAGATTACGCTCCAACGCTCGCCAGAGCACTAAGAGAATAGCTATCCCGCTCGAGTATTGTACCCTGATGTCTTCGTCAGTAAATGATAGTGAACCGTCAAAACGAATCTATCTATCTATTTTTATCTTTTCATTTTTGTTTTTCCTTTGTGCGGGGTTCATTTAGGGGATCCTTGTGGGAGTAGCAGAATTCGTCAAGTGACGAGTTCAATATCTTCCCTTTTTATATACCGGGTGTTTCAGTTAAATCCCCGGGCTAAATAATTCGCGAACGGGTGCACCAATCGACAAACTTTCTTTTTTACAAGTATCTGTCCGATACCGCCTACAAGCTGCGCACCGTGTGAATTAGTGGGAGGCGCTTATTATTTAAATAAAAATTCAAATGAGTTTCGTAAAAAAACATAACTTCTAAAGCAGGGCGCTGTCGGCATTAAAATGGGTACTACCCCTTTTGGGACCTTCAATGGACACCCTTTAGAGAAAAATCTGTCACCGAAACGGATCATTTGTTGCGGTAATTAATTGGTTTCGGTTTACATATTTTGTCGCGACTGGTGAGGTGAAGCGCCAAAGGACGTAATTCATTGGTGGATAAGGGAGTGGAAGAGGGTCCTTTTGCGCTTCACCGCGACCAGCCGCGACAAAATATGTAAACCGAAACCAATTAATTACAGCAACAAATGACCCGCTTCGGTGGCAGATTTTTCTCTAAATGGTGTGCACTGAACGTCCAAAAAGGGGTAGTACGCATTTTAATGCCGACAGCGCCCTGCTTTAGCATTTATGTTTTTTTTACGAAACTCATTTGAATTTTTATTTAAATAACGTGGGCCTCCCACTCATTCACACGGTGCGCAGCTTGTAGGTGGTATCGGACAGATACTTGCAAAAAAGAAAGTGTGTCGACTGGTGCACCCGTTCGCGAATTATTTAGCCCGGGGATTTAACTGAAACACCCGGTATATACTGGGTGCGTCACGTAACGTGTCATTTGACCTTTGTAAAAAAACGGCTCAACAGAAAAATATGGGGTAAGCGGCTGCCTTCCGGCCATTCAATTTGCCACCTATTAAAAATAATTTTAACGACTTTTAATTGAAATAAATAATTTTTAGTTGAACTCGAAAATTTGCATAGTCAATATAACGTTTTCCTTGCTAAATCAGATAGACCGTGGTTGAATTAGCCAAACCCACCGCAAAATACGTTACGTAGTACGGCGGTTATGTCCAGAAAAGTCATCCGAAAATTGAGGTTTAGTTTGGGCATATTTCAGCGACGCACTAAGTCGGCCGCAAAACAGCGCCGTGAGGGGGTATACCACTCTCCACCTGATAGACAGAGCAGCTGACAAATACGGGAAGGGTAGCGACAGTGTAGTTTGCTGCTGTCAACGGATATCACACATGGAGGTCAGCGCCCTAGTTATCGCTCTGTCAGGTGGCGAGCGAGATGCCCTCCTCACGCCGCTGTTTTGTGGCTGACTTTTTTTCGGGCGACCTTACTGGACATAACCGCAGTACTACATAACGAATTTTGCAGTGGGTTTGGGTAATTCGACCACGGTCTATCTGATTTAGCAAGAAAAACGTTACATTGGCTATGCAAATTTCCCAGTTCAATTAAAAAATAATTTATTTCAATTAAAAGTTGTCGAAAGTAATTTTAGTAGGTGGCAAATTGAATGGCCGGAAAGTAGCCGCTTACCCCATATTTTTCTGTTAAGCCGTTTTTTTTACAAAGGTCAAATGACACGTTACGTGACGCACTCTGTATATGTATTCAAATTCAATCACAAACAGTTGAAATATGGGAGTCGTCGAGAAAGCCAGACAGCGGCGGGATTTCCGTCATGAATCACAAAAGATGTGTGCGATAGCAACTGTAGGCTGCGAATGAGGCCTCTAAAGATATATAAAGGAAGGAGTCAATGCAATACCCCACTGGAAATTAATCTTTACCGACTTATTTTCTAATTCCCAAATGTTCCTTCGTTGGGCACAAAATTCTTTTACAAACATTTGCCTTGAAAAACTGCTACAGCTAGGTTTTACGGCATGTTCTTTACTGCTCACTTAAACGCGCAGTAAAGCTTCCGTTAATGGCAGCTATAAAGATCAAATGTTTCTATAACCCGCTTTCTTCCCTTGGAGAACGCAAGGGAAAAGAAAGTAAGAAACCTACCGCACGTAAGGGATGATACTCCCCAGAAAGTACGTCTAAACGACTGGTCTTTTTTTTTTTTTTTCTTCCACAATGAACTTCCATCTGCGAGCAATGCACTTAGCGTGAAGGGCAAGCAATGAAAAGGAGAATGAAAGCTTTCGTAGACGTTGTAAGGGATCGTTCTTGATCATGGAAATCTAAAAATCTTGTCGGTCCTGCCTGTGTATCGTGAGTCTTGAAACGAAGCTTGTGGGAACGTCAAACGTTACAAATTTACTCGAATAATTTATATGAGAACGTTCATATCGATGGTCATATGCGTACAAATTGTTATTCAGCTTTTCGGTGGTGGGCGCCGCATCCCTTATAGGACTACTTCCTTCGTGGCATGCGTTCGGCGCGCCACAGGAAGTCTCCGTTAAAATGTCACCTGCCTGCGACATGGTATTTGTCTGAAATCTTCAGTAAGTGGTTCAACAGCTCGTATTGGGTCTGTAGCCTTCGAAGGGGCAGTACCATTATTGTGTTTGAAGGTGGGCTATATGCCACACGGTTAATTCTATTAATCAGGAGAAATAATCTTGCAACAACTTGAGATTTCAGATAGGACGGATCACGGGATCTTGATTCCAGACAACAACAACAACATATATATTCTGATTATGAAGTGGGGAGGTTTTCCACTCTAGGAGTGGAACGCTACCCCATAGCTAGGGGGTCTAATATGACTGGTGATAATGATGAGTGATGACGATGACAGATGACGGGAATGATCGGAGCGGCGATGGCGATGCTGAACGTGATCGTGATGGTGGGAATGTCCGAGAGCGCTGCTGGGGTCATAATGAGTCCTTTAGGCCTGTCGCCTCAAAGAAGCCAACCACATGACGTAAGGCCGCCCTGGAGTGGGCCGCGGTGTCCCAAGGGCCGAGGATGGTCGACAATTTGAAGGGGCGGCTGCCAAGGGTGGCAAGCTGTGACTGCAGTGTACGCCTCTCGTTGATATAGGTCCGGCAGCGGAGGAGTATGTGTTCTACGTTGGCAGGTACGCCACACTCGTTGCACATAGGGCTAGCCTCACAGCCTAGCTGGTAGCGATAGAACGGAGTGAAGGCCACATTCAGACGTAGTCTGTGGATGAGCGACTTCAGAGGATGAGGAAGCTTTGCAGGCAGCCGGTATGACAGCGTTGGGTCTACACTTCCCAAAGAGGACCTAGTTGGAATGTTGTGTTGCCACTGTAGGGTAGACCAGGAATCGGACAAATGCCTGAGGAGGGATCTTCTGTCACCTCTCGAGAGTATAATGGGCATAGAAGACCGTTGTTGATGTGCAGCGGCAGCGTCGGCCTCGTGGTTCCCAGTTATTCCGCAATGCCCTGGAACCCACTGAAAGACAACGGAGTGGGAGCGATCTTGAAGGGACTTCTGGGCGCACAGGATATCTATCATCACTGAGGAAAGGGAACCGCGGATGCCCATGTTTTAATGCGCAGGAGAGCTGCTTTGGAGTCGGTGTAAATTACCCAGTGCCGCGGTTCACAGTCTTCCGCATATGTCAAGAATAACAAGATAGCATAAAGTTCAGCGGATGTCGATGAGGTACGGTGAGACAGACGACACCCACGTGTAACGGACTCTGATGGAATGCCAAAGGCTTAAGATGAAATGTCACTGGTCGACGATCCATCCGTGTATAGATCGGTACTGTTGCGGTATTGAGCCTCGATGAAGTCAAGGGTAAGTGCCTAAGGATAACATCAGGATAGGTCTTTTTGTTGTTCTTGAGGCCGGGTATGGATACAGTGACAGGCGGCGATGGCAACGTCCATGGAGGCACTTTGGGTGCCGTCGGGTCGACTATGAATTTGGGGATATGAGGTCTGAATGATGTCACAGCAGCATGAACCGTCGCGTTCCGTCTAGCGTGAAGCTTGCGAATCAGAGAGTGACGGTTATGATGGGCACTTAGACGCAGATAGTGGCGTGCAGTTTCCCGAGTACGGAGAACCTCAATGGAGATGGCCCTGGCCTCAGCCACTACTAGACGGGTTCCAGCGCCTCGCGGGACCCCGAGACATACCCGAAGGCTTCGTGCGAGCAGGGCTCGAATCCTTTGGATCAGTGTCTGAGGAATTCCGTGCAGGACGGGAAGGCTGTACATCACTGAGCCACGAACCAGGGCATTGTGCACCATGAGGAGATCCTTCTCGTCTTGCCCCCATCTCATACCTGCGAAGTGACGAATGACGTTGACCCAGCGTTGGACTTTCTTTTCAATAACGTCTACGTGGCGCTTCCACGACAAATTCCATGAGAGAGTTACGCCGAGAAACTTTTGATGTGTCACCTGCTCCAGTGGGCTTCCACCAATATACAGGCGACATCTATGCATGTCTTTGCGCGTGAAGGCTAGATCTGTGCTTCTCGCTACGGATATCTCCATTCCTGCCTGGAGTAAATCGAGGCGAATGGCATCTAACGTGCGCTCAAGAGGCTGACGGAGTGATGGACGGGAAGTGCCTGTAGTCCAAATACAGATGTCATCGGCATACAGGGACAAGTTGACTTTCCGTTGAATGCAGGTTCCAATGCCCGCCATAACGGCATTAAAGAGGAGCGGACTTAGGACGCTTCCTTGTGGTACCCCCTGAGAGACGGGGAATTGCTCTGTGTCGCTTTGTCTTGTCCGGACGAAAATACCTCGTTGACTGAGGAAATCAGCTATCCAAAGCAACGTTGTACGTGAGAGCGCAGCGCTGTATAAAGCATGTAAGATTGATGGGTGACTGACGGTGTCGTATGCTCTCTTAACATCAAGAAATACCGCCGCCGCGATCTTCCCGCCTCGTCGTGCCTCTTCCACCGACGTGACCAAGTCGGGGACAGAATCCATCGAACTGCGGTGCCGTCGAAACCCAACTTGCTCTTGAGGGAAGAAGGCACGGCTTTCGAGCCACCACTCAATTCTACGCAAGACCATCCTTTCCATAACTTTCCACAAGCAGCTGGTCTGAGTTACCGGGTGAAATGATGCCAATTGGGATGGGTGGTTTTAGCAACGGTACCACTTGGCCGACTTTCCACTGCCTAGGAACCTGTCCATGCCTCCACGAGTGATTGCAGATGTTCTGACGATGCGATGCGAGCGATTGCAGATGTAACGTTTTACAGCGTCCTCTTTTAAGGGAACTGTAAAGTGAAATTCAACCCAAGGTTATCTTATGATTTTATGAAAGCCTAGGAAGAGTACATCTCAGTTACGAAATATTTCTTTTTGAATCCCTTTTTTCTTTGAGTAATCGAATTTCAAAGATTGCATTCGAGCGCAAAGCTCAGTACTCCCTCAGCAACAACACTGGGTTGGCTCGTGTCGGCTACGGCTAGTCTCGCCTTTCTAATCCGCCTCCCGGTGTGTGGCGAAGCCGTAATGTTGTTTTGAGGTCCACGTCGTGTAATATCGATTTTTCCAAACTTGAATGCCCTCGAGCTTGCGATAGCCCAGCAGTCACGCCCGCAAAACTTTTGTTCTTGCGAGTGCACGCGGGAGACGCAGCGTGACGCGATGTCATCCACGGAATAGTCGACGGAGGATGAATTACCGTCATTGCCGTCAACTGGCCGCCGTGGGAAACACTTTTCATGTGCATTATGAAAATGTTGGGAACCTCGCAGCGGAAATATGGCATTGCTCTTTCGGTTCAGGTGTCCTTGCGGCAAATGCGTGCCGATGCCGACGGCAGAAGAATGCCTTTGGTTGCCACGAAATGAGACGTTACTGAAGCAGCGCAGCGGTTGCATTTCAAGATTAATGTACTTTGAAATACTGTGGCTGAAGACTTGAGTTCCTCCAGGTATCCTACTGCCATGTCAGAGAAAGCAGCGAGTACGCTGTTATCAGGAACAGCAAAGTGAACAAGTGAGTTCATTCATGTGTGCCTTCGGTTTGTTATTAGTAAAGTTACATATCATAATTTTACGCTGTCCATGGTACATGCAGGAAGTTTTTCGGTATGTTGCCTACAAACAGTTTACCAGGTGGCTCTGGGGACCATTAGGAAAGCACTGCAGAAAAGTCCTCAAAGCATGTGCTGGGGAAAACCTTCCTTCTGAAGCATACAAATGTTTTTGCCTTTTTGACGCGTGATGCAGTAGGTGCTGTCTGACCATGTGTATGTTTATTCGCTTTCACTGAGATCAAGCTCTCACTTTTCTTTCAGGCGCTTGTAGGCAGCATTGAATGCCTTCTATCTTGACAGACGTACACTGGATGGTTTGGTCGTGAACACTGCTTGATCACAACAGTATCCCTTTCATGCACAATAGAGGCCTGCCATATACCCTTCTGGAATAACCAGACAGACACTACACAGTAAAATGCATTCTACAGTCATCAAAGCTTGTAATGTTGCTTTATTGATCACTGTGTTTATGAATGAGCACACAAGTGAGAGCAGTAAACAAGCAAACAATGAAGGAGAACATCCCCATACTGTGTTCATATCAATTTGCAGCGACGCAATGTATGTATGCTATGTACGTTTTTTCTTCCTTCTGTTCAGTGCACAGGTGTTTGCCACAAACGTGTTCCAGTCCATAATCTCTAGGAGAACATAGGCTATCACCTTGCCTATAAAACATCTCGAGTTCATGACTTGATCAGTATAAGAAGGCCTCAGGTGGGGTCATGCCAATGGCATCAACAGAGGCTTCTCTTCAGAGGCATCCCTATCGTTGACAAAAATTATTATCATTATTAAAATCATTAGACCTTTTCTGTGCACATCCATCTTTGCAACTCTTTCTGAATTTCTTATTATAAATTTCCCATGTTTTCCCTCATACCAATCCAACTGCAGTCATTGGTGCGGGCTCAGGCCTTTTGCAGACCGCTACTATTTCACTGTAGCTCACATCTTTGCAAGTTGTTGGTGTTTCACTCAGGAGGTGATCTACATCCTCTGCGAAGATAAGATATGATCATGGCTAAGTGTCTTCCCTACGCTCTTTATATCGAAACATGGACCCTCATGGCTGCCATGGATGTTGAAAGTGTGCCGGGTCAAACCTAGACACATTATCTCGAAGCTTGTATACACTGTTTCCTGAACGACAGCTCATTTGTATACGTAAGCTGATACTTCTCCACATGCTAAGGAGAAGCTCTGCATTTCCCTCAGAATATGAACTACACCTGTAAAGGTGGCTACAAGTATGCTGCATCCACGTGTTTAGCTCAGCCAGGGATCGGAACCGGTATTTTTTTCGGTCCGGTTCGGGTTTAGCTCCGCTGAACCGAAATTATCAGCTTGAACCGGTGAGCGGTCGGAACATTTACAGGGATTGGAACCATTATTTTTTTCGATCCTGGTTTAACCGGTTCATGGGTAGTAATTTTGCTACATGAAAGCGAGCTTACGCTCACTGTACAAGGTTGTGAAAGAAAGGTGTGAGATAACCGTTTCAAGCGAAACACCTTTCAGGAAAGCAGGTGAAACCACAAGTAATAAACACATTTATTACCTGATATTTTACTGTATTGTACTCTCGCGGTCCTCTGCTGAAAATGAAAATCGAAGTGCTGGAACCTTTTTGGCAGAACCCCGTCAGCGCCCTATTTTGCTGCGGTAAAAAACTGTGGCTACAGTCACAAACTTTTACTCGCATCTGGCATCGTACAAACAATAAATAAACAAACAAACAAAGTCGGTCAGTAGTACAATTATTTCACCTCTGAACCGATTCCCGAACCGGTAACCGTATGAATTTTTTTTTCGGTTCACTTGCGGTTCGGTTCAAGACAAGCAAAAAAATTGTTCGGTTTGGTTCGGGTTTGTCAGAAAATAACGTTTTTTTTTTTTGTTTTCGGTTCGGGTTCAGTTCCGGTTCCGATCCCTGAGCTCAGGACATGCAGTGGACTTGACCGCAGCTTCAAGCTTTTTCTTAACCTGTGTTACAAGATCCTGTTGTGGACCACATGGCCACTAAGCATTCCCAAGCATGGCAATTGCATATTGCCATTGTACAAGTGTAGAGGAGGTGGTATTCCCCTACATGAGTCCTGACCGGCGATGATGGAATGTCCCAGCGGGCAGATGGACGTGGCCTCACGCTAGGACGGTGCGGGTAGAACTGCCGTGCCAGCGCCGTAGCGCGTGGCAGCAGAGACTCGTACTTCTGAGCTCGTACTGTCGCCAAGGAGAGTGCCGGGGAGGACAATCGCGAAGCACGGGGAGACCGGGAGTAGCACTCGGTGGCCTCCGTGCGGGTCCCCGGTGGAACGTTGGTCCCGGTGCCTCTTGAGCGCCACTGGATGGGCTGCCAGCAGTCTGTATCGAAGCCTGGTGGGAAGGCAAGGCGGGCAGGGTTCTTGGGACTGGCATGACGATGAGGATGGGGCCATGCAGCCGCAGCGGCGTACCGCGACCGGTATGGGAGCGTGATGCTCGTGAAGGTGCCGCTGGTGAAAGCCCGAGGAGTGCCATCGCAAAGCATGTGGCGACGTGACGCAGAGTGAGAGACCACGGCGATGCGAGCTGAGTAGATGAGCGAGCTGGGTAGAACCATGGTGTTGCGCGGCCGTGCGTTGCGATGAATGGAGCCGCGGTGAATTGACGTCGTCGCCTAGCGGTTCCTCGGTAGAACGTTGCACCGTACCTTCGGAGGTGGGCTTGCAGTAATTTGAGATGGTGCTTGGCCGAATTATGCCGAACATGGTGTTCGTTGTTCGGGTCACCAAATGTAGAGGAGGTGGTATTCCCCTACATGAGTCCTGACCGGCGATGATGGAATGTCCCAGCGGGCAGATGGACGTGGCCTCACGCTAGGACGGTGCCGGTAGAACTGCCGTGCCAGCGCCGTAGCGCGTGGCAGCAGAGGCACGTCTTCGTCATCACACACGGGCCGCCACACAAGCTTGTTCTTTTTACCCTTTACTACATGTACCTTTTACGTCATTGTTGCAGATATAATTATTTAACTGAAAATTCAACTACGCAAAGCTTGTGTGCGTTGTTTTGTACTATTTTTTCGTGCCCTCAATGTTTTCTACCAAGAATTTGGATTTCCTCCTCTCTACCTTCTTCGTTCCCTTTCTCTAATGTACATCAGTATTACACATAGTACAGATATTATATCTATACTATGTGTGTCTGTATCATGCCTAATGAATGACGGACTCCATTCGAAAGCTCGTGCTTCAGTAAGAGATATTTGAATGTTTCAGTCTCTTATGGCCATGAGTTCTGATAATCCTACCTGTGCCGCGAAAGGGAGCCTGCAACCTTTCTGGTAGGTGTTGTAAGTGAGGTCTGTTGAGGTGACTTTAATATTAATCAGCTTGAGTAACCAGGGAACCTGGTCAAAGCAAATACTACAAGGTGTCATTTGAATATGTGAAAACATAAGGCGCTATGAATTCACACCTTGGCTGCACTGGCCCCATTGAAACGGATTCTGCCAGACAGCAAGATGTTCCACGCAGCCATCTTGTTCACTTCTGGCTGACGTTTCCAAGATAAATTGTGTTCACTTGGGCACTCGGCTTTTGTGGTGAGAAGCGTGGTGAGAAGCGTGGCGCGAACATCTGTGCTCACTTTGTGAGATGCACCGAAAGTTCTGAATTTGATGCACATTTGATGTACCTCTTCTGGTCTGGTGGAGCAGATGGCAACGCTGCAAAGTAGAAGAGCGTTTAGTATTCGCGAACTTGTATCAGCAGGCCATTCAAAACTGTTGTCTTTAGATTTCCAGAATGACTCAACAGCTGGTTCCACAAGTAGTGCAGATATTGTCATATCATGCAACTGCAAGGAATGCCGAAGTTAAAATGTTAAACAAAATAAGCGCTTGACCCACTTGTGAGCATGAGGGTTTATGGACAATAGGTGTTGAATTCATCACTGGATAAAGGTTGAGAGGTGTTGACGGAAAATAATGCGTTTGCACGCTTTCATTTCCGAGTTTCAATTTTTTGTCAGTCACGATGGAAGCATGTGTCACTGATATAAATGAAAAATATGGTCAGTATCTATAGCGCATAATTTATTTGACACTTATATTCCTTTGCGAGAGCTCAGGGCTCCCCAGGGGAGGGGGGATATTGCGTTTGGTACATTACGCAGTGTAGGCATCACAAAAATCGATTTGAATTTGAAGTGAACCACATATATGTATTATTCCTGTGTATCGGTAAATACATACCTCGTGTGCACTGGTGTTCGCATCGTCAGACGTCACAAGGAGAAACACTGGTGTCGGGACTGCCGTCCGTTTGAGTAGTTTTCGACCGCCCGCTGCTACCATTTCGTACGACTCGTCAGAGAAATGGGTTGAGCAAATACGGAGTGACTCACGAATGTCTTGACCAAGCGCTTGCAACAACTTTCGTTTCCGCGCATTTCCCGTTGGAATCTTGTGGTACACAACGTCCCTTGTCGAAAGAGCACACTTGGTGTATCCCTGTACATTACAGTAGATACCTGACATCGCTGTCAGGTGAAGCTCTGTTGAATTTCGGCAGGAAATGAACTTTTTCGCGTGCACAAACCTTACTAGGCCGTGCGATATGGTTGGGAGGAGAGCAAACAGTATTTTGGTATACTGTTTCTTCGATATTTTGAAGAATTCTCCCAGTAATTCTTGTGATTCTAAAAGTAGTGTTTATAGGAGATTAGTATCCGGTCATAAGTTCATTTTGTATTACTTAGGTATCACGTGACGGGAGTACTCCCATCATGATTTTGTTTAGCTGTTGCGGGGCGCAACCTACCGTCCGATTTATTTTTCTAATTTATGCTGTGTAATAATTAACGCGCTTTGAGTGCTTAGGCTCTATGTTAGGCATCACACAGGCAAACACTACCAGGTCGCACACAGAAACAGGGGGGGTCAAATTTCACTTCACAGTTCCTTTAAGGGCAGACCCACCCCAGATCTCGTGGTCGGCGTCCGCAGAAAAATCGCGTCACGTGACGCCCGCAGAGTGCAATCCAAGCGTTCGAGACGCATCGTATAACGGAAATTCCCAATGCGCTGAGCTGACATTAATCGCTCGGCTCCTGCTGTAGGCACATGAAACTTGCTACGCACATTGGAAATGCACACTGCCTCTGGCTTCGTCGACCGCCATTGATGTGGTACGCTTATTGTGAACAGCAGACCGCTTTATCAACATCCACAAGATATTGGCCGTCAAGCGGTCCGCAAACACGGTGTTGACGTCGAACGATAGAAAATGTATTCATCTATCACCTATTAAAATTTCACGCGCCTATCTCAGTTTGCGCGGGAGCATCGAAATCTGGACGCGGGTGGCATTTTATGACATTTTACAGCGTCAGCTGAAAACGCGCGTCACGTGACCCCCGCAAGTGTAATCCAACCAGCAATACAAAGCGGTTTAACTCGTACTCGTAAAATAAAACATTTGAGAAAAGGACAGGTTCATCCATCAGCCCCAGTGTGCGAAAACCGGAACGAGCGGAGAGACCGGATGGGTGGCGACACAGCGTATGATGCGAGGGGTGACATTACAAAGGCACGACCGGATTGGCTGATAGACATCGTATGATGATGAACCATTTCAACCACTGTACCACTGATTCACACGGACCTGACGCTGAAAATCGCGTTACAATTGCCCCCCCCCCCCCCCCCGTAACCGTCCCTTCAATTTCTCACACATTTTCTATTCAATTTCATTCCTGCCACTTATCAGGTGCATTGGTCGCTGATGTTGATTGTGGAAACAGTATCTAAAGGATAAGTCCGAGCACACTATGGGGTCTATGCTCTCTGAGCTTCTGACGGTGCGCTGCATCAGCTGCTTCATCATTGCCAATAATGCAAACAGATTGCAGTGTCTGCTACTGCAAGATAATGTACCGTATGAAAAAATTTATACCTTTTAGCGTACAAGTGACTTGTCCCAGGGCACACACCTTTAGAGGTATAAATTCTATCCCACCCTCACGGAATGGTAAATTTACACCTCCCTGAAAGAACAATATTTCCACTTTACGGGTATAACTGTACTCCACCTATAGAGGGTATATTGGGAAAACTTTGTGATGTGGAAAACACTGGTACATTTCCAGCCAACCTTGCTACAAATGAAAAAAAAAAAAAAATCACTACTCTTTGGCGCACTGCCAAATGCGTACGAAATGCGGTAGCATCGCGGTAGACGCTGTCACCGTACATGGGGATGCGGAAAAATCGTCCCCAGAGAAAACGTCCCCGGAACAAAAATCCCCCGGAGAAAAGTCAAGAAAAAGACGATTTTTCCTACACCCCCGTACATGAAATCCGTGCGGCGCAATGGCAAGCCAGACCATAGGCTGGTATCGGCCTCGTGCGGGAACACTGGTTTCGCCTGCAAACGCGTTCACCTCTTGTTCAAGTCACTGTACTCTTTGGTGCGCATTTCCGAACATCTGGACGAGTGTAATGGCAGCACGCTCGCACACCGCTTCCCAGCATTATAATACCAAAAGCGCACAAACAGAAGACACAAGTGAGAGAACCCTCACCAACTTCTTCACCAACCAACCTCACACTCTTAAAGGAGCTCTGAAAGCCATCTAAAAAAATTTGCGTTCCGAACGTGTTGTGGAAGCAGGTAACTTAACTTGATGATTAACACGAAAATTTTCTCTGTGCGCGATGTTTTTCGTAGAAAAAAAGACACTTGAACATCGCCGCGCGTGTTCCCACTCGACTCGCTTCTCCGGGTCAAACGAGGAGGAGAAAGAAAAAAACGTCATTGGTGACGTAATAAAAGAAGTGGCGCGAAAGCGGCGACCGCGCTTCTATCCGGGTCAGTGCTGACTGGTTTTCTTTTCTTTCTTTCCGTTTTCTTTCACCCTGGGTTCTCTTTGTCAAGGGATGAATAAGGGAGGACCTCGATATTCATGGTCGTGAAACCACCCTTCTCGAAATTCATGTTCTGGAAACAAGGAAAAGGGGAAATGCTGCTTCGTAAGATGTTATGCCGCGATTAAGAACATAACATCACTATTTAACCACTCAAATTGAGGAATTTTCCATATGTGTTCAAGTCGCCTTAGCGAACGAAAGACACATTTAGAAGCGATTTGGCTTAGCAGGGCGGCATGTTAGTTGGTTAGTTGTGTGCTTGCAATATTATGGGTGGGTTAGTCACAGTTTGCCGTTGGCAGTTTTCCGCGCGCAACATGTGCATTTTATAGTCAGCTAAAATTTACGCTAGTCACGTGTTGTTTCAGTGCACGCTGATATGTCGCCGGACGCAAACTTAACCGGCGTTGTCGGTCACTATATGGTGGATAAAACTGATGCACTATATGGTGACAAAACAAATGGCGCCGATGAACTCAAACTTGCGTGTCTGCGTCGTCCACATTTGGAGAGGCGTGTTAGCTTAGCTCAATTGGTAGAGCCCTGGACCGGTAATCCAGAAGATGTGGGTTCGATCCCTACAGCTGGCTAACCTTTTCAGTGACTTTCATCTTTCACGTTTGTAGTCTGCATCGGCCAATTCTCGTTTAGCTCGATGGTTGGTAAGTTGACCATAAATTGTGGTGGTCTTATGACACTGCTTGGCTATGTTGGTGTGTAACTCAGGCAATGAATGTTCAACTCCTGATGCCACGATGTGCCGGCGACGGCATATTGCGATAGATTTCACTGGATTCTATCTGGCAACGTATGGGCAAGAACACTCCTCCAGCTGAATAAGGAATTAACTGAATGGCTAACAAAGTTGCTAGTCAAAGTGACGGGCACTAGTGATCATAGCGAATTAGTGATATAGCGTATATTGATATAATGACATAGCGGACGGAATTAGTGGTCATAGCCATGCAGCGATCATTTCGAGGCGTGAAGTGAAGCAGCGCTTAGTGCCGCACTGTGTTTATACGTATTGCCACCAACAACACAACAAGAAACAGTCACCACGATAACGAACAGCATACAAAACACAGACACGGACAGAACAGCGTTCAACTGGCACCTGAATTTTATTTTCATAATCCACCTACTCCGGGGGTCGCTTTAGGGAAAGCAAGGTCAAGCGGGAAGAGGTTGACCGATTTTTGGTTGACTTCGCTCGGGGAGTTCAATGAGGAGGCCTCTACAATCTCACGGTCTAACCTTGAACGGTGTCTGTAGACCAGTCTTCGTTTACTGTATCTGATAAACCAAAGAAAAAGCAAAAGAAACGTCTTCCACCGTTGCAGCGGGGTTCCGAGTGAAAAATAGCAGACGACGTTCTTCGAATCCAATCAGGAGCTCCACCTTTCTCACGTCAAAATGACGCAAGCGGCTCGACGGCTCGTTCCGGGTATTGCCACCGTTGCGCACGGTAGCGATTTTCAAAATCGAATTCTGGGATATTAATGCACCTGTTGATAGTATTACTTCGCATGGTGCATTTTAATATGCTTATTAACCACTTGGTTAAAAAAATGCTAGTGATTAAAGTGCTTTCCTAGCTATATGGGCCGCACGCCGTTTACGTTCCACATTTTCGGTCACGGCGTCCGCATCTCCCGCAGAAGCATATCCGGCAGATCTGTGAACTATATACGAGGGGTGGTTCAAGTCAAACCGGGACTTTCTGTCCCCTGAATGTACAAATGGCTCGCGCTACTTCTTTTTGGTCATTTTCACACGCGACAGGCCTCCGCGTTCACTACGTGGTGGTCCAAAGTTTGTGCAAAACAGAAGACACGTGCTGGACAAGATGGCCGACAACGAGGTGAGCGCGCACATAGAACAGCGATTTGTCATGAATAGAGTCACTAAATAAGCTACGCTTCAGAGTAACGACACTGAGGCAACAACAGCCGCCATGTTGTTTCGGATGACCTCCAGCCCCACCTCTATTTTGGCAGTAGAAATAGCTGAAGATGAAGTTCAGCAGTGGAAGAAGACAACACTTCGAAGAGTGCTAAATGGATGGCGCTGGAGGTCATCCGAAACAACATGGCGGCTCAGTGTCGATACTCTGAAGCGTAGCTTATTTAGTGACTCTAGTCATGAAGTTTCTCGTGAATGAAGGCGTAAAGTCATCTGAAATTCACAGAAGACTTCAGGCTCAGTATGGCCACAATACATTTAGCCGCAGCAAAGCGTTTGAGTGGTGCAAACGGTTCCGAGACGGCCGTACATCAGTGCAGGACGATCCCGGCCGGGGCGGCTCAGAACCCCAGTGTCAGAGTTCCTGAGAACATCCAACTTGTGGAGCGCCTGATCCTCAAGGACCGACGGATAACATGTCTCGAACTGGCTCGAAAGACGGACATTTCTGTGGGAACGTTGAACATTGTCATTCATGAACACCTCCAGTTTCGGAAAGTTAGTGCCCGTTGAGTTCCGAGGCAGCTCTCCGTGTTTGACCGGCAGAGAAGACTGGAAATCTCCCAATAGCTAAGGTACCGTTTCGACACTGAAGGACAGCCGTTCCTGTCGTGATGAAACGTCGTCCACGTGCGATGAAACGGGGGTACACCATTTCACTCCTGAGCCTAAACGCGCATCAAAACAGTGGAAGCATCCGGGCTCACCAGCTCCCAAGATGTTCCGAAGCACCTCGTCTGCGGGTAAGGTCATGGCCACGGTTTTCTGGGACAAGGCTGGCGTTGTTCATGTTGATTTTCTGCCCAGTGGTACCACCATCAATAGTACGTATTACTGCCAGGGTTTCAGGGATGTGCATAAGGCGCTGAAGCAAAAGCGGCCGGGTCTCATCATCAAAGGAGTCCTCCTCCTACAGGACAATGCACGCCCGTATACCGCGCATCTCACGACACGCACCTTACAGGAACTTGGCTGGGAGTTGTTCGCCCCAGCGATTTCCATCTCTTCGGGCCACTGAAGGCGTTCCTTGGGGGCCGCCACTTCAGCTGCGACGACGAGGTCAAGAATGCGGTCCGATCATGGCTGCTACGCGCAGGTAAGGATTTCTACGCTGCTGGCATCCAAGCCCTTGTGAAACGCTGGGACAAGTGCATTAGTGCAGCTGGAGATTACGTTGAAAAATAAAACTAATTTCTCGCCTGTAAGTTTATTTTACTTTTGCGAAAAATGAAAATTCCCGGTTTGACTTGAACACCCCTCGTACATGCGCGAATGCTCCGCAGCACATCGCCTACGCCAGTGGTTCCCACACTCTGGTACCCTGCGAGCCATCACAACAACAATATCCCGTCGCAACTCCCCTCCCTCCCCCTGGTTTTGCGTTGGCCGAAGCTTTTCGATTACAGCGCATGACCAGTGACACACAAAACCGACGCAGAAATTTTATTTGACAGTTGATATCGTCACTGGTAGTAAGACGGGCTAGCCTACAAACCATCGCAGACAGAAAAATAAACGCGTGGCAGCAGGGATGACTGTCCCTGTTCACTGAAGTGAGCTTGCTTTGTAGACCTTGTGGTGCTCTACCATGAGCTTTTTTGGGACGCAGAATACTGGGCAGAGTATGGTCTATGGACATCTCTTATTTATAGTTTCTGAGCCGATTCGCGACCCCCAGCTGAATCTGCCACAACACCCCTGGGGGTCAAGGCGTTGTGACACAGTGAGCGACTAGCAGCATGGCCGAGTGGGTGAAGGGGTGTCTGCTCGTTAGTGATAACAAAGGTCGTGCGTAAGATTATTAAGTGGTGTGTTCGAGTCCTACCATCGACGGTCTATATGGTTTCCTTTGGTTTGGGAGGCAGAATTTTCGGACGAATATTGGCATGGTTCCCCGTGAAATCAGCCCAGGACCCACAAAAACCCCCTGTGCCCCACTCATTCATGCTGTCCTCTCTCCATCTGTCCACATCGGTACGCCGCTCACACACTAACGCGCAATCACAAAGAAGCACACATCAAGGAGCTTTGCACATCGGACGCGCTTTACGAAAAGGCATGCTGGAATCTCTCATGTTCAAGATCAACGTGATGCCAGCCACTACAAAGGAATCAGGTGCTGCGCTTATCGTATTTTCCAAACGGTTATCGTAAAGACCTTCTGATCTGCTAAATCTCTTCTAATCCTTCAAAATCTCCCCACTGAGCCGGGGTTAGGCCTCATATCCTCCAAATGCCCATTTCCACCGACGTCCCAAATCAACCACCAGCTCCGGTGGCGCAGCGGTAACGCGGGCGCTTGGAGACTGGGAGGTCCGCGGTTCGAATCCGCGGGCCGGCTGTGCCGTCTGGGGTTTTTCCTGGGTTTCCCTCAGATGTGTAATAGGCGTATGCCGGCACAGTTCCCCTGAAGTCGGCCCATGGACGCAGCTATCCTCCCCCCGAGCGGATTCCGCTCGGTCTTCCACTTCACCCTTTCCTCTCCTCCTCTCCACCACCTTTCCCTTCCCGAGAAACATGCCGCCTAATCAGGCAGGCAGACCTCTCGGGTTCCTCCCAACGACACTCCTCCTCCTCCTCCTCCTCCCAAATCAACCAAAAGCTCATTTCATCCGAAAAAATGTTCGGAGGTTCTGGGCTCTCGGTTGATCTGGGCACGCGGGTGGCAGTGACCCATATCCCCCAAATGCTCTTTTCATCCGAGCGCCCAGAACCACCGAAAGCGGGATACTTGAAAGGACACGCTTCCCCCGTTTGTCAGGGAGAGGAGGAAGGCTGAGCGGTTTTTGGGTGTGCGGGAATCCAATCCTGCAACTGAGTCAGAAGTGAAGTTTGCAAAGGAAAGACTATTGATGTCGATCGCGTTCAAGAAATGATCCGATCCGAACAGAGAGATATTTTCCATGTGAGTGACCGGGCTCCAGGCACTGTGTAGGTCATCATAGTGGAAAGCAAATAGTAACAAAGCGCCCACTTTACAGGTCTCGAAGAAGGCTACAAAAAGGACCTCCTCCTTTACTTTTCTTTTATGCGTTCTGTTAATACAGTTCAGACGTCCAGAAAACACGCTATTAACCGGCTGAAATAACTCCTAGAAAAAGCTTGCAAACAGTATCTCCTCTGAAGGCGTTTGAGGTTGGTGTGCTTTCCGCAGTCCCGCTAAATGTTCCAGCCACAGAACATACCACTCCCACCATGCCCTTTTTCCGTGAATCGTGACGCGGACTTCCATGACCTTCCGAAGATGGTGCTTCTCCCGTCAGCAACGTGCATACCAATAAAATTCATTTTCGGGATACCTCTCCGTTCAGATCACTTCTTGAACGGGATCTCATTTGTACACACCGAGTGTCGTGTCATTTCTATCCAACTACGCTCAAGCTTCTTTAATATAGATCTCGTGCATCAGCTCTCATATTTATATTAGTCATATATGTTACATCTCTAAGGAGAACTATTAGTAAGCAGGGGAACAAAGGAAGCTGTGCAAATCAACGGACCGCATACCTCACGCTACAGACCATTTCGAGCACCGTATGAGCAGCAGTCAGGAACCCACGTGACCCTCTCTGGCGAGTTGAAGGAAGTACAGCTCGAAGCAGAGTTAACTGGAACGCCACTTCGAGCGCTGAATCGGGAAGAAAATCGCCCTAGCGGCGCTTAGGAGAAATAAAGGGAAATAATGTTTCCACTGTCCTACTTATGGCGAATTGGGGTGGTCATTTAATTACAACACCGGCTGGCGCTCGGAAATTGCTAGGTCGGCTCCGGAGCTGGATCATGTGACAGTTGCCACCCGAACATGAGTGCCAGGGATCTGGCGGTTAGGATCAGGATCAGGCTCGCCTCATCCCTTTTGAATCAGGGCAGAGTTCGTACACTTGGATCACGCTAGGGCCATCGCGGTCGCCTGTCTTCGGGTTCCGTCGTCTGCTAAATCACGTGAACTTCGACGTGCGGTCCAATGAGAGCTCTCGCCACTGTTGCAGTGCGGATTTGACGACACCTGATATAGTTGGGCAACCCGCTGCTCGATAGTTTCGAGACCTGACGAAATCAGCAAAAGCTGGGAAATTCCGGGCGCACGGAAAGTGCCACGCGAACATGCAAGATTGCTTGACTGCTCAAGATCTGTCAAAAAAAAGAAAAGAAAAGTTGCCACCAAATGACCACCACTCGCCATGATGCTGCGAGGGTGTCCGCCTTGGCATGAGTTGTTGACTCGGCATTACTCTCAACGGTGGTTATCATCGCGACGTTTGTTTGGGTTTGAGACGATTATGTAAAGGTGTATGCTGGCCGATATCACGCGGATACGATGCTGTTATCTCATTGATACGCGCAAAGGTGGACAGCAACTCCAATAAATTTTCCACTAGACCCTGTGCATCTTCATTTGTTTTATCACAAATCTGAAAATGCCCCACTGAGCGAACGCGACCACTTTCGCGTGTATCAATGAGATAAAGGCATCGTATCCGTGGGATATCAGCCGGCATACACCTTCACATAGTCGCCGCAAACACACAAAAAACATCGCGACGATAACCACAGCTAAGGGCAATGCTGAGTCAATAGCTCACGGCAAGACTTACACCTCCACAGCAACAGTGGGACAGTCGGAACACTATTTGCCTTTATTTCTCGTAAGAGCCGCTAGGGTTGCTCCCTCCCCGAGTTTAGCTCCGCCAGTCGAAGTGGCGTTCCAGTTAACTCTGCCTCGAGCTGTACATCGCATTCCCGCATAATTGAGAACCGCTCACCCTTCCTCCTCTCCCTGTTAAACGGTGGACGCGTGTCCTTTGAAGTATCCCGCTTTCGGTGGTTCTGGGCGCTTGGATGAAAAGATCATTTGGGGGATATGGGTCACTGCCACTCGCATGCCCAGATCAACCGAAAGCCCAGAACCTCCGAATATTTTTTTGGAGGAAATGAGCTTTTGGTTGAATTGAGACGTCGGTGGAAATGGGCGTTTGGAGGATATGATCTGCTACCCTGAACCGGTGCCGCGATAAAGAAACGAACCTGGGGGAGATAGAGCATCGAGAGAATGAAAGGACCCCTCTCCATTGACGGTACGATTCACCGACCCAAGCAGCACGCCATTGACATGCACAGGATGTGCCTGGAGAGCCTATATGGTGGGACTGTGAGTGGAGTGAGTTGTTTATGCCTCGGAATGAGGCTGCGGTGAGCTAAAACAGTTTGACAGTAGCTGGATGCTGGTCGCCGAAGAATGTAGCGCACTAATGTCTGACGGTAATGGCAAGTGGAGAGCCTCATGTAGTGCTCAAAAGATTGTGCCGTCCGCATGAAGGCTAGCGGCGGCTCCTTGACTTCAGCCATGACAGGGGCAGTTGGCGTTGATTTGTGGGCGTCAAGACACTTTTTCTTCTCTTTGGAAGGACGGTTTCCAAGACTTGTTCTGACGACGAACAAAGGTGATGCAACACTGGAAGATGATACATCGATATCTGGCGTATGAGGGACCGGTGTAGACCAAGCAATACCTTTGTAGAAAGACTCCAGCGGGCACCACAGAGATATCGCAGGACATTAAGCCGAGACTCCGCTCTACTTTTCAGGCAACGAACCTCCGCTCTCCAGGACAGACAGCGGTCGGGAGATGTCTTATTGTATCATGCAGACATCGTACTGCACGCCAGAGTGTTGAGGGAGAAGAATTTTTCTTCTACGTGTAGTAGTTTGCGAGATGCATACAAGCCATCGAACAAACTTCCGCGTCAAGCTCTGACGTCAGAGGAGCGAGGGCCTTGGTCATTCCCATTGGTTTTGGAAAGCACGTTACCTCACTGGCGGCCGCCTCAGTTGTGGAGATGCCTGCCATGACGTCAGGGCTGGATGATAATGATGATGATGATAATAATAATAATAATAATAGTAACAATAATAATTCGTGGCTTTACGTCGCGAAACAACTGTGATCAGAACCGGATGAGGTTCGCTATTCGCGGTGCCCATTTTCTGCGCGTACGTCTCCTGTACTTGGAATACGGGTTCGCATCGATACATATAACCGTCTCTTTATGTTTACCCAGCATAACTTCGGCGGAGTGTCACAACCCTTATAAACATTTTCGTACGCTTTCAGTTGATAACGCAGAGGGGACATAGGGACATTAGGCCGCACGTTCATAAAATTGGCCAGCTATGCATGACTCTCTAGAGTGTTCATGGTCTCAAACAAAGCACAGATAGTTCCAGTGTTTCTCTAACGAGCTACGCTAATTCTGTACTAATCCGTACATCCAGTCTGAGACCTACCGCTAGCAGCACGGGCCACCCACAGTCAGGTTATGCAATGCACAAGGGCACCTTGCCTACATCACCCAGACGAAACATTGTTTCTCTTCACATATTACTAGACAAACGGCAAATAATCGGCTTCATTAAAGCCCCGACACAGACTTTGCTGCTTTATTAAGTACTTCAGAAAAATAATGGAACAGCGCAACGGTAGTTAGTCTCGTTTCCTTAATAGCAGGATTGTCGAACAGCAGACAGACCTGGAACCTGTTATTAAATATATGAGATAAATCAGCCGCAGTGGGGGTTTTCGTTGGCCGCATTCTTCGAGAACTGGTTAAGGATGGACTTGTATATTGTGGGATACCAAATCAAGCTACGTACTATAAAACCAACAACGACGACAACAACAACAATAAATGATGAAGTGATAACGACATGGGGTGTTTCCCCGTGATAGCCACAGGACCCGACCCCACTTCACAGATGTTAATATGAGAGAATGAATTAATGGTGAGCGCGACGCGAAGACAGGTCGGAATTCTGTTTAAAGCTCTTCGAGGAGGCCGGTGGCTTGCACGAAAGCAAAAAGGGAGCGAAGAGGCCGGCACTGATGCGCAGAGGAGCTCCATAGGCCGAACCAAACCAACTATAAACCAAAGTGCAAACAAAAGACCCACAAACTGACCAACGTAACGTATAAAATAGGATGCGCAACTTGCATATTCAGTGATCAGCTCTATGCCCGTCTGATCCATATTTGACACGACGGCGTATACATTCAACTTTAGTCATGTGAATGTGTTGCCGGTGGAGTTTGTCTCTGGAACAGAAAAGCAAGGGAAGGGGTAGCGCTGCGATAGTCTGCTCCCTACGCCATAAGTCTCATTTTAGAATCTGTTCCAATCGACCTTGAAACAACACAGTAAATTCAAAAACACCCTTTCTGGGTAAAAAAGGGTGTTTCTAAGCAAATACACCTTTTTTAATTCCACAAAGTTAACCAAAGGCCGCAAAAAGGGTGCTAAAAAAAGTGTATGAGAAAATACACTCTTTATTACACCAAGTGATGTATCAAAAAGGGTGTTTGTATGCGTTTACACCTGTCTTTAAACCCTTCAAGTAACACTGATGTCGAAAAAGGTGTTTAAGTTATATACACCCTTTCTACACCGGTGTTGAAAATGGTGTTTTCATTCGTGAGAGAAAAATTACATTGGCTTGACAGCTCCGCTCATTAGGTAATCACATTATAGACGATAGCTTGAGTTGAAAACACAATATTTGACAAGGAGGGATGGGATCCAGGACAATTGCTCACCGGACAGTTGCTCACCGGACAATTGCTCACCAAAAAACTGCTGAGGCCGGATAATTGCTCACCACAGAACCGCTGAAGCCGGATAATTGCTCACCGGCCTCTTTCACCGCACTTATATGCAATTTTATTTCGCGTTTTTATGTGATGTGATTTTATTTCTTGTTTATGGCGCTCATATACTTGACTTTTTTATGTTAGCTGAACTTGGGTTACCTCGAAATAAAGTGATCGAAATCCCCATTGCAAAATAAACTACTGTAAATAAATGTTATCTGACTATAAAATGCACAGTCGCGCGCGGGAAACTGGCAACAGCGAACTTAGACTAACCTGGACATAGCAATGCAAACGCTGAACTTGGACTACCCTAATACGTGCTGTTCAGTCGTGTCCGCCCTGCTAAGCCAATCGGGCGCTAAAATATGGCTTGCGTCCGCTAAACCGACTTGGACAGACATAGAAAATTCGTGAATTTGAGTGGTTAAATAGAGATGTGTTCTTAAACCTCCCCCGGCTTGTGTCTTTGAAGATCCTGGTGACGCAGACATGGGCGTACCGAGAGGGGAGCAAGGTCACTTGTGAAAATTTTGCACGCTTTATTCATAGGTCATGATTTTTTTCTAATAATATGAACCTGTGAACACCCGCACAGTCCGCAGCGTCCGCTCCAGGGAAGGAGGTGAGGTGGATGCATGCTTTGCCCCCTGGAAACACTTTGCTGTCCACTCCTTGGAAAAAAACTCCTATAGGAACGCCCCATGGACGCAGGTCCTGACAAAGACGCTTCAGGCGTGCCAGCAAGTGGACGACCTCTCGCCTCAGCCTCTTCACTGGTGGATTTCCTAGATCTATTTGAAACAACTTAGACAGCTAAAACAGAACCTCAGCTAACATAAAAAAAGTCAAGCGCCATAAACGCGAAATACAATCACAATATAAGTGTGGTGAAAGAGGCGTTGAGTAATTGTCCGGCTTCAACGGTTCTGTGGTGAGCAATTGTCCGGCCTCAGCAGTTTTTTGGTGAGCAATTGTCCGGTGAGCAATTGTCCGGTGAGCAACTGTCCAGTGAGCAATTGTCCGGTGACCAATTGTCCGCGCCCCGGAGGGATGTCAAGATGCTCGTTGATATCTTCGACTCGTTACAGGCATACGTGTTAATTGCAAGGACACATTTTCGTCACCGTTACGGACGAGTTTTGCTGCGTTAAGCTTATCGAACGTACTCCAACGAACTGTACTTCAGTATATGATCAATCTGGTACGCCAATTTAGGCTACCGAGGGTGCCCGGGCTCATTACTGGCATCGTCTGAAGACGGCAGCATCGTAACGCCGCTCATTTCACGAGCACGGACGGCGTTACGGTGTTACGATCTTCACCTCTTCCCTTACGCATGTCCAGCTGTTTTGCTTTCATTTTATTTGAATTGTTTTTTTTTTTGCTCACTCACAGTGTTGCTAGGACGATGAGGGTTGCCAGTGACGCGCTGCGCTCCAGTTTAGGTTCTGCGGTGGAACCACGGCTGGAACTGTGCCGTGTCTAGGGTGGTTGTTGCCATACAAGCAAAAACGTCAGACTGCATGGCTCGGCATGCTGCCGCGGGTGTAAGAGTGTTAAACACCCTCCTAAAAGGGTGCAAAACAAGGCATTTTCAAGGAAAAGCACCCCTTCAAAGGGTGTATTCTGTGTAAAACACCCTTTGAAGGGGTGTTCCTCTGAAAAGGGTGTCCCAGACCATACGGTGTAAAAAGTGGTGTGAGTTATAGGACAAGCCATTTACACCCATAAGGGTGTTTTTCAGTTTACAGTGAAGCCTGTCAGGCTCTGTCCAACTTCTACTACTCCAAAGCGTGAGTCCAATGCGATATTCATTACACCACACACACGCCTCGTGCGTGGGGTCAAGGAGACTGCTTTTAAGGGGTCCCTGAAAAGAAGATGGAGGGACGTTTCCACACTTGCTACCGATAGAATACACGAAAGCAACTCCACATACGAAAATGCATGCCTCAACACCCCGTAGTTTTCGTATATTCGAATTTTAAACATCGCAGTTCACTCCGACACTGGCACACCTAAACCAAGAAAACGTACGCATATATAGAAAACTCGTCTGGGCACCGCACTGAGATGACGTCAAACGCCCATGCAGTCAACGCGCAGAATGCCGTCACGTGATGAAGCACTACAACAACTTTCTGAAAGAATCAACATTTCTACGCCAATATACTGCTGTCACAATGTCTGGAAATAACAAGTATGCACATACATCGACATCTGCTTCATGCTTTATAGCTGCGATAATCCAATTAGTAACTTCCGTGGAAAGCGGAACTAGCTGCGACGACTTTCGGGATCCAGCGCGCTGTTTCACTAGAGTTCGTGTGTATTCCCGAGCCTCTTTTTTTTATAACTTTTGGAACAACCGATCAATTTATAGGAGCTACACTGTTGGATTTCATTTGACGTGCCTCTCGGTTGTGTCCTCGAAGAGAGATTTCTCGGCGGGCACACCGTTCCATACGATACCGCGCGCAGACTATGAGAGGGATTTCAATGATTTTTTTTCAAGGATTTTTATTTCATACATGCATGTACAAAGCACAGTACAGAGCGGGACTGTTAGACAGTACCCTGTAAAACAGTACCTACGAATAATACACATACTTCAAGTTAAAAACACTTGAATCTACGAAGTTGATACAACATCAACAATACAAGAAATGAAAATTATAGAAAAATCAAACATAGGAGCAAAGCCGCAGTGAAGTTAACACCTATGACGGTTGAGTTGCAAAGTGTAATTTTAGTTTTCTTTTAAAAGAATAGAGAATAGAAGTATGCCTATTCCCTTAAGTATAAGGGACCCTTCAGTTGTGCAACAACTAGGTTTGAGTAGCAAGAACCTCCGGCTACAGCAGTCCGCATTGCCTTCATTTCCAAGACTGTTGCATCTGAACCTGAGGAGGTTAGTGTCTTCTGTATAATCTATGCAGTGATTACTCTGCTTGTGAAAATTATGTTGTGGCAAGCAGATGTTAGGAGATCATTTACGCAACAAAGAAAAATAAGGATGGAAGCCAATTGCAATTTACGCACTAAATCAAAGATATACTGTACAATTGCGTGCGCTGTTCAGAATGCAGCCATGCCAATCCAGTGAGGAACACCCACAGTACGTAAAATGAAGCTGTGTATTCCGCATCTAGGTGTAACTTTTTAATTGTTGTCACAGCAATGTGTACCAATGTAGTTCATGACTTCTTTGGACAAGATGTGGAACCAAACGTAGGAAATACAAGGCAGGGATCGTGTACAAGTTTTATTTTATTTGTTTTCCTTATAATATGCAGCATACTGCACATAGTAAAGGAGCGTTCTGGATTCTAAACCAACCTAGTTAAAATCCTTAGTTTACCCCAAACTGTACTATTGTTGTCTAATCTATAGAAACACCACAGAGGGCAACTACGGTAAAATTGCAGTGCACCAAAAAAAGATAGCCTGGTGTACGACAACCATGTCTACAGGTGCACACGCCCCTCAGCTCCGTCAAGAATGCAAATACTTACAGTAAACAAAGTGTTCACTTGGAAATTAGACGTTTACACTAAATTGCCTTGCAAATTCAGGATCTTTTAGCGCCATCCAAGCATTTGCCATTACGGTATGAAATCCATGACTGGGCCCGTTACGAAGTTCCACTGCTACGGACCAACTATGGAAGTGAGGAGACACTTCCTCATTCCGACTCTGTCTGTGTGTCGGTCGGTCTGTCTGTCTGTCTGTGCCTGTCTGTCTCTCTCTGTCCGATCGTCCGTGTGTGTGCGCGTGCGCACACTTCTCATTTTCACTTCGGCTTTTTCATTTGCTATTAAATGAAAAAAAATCAAAATTAACTGAACTGAATCGAAAATAGAGATCCTCATAAATTTGAATGGCTAGCAATGTTACGGTGATGACTTCATGGATGTGGAAGGAACAGGAGAGGAAGACATCCGCAATGGTCATGACAGTTGTCTGTCAGGTACGGGACCAATTTATTTCATAAATGTGGTACATATCGTGAGGCTTATACTAACGAAATTTTATTTTGTGCCCTTTGAAGGGATCCATAGGTGGTGAGCATGTGTACGGACTTGACATACCTGAATACAACTTAGACCTGCCAGTTGCACATGAAATGTGTAACACGTCTTTGCACACAAGCTTCTGCAGGTTTGACGCATGTATATGTTGAAATGTAAAATACAGAGTGCTAGGAAATGTATCTAAGGTGAAAAATTGAGCAGTTCATTGCAGTAATTATATCAACTTATTTTCAGCATTTTGGGAAATACATAGTGATGGCAAGATTACCTGTGTGATACCGCCTGAGCATCTGCTATTGGAGTTCCATGTCCTAATTATATATAACAGCTGTTTGAGGTTATTACATAGGTTCTGTAGCTGTGAGTTCCTGCAAATGGCTCAGGCTCCGCAGAGAGTTATGCCTGTATAATAACAGTGACTAATGTACTTCTGCACATAAAACGTGACTGTCACTGAGCAAGCAGAGGGCAGCATACAGGGGGTTAGTGAAGACAGCTCAAGTAAATTTCGAACTCGAATAACAGAACTTCGTCATACTGTCATGTTTTGAGCATTTTTATGCACATGGTTTTAAAACATTTTTAAGAATAGCTGCTAAGAATGTGTCAGACACCATTACCAAAGCTGCCTTCTGTCACAGGTGGTCTTGATTTTCCCCAAAAGTCCAATAATGTATGACGCTGCATCATGTATGCTATTTTGGAGCAATTTCTGAGAACATACTAAAGGTATTAGCTGAGTGCCACAATAAACTATATGAACCACATTTCGTGTTACATCATCTTTGACTACAACATTCATATTTGAGTAGCCCAAGATACAAAGCTTTGTTCCTCAAGGGCTACCACCTTACCTCAACTGAGCCCACACTTTCCGCACAAAAGGAAGATTGAGGTTTTGGACGGTCAACTTGTGTAGTGAGCACTTCTGAAGGACAGAGCGGAATGAACTGGAGGTCACACACAGGGTAACTTGCATAACAATCTAATTTACTTGTACATAACAATCATTAAAATACTTGAAATGTTTAAACAATACTCTTTGGGTGCTATCAGCAGTGATGGCCACTAACTACTTCTACAGTAGTTTAACTATAACTACTAACTACTTTGCGATTGAGTATTTTAACTAGTAGTTCAACTACTTTTCAGGGGAGTAGTTAAAACTACTTCTTTAACTACTGCAATGTAGTTTAACTACATCTATAACTACTTAACGTTGTCCATCAACACCAATCCCTTGTAGTGTTCTTGGACACCTAAATATGAATCACAAGCAATGATAAACTTTGGCTCAAGCCATTGCTACGATCGTCAAACACAAAGCTTGCGGCGAAATTCTTTTTGTGCCTACGCGATAAACTAAATTGCAGAATTATTTCACAGCAAATGAGGCTTCACTAGACAAACATTATTTATTTATTTATTCACATACCCCAAAGGCCATACCCTGGGGGACACCAGTTGATACGTGACAAAAGGACGAGGAATGGTTGTTCACGAAAGTGGACTGGAGGTGGTCAGTTAAGAATATATTAATCCAGGAGAGAACATGTGCATCAAGGCCTAGTTGTCAGAGTTTAACCATTAATCTAGCGTGCGGTACAGAATCAAAGGCTTTAGCAAAGTCCAGGAACACGGTATCTGTTTGAGTAGAACTGTCCATATTTGAGTGGAGGTCGTGGATAAAACCAGCTTTATAGTTGTGAGAAATTTTTACGGAAGCCATGCTGGCAGGGGGAAAAGTAAGCATCTGACTCTAGGAAGTTGATTACCTGCGAATATATAATGTGTTCCATGATTTTGCAGGGGACGCGGGTAATGGGGATTGGTCTATAGTTCAACGGTGAATGAGTGACACCACTTTTATGCACTGGTATTATCATTCCCCGACGCCAGTCTTCTGGCAGAACTGAACTATTAAGTAGGAAGGGAGTTGCCTCAGGAGAGAATCCGCCGATATTTCGAACAGAGGCTGTTCTTTTTCTGGGCACCGTCCTCATCATTGGCATGGTATATAAAGGGTTACGTGTGACGTGTTCAAAGGTTCATGCGAAATGTCCCTTTAAATCATGCCAATGATGAGGACGGTGCCCAGAAGAACAGCAGTCTCTGTTCGAAATATCGGCGGCTTCTGTCCTGAGGCAACTCCCTTCCTACATCTCTACCGGTTCGCTGGATTTCTACCCATCTATGAACTAGTAAGTGATTGTTGGAATATTGCAGCAAGAAATCTGCTCGAGTGAGCCTTTGTGTTTTTAAGAATTTTGCTGTTTATTCCATCGAAACCAGCAGAGGAGGAAAACTTGATGGAAGAGATAATCTTTTCAATGCCAGCAGGAGATATCGCTATCGGTGACATGCTATTGGAGATGGATGTGGGAGGCGCGGCAGGGGGAGTTGTGTCTTCGTTGGTGAACACGCTTGCAAATGCGTTATTGAAGATAAGAGAACATTGGTTATCTCTAACAAAATTACCATCACGATCTTTCAGTTGGATGTTTACCGATGGAGATTTTGGGTTTATAACTTTGTAGAATGCTTTGGGGTTGTGCTTCAAGAGGTTAACGAGGCCCTCGCTATAGAACCTGCGTTTTGAAGAAGTCACCAATGAGATGTATTTCCGGGCGCACTCTTGATATTAGCAGTGATGATGCAGACTTACAGCGCTTAGCAAGCCTGTACAGACGTTTCTTTTTACGGGCGAGCAGTTTGATTTCATGATTGTACCATGGGGCATGACAATGTGTCTTGATGATAATGGAGGGTATATAGGCCTCAATAAGTGCATTAATCTTGGATTTGTATAAATACCAGTTTTCCTCAACTGTCCGTACTTCAAAATTAGCGAGAAAGTTAGCCAAGTAATTGGATAATTCAGAATTTATTTGGTCGTAGTTACCCTTATCGATCTTATGCGTTTGCACGAGGAACGACGGGGCACGCTGGGGACAGGTATTGTAAAGTGTAGTACTTTGTGATCACTCAAGGCGCATGGAGAAAATACAGAACCTACTATATTTGGGTCGTTAGTGAGGATTAGGTCTAGGATGTTTGATGAGGTGGGAGTTACACGGGTGGGTTCATGAACCACCTGATGAAGGTCAAACACATGACACAAACCAATGAAAGAACGTTCTTCACTGCCGGAGGCTGAGGTGGATCTCCAACTAATTGAGGGGTAGTTGAAATCACCAAGAAGAATAACATTTGAATTTGGGAATTTGTGAAATATATGATGTAGTGATTTGTGTAATTCTGGGATGAATGCATTGCTTGAGGGAGGTCGATAGCATGCACCAACTACTAATCTACACGTGACGCAGTCAATCAATACCCACGTTACTTCGATAGGAAGTGTACAATGAACAGCATATGATTTAAAACAGTTTTTAACGGCGAGTCAAACACCACCTTCTCGTCTATTTAGCGATCACAGCGATAGAAGATAAAGCCAGGACACTCTGGTAACAGCTCACTGTCTCTTATATCTGGCGATAACCAAGTTTCAGTAAGTGCAACAGGGTCACATTCACAGGATTGCAACAAACTACACAAATCCTTACGCTTTGGAATCAAACTGCGGACGTTACAAAAAAACAACAGATAAAGCATGTGCGGTAGTACAGTGGTGGGAAACAGAACAGATCAGCTATGGTGTACGTTCAACAACCTGCTTTAAACATTGTTTTAAAGCAACCTGTTTTAAAGCATTAAAAGTGAAGATTTAGTACACATGCACGACACAATTGCTCTGCACCTCCGTTCTCATCAAACAAGTAGCTCAAGGTAAAAGTCGGAAGCACAATCGTGCCGTAAAGGTTACGGCAAAATCGGAAGTAGTTGGCGCCTTCAGTAACCTAACTACTGTAGTTAACTACTTAAAATAGTAGTTTAAGTAGTAGTTGCCACTACATTTCTGCAAGTAGTTGATAACTACTTTTTAACTACAATCAGGTAGTTTAACTAGTAGTTTAACTACATGTAGTTAACTACTGGCCATCACTGGCTATCAGACAGTTTGAACAACACTTATGACATGCAGACTGAATGGGTGGACAAAAGGATGCGTCAGAACAGGATTGGATTTGAATATCATAGCTATGTCGGCGGTGGAGTTCAGAGCCCAAGGTAATTCTTACCAGGCAGAGCAGGCTGGTGAGATGCACTGAACAGTACACTAGGAGAGGGAAGCTCGCGAGAGGTAAAGAGGTAATTTGACTATAGAGAGGGAAACCCGCACATCTCAGAAACTAGAAAGTTAAAGAAGACAGCGATTTAGGAGGATGTGAACACACACTCACTCATAAATGGGATGATGACGTGGTGGGTGATTCACCGCTGCTATGGCGGTACACTGCCCCATTGCCCTTGCGGAAGGGATGAGAAAGGGATGATGATGGAAAAGTGTCCTCTTAGAGTTCGTCCATTAGTCCAGTGCTGGAGAGGAACTCAACAACTCGTAAGCCTTGCACCTGATGCGAGGGGTACGACCATGGTCCGAGAATTTTGGCTAAGCTGAACTGGCGTTGATCGACACGTAGCAGAGCAGTTTCCATGGGGGCGCTCTCGCAATCGTACTGTCCGGAGACCAGGAGAATGTGATGGAGGTCACCGCGCACAACACACGTGGAACAGAGGCTGGATGCACCGACACCGAGGACATGTTTGAAGGCCGGTGTAAAAGCCACATTAAGTCTCAAGCGGTGGAAGACTGTGGTAAAGGAACGTGGCATTCGGCGGGGGAGAGAAACGGACAATGTGGGGTCAACGGAGTAAAGCAGAGAGTGGGTGGTGATGTCATGTTGCCATTGAGAGTGCATCTTGGGGCCGGTGAGGCTTGAGACCAGGTAACGGCGATCCCCCCGAGACAAGATGACGGGGACGCGCCGGGCGCATTGATGTGCGCCTGCTGCTGTCCGATCTGTGCGCTCGTTTCCACCGATGCCCACATGACCAGAGATCCACTGGAAGACGACAGAGTGGCCCTGGGCGCTTGCTTTCTTATAGACTTGCAGAATTTCAATGACCGCAGGGCTGAGGGAGTCGCGAAGTCCCATAGTTGCCACACACTGCAGCGCAGATCTGGAATCCGTAAAAACGCCTCAAGAGCTAACAGGGCTGTCAGAAATTTTCCGCAGGGCGAAAAGAATAGCATAAAGCTCGACCCATGTTGACGATGTTTTATGTGAGGGACGATGGCCATCTGACATTGACTCGGAGGAAATGACAAAGGCGGAGGACGAACTTCTCCTCGTGGTTGAGCCGTCCGTGAATACTGCTGTGGAGGTTGCATAACACGCGCTCATCATATCTAGAGTGAGCTGGTTCATCACGCATGCTGTAACTTCGCCTTTCTTCCTTGATAGCCCAGGCACCGACAGGGAGATATCGGGTGTCGAAAAAGTCCAAGGAGGAGTGCTGAGAGCTGTGGAAGTGACCACGAAGTCAGGTACACTAGGCTCCAGTTGAGAGACACATGGATGTACTCTGTAGTGCCTGCGTCTCTGGAGCTTCATAACTATCGGGTGCCGCCGATGGTGAGCTAGAAGGCGGAGGTACTGCCGACACATCTCCCCGTAGCGAAGAACTACCAGCGGGGCTTCCTTCGTCTCAGCAATGACTTTACGAGTCCCTGCCACACGAGGGACTCCCAAGCCCACTCAGAGACTTCGCGCCATGATGCACTGAAGCGTCTGAACTGAAGGAGGTGGGAAGGAACCATTCAACACAGGCAAGCTGCATAGAAGTGACCCGCAAACCAAAGCCTGGTGGACGACAAAAAGCGACGCCGTGGCACCGCCCCACTTCATGCCGGTGGACCTCGGCTTCCAAGCTCGCTATGTCCTTCACCCAAGACAGCCTTGCATCTACAGTGACACCGAGGAAACGACGAAAAGATACATGTGTCAGCTGTACACCAGCAACTGAAAGAGGGAAAGGTTGCATGTTCCTGCTCGTAAACGGGAGTACCATGTCCCCAGTCAGCACAAATTGTTGGAGTGATATGTTATGTTGCTAATGATCGCCTTCGTTATGCTGCAACAATGTTATGGAAACAACATTGCAAAAATGTTATATTTCAATGTTGATGTGACGTTGCTAATGACGGCCTTCCTTGTGTTGCAACAATGCTATAGAAACAATATTGCAAAAACATGACACTGCAATGTTGATGTAACATTGCTAATGACCAGTTATTTTATATTGTAGCAACGTTACAAAAGCAACACTGGAGGAACACTGAAGTGTTGTCTTGGTTATATATGTGCTATGTAGCACAGTATGCTTACACGTACTTCGCATCCGTCTTGGGCCAACATCAGGGGGAACGGTGCCGACATTGATCTGAAAAACCTAAAGGAAAACCTCAAACAGCACAGCCGGGACTCGAACCCGTGTCACCTCCCAGTCTCGGCACGGAAGGCGATCCTTCTAACCACTACTGCCACGCGAGGGCTCAAAGGTTCTGGTCGCACTTACGTTATGGAAGAATGTGTGTAGGAAATGGATTGCAATGAATATCAAATTCTGAGCTAGATTAATGTTCTTCGAGCATATCTTGTACTCGTCTCAATCGTTTCGTCCATAGTCGTCTCCCATCGTGCGTCCGCAGTGTTGTCCCAGAATATAATGTCTCTCACAATCTGCGTTAATTCTGCCCATAATGGTAACACTAAACATTATCAGATATAATATGTTCTTTTTCTTTGGCATATTTCCTGCATTTACTTCTGTATTTATTTTCAGTTCGCACGGAAGGTGTGTTGTCGCCCTAGCATTGCCACGCTGTTGCTTGAATATCATTGCATCAGCAATCTAACTGTAATGTTACCTCACTGCAGTATGTAAAACACTGCCTCATCAATATAATCGTAATGTTCCTAAAATGTAACATCTGAAATGCTTCACCAACACTGAAATAAATAAATTGCGGTAACATTCCGTTTGTGCATGAAACGTATATTACCGCAAAATTTGAACATATCGTGAATAACAAACTAATAATGACACGTAAACATCACGGGAAGTTCTGAAAATTTCATTTCATTGTTTATTGATGATAATCTCATATACATAGATGCTGCAAACATTATGTTACTGAAACATTGAAGTACCTCGGCAATACTGCATGCAAAAAGTGCAACATAGCAGTAACATGTTTCAATGTTGCTTCAATGTTTCAGATGTTGCCTAGAGTCTCTATTACACCTTGTACCATGTGCAACATTGCTTTCGCAACAGAATCACAATGTTTCGCTCAACGCATCCTTTGAAATACATCGGGCACATTGATACAATCATACGTTGAGATTAGGTTGCTGATGCAGTGTTTTGTGAGCAATGCTATTGCAGCATCGCATTCACATTGCTTGTCAAACACGACATCAGCAATGTAACTGCGACATTTCGTCAGTATAGCACACGCAACATTGCTTCGGCAGCACAATCACACTGTTAGGTCTACGCATCCTTTTAAATAGAGCAAAAACATTGAAATAAAGATATTGCATCATCGTTGAATTTACGTTGCTGATTAAGCGTTTTGAAAGAAATGCAGTTAGAACATAACATTGACATTTCTTGCAAAACATTGCATCAACAACGTAAACGCGACATTACCTCAGTGTAATATATTCGACATTGCTTCAGTAACATCATCGCAATGTTAGCTTTACGCAATCTTTGAAATATATGCACAGTGAAACATATATATTGCTACAACGGTGTATCCGGGCACGAAAAATTGCTGCAACACTTCAACGTTCTGGCAACATTGATGCACCACATTTACAACATCTTGTGCTGTCTGGGTACATGCCGGCCTTTGCGAGTGCTCAACAGCGTTCAAAGCGTGTTGAAGGCGCCGCTGAATGGCCGGACGTGATTTGCTGCTGGTCCAAATGCAGATGTCATCAGCGTAGATCGAAATAGACAGTTTCTTTCCAATGCAGCCCCGAAGGCCCGCCATGGTCACGTTAAACAGAATTTTGACTCAACACGCTCAACTCCATGGGTCATCGAGACATGTTCCGTATCCCCCTGACGGTTGCGAACAACTAGCTGCCTTGAATGGAGGAAGTCCATCATCCATGAGAGTGCTCTGGAGGGTAGGCCGGCTTCGGTGGGGGGATGCAGAACGGAGGCGTGGCTCACGGTGTCATCAGCGCGTTTCACATCAAGAAATGCAGCCATCACTGTCTTCTTACGCACCTTTACTTCTTCCACCGACGTAATGAAGTCAAGAACAGAGTCCATGGAAGACCTGTGCTGGCAGGAACCTGTCATTTCCTGCGGAAAGAATGGGTTCTCCTTGAGCCATCACTCGATTCTGTGGAGGATCATGGGTTCTAACAACTTGCCAAGGCAGCTAGTCAAACTCACTGGCTTGAAAGAAGAGAGCTGAGAGGGCAATTTTCCCTGTTTCAGTAGTGGAACAACTCGCGCTTGCTTCCAACCCCCCCCCCCCCCCTGTCAGGTACTTTCCCGGTTCTCCAGGACGTATTAAATACCTCGGGTAGGCACTTCTGACACCGCTCATCTAGGTTAGGGATAGCCCAATAAGTGATATTGTCCGAGCCTGGGGAGGATCGCAGGAGGAGAACGTTCTTTAACTCAGAGAGCGAAAAGTCGCTATCCATTTCCGGATCAGTAATGGCTGGACTAGCTTCAATACGTTGCGTCAAATAGGCCATATGGATATGAAAGTCGGAGAACACACTTCCACGGAATGTGTGCCAATGGCCTGACAGAAAGCCACAGCCACTTTACCCTCTGGCTTAGAAAAGAACAACGCTAGAGCACCTGGCGAGTTATGATTTGGGGTCGGCTCTCTTAAACTTCTTGCCACCTGCCATACCTTCGCAGGACTATCGAAAGACGACAATAACAACAGTGCCACTAAGTGCAAAGTCCTCGGTAGATACGCCTACTTTCGCTTACCAGTGCGAGTTCTGACGTGACGATGATGCGTGGAACACGGTTACGCTCCTGGTTGTACGAACACGTCCGACGCTAACCAGAAACAACATTCCACAAGCCGATCACAGACTCACCGCGACCAGCAGACGCCGTCCGTCCCTCCAGCCGGTCGGTCGCCAAGGGCACCCCAGCCGCTCCCTGATTGGATTTGTTCGCGCTAAAGTTCGTGAACTTTCGGGCCTGTGCCCAGCACCCTGGGAATGAACTTTCGGGCCTGTGCCCAGCACCCGGGCGCACAGCAGCGATCAGGTATTTTAGAACGCTGAAAAGCTCGTTTAGTCGCAAAATAATCATGTACGCAATGGGACGCGGGCAACTAGCAGTGCAAAAATTTTGCTTGCCTGCTGGTCGAAGCGGAGCCGGACGAGATGCACTGACGTCACGGCGAGGGGATGAGGACATGGAGAGATGCCTTCTCTATCTAGGTGTTGTTGACACGCTGCCAACTGATCCACCGAGTCCGGTGTTGCACCGTGATCCTAAGTTGAACCATCATTATTTCCGGACATGAATGCCGTGACTGTCGTACTCGTCGCTCGCATCGCACTTTATCCCTTATTTAAACAAAAGAAGTTGAAAAAATACGTAAACAGGAAGGCAGCATGTGGTTTTGTAAGAAAGTTCAGGTCCTATAACCTCACTTGAATGCCCAACTAAATAAAGCAGTCTACGCTAGGCGGATAAGCAGAGTCAATTACGAACCGGGGACCCTTCCATTAGTTTTTTTGCCCAATCTTCCGGATAAACGGGTCGCCATTTACGCCGTCTGAAAGGGGAGCCTGCCAAATAATCGGCTTTCTGCTCCTTGCGCCAAAAACGAAGAAAAAGAAAGTAAAGCATTATGGGGTTAAACAAAGCAAAAACGCCTTCAACCTCGGAAAAGAGCCTTCTTTGTTTCTCCTTCTGTGTGTACGTGATGTAGGGAGTGACGGCTAAAACGATCCAGCGATCACAAAATATTTCCACACAGTACCACGGCATCGGTAGCACGGAACCCATTTATTATACATGAAGTGGGATGGATTGACTACATTTTAGATTAATTCTCTTCTAGGGGACGTGAGGGTATCCACAGCACGAGACGCCACTTGGCACGTACGCTGGATGGATGACCAAATACCAACGACCTCCTGTCCGTTCTTATTTCACATTTACGGTTTATGGAGATTTTTTATGGGAAACTCTTCCCGGGGGGGTCTTCATTGCCACTTTTAATACACACTGTGTTCTACTGTATCCTTCTTGTGACCCATTCTTAAAACAGGTGGTGGTGGTGGTGGTGGTGGTGGTGGTGGTGGTGGTGGTGGTGGTGGTGGTAGTGGTGGTAGTGGTGGTGACGAGACCGGCTTGCCGTTGGTGGCATCACTCATGTGAGCAGCGTCAGAACTGTAGCCGGGACGAGCTCAGATGATATGTATGCTACGGTCGAAGGTGAAGTTGTACACTCTTAAAACAGAATTTCACCACATCGCACGCTACAGGCCAACCACTGAACAGAATGATACCGTTATCACTCCTGAACAGTGGGGCGTACGCCTTTTTGTGACAAATATCATAACTGCATAAGTGTCACAAAAAGCCGTACGCCTCTCGTTTTCAAGAAATCATGTGAGCCAACGATGTCATTCGGGATGACGGTTGCCTAGGATCGTGCTTTGATGTTTCGTTTCCTTCCCTGTCCTTCGTTTTTAGAGTGTAGCACACTTGAATAATGTAGAGGGTTGGGCCAAGATCCACTTGGCAAACGTAACAACAAAAATATAAAACACTGAAGCTTTCCCTTTAATGGATACAAGGACTGCATTTCGTCAGGTACGTGACGAAATGCAGTTCACTGAATGAAAGCTTACATCCATTAAAGGAAAGCTTCAGTGTTTTATATTTATATTTTTGTTGTTGCTAGTGTAGTACACTCTAAAACACAGGGGGGGGGGGTAATGGCAGGATCGGCTCGCCGTTGTTGGCCACACTGAAGTGGGCGTCGTCACGACTACAGCAAAAAAAGAAAAGAAAGAAGGACGGACGGATTGAGGATAGAGGATGAAGGGTGGAGATGCGTCGAGGGTGCATGAGTTCGTCGGGGATAGCAAAGTATTAGATGGGTCGTTGAGCAAGACCCGCCTTCTGCAGAAACAGAATAAGGTTTCTTCATTTAGCGGAACGTTCGGCAGAAGAACCACCGGGGTAGATGGATGTCCGCTAGCTTGCCCGAGGTGGAGCGAGGGAGATGGGCTTCGCGCGCAGAACAGAACTCTAGAACAGAACTTCCTCATATAGCACGCTTTTAGCCAACCACCATCCCGAATAACATTGTTCCGTCCCGTGATTGGTTAAAAACGGTTAGGCGTAGGCCTTTTGGGGACACTTATAGAGTTATGTTAATTGTCCCAAAAAATCCGTTCGATGGATCGTCCGCAAAAAATTCGTGAAGGAACACCATTTTTTTTCTTTATTTTGTTCATGGCGTATCTCCAGAGACGCGTCTTCCCTTCACTCCCAATGTGAGAGGGTGAAGGGCACAGCGCCGCCCCAACAAAAACAAATGTATCGGGTGACGCTATCGGAACTGCCCTTATCTTGGGTTGCATTTTCTGTTTTCTTTTAATCTTTTTCCAGAACGCAAGAGGCGATAGTGTGCTCTTTCACCCTCTAACATTGGGGGGGTGAAGGAAAGACGCGTCTCCGAAGATGCGCAATGAACAAAATACAGAAAAAAAATGGTGTTCCTTCACTATTTTTTGCGGACGATCTATCGGACGGATTTTTGCTCTGAAAACGGCTACGGTATCAGGTGACCGAAGGGAACAGATGTTGTCATTGGGACAACTTCGTAGCTTTTATAATTAAAATGTAATTAACGATTTTTAGGTAATTAGTCATTCGACGGTTGAGCAACAGATGGCCAAGAACGTCCACCGGCCCAGAGATGATAGAAGTGAAAACAGGATGTCTATAGCCCTTAGCTTTTTATGAAAAATCTATCGAGAAAAAAGGAGACACCATGTGTGTCCTGTTAACCATCCATGGTAGAAGTGAGCTGGAGTAGCCGTCTCCACACTTGTGCAGCCACAATCTCCATTATTATTTCTAATGCAAATCCAATTAAATTCAATAGCTGCGTCCTTTACTCATAGCACTCAACACGCATGCATTACTTTTTATTCCATGTTAGCGCCGCGAAGCAACTGTGGCTATGAGCGGCGTACAGATATGGACAGATGGAGAGAGGACAGCAGGAAGCAGTGTTGGACAGGGGGATTAGTATGCGTCCTGGGCCGACTTCAGAGAGAACTGTGCCGACTTTCGTCTGGAAAGTCTTCGTAAATCCCAGGTCAAACCTCAGACGGCACCGTCGGCGGTAGGATTCGAACCCACCACCTCCCAGACTTCAGCCCGACCTTGGTTACCACCAACGAATGGGGCGCATTAACCTGTTCGGCCATGCTGTTGGTATGCATTATTTCAAACTAACTTGAATAAAAACCGGATAATAGTCCTCATGTTTTCAGCATGTTTTCAGCTTTTTGGAATGGGGCAGGGTCCTGTACTCAACGCAGGGAAACGTCCCACATCATCATCATCATCCATTCATCTATGTTGTTGTTTCAGCATTGATGTCGATGATGTCTTCTGCTCGCTGCCCCATAAAGAGCTTCTGAGGGCTATCAGCACATGTAAAACGCGGGACAACGATAAAGTGTCTTTTCGGAATAGATGTGGGACGTCCGTTGAAGGGTTCCTGGACTTGCTGTTACTCTATGTTACCTATCTTGGCTGGGGTAATGAATTGTGTGTACTGACTCTACAGGGTTTCTTTGTGATATATTCCTCAGCCATGTAGACCGACAGACGACCTGGGTGGCTTAGTCGGTAGCGTGTCCGCCTGCTGATCCCAAGATCACAGTCGAGGACGGTGGCAACTTAGTGGAAGGGTACAAGTTGCTCAGACACGCCGTCTTCCGCGAGGGACGTTAAATGTGGTGTGTCGAGATTTCGGCGCACGTTAAAGAACCCTCAGGTGGGCAAAATTAATCCACAGACCCGACCACTGTGGCGTCGCTCATAATCGCAGTTGTCTGGCGACGTAAAGCCCGGAATTATTAATATTATTGTAGACAGACCATTGTAACGAAAGCTGTCGAGGACTGTACAAAACGCCTTCCGTTACATAGACGATTATTTCATCATCTGCTCGCAAAGGCATGAAGGAAGTTCTTTTGTTTCTGACACTGTAGAGGTATTTGAAGAATGTAAGGCGGGCTTATTTACCTTTACGTTCGGCTCCCAAAGGACAGCAGCTTGCAATTTTTGGACCTCAGGTTCCATCTTACAGATTGTCACGTTTGCTGGTGGTACTGCCCGCGCTCCACAAAAGGACTCCTTAACTTCGGGTCCGCCCATTCAAAAATAGTAAAAAGCAGTATAGCAACGTCATCTCTGAAGTCATCACTTTCCAAGTCCTGCCCTCATTCATTCAGCGTCAGCTTTCATTTCGTTACGTTTCATTACCTTAAGGGCCGTAAGGCATTAAATAACGGGGCAGGGTTACACCAAAAGAGGGCAATTGCACAGTACCACAGTAACAAAGGCAATAAGAGAACAAAAAACGAACATTCTATCATACTTACAACCAATTTCGAGAAATAACACAACATACTTATTTGTACGCACATTCGTAAATACATTAAAAGAGATACAGCTCCTCGCACATGTTAACAAATCGTGTTTGTCCGCCGCCTTGGAAAACGTCTGACGGAAGCATGTTCCAATCCCGTACACCTGACAACAGGGGCGAGTTTTTATGATACTCCGTCCGTGATAGGGGAACCAACAATGTATGAGGATGGCGTGTACGTTCAGAATAGGGCGGTGCCGCAGAAAGATTATCAGAATTTCTATCGTAAAGATTGTAAATTATTTGTAGACGGTGAATCTTTCTCCTATTTGCTAGCAAGGGAATTTCTTTTTGTCGTTTAAACTCTGTTATACTGGATTCGCGATCGTATTTATTAAATATAAAGCGGACCGCCTTCGATTGCACAGATTCAAACTTTTGAACGAGATAATTTTGCCATGGACTCCAAATCGACGAGGCATACTCTAATTTTGATCGTACAAATGAGCTATATGCCAAAAATTTGACTTCGGAAGATGCAAGGTATAGTGTGGAACGCAAAAAGCCAAGCGTCCTCAAGGCGGCACAACAAGTCTGTTCAATATGATATTTCCAAGAAATATCAAGAAGCTTTAAAGGGACTATCGCATCCTTCCCGGTCGATTCCTAAACTATAGTGTCGTTTTACTACGCGTTCATCACTGATAATAACGCTGAAAATCCAACGCGAATTGGTGGCGTTGTTCCTGCACAGTTTGATGTAACACATGTCAAGAGCAGACGACGAATATTGAGAGTATTCCGAATTCCTTGGAAACGTCACTCGGACAAGGCCAATCTTTACTGACATCTTTAAGTTTTCTTTTTTCCCGCGCACTATAGAGGACTGGAACGGCCTCCCACCTACGGTTGTTTGTCTGCCAAACACAAACACCTTTGCGCGACAATTGTCATTATTTGTAGATGCCGTGGCCAACTCCTGTAACGGTCCACATGACAAGGACCAACAGTATAAATAAATAAATAAATAAATAAATAAATAAATGAGCCCCCGCTGGCGCGGACGAGACCAATCAGGGAGCGGCTGGAGGGACCTTGGCAGCCATGGTGATCCGACCGACACACAGGCCGGCGGGCGAGCCGGAATACTTGGGCACGGCGTCTGCTCTGTGATCGGTTTGCGGAATGTTGTTTCTCGAGAGCGCCGGACGTATTCGTACAGCCAGGAGCGTAACACCGTGTAACATGGTCACGTCAAAACTTACACTGGTAAGCGAAAGTCGGCGTATTTACTGATGACTTTTCACTTAATATATTGCGCTGCGAACGCCAAGCAGACGACCTCGGAGACAATCGCCTGCGCTGCGCTCCCATTCGTGTGCCTGGTTTACGTCATCATGGTGTTAGCTGCAGATGGAGTGCGAATCTTTAATAGCGTCCTCGATAAACTTGCTCCGGAATTGTCCCGAAACCACAGTGGTGCGTGGCGCTCTACACTGGCGGTGCCCTGGGCGGAGGCATTATCGAACATGAAACTGCACTGCACTGGTGGATCTAATGGATACTAGCATGCGCCACCTAGAGATCTGTGCTCGTTGTGGCTCGTAGGCTGCGCGACCCGTAGCGAGAGGCACCTGGCGAGCGGCACCGATCGAATGCCATGCTGACGATGACTGTCTGCTGCTACTTGCCCGGCTACACCTGGCTATTTGCCGCTTCCGCCTTCCTCCGTGCTTCCGGCAATCGCGATGCTTCTTGGTATTGCACTCTGGCGCTCGGCCGATTTTCTTGGTGTGGGTTCGGGGCAACTCAGTGCTGCACTGAACGGGTGCACTCCTTTAATCGAGGATGTTCAGTGCGCACCAGTGCAGTTTATCGAGTATGGCAAGCCGCACCAGGTCGCACTGGGGCACACCGGTGCAGTTTATCGAGGACGCTATAAAACTCGTGTATTTAATATGTGATCTGTTTTCGGAAGATAAACTTGGCCAAGGAGACTGTGAAGGGGTGACGAACATTACCGTATCCGTCTCATACATACCGTTCCCGGATACGATGGTCCCTTTTACGAACAGATTCAAAAGCTTCGCGCTTCGCAATTTCCAGAGCACCTGATATCGAGTATATGTGAAATAATTTCTAAATGGGTTAAGACCTGTGGAAGATCTGAGAGCAACGACGCAGGACCAAAAAAGAACAAAAGTAGCCGTCACTCCCTACATGCAGAAAACTGCACATTGGCAAAAAAAGGTGGCTAAGCGCTACAATGTAGACGTGGTTTTCAGCGCTCCTCTTAAAGGGTCTCTGACCAGAAGCTGGAGAGCCTTTTCCGCAGTGGCTACCGATAGAATAGACAAAAGCAACTTCACATACGAAAATGCATGCCTCAACACCTCGTAGTTTTCGTAAACTCGAATTTTGAACATCGCGGTTCACGCCGACGCTGGCACACCTAGCGTCAAACCAAGAAAACGTACGCATATATAGAAACCTCATCTGGTCATCCCACTGGGATGACGTCAATCGCCCATGCAATCAGTGCGCAGAATGCCGTCACGTGATCGAGCACTACAACAACAACTTTCAGCAAGAAACGACATTTTTACGCGGATATACTGTTGTCACAATGTCTGGAAATAAAAAGTATGTATATACTTCGAAATCTACTACCTGTTTTATAACTGCGATAATCTAATTAGCGACTTCCGTGGAAAGAGGAGCTACGAGGCTACGAGCTACGACGACTTTCGGGATCCAGCGCGCTATTTCAGAGCGTTAGCGTAGTGTGTGTATTTCCAAGTTTTCTTTATTTATATCTTTAGGAACAACGACCAATTTATCGAGGTACACAGACTTCATTTGACATGCCTCGGTTGTGTCGTCAAAGCGAGATTTCTCGGCGGGCATTCAGTTCCGTACGATACTGCGCGTTCAACCGCAGCGGCAGGTATGGTTGGCAGCGGATTTTGCCAATCGTATTTGAAGAATGCAGACTATGAGACGGACCCCTCAGTTTGAGTACAAAGAACCTCCGCCTACAGCAGTCCGCATTGCTTTCCTTGAATCTATCTTTCAAGACTGTTGCATCTGGACGTGACGAGGTTAGTGTCTTCTGTATAATTTATCAGTTATTGCTCTCCTTGTGGCATGCAGATGTTTGGAGACCATTTACGCAACAAAGAAAAATACGGATTAAAGGAAATTGAAGTTTACGTACTAAATCAAAAGATTCCGATCAATCAATCAATTCCGAGTGTTGTTGAATGCAGCCATGCCAATGCAGTAAGCAACATCCACAGTACGTAAAATGAAGCTGTGTAGTCCGCATCTAGGTGTAACATTAAATTGTCACGGCAGTGTGCACCAATGTAGTTCATGACTACCTTGGACAAGATGTGGAACCAAATGTTGGAAATACAAAGCAGGGATCAGGTACACATTTTCTTCTACAGGGTGTGTGCAGAAAAACATGACCCGCATTTTTACATGTAACTCGTTGTCTACTTAGCCGAGGAACTTCCTTTGGCGCACGACGGCGTATTTATGCGTGCGAAAGCTACAAAAAAAATCCTGGAAGCCATACTCAGTGTAAAAAAATAAACAGAGCGCGAAAACATGGGCTTCCATGCATTAGAATAGGGCGGTCATGACAGTGCATGGTAGTGAATTTCGGCCTCATGAGAGTTATGTGCAGGCACCGCTAGGGGTACTGCCGATGAGCATCCATGTGGGACATCGTTTCGATTTATGCACAGATAGCGCCCCTAGCGGTACTTGAACACAACTCTCCTACGTGCACCATGTTGCCCTTTCACATACACCCTGTTGTCCACCATGTTGCCCTATTCTGATGCACGGAAGCCGACGTTTTCGTTGTTCCGTTTATTTTTTAAACTGGGTATGGCTTCCACAATTTTTCTACAGATTTCGCACGCATAAATGCGCAATCGTGCGCCACCGGAAGTTCGTTAGTTAGGTAGGCAACAAGCTATGTGTCTAAATGCGGGTCATGTTTTTCTGCACACACCCTGTACACGAAGGTCTTGTAGATGGTCGTAGATGGTCTTGTAGGGGTGTCTGAGGGGAAGCAAGCCAGCACCTCCACCAAATGATACGGGAAGCACAGCGTGGCGATGGCAATGGTTTGGCAATGGCAGTGGGTGGTTCCTTGTTGCACGCACCCGGAAGCTGCGTCGAACTGTGGCTGATATCACGCTCTGAACGCACGTTGACGGTCTGGAGGGTATGTGTCCCAAAGAACAGTAGAACGTGTACAACAGGGCAGAAGGGATTTAGCATGGCATGCATGGCGGAGGACAGATGTGTCAGCCTACCATCAATAGCATTGGGTGACAGTGAGTAAGCGTTTTCTTTTCTTTTTTTTTTCTTTTTTTGAGGGAGTGTTTGAAGCCGCAGCATCGTCCATTAAACTGTTGTTGAAAATTGCGCCTGTGTTGTTGTGTCCTTCGTCTTCGGTCACCTGGCGCTTTACAGAATGGTCAAGTACACACGTCTGGGGCCATTTACATCTCGTGGTCACGGCTTCGTGCTCGCGTACTTGTTCGTTCTCTGGCTTTCGTCTCTTGGCCTCGGCTTCGCGTTCCCCAACTTTCGAATGTACTCGGCTTCGTCTCATCGCAACCGCTTTGTGTTCCCTCACTGTTGGGTCATGTCGTGCAGTTAATGCCCGTTGGGCTGCTTGTTCTCCGATGTGCTACGCCGTTCGCGGGCTGCAGCGGCGCGCCGGGCCCTGAACTCCCTATCTACGGACGCACTCTCCGTGGCCGCTCCATAGCGTATATTGATATAGTGGTATACTGATTGCTATTGCACCCCACACGACTGCCGCCTTTTTCTTTTTTATCCGCTCTCCGATTTGCTGCTGCGCAAACCAATGGCTCGCCGAATAAAATGCGAGAAACCACGACGTGACCTTGACAAAAGTTCCCTCATACAGCTATCGCTGTAATATCGCCATAGAAGCCGCTTCAAGAACAGGGGGGGAAAGCTCTGGATGGAACTGGAAGAGCTGCAGTCTCCAGAACAGACGTATGAGTTCAGCCATTTACAGGACTTTGGGCACTGTTTCATCTCTGTGCCACCTGTCATTGGTTTAAGGCTAAAATGTATTGATTTAATACTTTCTTCATAGTCTACTCTGCCATTCAGGTGTTAAAGTATACTTGCCAGGGTTCCTGAAGGAATATCGGCCATGTCTTCTAGTAAGGCAGGTACGCAATTTTTTGTGTTCTTAAACACGGGTTCTTTGAAGAAAAAAAAACTGCCTGAAAAAACTGGAATGCTCAGAAAGCCTCATCGAGACAATATATAGAGGGGAGCATTAGGGCAAGAAGAGAAAATTGACCACCAAGACTGGCACAATGTCCTCCGAGATGAATACAAAGTTGTTCATATAGCAATGATATCCGGAGTACCGTATGCACGCGGTGCAGACGCCGGAGAATCATTCTCCAAACGACAGTCTGACTGATAAAGAAAACAAAATAAGAATTGCACGAGTTGAGTTACGGTTTCAGTTTGAATGTAAAAACAGGGAGAAATTTAATTCCACGAGTTGCTTTGCAATAGATATGATTATTCGTGTAGGCAGCACAAAAAACCACTTATCCTGCTCGGTACGCATTCCACGCAGTGATAGAACGCGTGAATTTGCCCAAGAAGTACCGAACAGCAGAAGATAAACGACGTCTTCTGCAATTCGCATGTGAACTCCGAGTCAGATATTTCACATCATCCGCAAATTGCGGAATTAGTGGTTACGCTGTTTCACTCGCTGCGGCTGATCTTGCGTTGTTCTCAAGTTCGGGAATAAATGCAGTACGCAAGAGGAAGACAAAGGATGATGCGATGCAGCTTGAAAATCACGGTACGTCTCAGCACCTCTAAATTGCATCAAAACTCCGGATGCTCTGTTTCACATACTTTTCTACTAACTTCTGTTAATGGTAAATTTCATTTTTATGCATGTCTCTCTATACCTAATTTTCTGATCTATACGACATAAACTAAAATTAACGCTCACTGCATTCCACTCCATTACGTTACAGCGGTATGATAACCGACATCTACATTGCGAAGCCCTGGGGACATCTGCAGTGAAGCAGAATGCCCATTTCACCGAAACTGCATATGGAAAAGGCTTGTAGAAAATTCACAAAGACATTCGGCCCGCCCCTTGTTCCCCTTTGTTCCGGGCAACATTTTTTTTACTTCCAGCTGAAGTAAGCCTTTGTCGACTTGATTCTCATTTCGCTTTCCATGCCACAACGAAATCTCTTTCTGCGAAAATGCCAAGTCGTTTAGCGAAGTCTTCTCGCAAAGGGCATAAAGGACTCCCTGCACAATCCACTCCTCGTTGACGCGACGCAAAGTGCACTTCATGGTTTTTAAGCGACTTTTCGTCTTATTTCCCTGCAGATTCACGGGTCGCCCTTTTGAAGTAAGAGAGCTTTTATCGCGCACGCGATTGGTCACAGTCCAGCGTGTTCTGTCAAAAGCTGTCAACACTGTTTTGGATCATCACGTGTGGGTGTTTTGCGCTATCGGAACGAGAGGAAATGTGTATATTTATGAACCAGTAGGTGGATTTCATGGCCATCCCCCATTTCAATATATTCCCGAAAGTGGACGTTTCTGTGATGGCATGTGACAAGAACTTCTCAACCAAACGTCGGTACGCTGCACCGTTAAAACAGAACTTCACCACATAACACGTTGAAGGTCAACCATTGCACAGAATCACACCGTTATAACTCATTATTTGTGGAAAGCGCCAGGTGTACGCCTTTTTTGTGACAATTATACTGCATAAGTATCACAAAAATGCTTACCCCTTCCGTTTCCAGCAAATGAGGGGAGGGAGCTGCGTCATTCGGGATAATGGATTGACTAGGAGCGTGTTATACGGTGAGCTTCTATTTTAAGAGTGTGTGTGTCTACGAATACGAATCCAAAAAGCCCTCCATCTCCCCTACTCATTACCGCATCATTAAACTCGGATGCCATATTTGTCGCTGTGAGAATTATGCCCGAGCACCGCACTGTGGTGAATAGGAGGGGAGATGCAAGGTCAATGCAGCGATGAAGGGGCATGAAACTTCTTGGATACCGATTGCGCTACGCTTTGTCTCGTTTCTAAGAGCATCTCTCTCTAATCGCTGTCCTATTCGTGGGGAACTAGACACCCTACATAGGACACGCTCTTCTCGAGTACGTGCTGCCGGCAGCTCTCCTCAGACGCGCGCCTAAGGTCTTTAACGTGTCAGAGCTTGAGATGTCGAGCCTACACCGTATGCCAGTTCGTCCTTCTCGTTGCTGCAACCGCGTACCAGGTTGGAAGAGCTCGTCAACCAGCTGGAGATAAAGGAAGATGTCAGACGAGTTCATAGATGCGGCTGTGTTGTCCAAATTATTCCTCCTTAAAACGTTTTCGCCCTTGAAAAATCATCGCCGATCCAGCACGAAGAGTTCGTAGACAATGAAAAGATGGCTAAGAAGCAAGCGAGCTGGTGAAGTTGATGCATAATGTAAAACCCCGAGAATAGGGAACACGAAGGGACAGACACAACACCAAGTCTCGCAGTGGGCCCGCAGTGTCGTAGGAACGGCTTGGGGCCCCGGCGCTACACCGACACGTCAAAAAGGAGTCCACGGAGACTTTATGCGGGACAACGGCTATATACATTTGTTTCCAAGAAGTTACCGGTTTCATCTGCGCCAGCCGCAGCGACAGTAAGACCATCAGCAATAAACCCCAAAGGAAAAGAAGCATGTGGCGGTGGTGGTGGTGGTGGTGATGGCGAGAGGGCTTGCCGCTGTCGGCCTCACAGAGGTGGGCAACGTCACGACTGACGCCCTGGGGAATGTGTGCATGTTGTTGTTGTGGTTGTGGTGGTGAAGGGGCTTGCCGTTGTCGGCCTCACGTATGTGGGCAACGTCACGACTGACGCCCTGGGGAAATGTGCGCATGTCCTTTTGCCAGAAAGGCCACACTTCCCTGCCAATCGGAAAATCAGAAACTGACGTCAAGATCTGCACGTGGACAGGAGCTGGAATGGAAAACTTTCACTTTTAAACATAGCTTCCGCCGAAATGGGTAACAAAAACTTACTGGTCCGGCTGACCCGCTTTCCACGACTGCTTTTCTACAAGGTTTGACTGCCAGCCGGATGTTCCCAGGGTTTGAAAGAAACGCTGGCTCCGGGCGACCTGGAAAGTCCCGTAGCCCCATTGAGGAATCCAGACGTGAACGTCGTTCCTTTAAAGTGCTTCTGACATGGACAGTCATTAGACATGCAGTGAAAGTCAATTAACATCAAAATTATGTGGCTGTTCGGCTACATGCCTAACAACCTCCCTGTTTTCAGGCGTGTCGCTGTAAAGTTTGTGGGATCCGTGACCCACATCGTGGCCTTTAGGCGCGGACCGGGCTTCGGTCTAGACCCGCGACATTTGTCCTAAACTTTTTTGCTGCCCAATTTCTATTCGCAATCCTGTACACAAGGGTTACGCGTGAAACAGCATTTTCAACAGATTTTGTACATTTTCTGTGGTACCTTACTCACCTGCATAAATTTCACACAAAGGTAATACGGACTTTTTGACTTTTATTTCCTGACGGCACACACATATCATGACACCTCCACAATAAAAGAGACAAAATAGCAGTTTCTCGCATACGCATCTTTAGTTGTTTACCTGCTGCCACGGCCTTTTTTTCCTGGCATTGAAAACTGCCTGGCACAACAATCGTGCAAAACTACAGGCGGTCGAACAACATTTCTTGTCCCCAACGTTGGAAAACCGTATGGGGGGGGGGGGGGTATATGTTTATTAAGAGAAAAAAGGAAAGGAAAGGTTAGCCAGGCAAAGAGCCGTATAGTTACTAGTATATTCTAGCCGCAACGTAAAAATCGTCGTGTACACATTACGTCGTCTATGTCACAGTTTCACATCTGGATGGCAACATACGGTTTATGCAGTTCCTCATCGGTGGCAGGCATAAAAAGTGGCACGTGCTCTAAAAAGTCGCACATTACTGTTATTTGGAAGCTAGCTGACATCACTGTTGCAACTGTGTTCCTCCGTCGTAGGTGGAAATGGCTTCTTGCCGTGAAAGTGGCAGGTCCGGCGCGCGGAAGAAGTCCTATATTTGCTCGCTGCTGGGGCACAGAAAACTGCTGACGAGAATGAGTGTCCTAAGTGGACGATGTTGCTTCCTGGCAGAGGTTCAAACCGGAACGGAACCGAAAACCGCTTGGAACCTTTTCTCTTTTTTTTTTTTCAAGGACCGTAACCGGAACGTAACCGCAATTCATCATGTGCAATTATCCAAAACCTGAAACGAAAAATGTGATTTTGGTTACCGGTTCACATTGATCGGTTCAAGCATGAACGCGAAGAACTTTGGATGCGGTATTTGTATCGCTTTACAACCCTGATTAGTGGTGATGTACGTGCTTCTGTTAAAATCGATCACATTGCTTGTCTCCATATCTGTTTACCGCGCGGAACTCACGCAATTTTTCTTGCCTTGTAGCTCGTTACAGCACGAGCGAAATGAACGCGCGCGAGATAATAGAGACCGCAACAAATTATTTTACGGGGAATGTCACAAACGCAAAAGTGTGTCGAAGAAAGAGTTCACTCTTTCTTCGACCTGGCAGATGGCACTGCACCACCCTTCCGGGGTGCGCTTCCCTCACTCCCTCTCCTCAAATTATCCTCTGAAGCTCGCGCTGGCGTCTTGCAGCTGTGCTATTGCTGTGCTCTGTGCATAGCTCTGAGCGCCAATCATCGCTCATCATCGCCATTACTCATCATTGTAACTACTCATATTAGACCCCCTAGCGATGGGGTAGCGTTCCACTCCTAGGGTGGAAAACCTCCCCACTTCATCGTCAGAATAAACTGTTGTCGTTGTATCAGCGCCAAGATCGCGAGGAGAACGGCCTATAGGTAGCGCTACGGTGCGTTCCAACAGTGTGGGTGTGATGTGATGTGATGTGATGTGATACAGAGAAAAATGGGGATGTGAGTTTCGACAAAGTGAACTGGCTATCCCAGTACGCTTACACATGGAAAACATATGAGAAAACAAAGAGATGATGAACAGAGATGAATAGAGATGATGATGGACTGTAGTTCAAAAGTTTCGACCAAGTGAGTCTAAAATTTCGCAATCGCTGGGGACACAACACACAGCACACATTCAGCGAATCACAGAATGTTCATAAGCCCGGTTGTATGTAGAAAATCTTCAAGTGTCCTGAGCGCCTTGTCGGACGACGGAGGACCCCAAAAGTTTCGCGATGTTCGGGAGTCCACACGAGAGATGCTAGTCTCAAATACCCTTCGAGCATCAACGTACTTCCGACACCAGAGAAGGATGTGTTCTACGTCCTCTACAACGCCACACTCACTACAGTTCGGAGAGTCGCTTTCCCAGTTTGAAGAGGAGACGCGCGCTGTACGGTACATTGAGCCGTGGCCTATGTAGGACAGTCGTCGTCTGTCGCGTGAAGGGAGGTGGTACTCGAAAGCGTATAGATCTTGTACAGAAGCGAATCCAGAGCAGATCCTGTTAGCCAGGAGGTGCTACACATTTATTGCTTGAGCTCGTTCAGCATTCGCCCTGCGTCACCCTTGGTGAATAAATGGGCATCAGTTGGACGCGCCTGAGTTGAAGAGCTTAGCGTGCAGCAGCGTCCACAGCCTCGTTGCCTGCAGTGTGGATGGCTCAATTGCATCTCCATAGTGTTCGAAGCGATTGCGGAAAAATAGTCCGTTGTTGCTATACGTTCTCCATGGTGGAAAGTCGTTCTGAAGCTGGAACACGGAAGTGCGGGTACAACAAAGCGTCAAGTTGTCTTTAAAACATTAAATATAGAAAGATGGCAGACGTGGAAAAAGCCAATCGTAGCGACGGGGCGTTCTTCAATGTGATACATATTGTGATATACAACGAAAAGTTCGGTGTGCCAAACTCAGGATTGGGATGAAAGATGATGAAAGTCACTGAAAAGGTTAGCCAGCTGTAGGGATCGAACCCACATCTTCAGGATTACCGGTCCAGGGCTCTACCAATTGAGCTAAGCTAACACGCCTCTCCAGCGACTTTCGTGGAGACAGCTCACGAAATATGCGATGATATGTAACAAACACTTCAGCAACGAACCCAGCAAACACGTATCGTTCACCGATTATCCCATTTTGATCTCAATGCCCACACCCGGATGAGACGATCCATGCGTCGTCCTTGCGAGCACCGTCCGCGACTAAAACCTCTTGCTCCCACACCCATCCACACGAGAGCAAAATGCGAGCATTCAACTCTTTAGGGCGAGGAGGTAGTGCGAAACTGTGGTGACGGTATAAAATTACCTAACCATTTTGGCGTTGATGCGAGTGTTACAATGACATTACAGTTATTTGCTATGTTACTGCAACATTATTACACAGCAACACATTGAGTTTAGATCGCAGTGCACATACGTAACGGTCACCGTGGTACAACGTCAAGCGTCCGCAAGTCCGCGAGGTTCAAACGTGTTCTGGCCGGTGCCGTGTGATCGTACTCGTGACAGCCGCCCTTTTCTTCGTCGCCACGCTGGTGGAAGGATGTCAAGCAACGGCAAGTGTCGGTTCCTTTAAACCTGTGCTATACCTTTATGTTTCCGTGCCATATAATCGGATTCATCAACTGCGCGTCCCCGACTGTAATGTGAACAATGTGGAGGTCGGATCGCACAGTCCGACGCAACGTCAGTGCTCGCTTGAATGAAAGCCTACTTGCTTTAGCTTGTGCCAGTGAAGGAGGTCCAAATGTCTCGGACACATGTTACAACCGTTCTCCACAGCCTCCAGAACGTGAGGAGATCGCGTGCATGAAAATTTCGGGACGTCTTCAGCCGGCAGGCCTAGTGAGAGCGGAGAGATCGTCGTTTTTCTAATTTGGGGTTTTATGGAAATAAACATTTTCAAAACAACCACAAACTGTGACTACATGTAACATGTACAACCCGGTGTGGGCATATTCTCGCTGCACACCACGCTCCGTGTAGGCTGTCACAATGAAGGCTGTGACTGAACGTCATCATTGGAATGACGGTAAGTATGGCGAAAATATGCACTAGGCTCTGGTGCATGTTTAGTGACCAGTCGAAGATAGAGCGCGCGCTCCAAAGCGCTCCAGAGCATAGCCTCCTATATAGGAGGCTATGTCCAGAGACTAGAGCGCTTTGGAGCGCGCGCTCCATCTTCGACTGGTCAAAACGGAGCTTGCTCTGACAACAGCTTTGGCTTTTGTTTTCTTTCTTCTATCTTCTTTCTTCCCCCAGCTCGGAGCGCTCTGGCTTAGAGCATTGGTAACGCTAGTCGAAGATACCATCACTAATGTTTACTCTGCGGGGCCATCGTCATCGTAATTTCTCCGCTGTGGTCGTGGTGGTTGGCTATGTACCTTCTACTAGCCACCTGCTTCGCAACTGTGGGAATAGCTGTATTAGTAAACACAGCAAATGAATACAAAAGTAAATTGTTTTCTTTTAATTGTGTGTTGCACTTGTGTTCACAGACTGTTGTCCTACTTTTACTTATCTTACAATTTACTAATTTTCACTGAGACTTACTATTGCTAGATTTTACTATTTGCTCAAACTGATGTTTTATGGCATGCGATGTGTTCTTGCGAGAACCAACCGCATAAGATTGGCGTTAAATCGCCTGTCACCAAAACTGGGGATAAAAAAAGGTACTGCGTGTCCTGTAAGAGATAAGGTTAGTTTCTCGTCGGCGAACTTGTTTGGTGTTGATAAGTGGATGTAGGAGGGGTTGATTGTTTACGTGGTTTGCCGGAGAAATAATCTGCACCCGCAGAGCTCCTAGATACAAGAAGGCGATATTTACGCGTTACCCATCGAACATAATGTTCATTTCTGTCTCTAATACATGAATCAAACTGTAGCGGTGACGACGACGACGGTGGTGAGCTCTGCCCCTCACGCGCCGATATTCCGAGCGCCCTGTCTTGTCTCCAGCGGAACTCTTCCCCGCAGCGCTCCCGAATAAAGTACCATGTCACTGCCACAAACTGGTGACCCGGACTTGAACCGTGCTTCTCAGCCTTCCGCCGGCGATCACGTTTCTCCGCCGCCCGACCCACAGCCCTCTACTTCCTACGATTTCACTATCTCAGCGGCATCGCAGGCACACGTTCGCCTCCCACCTTTCTGGGCCCATGACCCCGTCCTCTGGTTTGTCCAGGTCAACAACTACTTTTCCGTGCGCCGAATAAAGTCAGATACGAGCAAGTATCAGTACCTAGTGGAAAGCTTACGCCTGTCGGGAGCAACGCCGCATTCAGCAACTCCTTTCTTGCGACGACCTTGGCGACAGAGTTGTACACGTTACCGAAAAAAAGGAACTAAATACCGTTACTCGTTACCATGAAAAAAAAGGAACTAAATACGTTACCCGTTACCAAAGTAACAAAAGGAACGCGTTCCCGTTCCTCGATAGTAACGAGTTACTTTTACGTTACTATGCTATTACAGAGCCGCGACCATGTCTAAATTGGCACGTGCTTCATTTGGTCCGACAATTTCCATGGAATTCGCTTTGAAGAATAGTTTGTTCTCGAAATGGGCATCGGTTATTTTTGGTGCGTTTGCTCGAGAGAGCCTCTGTGGCAAAACTGAAAAATTGCTGTGGAAAGGCATGGTTGCATCAAATACAGCGACCTTTGTTTGATGCATGTGTTGGATGCGCCTAATTAGTAGCGAGGCCGACTTTCCTTCGTTCATTTTTCTTTTTTTGTTCTGTGAATTTAAGGTCGACAGCTGCTTGTATTCCCTTATTTTGGCACCACTGTTAGGAGGCTACACGACGTCAGCGCCGATATTGTGCGTTTACGTAGACTGATAGATGCTACACCAACGACTACAAGCTGTTGTATAAACCGGCTCTTTGCATGGTTAACCTTTCCTTTCTTTTACTAAACATACCCCCCCCCCCCTCCCCGTTGTAAACCATCAAAGCAGCTAAGGTTCTCATGCTACCTCCTCACAACACGACATTGGCCCCAAGAGGTATTCGATTCATTCGTGGAAAGCAGTGCCTTTAACGTATAATCCTCGATACGGTAACAGCTACAGCTAACTAAAATATGTATTGAAGACTCTTACCTGAGCACGCTTCTCCGAAATCGAATGCGACGAGTGGGATGCATTTTAGTTTGGGAAGGCAAAGAAGACACCAAAATACTACATTCCCGTCACCTTTTGCCGCCTTCGCCCTGAATGTCGCCCTGAATGTCCAACCCAGGCCACACTCACGTGATTATCATCTGTGCCATCGTATAATCCAACGACTAATCCTCACCGGAGCCCACAAGTGTCTAGGTGGGAGCGAAAATACAGGGACTAAGGTTTCTTCCCGGGATACGCGACTAGGCCAATGACACCTGCGAGCTGCATATATTAAACCCGGGATTTCGTGGTCCACGTCGGGTGGACCCTCTTTACTACACGGCGAATCAGCAAAGAATGACAATGTCGTCTCAGAATCCAAGTTTCGGCGAGCTTAGTTACTCTAGTATACCCATTGGCAGCTGCTGGGAGATAACACCCACACCCACAAACAAATCCAGCGTATTTTTCCAAGAATGCTTTCATGGTCAATGACACGACCGGGAAGTCTTGCGGCATTCGTCATGCCGGTCACCTTAGGACTCAACAAAAGAATGACTGTCGACCAGAGGCTCCCAGGAGCTGAACATCCAGGTCAGGTCACCTCGTGTTAGAAGTGTACGAGATTTCGGGAATTTCCACATAATAACTGACCGTGTCGTTCATGTTGAACCCGAGCGTAAACGAAGGAAAGGAACGAGTAACGTGAGTAACGAGTTACCGATTTTTGTAACTGAATACGTTATTAGTTACAATTTTTAGAAAAGTAACTAGGTCGTTACTTCGTTACTGAAAAAAGTAACTGGTTACTGGGTAACGAGTTACTTGTAACGAGTTACGTACAACTCTGCTTGGCGACCGTAAGCCCACGCAGCTGCTTCGCCACCTGCAATACCTTCTTGGTGATAATGCTGCCACCATCGACTCCGCAATTCTGAGAGAAATTTTTCTACAGCGTCTCCCCAGCAATGTCCGCGTTGCGCTTGCTGCTGCCCGTTCTCTACCCCTCAACGATTTCGCCGAAGTAGCAGACAGCGTGCTCGACATAGCACCTCCCTTGGTGGCTGCTTTGCCCGCCCCTGTAGACACGGTCACCACGGATGTTAGCTTGCTCCGCCAAGAAGTTGCCCACATTATGGACCAACCCCGGCCAGCACGTCGCTCACCAAGCCCTCATCCTTCGGTCTGGCACCCACTGCGTTCGCCATCTCCCCCTCGCCGCAACTCTTCACCAGTGAACCCCGCTCTCTGCTGGTACCACCAGGGGTTCGGACACATGGCCCGTCGTTGTGAGCATCCTTGCACCTGGACCTCGGGAAACGGAACGACGAATCACTGACGGCCGCGAGTGATTCGGTTTCCCCTTACGGCCGCCTATTCTTCGTCACCGACAAGCTTTCCGGGACCCGCTTCTTAGTTGACACAGGAGCGGAAGTCAGCATCCTACCGGCTAAGCTCCGTGACAAACGCGACCGGCAGCCGTCCACACCCCTCAGAGCTGTCAACTCCTCCCCAATTGCAACGTACGGCCAGCGCTCTGTAACACTTGATTTTGGCCTTCGTCGACGTTTCCAGTGGCTTTTTGGGTTGCGTCTGTGCGACATGCTATTATCGGTGCCGATTTCCTGCAACGCTTTGGACTACTAGTCGACGTTGGCCGGAGGGGCCTGACTGACGCGGTTACGCTCCTTGGCGTCCAGGGCGTGGCGTCGTCTTTATCACCTTTGCATCCCACCTTTTCCCCTCCACCGCCGAAAACAGTGTTCGAGGAGCTTCTGCACGAGTTTCCGGACGTTATCCGACCCCCGCACGTCCACAAACCGGTGAAACGTCATGTTACCCACTTCATTCAGACAACAGGACCGCCTATCCACTGTCGACCACGGCGCCTTGCCCCCGAGCGCCTGAAGGTAGCTCGTGCTGAGTTCGAGCACCTGCTTCAGCTCGGTTTAGTCCGGCCATCATGAAGCCCGTGGTCGTCAGCCCTACACATGGTGCCCAAGCAGTCCGGGGATTGGCGGCCATGCGGTGACTACAGGGCACTCAACAACATCACTGTTCCTGACCGCTACTCGCTCCCGAACATCCCACCTTGATGGCTGCAAAACCTTCAGCAAAATTTACTTGATTAAAGCATACCACCAGATCCCTGTTGAACCGGCTGACATCCCCAAGTCCGCCATTATTACGCCGTTTGGGCATTTTGAATACGTGCGTATACCCTTCGGGCTACGAAATGCCGCTCAGTCTTTCCAGCGGTTTATAGAAGAAGCGCTCCGTGGTCTTTCGTTTTGCTTCGCCTATCTGGACGATCTCCTCATAGCGAGTGCGGATCCGGAGATACACAAGACCCATCTTCGTCAGCTTTTTGAACGTTTGAACGACTATGGCATTGTGATCAACCCCGCCAAGTGAGAGTTCGGCGTTTCAGAACTTAACTTCCTCGGCCACCGCGTCACTTCCGAGGGTATTCGGCCTGTGCCACGCAAGGTGGAAGCCATCCGCAAGTTTCCTCCGCCCACTACCAAACGGAAGCTGCGCGAGTTCCTTGGGCTTGTGAACTTCTATCGGAGATTTATCCCCCACTGCTCAACTGTCATCCACAGCCTGGAAGCCTTGCTTTCTTCCGCACCGCCTCGTGCGAGCCTTCAGTGGACACCCGCTGTTTCGGCCGCTTTCGAAGAGGTCAAGACAGCGCTATCCACCCCATCCCCGACGCTTCCACATGCTTGATGGTCGATGCCTCAAACGTGGCCCTCGGCGCCGTTTTGCAGCAGCGTTCCGGTGGGATTTGGAACCCCATTTCGTTCTTTTCCCGGAAGCTGAAACCGCACGAGGCACGTTATAGCACCTTTGGCCGGGAGCTCTTGGCTATCTACAGCTCCGTGCGTTATTTCCAACACTTCTTGGAGGGCCGCAAGTTCTTCATCTGCACTGACCACCAACCCCTAACCTTTCCCATCACCTCTACCTCCACCAACCATTCACCACGGGAACTCCGGCAGATGTCATTCATCTCAGAATTCACTTCCGACATCCGTCATGTTAGCGCCAAGAACAGCGCCGCAGCTGACGCACTTTCTCGCATTCCCACTGAAGCCCTCTCGTTGCCGCGCCCGCCCTTACCCTCGCTTGTCGACATCGCCACCGCCCAAGCGGAGGACTCTGAGCTGCGGGATTTGCGCTCATCCTCTTCCTCTCTCGGTTTTGAGGACGTTCTTCTACCTCAGGGCCAAGAACCTGTCATCTGCGAGATGTCGACCGGGTCCCCACGTCCATACCTACCACTACCTTTCCGTAAGCCCGTCTTCGCCGCGCTGCATGGTCTTGCACACCCGAGCATCCGCGCCGCCCAACACCTGGTCACTTCTCGTTATCTTTGGCCCCACATGAATGCCGACGTGCGAGCCTGGACCCGTTCCTGTGTGCCATGTCAGCGGGCCAAGGTAGTCCGCCACACCATTCCCCCGCTCGGCCGTTTCCTTCCACCCGACGCCCGTTTCAGCCACGTGCATGTTGATATCGTCGGGTCGCTGCCTCCTAGCCAGGGCCACTCGTACTTACTCACTTCTGTCGACAGGTTCACGCGCTGGTCTGAAGCTATTCCCATGCCCAATATGACGGCGGCCACCGTAGCAGAAGCTTTCGTCTCCGGCTGGGTCAGCCGTTTTGCAGTGCCCTCTACTATAACTACAGATCGCGGCCGACAGTTCGAGTCGGCGCTTTTCACTAACCTCCTTCACCTCCTCGGCTCAAGACGGATTCGTACGACTGCCTACCACCCTATGGCCGATGGTTTAGTCGAGAGGTTTCGTCGCCAGCTCAAGGCCGCCTTACGAGCCTATCCATTCGGTGAGCCGTGGACTGAGATGCTCCCTCTCGTCCTACTGGGCATACGCTCGGCGCTCAAGGAGGACCTCGCGTGTACGGTTTCCGAACTGGTTTACGGCACCACCCTGCGTCTCCCCGGCGATTTCTTTCCATCGACTGATCGACCTCCGCCAGATTACACAACCTACTCTCTTCGCATCAGGACGCTGATGAACAGTCTTTCTCCTACTCCGACCCGCGCTGCTGAACCTAAGTCTCCGTTCGTGCCTCCGGACCTCGATACTGCCAAACATGTATTCGTGCGGCACGACGCAGTGCGCAAGGCGTTGCAGCCCCCCTACGACGGCCCCTTCAGAGTTTTGTCACGCTCCGACAGCCACTTCACGGTGCAGCTTCCCAATCGGCAGGAAGTTGTCGCCAAAGCCCGCCTGTTTAGAAGTTCCTGTCCCGGACCTTAATGGAAGAACTCCAAGCCCAAATCCAATCGCATTTATTTCTGCGAAGCGAACTACCACACAACCTGTTCCTTCGAAATCTGGAACCCGAATATCCAACAACACAAAAAAACCAAACCCGTGCAACCTGCTTCTTCGTCGTCCTCGTCCTTCAGTCCGTTGTACCAACTTCAATGTCCCAAAGTTCAACACACTCCCCCCCGAAGAAAAGGTACTTTTCTTCTGTTAAGTGTCCACTTCACACTTCCACCTTGTAGAGCAGTTCTCCCGGACGTATCACTACTGCTTGATTTGGGATGCGAACCTCGAAAGCTCTTGCTTTGCCGTCTTTACCGGGAAAACTTCGGACTATTCTTCCCATCGACCATCTTTGCCTTGGTTTTCCGTCTTCGCGGATGATGACCAAGTCATCCACTTGAAGTATGCCTCCTTTGCGCTTGCTACAGAGGTTGCGCAGTTCTGTGAGGTACTCCGAGTACCATCTCTTCCAGAACAGTTCCAAAGATTCCACCCGTTTCTGCCACAACCTTTGTATCGTGGTGGCATTGCTTCCATACACATTGCCAGAGGGGATACCTGGCAGGGTCGTCAGTCGTTTTCCAGTCAGAAATGCTGATGGAGATAATGGCCGCTCCTTTTCATCTTCGTACACATAGGTTATTGGTCGCGAATTCAACACGGCTTCGACCTCGGTGATTGTCGTACTGAGCTCAGCTTCTTTGAGGCACCTTGCTCCGATCGTCTTTTTCAGAGCAACCTTTACTGACCTTATTAAACGCTCGTAAAAGCCGCCCCACCAAGGAGCATGAGGAGCATTGTATCGCCATTCTACTCTCCAGTCAGCAACCTTTCCCTTTACTGTTTTGCTGTTGACTACGTCCCATAACTCTCGCAGCTCCTTGTTGCTCCTTCGAAAAGTCTTGGCATTGTCACTGTAGACTATGTTGGGCATTCCCCGTCGCGCCACGAACCTCCGGAAAGCTAATAGAAATGTGGATGTTGACATGTCTTGTACTATCTCAAGGTGCAAGGCTCTAGTGACTGCGCACACGAATATCACGAAGTGCCCCTTCTTCGCAGATTGTCGAGTTCTTATCCACAGCGGTCCGGCGAAATCAAGTCCAATCACTGTAAACGGTTCTGCCTGGGTCACCCTTGCTGCTGGTAGCGGAGCCGGTTCTTGTCCTGAAGCTCTTGCGTTATATCGCTGACATACGACGCATTTCCTCAAAATTTTCTTGATCGCCTGACGTGCTTGCAAAATCCAGTATCTCTCCCGCAATTGCACAAGTGTATCCCTTACTCCGGAGTGGAGCAAGTCCCAGTGGCATTGTCTGATCAACAACTCCGAATAATGATCTCCCTTTGGCAATACCATGGGACGCTTCTGGTCGTAGGGCAAGTCGCTCTGCTGCAATCGGGCTGTTGACCTGAGAAGGCCTTTTCCGTCCACGAACAGCATGGTGCCTTGTAACTTTGACCTCATCGGGAGCGATGTCTTGCTTCGCACAGCTGCTATTTCCTCTGGGAACGCGTTTGCTTGCACAGTTTTCACGCACTGTTCCTCAGCTCTTCTTAATTCCTGCGCTGTCAACGGTCCGCTTTGGCGACTTCTTTTCCGCGCTTTTTCGGTGAATCTGAAAACCCAGGCCATGACTTTGTGCAGTTTCTTCAGGGTACTGAACCTTCGCATGTCGATGACTTCGTCTGTCACCGTCGTTACTGTCTGCAATACGTGTCTTGATTCCTTTTCCTCTAGTTCGTCTTTTGCAAAGTCACCATCTGAGCTGCCACCAGGCCATTCTCTTTCATCCTCAGACAACCAGCTTGGTCCTGACCACCACGTCTTACTTTCGATCAACTTTCGTGCGGAGATTCCTCTTGTTAACAAATCTGCTGGGTTTTCTTTACTGTTACAGTATCCCCATTCTGTTGTCCTCGTGCGCTCGTGAATTTCTTTTACTCGATTGTGGACGAATTGTTTCCATCGTTGTGGATCTCCACGTATCCAGGAAAGCGCGATTTTGGAATCTGTCCACAGGTGTCGTCGAACTGGAGTGATTTGAATCTTTTCTGTGATGTAGGAAGCTAGTCTTGCTCCTACCAAGCATGCCATCAACTCGAGCCGTGGAACCGTCAGTTCTTTTATCGGTGCGAGCCTAGACTTCGCCATTAGCATTGTTGGGCTCTTTGTACCACTGGAATCTTCCATAACTGTATATGATACCGCTCCATAAGCTGCGGGGCTTGCATCACAGAATATATGTATCTCCGTGAACACGACATCTGCATCCTTGTCCTGGCCGCTGTACCTTGATACTTTCAGGTCTTGCAGGTGCAACAACTCTGCACACCACTGATTCCATGTTGGTTGAAGTTCTATGGGCAGTATGTCATCCCAACCAACCTTTCGTTTCCACAACAACTGGAAGAATATTCTTGCGCATACGGTGAAAGGTGCCAGCATTCCCAAAGGATCGTAAACTCGTGCGGTGATCTGCAGGACCCGTCGCTTGGTGTCTCCTCGTTCCTGATGCATGTCCCATACGTCGTTCATTGAAATCGTTAAAACGTCTTCGTCCGGTAGCCACGCTAATCCTAAGACCTTTTGCATGTCCTTCGTGTCTCCTAATGTCCTTTCACCAGACTCCGCTTGCAAGAATTGACGCACGTCATTGTCGCTTGACGCCCACTTGTGTAACTTCATGTGCGCCCGCTCCAGAATCTCTGTTGCCTCTTTAGCGATCTTCTTTGCCTCTTGCACATCAGTGGCTCCGATGACCAGGTCGTCGACGTACATGTGTTTCCCTAGGCGGCTCGCCGTCTCTGGGTACTCTTCTTCCATCGCCTTGAAATGATTCCGTAACGTAGCAGCAAGCAAAAACGGACTTGCCGTCGTACCAAATGGGATTCTTGGTAGTGGCGCTCCTCCTTTTGGCGTTGTTTCATACCACAGGTAACGTAGGGCATCTCTGTCCTCCTTTCGTACTTCTATTTGTAAAAAGGCTTTTTGTACGTCGGCCACCAGGGCGATTTTCTTTATCCGGAAATTCATTAACAATTCCACAACATCCGGATTTAGATTCGGTCCTGCTTCTAAACACTGATTGAGCGATTTGGCAGTGACGCAGCTTGACGAACAGTCGAATACCACCCGAAGTTTTGTTGTGGTGCTCGAGTCTCTGAGAACCGCCTGATGTGGCATGTAGTACACGACATCTTCCTCGTCACTGTATACTCTCTCGGCCATGCCCTCATCACTGTACATTCGTATAGTTTCGTCGTACCTCTTCAAGAGCTCCTGATTACGAGTGAGTCTTCTAGTCAACTGATTAAGCCTCTTCAGAGCTACTTCTTTGTTACTTCCCAAGTCCACTGTAGACTTGAACGGGAGCGCTACTTCGTAACGCCCTTCCTTCAGTTTCACAGTTTCTGAGAACTGACGTAGCACTGTATTGTCCCTTTCATCGTCGGCGTCAGGTGTCACTCCAATGGATTCCAGCTGCCAAAACTTCTTCAGCGTCGTATCTGTTTCTAATTCATCCACTGCTATCCGTAACACCAGAGCCTGATTACAGTGCTTGATTATTCCACTTTCTGGGCACACTCCATGAATTGTCCATCCGAGTCTTGTTTCCACTGCCCGTAAACTGCTTCCCAGTCTCAAAACTCTTCCTGTTACGAGATCCCAGTATTGATCAGTGCCTATGAGGACCTGAATATGTTCTCGACTTTCAGGGCAGACCAAGTGCTGTACTGAAAGGTTCCTTCCTTTCATTTCGTTGATTATGCTGGAACATGGCGCTACTGTGTTTTGGGTGCTGATGACGTCCGTGACAAGTACTTCCATGTAGTACTCCATACCGCCGTACATACTCTGAAGCTTGAGGGATACTCGCCGAAACGTCCTCTCTTCTTGTCGTCCTCCGAACACGCCAACTTTCAATGCTTCGTGACCAACTGTCTTGCATTTCAACCTCTGAGCAGTTTGTAGTGTCACAAACGACCTCTGGCTTCCTGTGTCAAACATAACTTTGCACTTGTCCGCTCCCACTTCTCCTTTGCACCAGGCGACGACTGTCTGCAGCACGGTTGTTGGCCGCCTTGACTCTTCCACCAACTCCAAGCTTAGCTGCGCCGTCCCGCCGGTCAACTTGCCCTTGCTGGGAGAATCTTGACTTCCAAACTTGCACACTGACGAAACGTGTCTCTTCTGACATTTCCCGCATTTGACCTTCCGCCAACACCTTCTTGACACATGATTTGGCAAAGTGCATCGGAAGCATCGTCCTGCTTCTTTCAGTTGACGCAGCTTCTCTTCATTTGGAATCGTCGCGTTGCATTCTGCAGTCCCATGCTCCCGCGCTTTACAGAAGAAGCATTCTGGACTATCATCTGACGTATGAAGTAGCGCTGAGGCCGATGACGGTCTTCTGAATTTCCTTGTGTGCTGGGTCTTAGCTTCGTTGTCCTTCTGCTTATACCCTGACGAAGGCTTTTCTTCATGGGCATTCAATCTCTCCCTGCTCTCTACCTCCACTCGGAGGAACTTCATGAATTCAGTCACCTTCGTCACGTGTTGCTTGTCGGGACCTACTGAAGTGTCCTCGGCACTAACTGCCTGATTGTTACTGTTTGTAGATGTCTCCTCTTGAGCTTCCAACATTTTTCGATTGAAGTTGATGACTATTCCTTGAGGTACAAGCCGTATCATGAGTGAATACAGCATCGACGCAAAAGACTCCTCGGCTACGCCCAGTGCTTTCAGCGCTCTCATGTGCGATGAGATATCGTCATGAAGCTTCCGTAGTCCTTTCGTATCCTGGGCTGTCTTCACGGGCTGGAGACTCATGAGCCTGCCCATGTGGTCCTCTATCTGAAGCGACTCATCGCCGAAACGTCCCTTGAGGATGTCCACAGCATCATTATAGCATCGTTCCGTTGGCGGTAGCCCAGCAATGGCTGACGCCGCTTCCCCGATCAGTGCTGCTCGTAAATAATTGAACTTGTCGCACGTGCTGAGCTTCTGGTTGTCGTGGACAACTTGTTGGAACTGCTCCCAGAACATCATCCAATTCTTGCGCTGGCCGTTGAACTTTATAATCTCCAGCTTGGGCAACCTGACTCGAACGTTCCCACTTCCAACGTCATCAGCCTGTCTCGCTTCTGGAATAGGTCCTTGTGAGCTTCTTGTCGAACTCCTTGTCGGGCTAATTCGTTCTAGCCTGAACTGTAGCCGTGCCAGCAAAGCTGTCGCTCGGTCAATATATTCGAAGCTTTCTTTTTGTTCCTGCTCAACTTCCTCTTCTGACCACAAAGGTTCCAACTCCGCATCCACTCGCTCCAAATTGTCCATCTGCTTCTTTACTCGAGCAACGAGCACTTCTATGTCCTCTTCCGCTAGATCGACACCAGTGAGCTTCTCTGTGGCTTCATTGACTGTGCGAGACAATGCGCTTCTTAGCCCTCGGCGACGACGTAGCAGGTCTTCCATGTGTTCCATCTCCTGTTGTAGGCCTAGTAGTTCGCAGAATGCCTTATCTAGAGTGGACGGAGATCCTTCGTCTCTTCCTTGTCTCCCGGGTTTCGGCACCAATCTTCTTTAGAAGTTCCTGTCCCGGACCTTAATGGAAGAACTCCAAGCCCAAATCCAATCGCATTTATTTCTGCGAAGCGAACTACCACACAACCTGTTCCTTCGAAATCTGGAACCCGAATATCCAACAACACAAAAAAACCAAACCCGTGCAACCTGCTTCTTCGTCGTCCTCGTCCTTCAGTTCGTTGTACCAACTTCAATGTCCCAAAGTTCAACAGCCTGAAACCCGTTTATCTGGAGTCCGACACAACTCCTGCCCCTCCTGCACCTGCGTCGCTCAGCCCACCGCCTCCACCATCACGACGGTCCCAGCCCCGTGGACGCCATGTACACTGGGCGCTTCCGCTTTCCCGAGAAGGGGGCCCAGTGTAGCGGTGACGACGACGACGGTGGTGCGCTCTGCCCCTCACGCGCCGATATTCTGAGCGCCCTGTCTTGTCTGCAGCGGAACTCTTCCCCGCAGCGCTCCCGAATAAAGTACCATTTCACTGCCACAAACCAACAGTGCGATCATTTCCAGAGAGCTCACGCACAAGCATATTGAATGTTTGGAACCTGCTGTGGTGCACGCCACGTTCAAAGAAGTGTTCGCGCACATTCTTCTAGGTGGTGGTGGTACGGTTGAAAGAGCTCGCCCTTGTCGTCCTCACAGAACTGGGCAACGTCACGACGAACGCTGTGGGGGAATGTGCGTCCACATTCTCCTAAACAGTGTAGGTGACGCAGGCACCACCAAATAAGTTATAATTCAGCAATTAAATAATCCCTTGTACAGAATAAAACATTGCTACTTGTACAACATCTAGTTCGCCTCTCCCGCTTCTGCACAGTTGCCCCAGCGTAGTAGGTTCCGTGCTCTCACGATCAGGGTTCCCTCGAATAACACAAGTTGAGAACCACTGCACTAGAGCAACATACTCAATATATGAATCAATCAATCAATGAAGACCGTTTTCTGGCTCATCCAAATGTGTGATGTATATGCACTGGCTGTCAAGGAGATCAGGGAAAGGGGCACTTCAAAGGAATCAGGCGATTGGCCTGTCATGTTTTCCGAAGCGTTATCGTTAATACCCTTGCGATCTGCTGAAACTCTCTATTTATTCCTAAGACCATGAACCTGAACGTATGTGTGTCACCGTGCACGATCACTCGGACGATTCCCTCTTCGTCTGGGTGGTCCTCAATTCTGGCAATGCAGAGAATGGGTTTGTGAATACTGTAGTAAGAGATTAGTCGATGCAGCGCACACTATAACACTTCTTGTGAACACACAGTCTAGCGTTGTGCCGTCGCGTGTGGTCGGCGCATTCACATCACCCACGATGTTCAAAGTGAATGTCTCCTGTGCCGCTTGGCGCTTACGGTGGGTTTCTAAGCGCCCACGTATATAGTTCGACTTCGGCCAGTGTGCGTATGGCGGTTCGGTTTGGCAGTACGCGTATACGGAATTATTTCGAGGTTTAGTATGATGTAGTATTTATGCAGCGTCACGCGTATTTCGGCCCCTCCTTCGGCTTCAACGGTAACGCGCTTTGCCGCACGCCGTTGCCTGGCATTCTCGGCGGCCCGTTGCTTACGTCCATTTTCTTTAGCGAACGCGTCCGCATCTCCGGCAGCAGTGGGGGAAAATGCGCGAGTTCTGTACTGGCGCGAATGCTCCGAAGTACGTCGTTTACACTAACTCCGTGGTGTCGGACGACATTGACGACGTTACATGAAGCGCAGTGCAGAGGAGAGTTTCAGCAGGTCGCAAACGCTCTACGAAAACGATACAGTAAAGGAACAGGTTGTGTTGTGTTGTGTTGTGTTTGTCTGTTTGTATGTTCCTGACTCAGGACACTTACTTTCCAACAATAAAGGAAGTTGTCAAATCAAAGATTCACAACATGATGTCAGCCACTTCAGAGGAATCAGATGTTTAGCTTATCGTGTTTTAGGAACCGCTATCGAAAGACCGTCCAACCTGCTGAATCGCCGCCCACACAAACGTTTCTTATCAGCCGAAGCGCGTGCAATAAAGAAACCAACGAGGGGGAGATAGCGCATCGCGAGAGTGAAGGGGCCCCTCCACTGACGCTACGCTTCACCGAGGCCCAGAAGTGCGTTAAAGAAATGCTGTCGCATTTAAAATTCCGTGTCCCTCCCTTGTGTCTGTGCGCTCTCACCATGTTCACCTTCTTGCACTCCTGAAAATATGTTTCTTCAACGCGATAGCCAGCACTTTTCGTGTTATTGTAATTGTCCAAGTAATTCGTCCTAGTTAGTTTATGAAATAAGAAGACTTCATAACGGTTTTTACAGTTCGAATTAAATAGAGTTTGACTGCAGAGAGCTAGCTAAACATTGCAAGAGTCGCCGAAACAACCGTAAAGTTTATATTTCAACCCCCTGCAAGTGGCTGTGGAGACATTTCTAGCGGCAGCTAGCGGCACATCAAGGCCTTTATAAGACGCACCAGAGCAAAAGTTGTTTCCTTTTCACAGTCGCATATGACGGCGCACAGTCCCTATACACATTCTTGTCAACGTAGTTCCTTCTTTCGTCAAAAATTCGATGACGGCACGGTGCTTGATGCTTCAGCCATCGCCACCTAGTGACCTACAACGCGGCGCGACGCGAGATCGAGTGAGAGAGGAGAACCCTGTCACTCGTAGCTAGAGGTGTGCGCGAGTGCAGTTATACCCGCGCTAGATCGTGGTTTGCGGAGAGAAATGTAATGTTTCGAAACCCGCGCGGATATAGTGCGGACAAAACCGCGCACCTCTGCGGTTCGCGCGGATATCCGCACTTTATCCGCAGGTAAGCATTAGTGTCTCTGCCGCCATCCCCCAGGTGGAGCCACAAATGACGCAAAGAATCCAAAGTCATGGTACCGAAGGGCGTCATACTTTTCATTGCCCTACCTTTAACTGCATTTTATTTGATAATCCTGGATGACATAATGTTCCAACATCGGGAGTTGCCTAAACGCAGCAAAACTGCCACTTGGCAAGGGCATAATCTCGTATTATGCGACGACAGGTACAGTGAACAAAAATTTCAGAATAACACTAAACAGGCTGGACGCACTACACAAATAATGCTCATAATGAAGATGACGACAGATAATTCCCACTGATAATCACAAATAAAGTTGTCGTTGTTGTTACACTGTGAGCGTAAGTATTTAAAGTAGCAGGAAGACAATGGAGAGCAATTGATAACCAAAGTTTGTTCTAGAAATGGAAACTTTCCACTGTTCTGCATGATGTGTGTGTTAGTTTTCTAACGGAAATAACGATAACAGAATTGTGTTATTGTATTTTACTCCCAGTATACAGGGTGTCCCAGAAAATGTGTCATTGAATTATAATAAAAAAACTACACCACCTAGAATCATGCCGTCAGAGGCATTCGTTCTTACTAGGTTTTTGCCACCTCCTGATGTGAATCTCGTGTAACGTAAGTTGAATTATGTAAGTTGTTGCGAACTGAAGTTGGAAATTTGCCAAGTAAAGGTCACTTTTTTACCTCACCAATGTGAAGACCATGTCTATAATTTACTCAAATTAATGATAATTGACAGGGGTATTCAGGGGCTATCCCATCAGAAAAAATAGCCGAACATCATGCTCTACGGGGCTGGCGCGCGACAAATTTTTCAGCGCTATCCTTGTCAGTCCGACGAAAGGAGGTTGGAAACTCAGCCCACACTTGCTGCGCAGAGAGAGATAACACGGGAATGGCTTATGACATCCGACTTTCGCTGGGATCGCACTTTCCCTCTCCAAATTTCAGGAACAGTCAGGGCCAGTTCTCACTTGGCGACGTCCGACGCGTCGTGAGCGGGTGGCGGAAATAGACGGGCATTTCCGGAGTCGGGAGAGGAGAAACGTAGAGTAAAAAAAAAAAGAAAGTGTCATGCCGAACTTCTTTCACGATCGTCGGCGAGAACTGCCGAGAACGATAGCTGGCGACCAATTAAGTGACACAGAAAGGCCACGCCTCGTGATTTTTCGTCTGCTTTGGACGACGGAATGCCACTGTGGTGGGAACAAATCGTGCGCGCTGACGCGGCGGCGGCAGACTTGTACGTATTTGGAGTATTGTATTTAAAATACTGTATTTTAAATACAAGTTGAGGTATTTTGGTACTCTACTCAATACTTTTTGTTTTGTGTATTTGTACTCTATTTAAAATACATTTTATGGTATTTTCTACTCAATACTCTAATTACATATTTTGGATCTCCCTCTCAAACTTTCTGTGTCTCGTCTTTCCATTATCTTGCTTGTTCGGTGGAAATTTCCTGACTCCCCCTGACTTGACCTGGACATTGGCCCTTCTTGGAAGTTTCCATTTAGATATCCTACCCTGTGTGTCCTAATCCTCGGCCAGTGAGGGTTCTATTATGTGTGCCCTGACGGGGTGACGCCGAATTCTGACCTCGCCGAGCAGTGACCTGCTAGAAGTTTGCTTTGTTCTGGGTCATATATACTTAGTGGAGCTATGTGGTGTCTCTTTGTCATCTTTTTGGGACTTGTGTTTAGATTACTCCTATCACACAGCGGCGGCTTGCGTAGTGCGCGGGGTTTTGGTGATTCATGTCACCTAGCGGCGACTTGGCGCATTGACCAGTGACTTTTTGCGTTCGAGGATAAGTAGTATCTTACTTGTATTTCAAATACTTTTTGAAGTATTTTGTACTCTATCTTAATTGCTTTAATTTTCATGTATTTATACTCTATCTTAATTACATTCTAACGTTAGTATTTATTATCTTATCTTAAATACATTTTTGAGTATCTTGTACATGTCTGGGCGGCGGAAATGCGCCTCTACTTCCGTCGCCCGCTCACAACGCCGCGTCGGGCGTCGCCAAGTGGGAACTGGCCTTCACTTTTTCTACTATCACTCTGTGGGCTGGGTTTGGAAGCTCCTTTCGTCAGACTGAGGGCAATTGCGCTCAAACAGTCGTCGCGCGTTATGGTTCGGTGCTACGAAAAGCATGATGTTCGGCTATTTTTTTCGATGGGATAGCTCGTGAATATTACTGTCAATTATCATGAGCTTGAATATTCGGCACGCTCTTCATATTGGTGGGGTAAAAAAGGGATCTTTACATGGCAAATTTCCGAGTTCAGTTCGCAAATATTTACATAATTAAACTTACGTTACATGACATTCACATCAGGAGTTGGCAAAAATCTAGTAAGAACAAGTGCCGTTGGCCGCATGATTCTAGGTGGCGTAGTTTTTTTTTTTTTACTATAATTCAATGACACGTTTTCTGGGACACCCTGTATAAGTCTTAAGAAAAAATACGTATAAAAATGTGCTATTTTCATGATGTTAAGAGTGCTAAACAAAACATCAGTGTGGCTGTCGCAGGGAATTAGCTATGATTCGAACAGCGCGCTTTTGTGCCACTACTAAACTATTAAGGCTGCCCTGGCTCGCAGTACCCCAAATTAATAGACAAGAGTGCAGGACGGAAATTACAAGTGAATTGTAAAGCATAATTTTTATTCTCTTAGGTAAGACTTGACGGAGTCTGTGCATGAGCCCAATGGGCTTGGACATTTTGGTCTTAAAGTGCCACTACGGACTAAATCTCGTGTCTTCGGAATCCTACCAAAGTTATGTTACTGAAATATTCTTGTCTTACTTTACATTCCTGCAAAATATTTTGGTTCTACGTGACCCGAAAGCTAGAGAAAATCATTTTTATTTTTGAAAACTGTGACGTCATGTTAGGCTCCGACGGAGCGCAGGGCTCTCATCTGGCAACGTTGTTGCTCTTCGCGTCTTCCGGGGCCGGGCTCAGTTTTTGCACTTCGTTAGCGGAGCCCCACGTGACATATCCTCCGACCGCTCCGACTTTCGAGAAAGCACAAAGGAGGGAGACGACATCTCTCCTATTTTCCCTCTTTCGATCAGCGTCACGTGACTTCTCCACCACGTGACCCTCCCCGGACGCCGGCGTCGTTGCTAGGAGACCAGTGCCCTCTCCAGAACATGGCATCATTGCAATTTATGGGCTTATGATTACGTCACCCGCTCCTCGCGTCATCGAAACTTCTGGAGGCTCAGCATATCTTCAAAAATTGACAGAAATGCACAGCGCTCGCAAACAGGATTGAAATTTCGCATATAGAATCCTTGAGGCACCTTCTTTTCGTGGACTAAATCAAATAAACGCTGTTTTCCGAGTTCGGAGCGGTACTTTAACATACGATACATGGCAATTACATGATACGCTTTCAGGAAAATGCACTCTCAATACCTTGACAGAGTTGACAAGTTCAATGTGGTTTTGTCCTGGAAATACGTCAACGGGCCAATTTGTGATGTGATGTGATGTGATAGAGGAAGAAAATGGAGACAACGGGATAATTAAACGGGTTTATTTTTCGGCTTGTAAAGTACAGCTTTGCTTTTATTGCGTTCACTATATGTCACTTATATTGATATTAAATAATAATGGGCCTAGAATACTGCCCTGTGGAACACCCGTAAATACTTCGAGCTTGCTCGAGCGGTCGCTATTCATCGAAACGTACTGTTTTCGTGAGGTTAGATACAATTGAAAAAACAAAAGGGCTCTACCACGAATCCCATACCTCTCCAGTTTACCCAAAAGCACTGAATGGTCCAGAAAGTCAAATGCTTTAGAGAAATCAATATAAATATAATATAAATCCCTAATGTATACAGCTTATTTTCTATATGACGGATAATTTGCTCCTTTTGAAACACAAGAGCTATTTCTGTAGAGCGCAGCTTTCGAAAACCGAACTGCAGATGAGTAACAGTCGAACGTTTTGTTAAACAATTAGTACTCTATTGTGAACAGTGCTTTTGGGTCCCTTTGAGAAGACTGAAAAAAAAAATTTCAAGCTGAAATGTGAAAATGTTTGTTAAAAAAATAATATTTTGGTCATGTGAACCTCTTCCTGCGAATACAATAACTGCGGATGTGAGGATATACTCAATATCCGCGCGGTTGCGGAAGCGGATACACGCATGCAAACGAGTGTGGTAGCGGATCTTACGTGGGCGGGTACGGTGACGATGCAGATACTGTCAATGTTATCCATGCTCACCTCGAGCCTAGAATGATGATGCAATATGCATGCAACTTTGCAGTACCGTCAGTCTATTGCATCGCATCATACTTCGGCTTAGAACTTATTGAACGCTCATCGTAAAGGGACTATCCCCCGAATTCATACATGTGACTTGATCTCGACTTGACTTGCAGCTGCCTTGGAAGACTGTCAATGCACTTCAGAAACTCCCATCGGCTTGAAGCGTTCTTACGCAGCGAGCCCGACTTGACAAGTGTAGTGAAAATTTCAAGTCGGCGCTCGGGCTACCTTGAACTCGACTTGGATAGCGCTCCAGTACGGCAGCTTCGGGAAGCCAAACGACACTCAGAATCTTGCCTTGTTTCTGCTTTACATGAGCTCATGCGTCATCAATTTGTTTACATGGCCTTTGCACATGCGTTGGTGCCAGACGACAGGTGTAACACATAATATGAGTCCTGACGCTAAGAAAAGTCGTGTTTTCATACAGCAAAGCAAATTTTAAGCGCAAAATTGTACGAAAATCTCGCTCCCAGACGCAGTTAAAGTTAGCAGGCTGCAACGCGGGAGGGTTCATGAAACACGCGAACCGTCTTGAGCGGAGACACATCTTGGCGCAGACTTGCACAAGTCAAGATGTGGCTTCAAATCAGGTCACATCTGTTAATTCGGGGGTAAGGGTATGATTTTAGCAGTCTTTCGGGTGATGGGACGGACCTTTAGAACGAATTATTTCAGATTTCTATATTTCCTTACCTACGTTGCATGTTGCTAAAACTTTACAAGCCCCTGCTTTCTAGGGCACGTGCCTGCGAGTAAAAGTTCAAAACTTCGCTATCACCGTGATAACAGAGCTTTTGAGTTAAACTTCCATTTTACATTATTTCTGCATCAGTGATGCAGACAAAGTAAAATGGAAGAAAAATGTCGTGAGCTTAAGGGCGCGAATTTTTCTGAGGAGCTTCCATGAGGCACTCCCCGCTGGAGTGTCTATACAGGGTGTTCCACCTAAAGGGAACACCCTTGGCAATTTTCAAAGTTCAATTGAAAAAATTAATTTCCCTCAATTAAGAATTATCCAAAGCCTTCCTAAATGGCGGCAAAATTTTCCAGAAGGTAATTGCCTAAAGTTCCACAATCCTGCGGCGAGTACGTCGCCAGTTAGAACTTTTTATCACTTTAGGTGAAACACCCTGTATATGCCATCTCTCTCAAATCCTGGTCTTTAACCTCTCAGATTAATTTTGAAGGATCTCTAGAAGCAATCACCTGCATACAGCATTTGGAATACAGTGTTTGAAACGAACATTTCGCAATTCAAATATCAAAACGAGCTGAAATCATTTAGTATCTGAACTAGCTTGCACCACTGCACTGAGGCACTGGAATCAGTTCTTCTTAGGTATGAGCGTGTCACATGTTCCTGTCAGACACTCTTGCTGAGAGATGACTGGAGCATAAGTTTTCAAGCAGTCTATTCCGTACACCCAAAATTCTTTTATGCAGCGCAGTTAGGAGCCCTACAAAAAATACGAAACTTTAGTGTAACAACAAAACTAGCATATATGTAGATCCTGGGCACATTCGTCTGAAGCGGACGCACTGAGTTTTATTCCCTATTTTCCATTGCATATTGCGGCGAGGGAGGATATATCTTTGTTCTGTGTGACTATGCATACGATGAGCCAGAACTGTGGTGTATGCAGGTGGACGGTAGAAGGATCTACGACCGCAGTGCGCTCATCGCGTTGGGCAAGCAAGTGAACTGTATAATCATGAGTTGAGGTGTGACGGGAAATAAGCAGCGAGTACCAGGTATTACATATATTTCTATTTTATTTCGCACAAGGGTAAGGTCCAAGACTCATTCGAGAAGGTCTTGATGTTGGCTAAGGCTGAATGCAGAAGGAAAACGGGACAGTAAGAGAATGAACACAGATGTTGTCAAATTACAGCTATAGTTGCTCGAGGATCTGCAAGTAATTAAGTTAGACAAATGGTTACCGATACTAAAATGTAATTCAGACACACTTAGACATAGTCTGTAATCGAGTTACTCTTGAGTAATTCAGGCTGCGTGCGTTTAAAGGGGCAGTGAATGCCCCCTCCATAAATTATCCATTTTCGGTTTGCGCAGCAAATAACATTTGCTCTTGCGCGAGAATGACATTCCTAGCTGTGCACATTACGTGACTGACATTCACATACACAGACATTCCGTGCACACCCTCCAGAAGCCCCATCAACTCCTTCAGTGAGCCCCAGTACAGTGCTGATGGCACTCCGCGACGCGGAGGGTACCCAGTTCTGAAAGTCCCTAAGAGCCCCCCGCGCGTACACTCTAAGAAAAACAGTTGTAGGTATGCTTCACATGGGGTGGGAGCAGTCGGTGCTACTATACCGTGAGGTTGACGTGAAAGCGTCTTTCTTTGGCCAGTGAAATAACAAATATTGTTTACAAGTCCTTGCCGTCGTCCAACGATCGTTTTCAGGTAGCGCATACCTTGAACAATGCCACGTCACTTTCAGGAAACACGGATATTATGACATCTTCGGCTGGCAGCCGCCGATCGCTCTAGAGCCCTCTATCTTCGACTAGTCAAAACGGAGCGCTCTGACAACAGCTTCGGCAGTTGCTTGTTTCTTCCATCTTCCTTCTTCCTCCAGCTCGGAGCTTAGAGCATTGGTACAGCCAGTCGAAGATACCATTGCCCCCGAATTCACAGATGTAACTTGACTTGAAGCCGCGTCTTGACTTATGCAAGTCTGCCCCAAGACCTGTCTCAGGACGGTTTGCGTGTTTCATGAACCCTCCCGCTGGCTTACTTCGACAAGTTGCAGCCTGCTTACATTAACTGCATCTGGGAGCGAGATTTTTGTACAATTTTTCACATAAAATCTGCTTTGCAGTATGAAAACACAACATTTCTTAGCGTCACGACTCATGACATGTGTTACACCTGTGGTCTGGCACCAACACCCGTGCAAAGGCCTTGTAAAGAAATTGATGACGTATCAGCTCATGTAAAGCCAAGACAAGGCAAGATTCTGAGTAGCATGTGGCTTCCTGAAGCTGCCGTAGTGGAGCATTATCCAAGTCGGGTTCAAGGTAGCCCGTGCGCGAATTGAAATTTTCACCACGCGTGTCAAGGTGACCTCGCTGCGTAAGGATGCTTCAAGCCGAGGAGGGTTTCTGAAATGCATTGGCACCCTTTGAAGGCAACTGGAAGACAAGTGGAGAACAAGTCTATCCATTCCAGTGTCCCGTATTGCTTCTCCTTTGTGTTCTTTAGGTCAGACTGGAACCACACGCGATCAGACACACTGCACGCATAACCGAACTCGTTCAAGTCACATGTCTTGTTGAAGTGAGTATCCGCCTCCTCCCAACATCATTGTTCTTAGGCACTTGAGGCACGTGTGTTGTGTTGTTCTTTCTTCTGTGTTCCAGCCTCAGAACATCAATTTCCATCGACGCCAACATAATATAGTCGCGCGCGATAGCCTAACTTCGCACGCCTCCAGGGGGCACATGGCGACCCCCAAGCTGACCGACTATGGTATCGTTGGCTTCGTCTAGATGCTCCCCAACCAACGGAGTCGGTTCAGTCGCCGTAGCTCAGTCCCCCCACACCGCGGGGTCCTGCCGAAGTCGACGTTTGTGCCAACCCCGTGCGCCCCCCCCCCCCCCCATCACTTCCTCTCACACGGCTTTCTTCTTCAATCGGTAGAGCCGACACTCCTCCGCATTTGTAGTGGGGTGTACTCTACTTCGGCCTGCGTAGAGCTCTACACGGGCCGACTTTTCCAGGCCCGACCTGACCTGGGGGCTTCGAAAGATGACCCGGCCCGGGCACGAGCCTTCCTGTTTATATGCGGAGCATACATGCATGGTGGAGCCGTACCCGCTAGCTATGAGTCGTGGAGCTGCTACTCTTGACACAGGGTTGAATGGGAGCCCTTTTCGAATTATTCAGCCGGGGAATTTTCGTGAAACACTCTGTATATGATGTACTCATTTTCTGCCAGAGGGACAGAATTACAAGGAGCACCCCTCTCTTGTCGACAGTGCTCAAAAGTGGACCATGCCTGCGTAAAAGTACGAGCAGTTGAAGGACAACTCTAAATGCGTGGCATGGCGTGTAAATGGCGTAGCTACGATTATCGGTAACTGCAAGTCCATTGTTGGAACACAAAAGCTCCTGAAAACGACAATGAAGTGCACAGAAACCACTATTACGTGCGTATATTTGTAACTACTACTATACTGCGGAGGCTAGCTTAGCGCCCAACACCGCGTGTAACCGCGGTGTAACCGTGTTTGCAAAGCTTCGGTCTGACTGTACCGGTTGTCTGCTGGGTCGAGAGACGGCGTCCGGTGATCGTATCGGTAATACTACGGTGCGTATATACCACCACCAGTTCTCTCCGGTCATTTTTGCTGCATTTGGACAACTGTCCAACCGCTTGGTAGAGAAGCTCCGTTGTGCACGATGAGCGATGTGGTTATGAAACGTACGTGCTCGTTTGGAGTATCTGCACCTCCATCGCCGGGATAGTCAATGGCAGTACGGTAGAAAAAGGAGTCAGCATGAGACTCGGTTGAACAATGGTCAGCGCGATTTGATATGTATGTAGGTGGAAATATCAAGCTAGATCGCAAGCTGTCGTTATGATAATATTTATTTTCTGGAACTGGCACAAAAGGAAAATTTTTCGTCGCAAAGGTACGTTAGTAAATTGTAAGTTATTACTTGCCATAACATTTCCACACACTAATTACAGGTGCTTCAAGGTACATCTAGGTTTCAAGAAATATGTCAGCGTGGATGAATACAAGAGTTTTGCAGTTTGCCATTTGGACACTGAACACCACCTTCGATACTCTAGGTATCCAACCCTGACGTAATATATCGCAAGGAAGCCCCCATGCACACACATAGACTACGTTCGTAATAACACTTCTCCTGCCTGACTATATCTAATTGTAATGTGTAAGAGACGGGTCTACAGTTCTGAAGCGGAGTAAATACCCTAATCATTTTTTCTACGAAGCGCCGCGTAACGATCGCTACCTTTAGAGTAACGACATCTTCAACATTCAAGGTTAGCACGAGAGCCCAGGGAGCCGAAGCGTGCACTCTGGAGAGTAATAATAAGTCCCGTGGGGGCTTTTTGCATGCATTACGACGTACGTAATTAGAGCGTGACCTGTTTCTTCTTCCGTATTTTTTATGTGAAAACGTCTGTAAGTTTGGTTTGGTAGCCAGGTCAAAATTTACGATGCAACGAAATTACGCCGAATTGCATGACGCGATATCTCGGTGAGTAATAAACCGATAGCAAACCAAGCGGCTAAATCCAGATTGCTTACACGTGTAATGCATGAACCGCATGACCCGAAAAGCATCCGAATTCTTTCCGAACCCAATTCGGGTTCGAACTTTTTTCCGGAGAACAGAATTCCAGGCAGGATTCGGCCCGATCTGGCCAAGCCAGATTTCTCCTCCGAAATGGGAAGTGACGCCAACCGAAAAAGTAGCAAGCACCCAATGGCTATTCAGCCGGAAGGTGAACCATAGCAACAATGGTATAGCAATCGGGTCGACCGTTGCCGTGTGTGCGACATTTACAGGGATTATCTCACTGAGTTGAATGGTTGAAAGGCGATGTGCCCCAAGGTCAGAAATCTTCGGCCGAACTTCGGTGATGGTGATGTGACAAAGAACAAAAAAAAAATGGGCCGAACTTCGGCTTGGAGTTCGGTACAATCAGGTGATGCACGGAAAAAAGTTCAGTCTCGATTTCGGTTCGGGCAGTTTCCAAATAGTTTTGCGTGCCATCCGGTTCAGCCTAAAGATTCTAGCTAACAAGGTCATTGCGGGGGCTGGCGCAATCTCTGGGTGTGGCGGGCGCGTGCTAGAGAGACGGAAATATAGGGGTACGCGTACCTTGCGAGCAGTCTATCTCACGAACGCGTAAAGCGAGGACACCGATCGAGATGTCGTTGGAAAGCGTTTGAGAGGTTCTACCTATACCTTAAGCGATATCGGATTCAACAATAATAACTAGCATTTTATAAATTTGCAAATTTGATATATCAAAATTTTGCCAGAATGTCGGCATATATGAAACTAAAATGTTATCAGAATCGATGCAAACGGCAATCAGAAGAAAGGGAGGCTCGAGAGGAACCCAAAAAGCCCCCAAAGCTCAGCACCGAGCGATCGACAGAGCTACGGGAGCGCCGAAGAAGATTAGCGTCGGAGGCAAATTCGACTGCCGGCGCGCGCAGCGAGCCCTCCATGGAGCGAATGTACAGCGAAAAAGTTGCGAACTTCGCTCAGCGTCGGACGCCCTGCGCGAGGCGTCAAAAATGTGAGCGTCCGCCGCCGATCTGCACATGCCAGATATTTTCGCCCAGCGTCCGCGATTCCGGAAGCGTCAACTGCAGATGAACCAATCAAAGTGCTCTTCCGCTACGAATCTACGCCAGATCGCCTGCACGTGGTCGTCTGCTCTCGTGAATCATCGTCGTCGTCCTCTTCTTCCAACTGGATGCTGTCGTCTGCTCGCTGTTTCGCCAACTGCATCGTTAGAACGTGAGGCATTCTCTGCCAAGAAACATGTTTTCTTTTCGCAGTAGTGAATATGCTTTTCGGTACGTTACTGGGCGCATCTTTTCAGACAGATGTTGGATTTGGTTGCAAAATTTGTGACATTAAATGCACTTTTTCGAGCAATTGATTTCACTAAGCTTTCACCTTATACCCTGGCAACAGTGACATCACAGCATGACTTCCCGACGCCGTCCGCAGGTTTTTCGCTCCATGGAGCTGGTGCCGGCGAACAACTGGCGGAGGAACGCGCGTGGCAGTCTGCCGCGCGAACTTCGTTGCAAAAATTCGCTCCATGGAGGTTGCCCTTCTCAGGGCTCAGCACCGTGCAGGAGCCAGAGCCGAGCAAAGGAATCGGAGATCTTGAAGTTTTCATGCAAAACACTGCGGCTTGGACAACTGAGCCCGTACCTGTTCTTTTTTTTTTTTTTTTTCGCGTTTATGTAGACTGTACGGACCGCCTATAGATTATGAACCCTAAAGTCAAACTAGACATAATATAGTCAGCTTGTAAGACATTGGTGTTAGCGCTGTGCAGAGCAAAAGGGTGAGTCGGCGACATCGAAAAAAAAAAAAAGCTTTACAGCGCCACTAAAAATCCAAAACTCTATAGTTTCGCAGAGCTCTGAGGTTGCGCAGAGGCTTGCCGAGAAACCCTAAGCATCTCCTTATATTTTCCGAATCCCAATTTACGTAGTTAGTATTACTATATTTATAAGTAAATGAACTTAAAAATCGATTGCATCACTATACCGTGAGGTGAGGCAACGAATGACACAGACGGACTGTGGAACATTGCCTATTGGGAATAACACTATCAAACCCGCTGTAAACCCTTCCTTGTACCTTCACACCTAGTAAACCTTCATCACATCTCATACCGGCTACAGTCGTGACGCTGTCCACACGAGTGAGACCCACAACGGCGAACCGGTCTACCACCAGTGTATATGACATAGACGCAGGTTAATGTAATTAATAGTAGGCCTCAGTTCAAGAGCCTACGGAAGCAGCCGATATTTCGAACAAAAGGAACAGTTACTGTTCGAAATATCAGTAGCTCCGCACCTGAGGATCTCGCTTTGATCTCCTTTCACCGGATTATCCATCTGCAGTGTTATTGGTGTCACTGGCCTCACTATAGCGGAATGAGAACGGACATGTTGGGTTTTCGCCAGCACTTTGTTACGCTTGTGTTGTATCACACATCATTCGGGTAGTGATATTGTGTATCGCGTTACATTTTTATATATCATGCCATTTCTGCACCTAATGAAGTGTGGTACAAGTCCGTGTTTCTTGGAATAACCCCAATCCCCGGTATGGATGGTACACACACTTCACCACTCCAAGCGTATAGCAGCAAGTGCCGCAGGCTATGCCTCATTCAGACTACTGTTATTGTACTCAATGTGGTAATCTCCTTCATGTCCTCTCCGATACCTTGAAACCCACAGTGATACCGTTTCAATGTCTAACCCGATGTAAAAAAGATGAATAAATAGCCAGTGCGGATCAACACAATTTGCTGAAGCAGCGAAAGACCACAGGTCTATGCAATGTAGTGTTAGTTGAATAATATCATGCCTGAGGGCATTACATAACAGCTTTACTACAACATGGTGACAGCTTTACAGCAAACGCGTGACATCCTCTGGTGAGAAAATTTAAACAGCACAGAAGGATGTTGTGCTGTGGAGTTCCATTGTAACTTTTAATAGTCTAGTAGTATTTGCGTGATGAAGAATTAAAGGTAACGTATTTACTGCAGCGTGTTTTGACCCAGTATTTTCTTTCTTTTTTACGTGTAATACAAGGGTTTTCCTTCATATTTCTTCTGCTTATGATATACCGCGACGTCTTTGAACAATATTCCTATAACACCTGACTGCAATGAAACTAGTGATATATGTATAATGAATGTTGTAACGATAATTAGAAGCCTTTGCGTCGCAAGGCAACTCTGACCATGAACCACTGCACAGTGATTGGATTAATTATGCCCCACCTGGACGGTTCTTTAACGTGCGCAAAATCTCTGTATGCGCCAGAGACTATTTAAACTCCCCCGCGGACGTGTCTAAGCATAGTAATCTGTTGTTTGCAAAGGCGCCGTAGTCGAAAGACGTAATCCTTACGCTACATGTTCCGTTCCCGGGGTGGCTTGTGGAGGAGTTTTGATCGGTCGCGTCATCCTACACTCTTAAAACAGAACATCACCACATGGCACGCTGAAGGCCCACCACAGTCCAGAATGATACCGTTATCACTCCTGACTTGGTGAAAGCGTGGGGCGTACGCGTTTTTGTGGCAATGGACATATAACCGCATAAGTGTCACAAAAAAGCATATCCCTCTCGTGTTCAACAAATTAAGGAAGAGAACGATGTCATTCGGGATGATGGCTAGCTGCACTCTTAAAACAGAACTTCACCGTATAGCACGCTGTGCGCCAACCATTGCCACGAATGATAGGGTTATCTTTCTGATTCGAAGAGCGGGGCGTACGACTTTTTGTTTCATTTTCGATATATAATAATTGACACAAAAAGGCGTAGACCCCCTCTTCCTACGAGAAAGGGTGTACACCTTTTTGTGACAATTAACATTTCTGCATAAGTGAAGCAATGAACATTTCTGCATTTCTGATAAGAAGTTCATTTTTAAGAGTGTAGCACCGCACTAAAGACGAGGAGACACAACTTAAAACTGAAAAGGAGGCACACACAAAAAGAGAGGCAAGCACCGCGCTGCTTAAGTTTACGTACATGTTGATAGAGTATTTATGTAATATTTTAGTGCGAGATACACTATGAAACACCGCTGGTGATTGTTGAATGATTCTGACTGATGCTTTATATCATAAACATATTAGAGAGAAATTGACCGCGTCACCTGATGACTTCATGAACAACATCACCATCAACAAGGACAGCAACAAGAAAAACCTAGAACGCTATATTCTTCAGCATTTCGCGGCTTACTATAAATTTAGCTAATGTTGAGTGCGCCAAGACCCTCTTCTTAGGTTCGTATCTTTTGTCTGTGCTGTCCAGACAATTGCGGGCTGCTTGTAATTACAACGTTCATGTGAGAATCGTGTATAGTGCACCGTGACATAATCACTTCTTTATCAGTGTTCTCAGTATATGGAGGAGGAAGGGTATGAAGTAGGGATCAACGGTATATTTATCAACCTGATGATGAAGATCTGCGACTTGGCGTATGCCTGTGTGGTACCAGCTGGAGGAACTAACAGAATAGCGCCACCCGCTACTCCCACAGCGCTAGCCCAACAGTGGCGTGCCACGAATTTGAAAAAGTAACGCGATACAGCTACTCTACAAAAAATAAACTAAAGAAAAGAGTAACATAAATACTATTCGCTATTTTTTCGCTACCGCACCTTAGTCGCCCAGGCATCTCATACAGCACAGGGTGCAGACGACGATGTACCGAGCAACAGTGCTTAATCTTTCCTTAGAAATATCGGCTCACCGTCAGATTCGTTTGCGTGATTGTTGAATCCATCAATACCGATTAAAGCAAAAATCCGCTGATACACACCACAGTCTAAAAACAGAACTTCACCGCATAGCACACTCTGCGCCAACCATTGCTATACGACTGATAGGGTTATATCGCTTCTTATTCGAAGAGAGAGGAAGGCGTACGCCTTTTTCTGGTCAATTTGTATATATGATAACTGACACAAAAAGGTGTACGCTCCCCTCTCTCTTCGAATCAGAAACGATAACCCTATCACTCGTGTCAATGGTTGGTAGAGCACTGCACGGGCCCGGGCTTTGCGTTTTTTATGCGGGCCTGTGCCGGGCTCGGGTTTCAGCCACCAGGCCCTTGCCGGGTACGGGCTTGACAACGCCGACCATGGTCGGGCATGTACGCGAACATATTTGGCGAGACTGGACAGCTGAATTTTAATGTCCCTTTTTTTTTCATTGGGTATGGTGTATCACGGTATTCTCATCTGAGAACTATCACTTTTTTATATGTGATCATGCTTATTTCGTGTAATGGGTCTGGATTTCACACGTGCACTCACACACATTTGGGGACGATTGGTGTGGCAAGCGCGCTGAGAGTCCGGCACGAGGGTCAGTTAGGTTAAGTGTTCTGACATATTTGGTTCGCATGAGAGTTCGAGAAAGGCGAACTAACACCGGTGCATGCGCAATAGAGCGGAGATGAGTCTCTCTTGAACCGCAAGGTTCATACATAATGCCCACGCGCCGCTGCGCGTTGCCTTCCCAAGCAAGCAAGCACAAAGCGGCTTGCCGGCAGAGAAATACAGCCGATCCGTTCGAGTGTACCTCCTCACTCTCCACCAATTAGCTGCATCTTTTTCGTCGCTGCGCTGTGCTCTTTAGTAAATCTAAATACGCCTCCGGGCCTCGAGAACATATAGAGCAGAAGCGGGCTGGGACCGGGCCTGAGCATGGAAACAGTCGAGTACTGGCTGGACCCGGGACGGCGGGGTCACACGGCGGGACACACATTTGGGGACGTTTGGTGTGGCGGGCGCGCTGAGCAAGTCCGGCACGAGGGTCGGTTACGTTAGGTGTTGGGACATATTTCGTTCCCGCGAGTGTCCTTCGCGAGGGTCAGTTAGGTTAGATCTTCTGACATATTTTGTTCGCGTGAGAGTTCGAGAAGAGGGAATAACACCAGTGCATGCGCAATAGAGCGGAAATGAGTCTCTCTTGATCTGCAAGGTACATACATATCGCTCACGCGTGACTGCGCGCTGCCTTCCCAAGCAAGCAAGCACCAAGCACACAGCGGCTTGCCGGCAGGGAAACACAGCCTGTAAAACACAGAGGGTACCTCCTCACTCTCCACCGATTAGCTGCGTCCTTTTCCTCGCTGCGCTGTGCTCTTTCAATGCACGGATTTGAAGGGCATAGCGCACGTCAAAAGAACCCCAGGTGGTCCAAATTATCCGCATTCCTACTCTGCGGCATGTGCAGCATGTCACCACACTGCGCAGACAAACCTCACGTGTAACATTACAGTACCACAGTACCATTTGTGCTCTATAGTAAATCTAAATACGCCTCCGAGCCTCACACATAAGAGCGCACATAAGAGAACACATAAAGCAGAGGCGGGCTGGGACCGGACCTGAGCATGGAAACAGTCGGGTACGGGCTGGGCCCGGACCGGCGGAGTCGGGCTGGGCCCGGGCTGGAAATCTATACAAGACGTCGGGCCCGGGCTGGGTGCGGGCCGTAGCAGCCGGGCCTGGGCCGGGTGTGGGCCTGAAAATTATGCCCGTGCAGTGCTCTAATGGTTGGTGCAGAGCATGCTATGCTGTGAAGTTCTGTTTTCAGAGTGCAGATACACTTGGGTAAGTACGGTATTCCAAAAAAAGAAAAAGAAAGAAACGTGATTAACTTCTCTCAAAAGTTTTGCTATCGTTCACTGTATTCGAGGCGGCCTAACTTACGAGAGCAATTCAAATGGAAAAGGAGACCCATGCATATATCAAGATTTCGCTTGTGTGTCGGTTATTTTGCTCTCTCTCTTTCTCGTTTTCTTTTTACCGGAAAGTAGCTGTACACACCACATTGAAGCGGTGTTTATTCACGATACTGCTCAGCAACACCAGCGGGCGCTTAGCGGTAACGGATATACATTTCCCCTATGAATTTCATTTGTAGAAGAACCGTAAATTGTCCTCTGCAAAAGTAGTACCGTTACCAATAACACTGACCAACAGTCACCTCAGATTTTGCCCGAGTCCCGTGATCATCTTGCCACATGATTGAAGGAAGCTCCACACACGAGTTTGTTCTAATGCAAACGGGGGTGTCGTTACCCACCTTGCACAATGTACCGATCCGGTTTGTAGCCGTTCATCAGAAGAACCTCTCCCAAGGGATATTCTTCGTCTCATCCGTCCAGAAGCCGTCCAGAACCATAACTTTGGTTCTTCTCATGCGGCGCCGTATATTTATTTAATGGCACAAATAGGCTGAAGTATCCGGTGGCACAAGACAACCTACACATGCGCAGCAGATACATCCTCTCGCACATGTTTAAAAATGTGAAAGGAAATGCTCTCATGTAATGAAGCCCACATCGCTTCAGCTACCTGGGTCGTTCAAGATTACATATGATTTGGACTATAGTAAGACACACGGTGTGAGAGGCAACAGATTTAAACGTCTACATTGAAGTGGTGTTTATTCACGAGGCTGCTTAACAACACCGGGCACTTAGCTGTATCCTGCTAGCTCAGGTGTATTTGTCGGGTAGCACTTCCGCAGTAGTTATGCAGCGATGCGCTTGCGAGCGGGCTGACCCCTTTTGTACTTCTGCAGCTTTAGCAACCAGTCCTCACAGACAGGAGAGTCGTCTCCATACATTTCGCAGTATATATTGTACAGGAGGTTGTGCTTCGGTGAGCAGATGCCTTTGAAGTCGTCCAAGTGGATGTCAAAGATGACAAACCCAGCAGTGCTATGTAGAAAGCTTATCACAGCTGGCCCGTTCGGGCTCATAGACGTGCGGATCTCAGACTCTGTCATAGAAATGTAACAGTCCGTGTCCATGTCTACGTAGTGCCGCTCAATACGTTGGCTAAACTCTGAACATTGCCGGCAGATATCTGCAAAAGACAGTTCTTTGTCCGGAAGGTGCGTGATGTAATGCGGGTACTCTGATGATATTGTAAAGTAGTAACCTCTTAGCGACACTGTGAAGAGACTCTGCTTAGCTACAACGTTATCCCATTGGTCTGTAAAGGTCCCGCGCATGAAATTATTAACTCCTTCGTAGCTCTCAGTTGTCCCACGAATACTGGATAATTGCGCTGGGCACACAACAATATTATCCTCCACCTTGAAGTGGTGGGTGTTGAACATAAGAGTAGTGTTTGAGTCGAATACCTTGTTGCTAAATAAACTGTCGAACAGATGTATCTGCTTCGGCACGCTCACAATAGCTGAAACGTTGTTGGAGGGGGCCATGTCACTCATCTCACGGTACAAATGGTCTAGATTTTTGGTTTCCAAGTTTGTGACATCCGGCACGTAGAATAATAGTCCTTGGTAATTGGTCATTCGGAGGTAACGAAACACCTGCTCGTACCACTGGTGACGACTTCGTTGGTCTCTAAGTATGTGAGAGAAGTGAGATGTATCTGGGGCCTCGTACTTGAGACCCAGGTAGCGCACTGTCGTCGGATTACGTGCACGGACAGCGTGATTGAGAACGGAAAGGTCTCTTAGGCGAGTCGAGGCACTAGAAACGGTAGGAGGATTGCAGCACAGGATGATGTGCCTACACACATCAAACGGGACATGGTCAATAGTGTAGCCGGTCTTCCCAACCTTGTCAATATCGTAGACGCAGTACAAGGTACGCTTGTGACTTAACGTCTGACGTTTGACCACAGCTTTAGCCTCCGGATGTGGCTGCATGTAGACATAGCTGGTTAGGAGCACGGCGACAAGTCCGCATGCTGCCAAGGCACAGACAATAACGTTTCGATGTCCTAGTAATGTCAGTCGGGTCTTGGTACCTAGGCTGTTGTCCTTGTCAGCCATGGCACCGCTTGGTTGACGCTCCGAACCGATGTTCACGTGCCGGCCGTTGAGCCAGGGTGATCCCTCTTCTTTTTCCTCTCAACCAACTTTTTGTTTTGTTGCTGTCGGAGGTATATGCCCTGGTGTGGATAAGAATAGAAAGCGTAGCGCTTTCATTTCAGATTAGTGTCAGTGGCCAACACTGATGTTCTGAGTACCGTGTGACCACAATAGTCAGCACACCATCATCATGCAAAGCGTAGCGCCGCCATATCATATTAGTGTCAGCAGCCAACAATAATGTACTGGATACCATGGGACCACAAGATCAAGCACACAATCATCATGTCAGGTACCCGAGGCGGCGGCGCTCTGATGACCACAGAGGGCTGTCACGGGGCGCTTGACGTTCTGGGCAGAGTCAAAGGGCAAACATAGAACATATCCCTCCTGTTAAGAATAAGACCTTAATGCCACCTGAGTCTACGAGGAGGAAATACTACCGTTCTTCGGCACCACTTGTGAGCAAACTGAACCGGCCACAAGCGCACACGCTACCGGAGAAGTGTAAAGCGTACGTCGCTATTCAAAGACGACTCCGGGACAATTCGGATTTCTTATAGTCGCTGTGTAAATAAGTTCGGTAGATTCTTCAGAAATGAGAAACAAAGTTGGTTTCGCGGTCGGGGACTCGTTAGTCGCGAAAAGAGATGGGAAGCTTATATCGAAACCGAAACTCCTGAAGGCTCCTTTTTCCAGCCTCCCGGACCCTGCGTGACACACACAGGTAGTCACGTGCGGGCCGTCGCCTGTTTACTTTTCGGGTACGCGCTTGGTAACTTCTTCGTGCGACATGGATGACGAGTCATCTGCTTCCTCGATTTCGTTCTAAAATATACTTTCCACTGATGGTAGAACAGAACCTACAGAAAGAAGAAGCACGTGAAGAATATCGGTGAGGTGAAGCCGAGCGTGCTGGAACGCTCTTCCGTGGAAGAGCGCCGAATCACTCAAAGGAAAATATTCGTGAATGGGCCATTTCAGAAATGATTGCGCCTTGCGGCCAACCCGCAAAGTAAAGTGGCTGGCATGAGCGTAGCGCGTGAGCATGTTCTCTTCGTATCCGGGATGGGCATGGAAGGCTATTTTGGTTCTATTATCAAGATCGTGGAGCACCAGGAAGCAGGGACTGAACTCGACAGCGGTTACGGTTCAGTGTCAGGCTCAGAACTCTGAAAGCAGTTTCGGTTATGGTAACGGGATTCGCCGTTTTAATATTTGCGGTTACCGCGGTAACCAAACCGGTATTTTCTCTAGGATGTACTGCTGGCTCCGTGGATGTCACAAAATCATGCAGCACAGAAGAAACGTGTTCGCTATTGGCGAGGAGAACCTATCATAACGACACCACGCGGCGTTTAGCGGAAACCGTCAACAGTGTGGATCGGCACGGACAATTCGCATTGCATGCTTTATGTTCGGTGCGTTCCCTCTGCTTTGTGGTCTTTGGTAAAAACATGGGAACAGAAAATGAACACTCTGTGGGAGGTAACGCAGACTTGTGCGTAACGCGTTACTAGTAATTGCGTTACTTGTAATCAATTACTTTTTTGAGTAATTTTTCGAGTAACCAATTACTTTTCTGAGTAATCGATTACTCAGTAATTGATTACTTTTCCGGCAGCGATTAACTTGTCTTTCAGATGCTCTGCCCCAAGTCAAGCCCCTCGTGCCGCCAGCCTTTGTTGGGCTGTTCTACTATAGCAAGCGGAGGTCATTGTAATGATGTTCTGGAATTTCTGGGTCGCTATCCCTAATCTCTTCCTACACCAGTGTGGTGGTACCTGAAGCTTTGGAGGTGAGTCAGTCATGGGGAAGTTCCACGCAATGCTCTTCCACATCCGGGTCAACGTCTGAGCGGGCGATAAATACAGTAGACGTCAGAGGTGGGGAGTAATGCATTACTTTGTAATGCATTACCGGTAATGCATTACTTTTGAGTAATGAGTAATGGTAATGAATTACGTTTTGCCAGCAAGTAATGAGTAATGGTAATGCATTACATTTCGACTGAGTAATGCAGGGTGGCATTACTCATTACTTTTGTCGAACGTTCATTGCGCCACGTGAAGATTGGGAACATCCAGGTTTTCTTCAACCCCCCTTTAACAATGAGCACAAGACAACAAGGAAAGAGAAAGGCGCAGCCTAGGGAATTCTGCAAGAGTTCAACAGTCGGCGGCGTGTGTCACAAGTGTCTACATGATGATATTACCGATTTTCTCTTGTGCGCATTTGGAGTAAAGGAAACTCAATGAAATAGAAACATAGCCTCTATGAGGGTAATACGTAACAATTGCCGTAGGGATTAACAGTTTTGGTATGGTACCGTGTTAGCTTCTCTTGTGCTGTCAGAGGTAGTTTTTCTGCCGGGACACAACTGTATAGCTGGGCTTCATCCGCCGGCTCCATAATGCTAGAAAAGGCATCATCTGCAATAAATCTTATCTATAGCTTTTGCCTATCAGACTCGCTTCTGCGGGGATTTAGTGGCACTGATTTGGAGACACTCGGGTGGCTATTGCCTATAGCAAAAAAAGCAAGAAAAAAACTTATGCATAGCACCTTTGAGGCTTATGCACTAAAACGTAAATGTAATGCCAGAGTAATGCCATTACTTCGTTAAAGTAATGGCATTACTAATGCATTACTAATATCCAAAAAGTAATGAGTAATGTAATGCATTAGTTTTTTATACAAGTAATGAGTAATGGTAATTCATTACAAAATAAAAGTAATTTCCCCACCTCTGGTAGACGTACAGCTTGGGACAAAAGTTTACGGAACACCGGGATGTCGCGTTTCTCCATTGGAGCGACACTCTCGCAGCGAAGTGCAGCGGACACAGGTAGTGAGATGTGAATAAAATAGCCCGTTCCTCATTCGATCTCTTCCTGATAGCAACCGGGGGGGCACTCCGTTGAAGAAATATGCAAGTGCCATGTTCCTTAAACCTTTGTCTCAAGCTGTACAGGTCTACTTGTCCTTTTTTGTTTTTCGTGTTACTTCAGCTGTGAAGCTGTTGAACCTTTCTTTTCTTCCTTTTTTGAGGCGCACAAAGACGGGTATATGTTACGTGAATGCAAAGTAACGACCGGAGTAACGCGTTACTTTTCTACTCATTACGCAATTACATTTGGAGTCGAGTAATTGGTAACGGTAATCAAATACTTTATCCGTAGAAATAACGGTAACGGTAATCAATTACTTTTTTCGAGTAACGGGCACAAGTCTCGTCAAGTAAGACACTATCAGTGGACATACGAGTTAAAATTTTGTCGTAAGCAGGCACAGCGAGTTCTTTTGACGGTACGAAATTATAACATAATAGCGTTTGTTTGCTAGGTAGTTTACGTGCGCGAATGACGGTGACCGTGGTTATTCCTCCTCTCATTGCATTCCTCGAAGCCTTTACAGCGCATTACTCAAAACGATTAAGCGAAAGAACGCGTCTAGCCCTGTGAGGGCTTTGCATAATTCATCGAGTAAACGTCTCAGGAATTCGTTGAACGTTTCATGCTGTCGAAAAAGCTGAACGCTTGTTGTGCACTTTGCCCCTTTAACTCCCCACTCATTATCATTCGAATAAATTTCTTGTTGCTGTTGCCCCTTTCATTGCTCACTGTAATGGGAGCACGTTGGGAACAGCAGGCGCTGCGTTCTTAAAGGAGATCAGTTTCTGGCGGCAGGTCATGTTATCGACTGTAGTGTGTATTATTCTGCGTATGTTATTCAAACGTTCGGGCTCCTCAGTGGCCCTGATTTGTTAGCCTCCACTTGACTAGTGCTGACGAAATACGTATTGAAGCTGGTATGCACCTGTGCATCTGCACCCAGAGCCGTGCCTGCACCTTAATTTAATTATCCTTATCCCAAACAGTGCATACTGATTACATTGAGTAACTGTACGAGAGGTGTCATCACACGGCTACCTGGATAACACGAAGAGGTCATATGAGAAACCCAATCAATACGATAAATTCCATCACGCACTTGGTGCTTTGCGGCGACTTGCTCTGCAATCGTGCGGAAGAAACGGAAGGTTGCACGTAGGGATTCCTTGTGTCACAATCATCCGTCGGCTGTAAACTTAATAGCAAAACCTAATAACACCAGATGATCTCATAATTTCTACGAACCGTATCTGTACTGTCTTCCTTTACTCTCCTGAAATGTCCGTTGGTGAGGTGTTTGTTACACATCATCGCATATTTCGTGAGCTGTTTCCCAATCCTCAGTTTGGCACACCGAACTTTTCGTTGTTTCTTGTCCTTCGGGAAGGCATGAAAGCTAATTCCGGGTCCAGTGCAATATGTATCACATTGAAGGACGTCCCGTCGCCACGATTGGCTTTTTTCAAGTCTGCCATCCTGATATGTTTAATGTTTTAAGGCAACTTGATGCTTTCTTGTGTCCGTCCTTCCGTGTTCCAGCCTCAGAACGGCTTTCTATCATGTGAAATGTAGCAATAAGACACTATTTTTCCGCAAATGCTTCGAATCGTAAAGGAAGGCAACAGAGGAGGGGCCCTTCCGACTGTTTCCCATTGGGACACGAGCAGTTGCTTCGAGGAATGAATGGATCTGCTCAAGTCGGTGACGTCATCAATGATGGTACTGTCGGCGGCGGCTGCACTCAAATATTGAGGCAAACGAATTGTGTCTCACCAGAGACGATTCAGATGTCTTGTGCTCTTAACGTTGACAATTGGAGTTTCGGCTGTACTGCTCTTCTTTCTTAGGTAATTTATCATGTGGTCGAGAGCCTTCCAATATATACAGGGTGTCCCAGGTAAATGCGAACATAATTTTTAAGAATAGATATATCACTTTTTCCGAGATGAAATCAACTGCAATATAGCATATGCTGAAGGGCACTCCTTAGGAGGGCATTAGCAAACTCCTAAGGCAATGTCTTAATTAACTTTCTATAATTAACTTCTTAATTATAAAAGCTACGAAGTTGTCCCAATGAGAACAGCTGGTCCCTTCGGTCACCTGATACCGGAGCCGTTTTCAGAACAAAAATCCGTTCGATAAATCGTCCGAAAAAAACTCCTGAAGCAACACCTTTTTTTTTTTCTTTATTTTGTTCATTGCGCATCTTCGGAGACGCGTCTTTCCCCAATGCGAGAGGGTGAAGGAGCACAGTGCCGCCTCATGCGCGTCGATGAGCTTTAACTTGCGGAAACAAAACAAAAACAAATGTATCGGGTGACTCTGTCGGAACTGCCTTTATCTTGGGTTGCATTTTCTGTTTTCTTTTAATCTTTTTCTAGGACGCAAGAGGCGATAGTGTGCTCTTTCATTCTCTCATATTGGGGGTGAAGGAAAGACGCGTCTCTAGAGATGCGCAATGAACAAAATAAAGGACAAAAAAGAATAATAATTGGGTGTTTACGTCGCGAGACAACTGAGATCATGAGCGACGCCACAGCGGTCGGTCTGTGGATTGCTTTTGCCCACCTGAGGGTTCTTTAACGTGCGATGAAAGCTCATCACATGGCACCCCGTATTTAACGTCCCTCGCGGAAGACGGCGTGTGTAAGCAACTTGTACCCTGCCACCAAGTTGCTGGCGTCCTCGGCCGGGTTCGAACCCGCGATCTCGGGATCAGAAGGCGCACACGCTACCGACTGAGCCACCGAGGCCGGTAAAGGACAAAAAAGGTGTTCCTTGACGATTTTTTTGCGGACGATCTATCGAACGGATTTTTGTTCTGAAAATGGATGTGGTATCAGGTGACCGAAGAGACCAGATATTCTCATTGGGACAACTTCGTAGCTTTTATAATTAAAAAGTTAATTCTTGAAAGTTAATTAAGACATTGCCTTAGGAGTTTGCTAATGCCCTCCTAAGGAGTGCCCTTCAGAAAATTTGTTTTAATTCCTGCATTCCCACTCCTCAGTGAGTGACCATGTCGAAGGGACATAAAAAAGCAAGACCACTGCGGTGTCCCCTGATACAAACAGCTGCGTCCATACTCCACAGCGACCTATTCACCCGCTCTTTTATGCCAGTATGTGCCATCGGATGGGCGTTGAAGTCTTTTCTGTTCCCATTCTGGTGTGCCACTATAAAGGCATACGAGGCTCACACATATTCATTCAACGCCGCTGCTCCTACAATTCAAGCATCATTTCTCGTAATGCAATCCCTAAGTAAAGAAATAAATCAAAGTCCCTACACATGTGCATAATCAATTTCTTTCATGCAGCGTCACGCTCCGAACCATTGTCCGAACGTAACACAGGCAAACACAACACGTAAATTACGAGAACGAGCCTCAGTCCTTTATATCCTCTGAGCCATTGTCCGAACGTAAACACAGACGAACACAACATGCAAACAACGAGGACGAACCTCAGTCCCGCGTCGCGCTCCGAACGATTGTCCGAACGTAAACATAGACAAACAAAACACGTAAACAACGAGAACGAGCCTCAGACCCCTGCCAAATTTCGTCTTTTCCGCAGCCGTCGAAAAAGCAGTAATTCATGACGTCACTGACTTGACCAGAATCGACCAGAACCGACCAGTGGTGCCAATGGTACGGTCCACCATTCATTCTCGAAGCAACTGCTCGTGGGACACAGGATCGTATTGGGACAGTGGTGCCAGCCTTCGCAATGCATTCTGGGATGCTCCTGTCTACCACGTGGCCGCTCACGTGACCCCAGGAGCATGGCAGCTCCCTAAGCAGACGACGCGAGTTGTGGTTGTCTTACCGTTCAGATCTCAGGATTGGGATGAACGCGCGCGTGCTGTTTTGTTTCTGTGTCCTCGGAGGTGTACTTTTCTATTAAGAGACCAGTCACAGCATGCACGACGCGTACGCACGACTAGAATCATCACGCGTGGCAGCAGTGCCTACGTTTGTGTTTGCTGCTCAAGTGGTAAAGAATACCATTAATCAAACTTGTACAACAATAGAGGAAATCAAATCAATCTCCGGCACAGCGCCAGATCACAAACGAACGATTCAGTGTTACTCAAACATACGCAGGAGCAGGAAACAACCGATCAGGTACGTACTTACGGATGAAACGTTATTCCGGTGACAGAGCTGCTTGCCGTTGAACGAGAGCCGCAGCCGGCGTTGGAACACGTTACTATAACGTTGTTTCCGCGATGGTGCTCACTTAACAATAAATGACTTTGGAAAAGCAAAAAAGCACGGAGAGCAGAGCGAGAAACAAACGTTGTACAACTGAAACTTTAGAGAATATCAATTATCACGTGGTGGACAGGAAGTAATGGCGGTTTTGACTCCAGCGACCGCCAGAGGGGTCCCACGCACATCTGTTCGGAACGGCCGCTTGTGTGTTTCCTTCCTCCTTAGGGCCGGGTCCCATAGCTTTATGCGAGCAGCAGCAGCAAAGCAGGTGCGGTGCGGCAGCAGCAACACGGGAACATGCCAGCAGAGCAGCTTTCTGCTGCCGCTGCTCTGCTGCTGGAGGCGTCCCATAGCTTCATTTTGAATTAACGGCAGCAGCGGCTTAGGAAACACAAAACGTTTTGGCAACTGTGTCATTGTTTACATTTCGCACATTCCGAAGGCGTACGCAGCGGCTAAGCCTTTTAGTGCACACACCTAGGAACGCAATCCTAGGTGAAAGGCGTTTGTGTGAGAGATATATTGTGGATTTGGAGCTCATAAGTGAACTTTCAGATGAGTGTGGTGGTGGTCTGAGCCTCGTATTACCTGATTGACTCTTCGTTGATGTGTAGTCAGTTTCGTGACATTCAACGTAGGTTCGTCCTACTGCTGTGCAGAACAGTCCTTGCTGTGTTGTGTGGAGATTCTTCTGCGGGATTTTGTCGTATAAATAGTGCCTCGTTACTATAGTATTCGATATTTTGATTTACGGTGACTGTCAAGTGCGTACGTTGCTCTTAGTGAAATAAAATTGTCTAACGAAAACAAAGGCCCCTTCTGCTAGTACTCACTGCTTTCTGCCTGTTTTCACAAGGAATGGGGTCATTATCTATCTCTATCAAACCTTTTTTTTTTGTTGTCTGAACGTTGTCTATCTCCATCTAACCCTTTTCAAGGGTCAGTTTCATTTACAACCACCTAGCAAGGTCTTGGAATACCGACCACAAGAAATTTGTTCGGTTTGGTTTTCACACGGCATGGACGTGAGAGTGCTTGTACGTTATCAGGTCACGGGTTTTGAAGTACTTTCCAGAAAACAAGCGAACATGTAGCTACAACTGGTACACAACATATGTATCACGTAGGTTCGGTCGAACACTTTATTGAACTTTATGAACTGAATTATGTCCTGAAAGCGCACTTCACGCAGTCCCGATGATTGAACACTCGCTCCAAACTACTGGCAATCACAAGCGTATCCAGGTCTTCAGAATCAAATCACAGAACAACCAGAAACAAACCTTCTGCCGTCACTCACCGCCCTGCTAACCCTAAACACCGTCGAACGAAAACAATACCAACCAGCCTCCTGATTGGCTTTCGAGACCGGCTGCTCAGGCTGCAGAGCAACAGGGCAGCACAGCAACCAAAAATTCGGATACGAGAGCAGCAGGGAATTTCTGCAGCTCGGCAGCGCTGCTGCTCTCGCCCAGTGCTATGGGACCGCTCGTGTCGCTGCAGCTCTGCTGCTCCACTGCTGTTGCTCTGCTGCTGCTGCTCAAATCGAGGCTATGGGACCCCGCCTTTAGTTTCGAACTATGCATAGAGCTAGAGGTGTGTGCCGATGGCGCTTTGGTCAGCGCCGGCGTTGCGTATTTGCGTCTATTTTGAGCCGGCGGCGGCTTGAATCAGCTTAGAATCCACAGGGGTGATACAAACCCGCCAATGTTGTAACTACCCACAAGCGGGTGCTTTTGGCAAAACTGCCATCTTGTCCTGGTCGCACGTCATAGAAAACGTCATTTTGAGGTCATGTGACTTTGTTTACATGTCGTTTTACCGCTTACCGACATATTTCTGACGTCATAACGCCAAGAGATGAACGTCTTTTGCCAGCGTAAACTATACGGTGCTTCTTCAGCAAAAGGGTAGTCCATTTCTCCTTAGTTTAAATGCAGGGTTCGCCAAGATAAACTTCGGGGTTTGTAACGAAGATGAAACAAATAAGAACAGTGTCGGGAAGCTAAAGTGGATGTTAGAGGACGTATTATTCCCCAAAATTTTATGTCGATACTGCCACTTGTTCCGTTTCTCTGCGGATAAATCGTGAAAATTAAAAAACCGCCGCTGCCTAATCGGGTATACATGTGTTTCAGCTCTTTTCCGTCAGATGGCGAAACGGTCGAACGCGGCGTTGCAGACGACATCGAAACCAAGTGAACAAGTGGAACTGAATGCAGAGTCGTACTCTGCAACGCCGCGTTCGACCGTTTTGCCATCGGACGGAAAGAAGCTGGAACACAGGTATAGCCGATTAGGCAGCGGCGTTTTTTTTTTTTTTTCATTTTCACGATTTATCCGCAGAGAAACATACCAAGCGGCATTATCGACATAAAATTTTGGGGCATAATACGTCCTCTAACATCTACTTTAGCTTTCCGACACTGTTCTTATTTGTTTTATCTTCGTTATAAACCCCTAAGTTTATCTTGGCGAACCCTGTACATTAATTGCATCGGCTCAGTGAGTCTTAACGCGCGGTCGTCATGCTTGGAAGTCGTCAACAGTACTAGGCATTATGTGCAAAACTGCGCGTTTTACTGCGAGATTATCGGATCAAAATAATTACCGTGATCGAGACATCCAAAACGTTGCGCAGAAACAACAACCGCAGTGTTTACAAACGGTTTGGCCGCCGATCACGGGCGCCGCCATCTTTAACGTCACGTGTGCCTTGACGTTTGCTGTGACGTACGACCAGGACCTGTTCAGGATGCCTTGCGTTCGCCCAGTACGCTTGAGTCTACGGAGCAATACATTGGATGCCACCCCTGTGTTAGAATCAGCTTGACTCCGGTGTCATCGCCGGCGGCGGAGTTCAGTCCGGATCAGCGGCGTGCTCACTACTGCCGCACTTTTCGAGTGACATTTTTAGCGAAATACCTATGGGCCTCACGGTGGTGTAGCTTTCAGGTTATCTTCTCGGTAGGTGCGGAACTATCCATTAGTGATAGAATGCTCAAAAAGCAGCGAGCTGGTTTGTATTATGATGCATCCAGAAATAAAAATCCGAGACTGGGAACGCGAAAAGAAGCACTCGAACAGGGACGTCTTGTTTGTATGCGTCTTATCTGTATTGATCTGCGTTCTCAGGATGTGAGGTTTGTAACTTCAACGTGAATACTCTAGAGAGTGAACCAGCACGTTGAACAACTTTTCCTTCAGCTATCAAAATTACGGATTTGCTATGCAAGCACGACAGTTGGATGTAGCTGCTCAATATTTCACAACAAAAGAGGGTAATATAAAAAGCAACTACACAGGGTGTTTTAGTAATCATGTAAGAATATTCAATAGAAATCGCTGGGGGCACTCAATAAATTAAATTTCTTTGAATTAAAATTTCATCAAATTACCTGTAGCACATGGCAAAACCTCCCTACAAATAAATGTCGTTGATCGCGTAGTGGCGAAAACTGAAAAGCCTTTTGGTTAAAGGATACTGGCTGATCGCGAAGAGCAACACAGACAAACGCATGTTTTTCCGTAGCGTACTTTTTTTTCTTTCTTTTTTTTTACACAGCTACTGAAACACCCTGTATACACTGCCTGAATGAACTGCTAGTGTACACTGACGCTGCTCATCCGTTCACATTAGAGCACTGCACGGGCCCGGGCTTACCCGAAAGCCCGAGCCCGGCCCGGCCCGCGGGCCGGGTTGGGCCTGGTTTTGCGTTTTGATGCGGGCCTGAGCCGGGCTCGGGTTTCAGTCACCGGGCCCGGGGCGGGTACGGGCTTGACAACGCCGGCCATGGTCGAGCATGTACGCGAACATATTTCACGATGAAAGATGAAAGTCACTGAAAAGGTTAGCCAGCTGCAGGGATCGAACCCACATCTTCTGGATTGCCGGTCCAGGGCTCTACCAATTGAGCTAAGCTAACACGCCTCTCCAGCGACTTTCGGGGTGCGTCATCTGAAGGGACGACAAACCAGCCACTCACTCTCACTCGGCAATCCAGAAGATGTGGGTTCGATCCCTGCAGCTGGCTAACCTTTTCAGTGACTTTCATCTTTCATCGTTGATTTCTTAGGCAATTTGAGGCTTCCTTTGTATCTGTCCCTTCTATGTTGTTCCAGCCTCAAAACATCAGTTTATCTCTATTTCACGAGACTGGACAGCTGAATTTTCATGCCACTTTTTTTCCCCATTGGGTATGGGATATCATGGTATTCTCACCTGAGAACTATCACTTTTTCATATGTGATCATGCTTATTTCGTGTAATGGGTCTGGGTTTCAAACGTGCACTCACACACATTTGGGGACGATTGGTGTGGCAGGCGCGCTGAGAGTCCGGCACGAGGGTCAGTTAGGTTAGGTGTTCTGACATATTTCGTTCGCATGAGAGTTCCAGAAAGGGGAACTAACACCGGTGCATGCGCAATAGAGCGGAGATGAGTCTTTCTTGAACCGCAAGGTTCATACATAATGCCCACGCGCCGCTGCGCGTTGCCTTCCCAAGCAAGCAAGCACAAAGCGGCTTGCCGGCAGAGAAATACAGCCGATCCGTTCGAGTGTACCTCCTCACTCTCCACCAATTAGCTGCGTCTTTTTCCTCGCTGCGCTGTGCTCTTTAGTAAATCTAAATACGCCTCCGGGCCTCGAGAACATATAGAGCAGAAGCGGGCTGGGACCGGGCCTGAGCATGGAAACAGTCGAGTACCGGCTGGACCCGGGACGGCGGGGTCGGGCTCGGGCCGGGCCCGGGCTGTAAATCTATAGAAGACAGCGGGCCCGGGCCGGGTGCGGGCCGTAGCAGCCGGGCCTGGGCCGGGCACGGGCCTGAAAATTAGGCCCGTGCAGTGCTCTAGTTCACATCGCCCCCCCCCACCATACTACCAAAACCAGAACGTTTTCTAAAAGGTGCCTGAATAAACGCTTAATGTTTAGCGAACTAGCAACTTGTGCTTATTTGAACAAGTACATTGGTAAGTATATCTTGATTCAACCAGGTTTTTGCAAAACACATTTTTACGCAACACAAAATGACATCGCGATACGTGACATTACATGCTGATCCAACAAAGAACACCCCCAGTAGAGTCACTAAATAAGCTACGCTTCAGAGTATCGCCACTGAGTTCCAAGAGCAAGCATGCGCCATCTTGTTTCCGCGCCACGCTTCCCACGCGCACGCGCACTGCGCACGTTAGCGCACGATGCCATCTATCTTGCGCGGGTGAAATGTTCCTTTCGTTTACAAGCAGCAGCCAGGGTGTCGGAGTGAACCGGAAACCGCAAAAAAACGCTATTTCGATGCGAACCGCAACGAAATCGAAACCGTATACATTTTTTTCGCTCAGGAGGGAAACCGAAAAATTTATTGAACGGTTTTCGGTCCAAGAAAAACTTCGTCGGTTTGGACTACGAATAGGCGAATGAAACTTACGTCATGTGTTCATGGATACTTTACGACGGTTACGCTGGAATGTACGTCGGTATACTATGCGCTTAGGCTGCCTTTGTAACGTTGTATCGTTCGCGCACATAGACTTAGAGGTACATGTTACCGGTTGTGACTCTCTACCGATGTGCCGCAGTGTTCGTTTTAACTTCATCCGCCCAAACTCTCCTCAACTCAAAAGCGACCCAAGGGGGCTGCATAACGGCTTCCGTGAAATAAGGGTGAGCAGGCAAGCGAGCTGGTGAAGGTTCGACGAAGGCATACCTTGCGCTTGAGTGAACGATAACACACGAACAAGTAGATAAGACGAGGCTCAAACCAGCAATCAGCCTCGTCTTGTCTACTTCTTCGTGTGTTATCGTCCCCTCAAGCTCAAGGTATGCATTCGTCTAACGGCTTCCATGTCGGTAATGTCGCGCAACGCGTCGCTTGTTTGAGAGCAGCGAAGTTGAATACATTTACGTATCCGCAAGGGCAAGCGCGTGCGAAGTGGCGCCTCTTTTGGACAGGACACGAAGAAAAGAAAACGGAGCCCTTGAGCACGTTTGTGAGTGAAGGTGTTCCTCGATTTGCGTCGTACTCGTACGGTGGTGCCTGCTGGCTAGGAAGCAGCAACAGACATTCGGATGGGACGCGATCGCGCCAATCCAGCAAGAAAGTACTTTAGGTATGACATCACGACAAAAAAGTCCGTCTGTATCATGCGCTTGAGGAAAGGAGAAAGCCCATTTGAACAGGCAGTCACCTACAGGAACCAGTAGCTACCAATTTCACAGCTGTCTGTTAATATTAAATATCATGTATGCGGAATAAACGGGTTTGCATTTTGCAACCTTGCTTTTTTTTCTTCTGGGAATGAATATGCCCAGCAGAAGCGGAACCGGTTAAAACCGCTATGAACCGTTATTTTTTTGCTCCGGAGCAGAACCGGTACCGGACCGTTTATGATAGAACCGGAACGAAAACCGGAACGAAAAACGTTTTGGTTCGACACCCTGGCAGCAGCTGACGGCCTCGAGCTGACCTTGACATCTTCGGGACGCTCTGGTGGACAATACATGGATGATCGCACAACAATCATACACGCTTCTCTATCCCACAGCGAGCATTATGTTACCCGTCTTTGATCCTCAACTGGGGATGGTACCGGTGTGGTGCGGAAACAAGATGGCGCTCTTGCTCTCCCTTGGACCTCAGTGTCGATACTCTGAAGCGAAGCTTATTTAGTGACTCTAACCCCCAAAGCAGAGAACAACCATCAATTAGGATTCCGGTAAAACCCCTATGAAACCACAATATCCCTGAGCCAAGACTAACGCCTTTCGTGAATTGAAGTTCACGCGGATCACGAAGTAATTGCATTGCTTCATCGCGATACTAACCGTGTTCTTTAGTTACAGAAGACCTGTCGTGAACAACAATTACAAATGGACGCAGCCGCTGCATTTTGGTCTTGATTCGCAACAGAGGACCTTTCATTGAGAGTGCTGGCCATTGGTATATCCAGAATCCCAAGCATCGAGGGGTGTTGGAAAAAATTGGGGGGGGGGTCAATATTATATTTACGTCTTTACAGCTTAGCATATAATTACGGACTTATGTCTAAAGCTCAAAATGCAAGGGCACCCCCTGTAGGGGGTACACAGGTGAAAAAGTTAAGGGGGTGTCACCCCTGCAAACCATATACAGTCAAACCTCGCTTTACGAACACCCTTCGTTTCTCAGAAAATCGTTCGTAAATCGAGGTATTCGTAAATCGAGGTCCGAGTTGTGCAGTGCACAAGTACCTCACAAAACCACGGGAAATTGATTTGAATAAGTTTTATTTTTGAAAATACTGCGTAATTGTGCTTTGCACCATACTTTCTGCAGGGTCTATCCTGTTTAGAAACGATGACAGAAGTCTGACACTTGACTCATCCACCCGGTCCTCAAAGTACCGTATTCTGCGCGGATGAGACTGTTTCCAACGGCAAATATCACGCTTGTCACCGGCTGTCAGGACTGAGCGCCTTCTCTTGGAATGGCAATATGTTTCCATCTCGGAGACCTGGTCCAAACTCACAACCGTTCGGCTGTAAACGACGGAATTATTCTTTCAGGAAATGGTGAATCATGTTTGTGGAACGTAGTGGCGTTGGGACATTGTATGTTTGACCTTGGCAGCATGTACTGAGGAACTTTCATTATCCTCCGGTCCATTGGCCTGTCCTCTGTACGTTCGTAACGCCCGTTCGTATATCGAGGTCAGAATGGCCTGGCTACTTTGGGTTCGTTCCCTAATAATCCGTTCATAGTTCGGATATCGAGGGTTCGTAAAACGAGGTCAAAATACACGGAAAAAGTTCGGTTCCCTGTGGAGCCGTTCGTAAGTTGAGGGAATTCGTATATCGAGGGTTCATAAAACGAGGTCCGACTGTACATCACAGGTACTTCCTGGCGACATCGCAAATTGGATGTTAGGATATCTATGGGAGCTTCACAGAGAGCTCGTTTACGTAGAAAGTACATCCATGCGATTGCCAGATTCCTACTGTTTTCACATCCCAGAACCGTCGCATAGACATCTATTTTGGATATTTGGATGTTCCAGGGATATGTTAAAATGTATGCTATTCTTGCGTTGAATCAATTTGAAATTGATAGTGATTGATTGCTATATAAAATGAATGCTGCACACACTAATTAAACAAAAAGGCATCTACTTTTGGCAGCACACCCCACTTAGGGAGGGGTCAACTTTCGGCCATAATCCAAGACCAATGCAGACCGCACCATAGCAAATGAGCTTTCGCCTTTCACCATATGAGACGCAGGCCCCTTTTTCGGCCCCGCCGCCGCGTAAATTGTTGGAGTACGTTCATCAAGTGTATCGTGGCGTATCACGTTTGCAACGGCGACAACGTCTTTGAAGTTAACTTGAGAGTCTGCAAACGACGTCAGCGTGTTGCTGCGAACGTTCCTCACACTCCATGCAGGCAAATATCGTGTTTTTAACTCAAGCTACCCTCTATAATGTGATTACTTGGTAGATAAAGCAGTAAATCTACAATTTTTCTCCGTTTGCTTACGTCACGCCACTAAAGGTCACGTGTCCTAAATGACACCGAAAAATAACGCGCGCTTGCGCCTTTCTTTTTACATCTATCAGATGTCCCAGGGATATAGAAAGTAAGACACTTTTCGGAGTTCCATTGTGGACGTACAGGTAACGTCGCATAGACGTGGCGGACATATGCGACGTGTGCGACCTTTGTGGGACGTACCTGGGATATTTCTGGTTTACTGGGACTGAACATTTGTGGGGGTGTTAGGGGGTGTAGGGGGGGGTCTGGATTAATCACTGGTGCTGGCCACAGAAATACAAATCAATCTTGTAGCAAGCAGTGACAACCGCAGTTTCCTCGTGGCACTGAACTCGAAGAAAGTCGCACAAAGTAACACCCTTCTCTGAAAGAATTGCGAGAACACACCGCATGCAAATTGCTTTTTGCAAACTTTTTTTCCCTTCGCGTCTGGCGTCTGCACCAAGCGCGCGCGCAGCGGAAGGAAGAGGAACGAGGAAGTCAAGGAGGGGCGAGTTTTTTTTTTTTTTTTTTCGCGATTTTTTCTGGACTACCGTGTTTCTCTGTTTAATTTAGTTGCTTACATAACGGTTTCTATGGAACACAGAACAAACATCGGAAAAATTATGAGTTTCACGTTGCAACGGTGCCAAATAAGAATATGCAGGCCCATTCATACCCATTCGAGCGTGTGTGTGTGTTTTCTACACCCATAATTGTCTAAAGAAGGCACATTCTCGCAATAAGTGTCAACTGATAGAGAACATTTCCTCCTTCCAAGACAGGTTCCTGAATCACGTACAACACTTTGCCTGTGTTATGTGATCATTACCCGGAAAACAGCTCACTCTTGCTAAATAATTGCCTTGGCGGAACGAAGTAAGTCCACCAAACAACCATTTTCAGATAGGATAATATTTTCGTTTTTAATGGCACCAGTCTTTAAACGGTAGGGTACCTAGCCCACTAAATAGAAAATTTTATTCTACTGGAACCACACCAGTAGGGCATGCAACTCGGTAACACCCGAGGTAACCTAACATCATACGTTGACCAGAATACGTATTAGAATTGAACGACTATTTTTCTTTTGTGTGACACATGGTCACCTGTGTATGACGATTCCTACGCTTTTTTTTATCTTTCAACGTTTCACCGTTATCCCGAGAGTTGGTCGTGCTGTACATATACAAGCTGTTTCACTTGACGACAACAACAACAATAGATGCTGACGGTGAGATGGGGTGTTTCACCGCGGCCGTGCGATACCCTACCAAGTTGCACGTGGAACATTATATGAAGTTGATGAAGGGAGGATGACAACACGATAACAAGTTAAAGCGTCTGGAGCAAGCTAGTGGACGACAGGAAGTCCATGAACAGGTGAAGAACCCGACGATGGAGCACAGGATCTTCGTAGGGGCCAATGAGTGCAGCTAAGTTGAGCGGTCTCTTGCTGATACGAGCAAGCTCATCACACAGTATCCGCCTTTGCGGGCCGTAGAGTGCACATTCCATAAGAATGTGCTGGGTGTTCGCCACGACATCGCAGGTGGGGCAGAGGCTTGTGTCACAGCATCTGATCAAGCATTTGAATTGTGGGGTGAAAGCGACACTGAGGCGGAGTCTATACGCAGGAGGGAGGTAAAATGGCGTAATAAATGGGCAGGGAAAGAAAACGACAAATTTGGGTCTATCGAACACATGAGAGATTGATCCCTGATGTCCCGGCGCCATTGCTGCTGAGCCTGGGGTTGAAATCACGCAGTTAGTAGGGTCCTCCTGTCACCCGTCGACAGTACAATGGGCACGGCTGTCGGGGACTCATGGGCAGCCGATGCTACTCTGTCAGCCTCCTTAGTGACCAGGAATCCACTGCAGGGATATATGATGACATTCACCATGTAGACGCTGAACCTGGTGGAAAATGTCTACTACGATGGGGGCTAACGGCCCACTAAGTCCCATGGTTGCCACACATTGCAGAGCAGTCCGTGAATCGGTGTAGACACGCGGAGGAACTTGGAATATCTGCTTTAGAAAGAGTAGGATGGCATACAGCTCCGCTGATGTTAATGACGTGCGATGCGAGAGACGATATCCACGTGAGACTGATCAGAGACTGTTCCACCTGACGTATTACCATATCCTACTCAAAAATATATTTGCCTGAAAATTATCCGGTCAACGGTATTTCTATTTACTATACTTTTGCCAGCACTTATGAGCTCGTTGATCAATTTTCAATCAATTTCGTCGCGAGATTTCGAATTATCTGACTTTTCTTTCTCTCCAATTTCTTTTCGAATTTCAATTGCATTTCTAAAAATTAAAATTTTCTTTGTATACTATTCCAGTGGCACGCTTTCCTTCGCATCGTTTTCCTTTTCTCAGTTGTTGTTGTTGATGATGAAGAAAAAATACTAGGGATAGGTTGAATTCGTCCTTTTCTCAGTGTACCTTATACTTCCGTATGAATGTTTCGGTAGGGTCACTCGGATCCACATATAGTGCAATGCGTTGATTTCCAATCATTCCGTCAATGCAACTTACGCCGGACACACGATGCACGCGGTCTCCGTTCACAATGGTTATCAGCCGAAACCCATTACACCGTAATTGAAGGAAACCGTAATTGTCGTGGCTCCAGTCAAATAGTTCCAAGCATTCTCCGAACTGCGATACCATGACATGCAGAAGCAGTCGAGCTTGAATGAACGCCTATCTGACGGTCATTATTACCGCGACTAGAGAGTCTCATCTCTCTTTAATCGAATTACGAACCCACGGTGACATTGAATGTCACTTCACGTTGAATGAATCACGCTGGTTATCACGTCAACGATAGCTACGGTTCTACTCGTTATCGCTTTGAAATAACGAAATATCATCATGTGTACCGCTATAGTGCATCATCTCAGCAATGTCATCGTGCAATGTAACGTCACTATAACGTCAAGTCTATAGATATTGCGAACAGTGTGTGGCAGTGGCTTGCAGTAACGTTTATCTGAGAGTTTGAGTGCATCGTACGCTATCCCCTTTGCGTACGTAAGCGGTGGTGGCTCTGCGCAATGCGAGAAGCACTCTGTGTTTTGCGCGTGCGCAGAACCACCAACGCTACCCCCTTAGGTACGCAAAGGCGATAGCGTACGATGCACTAAAACTCACCAATGTACCCTACGCAAACTATCGCACCCAAGCGCTCACTTGTTCACCACCGTAACTCAGTCATAAACAGGAAGGTCAATCCTAGACTGCGCCTCCCAGCACGCTCAAACATTATTTTAAGCAGATGACTTTTACCGCAACGGTAATGTAACACTGGTAGTGTTAATTACTCTGTGTGTTTAGCAATTGAACTACTTAAAATCTGTACCTCTATACTCGTCCTCTTTTACTATGACACACTTACCAGTGACCTCATGACACCACAATTCATCATGTATTGGTTGTTGTTGTTTGTAACGAAAAAAAAGAGGAGAAATTGAACTCTTCTCCCGACTTGTTCTGCTACTCCTAACGTAAATTCCCCCCACTCCCCAAAAATACTTCTCCTATGCTCTACTCGCAAGTTCGCTATTCGGGTTTTTGTACTGTCATTATACTTTAGAACTATGTAATTTGGCTATGCATCCTTTGCTTTCACGTTCTCAGTTTATGCTATACTTGTACAGCAACTTGAGCAGGGTAATTAAGTCACGTATCTTAAATGCTTTTGCGAGTGACTTATTGGTATCTTGTAAATATTTTCAAAGCTCAGTATTTAGTAATCTGATTTAAATAATTTTTTCAATAACTTCTACTCATTAGCTATTTACTTTGATGACACTTCTCTGAGCGCGACACGGAGGTCGAGCGAAAGGTTCTGTTTTTGTCTCGGCAATGCGCTTTGTGCTTTACATACGTTTTAAGCATGGTTCACACTAGTGCGTTCTGCTGCGTGCGGATGCGTGCGTGCGCTGACCTCCCGCAGCAGAACGCAAGGAGTTCGTCCCAGCTCAACTTTTTCCGACGCACGCAGCAGCCCGCAAGCGGAGAACGAATCGCGAGGCCACCTTCCGAGCGTGCGCAGTAGGTTTCTCTCTGCGAGACTGTTTTCAACATGGCGGCCACCGGAAGTGGAAGGCGTTGAAAATCCCGCTCGGCGCTCATTGGCTTACGGTTTGGTGACGCACGCATTCGGACGCAGGTATGTGAAACAGCGGAACGGATTGCCTACAACGCACGAATACGCACGCAGGCATCCGCACGCAGCAGAACGCACTAGTGTGAACCATGCTTTAGCGTCTGAGATGTTCGGGACATTCCCTCTTGGGAAGGGGTACAGCGTGCAGCGCATTGGGTTTGGGAGCATGCACGAGGCGATGTGTTTTCCTGAAGGGTATGCGGGTAAACCATTGAGACTTTTCCCTCCTATTTTTTCATATAATAAACATGTCCCCCCCCCCCCCCATTGAGACCCCCTATCAGGCAGGATAGAAGACCTGTACCAAAGCTGTTGCGAGCGAAGGCACGTAAAATATTAATAACTCTTTATGCGGTTAAAGCAAAGATAAGGAGAAAAACGGCAGTAAATGCTGTCGTTTCCGTAGAGCATTCGTTCGCATCTGTAGAGCGCCTGTTCAGTATTGGGGGTAATTCGTTTAGAAAAAAAAATGAAATAAAAAATGGGGTAGACTATCGGATAGTACTTTTGAAAAGCAGTTGTTCGTGTAAGCTAATAAAGCTTTCTTTGGTAATGGGCCATTTTCAACTTCACGTCGAATTCCAACTGTGACGTCGAAATATCTGGAAAATAACGAGTTACTTTTAAAAGTATTTCATACTCTATCTTAAATACTTTTCAACATTGCAATACTTAGTACTCTACTCAGTTACTTTTTTTGCCCGGTACTCAGTAACTTAACCTGAATACTTTTTCTGTGTATCTGTTACAAGCCTGGTTTATGCACATGGGTCAAGCTGTGCTTCCGCAGCTTTCTGCCTCTGTCACCATACCACATTTGTGAAATGAATTGAATAGAAAGAGGCGATTTTTCTGTTCTCTTATAGACCAGATCAGCCGGAACTCCTGCTTCACGCGAAGCAGGAGGAACTCTTGTTCCAGATTGGTGGAAACCGCAGCTTCAGTCTGAAATAGAGGGGTCAATTCCTAACACCGAGTCAGCACAGAAGGAACACCTGGGAATAACTCGTTTTTGACGTCACCAGTTATCGGGGCTGACAACGAAAAAATTAACAAATATAAAGGATATATGACGTGGACACCCACAGGGATGAGAAGGTGAACTCCAAGGCATTTTCGCTAAAAACAACAACAATGTAAAAGCAAGAAGGTTTAATTATCCAACTCTGCGCAATACTGTACATATAACACATGCCGAGTGTCAAACGGTTCACACACAAGCTACGGCAAGAGTGACTGACCCTGACGTCGCCAGGATCCGTTGACACCATTGAACCCGTTAACGATGGTGTGGATTACGAACTCGACACGTAACAATACTTTAGTGATGTATATACCGGCTTTCCTGAATCTGCCTTTCAGCTGTTGCTTTTGTCGATCGATCGTCCCAGCCTCATCTCCAAGCCCGAGTCACGGCAAAGACGGGTGCCGTCGGCGTTGTCCGGCAGTGCTTCTGGAGGCTTAAGGCGCAGATATAGTCCGACGTAACTGTGCTGCGCGTACGCGCGCTGTACAGTTGCGCTACGCCGGAGGAAATCACGCCCTCTATAGTCTAGTGGCTAGCGGGGGCGGGGGCGTTCAACGCGCTAGGACGTCGCCCGCGCAGAATAGAACATGTTCTATTTTTCGCCGACCGCGCTCGCGCAGTCAGATCAGCGCAGTCGCAGTCGCGTTGCTGAAGTCAGAGCGACTTTGCGCAAGCGCAACTTTCGCAGGCCACTAAACGCATATTTCCTGGATCGCTTTGCTTGGCGTGTCTGACTTCGGCTGTCGCTGACTGCGACGCCAAAAACGTTGGACTATATCTGCGCCTTTAGGATTGGGGGTTCGACTGTGTCGCTGGTGACACGTGCCCAAGCTCAGTCAGTCACAGCAACAGGATTATCCCCACCATAGCCTCCCAGACTTCTTCCCGCCATAAGTCCATCCAGAACCTGCAGGCTGGAGCGGATCGCAAGTGTTCGGGTGCTGCCGTTCTCGAAATGTCTCCGGGCTTTCATCTCGGCACCCTTCTCATGAAGCTCTTGCTGACATGTTCTTGCGGTTCCGGCTCTCAACTCCGATTCTCGGTCGTGATGTCCCCCCCCATACAGCTGCTTATAAAGCATTTCTCTCATATGCCTCGTGACGCTTACAGACCAACCATACCTCATGGCTCCGAGACCCCACTAAAATGATACATACCAGAAGCAGGATACCCCAAGAATACCGTATACCGTAACGTACAAAAGCGAGGACACAAAGTATGTGCGACATCATTCATAACGGAACAAATATCTTTATCTTTATTATTCGGAATAAAATCTTTAAACCACGGTGAACAACCTCTGGGAAAAGAACACGCTCTCCAAGGATAACACTAGTAGTACAAAGTACGAGCTTCCAATCAATTAAAATACTGAGACTCAGCAATACTAGATAGACCATAAAATGTTACTGAGGAACGGGCGACCCTGTTCTCGGAATTCCCCTTATGAAAGGTATGAGATAGAACCTGGAGGCGATATTAGAGTCGGACACAACAAACGAAAACTATACAGTAGGAAGGGAGTTGCCGCAGGACAGAAGCCGCCGATATTTCGAACAGAGACTGTTCTTCTTCTGGGAGGAAGAAGAACAGTCAGAAGAAGAACAGAACAGAAGAACAGTCTCTGTTCCAAATATCGGCGGCTTCTGTCCTGAGGCAACTCCCTTCCTACATCTCCACCGGTTCGCTGGATTTCTACCCATCTACGAAAACTATACAGTGTAATTTCCGGATGCCACGAAACACCTCTCGTCAATGCGATGCATTAATTCGTCGGATGCGACTGAATGTGGCTTTTACAGCTCAGTGGCGTTACCGCTTGCGACAAGTTGACTGTCCAAGATGCCGTCACTGCGGTGATCTGGAAGATCTAGAGCACGTCCTCCTCCATTGCCCACACTACTAACCATCCCCCAGCTACACTTTCAGGGCCCTCTTAATCAGCTGAACTCTCGCCCCCTCACTTTGTCAAAATTGCTTTTGGACAACGTAGGACTTCGGTCCTCACTGTGAGGTGACTCAATATTCCATTTCACCACATTACCACCAGCAATGGGGTAGAGTATCACTCTCGGCGATGGAACTCCCCAGTCATAATCACAAGATAAAGTTGTTGCTGCTATACACTGTAATTTGATGGAACGTCACCCAGGTCATTGTACTGTTCGAGTTAATTATGAAGGCATGTTTGGACTGCGACTTCTTCGGCAATCCCGTAATTCGATAAGAAACAATTCAGAGGGGTCGAGCGATACCACCATCGCCTTGTAATCGGCGCGGTGTTCGGCTTTTCCGTTCGGCCCACTGTTGCCACAGAGGGGAAATAATAAATGTGGGGATTTGTGGCGCTATTCGGTGTCGGTGACCGCAACGGCACAGACGAGAGTGAGGGGGACTGTCAATCAATTGCAATTACGTTTCTTCCGGTCGCAGTGTGATACACGGTGCTCCGGATATTGTTCTCGGAGAGTTCCGTTGACTGTTGTTGGATAAGTTGGAGCAAGGCCCGTGTTGGGCTTCCTCAGGTGTCATGAGAAAGTAGCGCTTAAAGAACTACTTCTCGTGTGATACAGTGGTAACTATGAACTAAATGAATGGACGTGAAGAACCATATATACGTAATGTTTTTATAGCCTGCAAGACCTTGCAGGCTCTCTGCATTCTTCGCGATGTGTGTTGCGGCAATTCATCAATGTCTCGCGTGATGCCTTTTGGTAAGAAATGAGTTGGTGCCAAGAGACGTTGAGGAAGACCCGTGAACTAAGAACACTAACAGAACTCGATATTGTTCTGTGTGACTGCTTCCGTGTCGCCTCCTCAGATAACACGACAAGCATGTAAATCAATTAATTTTCACCACGATGCTGAAAAAACAAGTTGCAGTTGAGATTATCCCACTGTATGTTCTATGCACAGCGTGAGAAAGAGAGACACAATGTGTAGCAGTGTGACGTCAGCGTTCGTCTGTATGCTTCTTTTTGTCCGTGTTCCTCTCACTGATCTGATCTGACCTGTGGCAGATGTGGAAAAATTGCTCAGGAGAGATGTAGTGTAGAAGTTTAGAACATAGAACTTCTCTCATATTGCTTCAGAGGTGTACTTGCGTTATATCTTCTTTCTTTATATTTTTCTTTAACGATTGTGTTCATGTTCTCCACCATGTGTGACACATGTGCTGCTTCCTTCATTCTGGATCTCGGTCGCCTTAGTACTCACCTCACAGTGATTAGGACAAGTGCCCTGCAAGGGTGGTTTAATGACCATCTCCCGAGTTTTTATGCATGCTTTATGTACCGTAAGTAACACTTTTCTGGTCTAGTACACAATGCGCTTATAGCTGTTTGGAAAGAACTCCTTTGTCCGCGGTCATTGTGGCACGAAATCCTATATAATGACGCTTACGTGAAGTGTTTCCGCATGCCTTTCGGGAAACTTATTATACAGTTTTTCCTCAGATATCCTTTTCGTCCTCCATCGCCGTCTAATACAGCTGGGCTACAACACACTGTCCATGGCCACCCTCCTCGGTCCCGGCCCTCGGCCTACTCAGTGGGCCATCACCACAGCCCTGCTCCGCTTCTTAAATGACTCTGGCCTTGCGTCTGCCCTCTGACTGGACGTTCTTCGAACTTTCCTTCGTGCCTGTTTTTCTGTCATCTTTTCCTTTCTTTTATTTCTTTTGTTTGTTCTCAGTTCCTTTTTATTTTCCTTCCGTTTCTTTCTCGGAATAGCAAGCTGGCAATAGCCTGGCTGACATTTCCGTTTTCCTTTTTTCACTCTATTAAACATATCCCCCCCCCCCTTTTCGTCGGAGTCATCGAACGCCACGCAAACTGTGGAAGAATAAATGTATGTTTGGACTGCCAGAGAAATGGAAATACTTTCAGTAGAAGCACATTTGAGATTTATAAGTCTTCAACGTAATGTAAGCATATAAAGACTAAGCACGATTATTTTATATCAGATTTTCTGAGAAAGATTCTCGTCTTGTGCGTTGATTCGTAAAGCTGGGACGCTGATTACCGAGATAACGTGATACGTCAAGAAAAGCAAGCGGAACGCGACTTATTCGACAGCGGGGACCACGGTGCTCCCAACAGCCCCATAAGCGCCTTCCGCTTACTTTGCTCCACTCAGTGACTGAGGCAATTAAACATAGAAGGGCAAACACATCACAAGCCTCACAACGCCCAGTTGCACACTTGATTGCCATCTTCACCATCGTATCTTTATGTGTGTGTGTGTGTGTACAATCATTCAATACAAACAATCGTCGTTTATTTATCTCCCTTTCGAAATCTTCCTTACTCAAAATTCGTAGCGCTCCAACAAGAAAGAGAGACAGAGAAAACGGTTACCTTGTCCTACAATGTTTGCAAAAACGCGCGATAACCGGGAAAGCTCTTATAAACGATGACAGTATGTGGCGTCAGTATAACACACACACACATAAATGGGATGATGATGTGGCGGGCCAGGTTACTAAAGTACAATGTTACTTTAAAAAATCGCACCCGATATGTTTATCGTACACCAATTTGTCGCGAAACATACTGTACACCTGCAGCTATATATCCATACCCAAGTGTGTACTGAACGTGCGATTGCATAGGGGTAGTAAGGTAAACCGAGATTTCACCTTCGGTGTCCCCTTAGTCTCGGTCCATGGTGCTTGCTCGTGAAACTCAAGGAGATGTTTTCCACATCGCATCCGCCCCAGCTAGCTAACCTCCTAGTTCTCTGTTACCCATTTTTTCTTCCCCTGTCCATCTAGTTATGTAAACAGAAACGGCGCACTAATAAGGACGGACTCCTTGTGCACCTAGACTTTCGTATGCTTCTTGGATACTTCTGGATGGCGGTGCTTGCTCTGATTTCAGCCCTTGAAATTTGCAAAGAAACTGAAGTGTTACTACACGGCTCGAAGCTTTTTAACCTGTACTGCCATCGCAAATGCCGTTCATGCGGTCTTGGCCAACAATTGAAGGATTCGGGTACGCAACAGCATAACAAAAAATCCGATTCCGACTAAACGAACACATCCACACCACCTTAGGACAAAACCTGTTACTGTACTCTGAAAGAGAAGAGATCTTATGCATAGTGCTTAATAGGTGCTGAAATAGAACTCGGAACTTGAAATGGAAGACAAAGGCACATTACTCTCCAAATCGTTACGGTGTAATTTTTGTGGCACCATTTTGCGGCCCTGTGAAGAACTATTGAAAAGTTGAAGTCTGACCCCCTGCAGCTCCAGTGACCGTGAAGTTTCGCTTAATCTTTTCCAACGATCCCTGCAACAGCTGTAGAAATGAAAGAAGAAAAATAAAGCTAAATATGCATAAGGGAACGAGGCCCAGCTGTCGTCTATGCAAGTTTGAAAGACATGCTCCAGAAAGAGCTCCTCTAGAGAAAGTGCGCTTTACCATATATAACTCATCAAGCTTTCAGGAATGATAAAATATATACAGGGTGCTCCACGAGTGAATGTCATTACATTCCTAAAAATCGGTTTTACTTCAGAAAATTATGAAACTACTTCGAATACATTCATTCATACTTTTGCCGCAGATTGAGGCCGTTTGCATACGTGCTACGCATTAATTAAGCAAATTTTGTTAATTCAACTCGCAAATTAGCCAAGCAAAGGTAGCATTTTTCTTCATGAATTCGGAAGCCTATGGCCATAACATATTCCAGTCAAAATAACGGGGGTTTTCACAACATTTCTACGAAAAGGCTCACAAGGCTCTTGTTCGTGGTTCACTGGCTTGCTATTCCAAAAATAAATAAATAAATAAAAAGAAAGAAAGAAATAGGAAGGAATAAGAAATAAATAAATAAATAAAATTAAGAAATATGAAATAAATAAAAAGAAAAAGAATTAGGAAATAAAGGATAAACTAACAAATGATGAAAGAAGGATGAGGTAGATTAAAGACACAGATGAAAAAAAGACTAACAAACGGTGAAAGAATGATGAGATGGATCACAGAAGATGACTTTAAAAGGAAAGCATGAGGTTAATGCGTTGAGGGCGAGAGTGGGGCACAGAAGAATGAGATTGCACGACTGAGTTCACAGGCTGTTCAAAAGACCTGAATCTCTCAAGAAAGTCAGAACTGCTTTAGTCACAGACAGCTGTATGTGATCTCGTACTGGGCCGAGCAGAGCGGCCAGAGAAAAGTCCGTGCACCGCAGCTCGAGTAGGCGTCGTCTGAGCGTGGCTCGAGGGGTGTCGAATCTGTGACAATCGAGGAGAAGGTGTGGAACATCAGCTTCAACAGCGCAAGTGGGGCATTTGGGCGACTGGAGAAGACCCATTTTACAGAGAAGTAGAGGTGCCCTGGCGGCATTAAGGCGTAGTCGGTGTAGAATGGACGTTTGTTGAGGCGAGCAGTGGTGTGTGGCAATGAAATCCATCGACGGGTCGATAGACCGGAGATGGTCGTTCAGTCGGACAGCGTCCTCTTGAAACTGCCGAGTGCCGTTATGACGGAGTCGCTGTGTCTGTAACCGACACGATGAGGCTGAAAGTGGTAGGAGACAGTTATTGGAGGTGCCGTCCCCATGTGCCCGACGTGCTCAGGCGTCTGCGCGGGTGTTTCCGTGCAGGCCGGTGTGACTGGGTACCCATTGGAAACACAGGCTATGACCAAAGGATAGAAGTCGGTTGTATATTGCGACTATCATGGTGTCTAGGCCGCCGATTTATTCTGGAACAATAATTTGCTAGACCGGATGAACTACTATCACCATCAGTTACGACGCACCTGCGTGTGTGATATCTCATTTGCGTATGTCATGTGTGTGTGCGAATGTCCATGCCTCATCTTTTTCATCGTCATCCCACTCCCTGAGGTATGGTACCGCAGTTGGTTGCGGTAAGTAACCTCATCGTTATTCATGTAGTTGTTGTTGTTTCTACGAAAATTTTACAGCCGAATATCCGTCGCTGGGCGAAGCATGCTCGGTGAAATTTGCGTTTGGGGAACTGTATATACCCCTTAGATTAGATTTTTTGATACAATTTTATCGTGATAACAAATCGTACTAAAAATCTACTTTTTTTTCAGCCATTACCAAAGTAGTAGGGAATGTATTTTACAATGCAATGGGGTAGATCTGATGTGCGCTTTCTGTTTTTGCAAAAAATAAAATAAAATAAATGCGAGGTTGACTTGGCAAATTTCGGAGATGAATTGGAAAAATACATTTTCTCGCGAATTAAATTTGATAGATGTGCTCAGAAGTAATGGCAAAATCCTCCCCCCCCCCGGCCCCCCGAGATAAATAGCGTTGACCCCATAATGTTCAGAGAAGTAGATTTTGTAATACGGTTTTTTATCACGTTAGGTGATACACCCGGTATATGGCTTTTTTTTTCCCTTTACATAATTTTTTATAAAAGCGCTATGAGAGCAGCATAGATGTCGTTTTTGCAGTGGACTTATTCGGCCAGACGGACATCCTCTCGAAGATACAAGGTGACTAATTACCTAAAATTCATTAATTAACACTTTAATTGGGGAATTGCGGACAAAAGTCAGATAGCACAGCGGGAGACAATCCTCGTTAAAAGACCTTCTATATATATATAAATATTTATTTATTTATATATTTATTTATTTATTTATTTATTTATTGTTTTGTTTTTTCAGTCCTGAAACGAGCGCGAGCCGTGAAGTATCCAGTGCTGAATTTCGCTATCCAAAAGAGCCACAACCAAAATTTCGCGCCCCAGGAGCGCATCACCTTCGCCGATGGAGGCTTATCTGGGCCTGGAAGTAGTAATAAAATAGTAATGGGAAAGCGGTTGTTCTGGTAGCAGTGTTAGCGCTACGAAGCAACTGTGGCTATGAGCAGCGCACAGACGTGGACAAATGGAGTCAGACGTGATAGAGGGGTTAGTATGTGTTCTGGGCCGATTTCAAGGGCAACTGGGCCGACATTCGTCTGGAAAGCCTGCCGGAAAATCCAGGGAAAACCCAAGTATCGCTCCAAGGCACGTGGCCCTATGACGTGAAATGAGCACTGTGCTCCCTCCGCTCCCCGTCGCCGCGGTTTTGGTTTCGGCTCATTTGCATAGCAGAATTCGGCTATGGATATTTAAACGCACGTGTGCATTTCAAGATTTTTAAAACATGGAATGACTTTCAACGAGGAATGTTTCCCATTCCGCTATATCGCTCTTGCTCGAAATCCCCTAATTAAAGAGTGAATGAATGAATTTTAGGTTTTTCCCACGTTGTAGTTACATACTTTCTTCGAGAGGATGTTCACCTGGCCGTATAACTGAACTGCAAAAAACAACGTCTATGCTGCTCTTATAGCTTGTTTATTTAAAAAAATATGAAAAAAGATAACGCCATGTATATTAGAATTATGCAGATATCGGCGTTGAATACTTCCCTGCTTGTGTGTGTGTGTGTGTGTGAGGAAATTGTTAATCTCTAACCACGACTGACTCAAAAGGTTAACGGTGACATGCGACTATGAATAAACAGTTTTAATTGAAACCGTTCGAGTGTTAAAGACATTGAATAAAGAACACACGATCAAATTTTCTCCTCTAGCTCCTTAAGAGCACCTTGGTTACCCCGAAAGGGGAATTCTTTCCTCAAGAAGCAGCCCAAGAGAAATTATGCGAGCTCTCAGTCAAGAACACAAAGCGACTTCTAGACTTGTTCGAGTTGCGCCTGCTGTAGCTTTACGATATGGCACCTACTCAGCGCGCACAAAAGAAAACGGACTATCCTCCCGACTTGAGCACCGGTTTAATAGTGATTGATCGTCATTCGGCATTGTAAACTCGACTGAATGAGGGATGGTCCGTTAACTTGTCAAACTGCCAATTGAATATGCAATAGTATAGACCTTTCAATCACAGCGGTTTTTCATTATACAACTATGTACTAGCGGCCGTTGTCCTACTTATAACACGCACTCTGGCAGACCTTACATCGGGGGGGGGGGGGGGGGGGGGGGTAATGGCAGGATCGGCTCGCCATACATCCCATACACCAGTTTCCAGGTCTGCCTAGCGATGTTCCTATAGGAACCACGAAATGCTCATAACTTCCAAGTGCTCAGAACCTCCAAACGCTCATATGCACCGAAAAGAAAAGGTGGTCTTGAGCGTTTGTTACAAGTGAGCAGGAGGGGAGAAGCTGCTCACAAGCACCAAATGCCCAGAACCACCGAATGCTCATATACTGGTACCGAAAGACTGGTAACTACACCAGCTCCGGTGGCGCAGCGGTAACGCGTGCGCTTGGAGACTGGGAGGTCCGCGGTTCGAATCCGCGGGCCGGCTGTGCCGTCTGGGGTTTTTCCTGGGTTTCCCTCAGATGTGTGTCCCTCAGACGGCACAGTTCCCCTGAAGTCGGCCCATGGACGCAGCTATCCTCCCTCCGAGCGGATTCACTTCACCCTTTCTTCTCCTCCTCTCCACCACCTTTCCCTTCCCGAGAAACATGCCTGCCTAATCAGGCAGGCAGACCTCTCGGGTTCCTCCCAACGACACTCCTCCTCCTCCACTGGTAACTACAAAGGACGACGGGTTTTCCTCTCCCGCATTTGGAACTAGGTCTCAGAGGGGAGAGGTAGAATGAATAGCAGCTACCGAGGCCGCTTAACGCGTCTGTTGGAAGTTCATTAACACTTCGTTATCGTGAGTCAACGAGTGTTTGAACGATCGCTGACAAACACGTGCACCCTTCCTTTTCTCTTGTCGTCGGCTATCGGCATGCAGAATATTCTCTTTAGTGTCAAGTACTATGCATTCCTACGAAATTGGTTACGGACACCAGCTGGGGCATCACACAGTAATGTCCCGCTTCGGGATTATCGGTTTCTGTCGTACCCTAATAGGTCCATTACAGGTGGTAAGGTGTAAATGGACTAGTTCACAAATTACAGCTCATAAGATGGAATACAGTTTCTTCTGGGATACAGTTTCTTCCCTGTCCATAGTGCACATGCCTGCGTGAGCGTGAATGGAAATATCCCTGTTAAGGAAGATATGGATAAACAGATGGGCTCGTGCTTATCCCCGAGTTAGGAGGCCGTGGATTCTTATTCTTTTGGGTTTTGTTCAGTAAACGTTTTGCTCTGGCTCCGCTCGTCTGGCTCTTCCTCTACACAATTTGGTGCCGAAACCCGGGAACCCCTTCTAGGGACTTGAGAGTGGAGGACATTCACAGGCCAGCACGATGACGGAGACGTCACAGGAATCGACTACGATGATTTTGCTCTTGCAAAAGAGGAAGCCGTTTTGACAGAGATTGACCACGGTACTGAATGAAGCCAAGCAAGCTATGCAGGTCGTTGACAGCTCTCAGGATCACACCACTCGTTGTGAGGTACTGCTTGAGCGCATCGGCAAATTCTCCGCCAGCCTGGATGACGTGGACAGCAAGTTGGAGCCTATCCACCGGTCCACTCATCACAATCCCACTCGTCACCGGAAGACTCGTCACAGGATAATTGGACACACCGGCCCTCTGGTACGAGGTCCTTTTGTCACCGGAACACTCGTCAAGGGAGGCGGTTCGTCACCGGAAAACTGGTTGCAAGGATGACCTCGTTCCAAAGGGAATGCGTTTCACGGTGTTTCACCTGACCCGCACTTTCGCGAACCCAGATTCCGAAGACCGCTGACCGTACAAATTTCACGTCTTTGCTAAGGGCACTGAGAGCATTGAAGTGACGAAATCTCAGCGTGGGGCTCCGTTGCTGGGGCGCGGACAAAAGTTGAGAGACTGACCAAGGTTAGGTCAGGAGAGCCTTTTACGTATTTCACACGTTGGGGAGTGGGTCTGTTCATGTAGAATATGCACCCGTCGAGACTGACCAAGGTTAGGTCAGGAGAGCCTTTTACGTATTTCACACGTTGGGGAGTACGGTGCGGTGAGCAGGTTCACTGTGACGATTATTCCGGCATGACGGCAGTTCCTCGTACGAGATGCCCTGTGACGAGTTGGCCTCCTTGACGAGTTCACCCCTGACCAGTTGGCCTGTGACGACCGGGCTTGTGACGAGTTCTCCTAAACCAGTTTACGGTCGAGGAGGTTGAAGCAGAACTTGAGAGAATGATCGACTATCAAGATCGGGTAACCACCATCACCTGCTTACTGAAGAAACATATCGTCGCGCAGTCTTCGAGAGCTGGTTCCATACTGGAGTCGAGAAACCCGGGTGAGCTGGCGCTTCCCATTGAAGAACGTAGTACGGGTCATCCAAGTCAACATCGAGCTGCAGGAGATGGCCGTCACAGACCGCAGTTACCGAAGTTGGAACTCCTTAAGTATAATGGCGGTCAAGAGCACTGGCAGGAATTTTGGATCAGGTTCGAGTCCCTGGTAGGCAGCAATGCTTCCTTGTCGAACAACGAGAAGATGTCTTACCTAACGGCGGCTCTTACAAAGGGCCTCCGGCTAACGGGAGATATGTATGACACTGCGGTCAAGATGATCAAGGGAAGATTTGGAATCCAAACACGCCCATACAGTTTCATCTGAAGCGGTTGCTAGGTCTTGAGACAGTCCGGCTCCTCCCGCAATCTCATTGAACTGAGACGCCTCCACGACACGGTGAAGGCTCATATGAGGAGTCTAGAAGCGCTGGGTACTACCTCAAAGTCGTTCTGCTCTCTACTGTTTCCTGTTTTGCAACAAGCTGTTCCGGAAGATATGATTCTCAGCTTCCAGAGGAAGGTTCACGGCGACGAACAATCTCTTAGATCTGCATCGGCAGAAGATTGGTATGAGATACTTCTCACGAAGTTGCTAGACTTTATTAAGATGGAAGCTGAGTGCAGGGAGCAATTGCCGCCGGCTACAGGAGACAGTGTGTATGAATCGAGGAAGTCTATTTCGACGAACCAGGGGAAACGACCGCCAACTTCTGCAGAAAGACTGTCGTACGCCTCCGCTCTTGGTGTCGAAGCCAGCAAACCAAATACAGCTAGTGACAAGAAGACGGAGCCTTGCTTCTTTTGCGGGAAGGATCACGAGATGCTGAATTGCAACTTACAAGCAAATGTGGCAGAGTTAGAAGAAAGACCTCGTAGCAGCCACAGATGCTTCCGCTGCGGCAAGCAGTATCATACAGCAAATGTTTGCAGATCATCTCGTAGCCTCAAATGCAGAAAATGTAACGGACGACACTTTACTGTGCTGTGCCAGCAGAAGAGTACAGTACCAAGGTCTGGAGGGACGGTACTCGCAAGTGGCACGTGGCAACGTACAGGTTTGCGACAGGACATAGTCCTGCTGCAGACTGCGCACGTAGTGGTTTGCGCGGCCGCAGGAAGGGAGAAGTGTGTCCGTATCTTCATAGATGGGGGAAGCCGAAGAAGTTTCGTTAAGCGAGCACTGTCCAATAAGTTGCAAATACCGACTGTTGGGAAAGAGCATTTGGTAATCAATACGGTAGGCAAGGCTGGAACCGAATCGCTGCATCGTAGGGTGAAAGTCAGGCTTCGGTCGCAGTATACTTCCGAGGAAGTTTGCGTTGAAGCTCTTGAGATACCAGATCTGCATCGGCAATCTTACTAATATTGACCAGAAATCTCTTGCTCAGCTGAAGTCCGAGGGAATGTCTTTAGCAGATGAAGCTACGTTCGCTGACGCGTCACCTGAAATACTGATACTCGTAGGAGCAGATTTCTATGGGTCCGTTGTCGCAGGGAGAGAAGTACGAGTTCGTGACAATGTCATCAGCATGGAAACCATTTTCGGATGGACGCTACAAGGCCCTACGGGAAAGCAATCAGGTTACGAGTCTAACGCCCTACATGTGCAAGTGTACAGCGTTAACCATGACGATGTCTCCAATGCGCTGCAGTATTTCTGGGAGTTAGAGCACCTTGGTATTGTTGACAGTGAAGAGTCGGATGGCAAGAAGCATGAAGTTTTCCAGAGGTTTCAGGACACAACGAGATTTGAAGATGGTCGTTATACAGTGCATGCGCCTGCCCTGGAATGACGACCTCGTTTCGCGACTGGGAAACAACAAGGCGGTAGCAGAGCAGCGTGTACGCAGCGCCACCCGTACACTTTTGAGGGATCAAGAGGCCATGAACGAATACGATCAGGTGATACGACAGTATCTCATTAACGGTAACGGCCGAGCGTATTGATGCAGCATCACCATCACCTGTTGCTGTCCCGGAATATTACATGCCGCATCAGAGGCTTGGTTCACGTTGCTTATCATACTCAGAGGCACTTCTACGAGAAATGTTTGAAAAGGGGAGCTCTACAACGGAGACTATACGGAACCAGACGAAGAACGTTTTGGGGGTCATATGGGACCTTCAGCATGATCACTTACGATGTCCAGTTGCTTCTGTCCTTGACTCCATGAGGGAAAAGGAGAGTGTCAAGAGACATGTACTGCAGACCATTTCCAGGATTTAGGACCCATTTGGTCTATTAGGACCATTCACTATTTCGGGCAAGATCATGCTACAGAAGATTTGGGAGGCAGGACTGCAGTGGAATGATCCCCTACCTCCAGACATCGATGCAGACTGGAGAGAGTGGTGCAAAGGAGTCTCGGAGCTGCAACATATCTCTGTTCCTAGGGTAGTAGCAAGCAACCCATTCGCTGACTGCGGAAGTTGCATATCTTCGCAGACGCCAGCCCAAGGGCATATGGTGTGGTAGTCTACCTGGAGCATTTGTCCGACGACGGTTCTCACGGCATGACATTTCTACTTAGCAAAAGCAGAGTCTCACCTCTCAAGCGCCAGACACTTCTGAGGCTTGAACTCACAGCAGCTCTTCTTGCTGCCAGATTATATTGCTTTGTGTCCACTGCCTTGCAGACAGAGTTCGATTATGTATGCTGGACAGATTCCTTAATCACCTTGCATTGGATCGAACGATCGGCATCCAGATGGAAGACCTACGTTGCAAACCGGGTGCGCCAGATACATGAGTTGACCTCTCCTGAAAGATGGCGTCATTGTCCTGGTGAAGAGAATCCGGCAGATTTTCTAACGAGAGGGATTAAGGGGCATCAGCTGCGTGACTGTGAAGTTTGGTGCAAAGCCCCATGATGGGCTGAACAAGCCAGAGGTATGGCCGCATACAGCAGTTCCGGACCATACTGAAGGAGACGAGGAATGCTTGGACACTCAGGTGGCATTGGTCAGCTGCACGGCAGATTTGCTTTCACTCGAACGTTTCAGTAGTGCAAATCGACTTCTTCGAGTCACCGCATGGATACTGCGCTACGTACACAACTCGAAGCGTTCAAACGTAAAGAAAACTGGTCATCTCTCTACTGAACAAATGGTGTCATCAGAGCTGTACTGGATCAAGGCTACTCAGACAAAGCTCCTTACAGAAAGGTCCTCTCATCTCGAGAATTTTCGCCATTACCAGGATAACGATGGACTACTGCGACTAGAGGGTCGTCTGCAGTGCTCTCAGAAGTCGCAAGCAGCCAAGCATCACATACGGTTGCCACCAGCGTCAGAGGCTTGGTTCACGTTGCTTATCATACTCAGAAAGCACTTAAGTATGTCCCACGCCGGTGCACAGGAAACTCTGCACCAGTTAAGAGAAGAATTCTGGATAATCAAAGGTCGTCAGTCAGTGAAGTATGCTCTTTATCAATGTCTTCTCTGTCGACGACTGAAGACACGCCCCAGCACAGAGCAGGAAGCACCCTTACCTGCCGATAGGGTCACTCAGCAACTTGCGTTTGAAGTCGTGGGCGTAGATTTTGCGGGTCCACTTTATTACAGAGCGGCAGAAGGGCAACGGAAAGCGTACGTGGCTCTTTTTACTTGCACAGTCACCAGAGCCATTCATCTTGAGCTCGTCTCCGGCCAATCCTTCGGGACCTTCCTTATGGCCGTCAGGGGCTTTGTAGCACGCCGAGGTTTGCCAAGGAAGATATATTCAGACAACTTCTTAACTTTTAAGACGGCTGCTCGAGAGATTCTTGTCTTCCTGTCGAATCAGTTCGAAGCGGTACAGGAGTATGCGACACAAGCACGAATAACATGGGAGTTTATTGCCGAACGTGCAGCCTGGTGGGGAGGCTTCTGGGAGCATGTGGTACGTTCAGTTAAAGATGCTCTCAGAAGAACACTCCGTCGAAGTCAGCGAGACCTCCAACAGTTGCTGACCGTGTTAACAGAGGTCGAAGCGATCGTTAACTCACGGCCATTGACACAAATGTCAGAAGATCCTGGCGACACCCAAACTTTGTCTCCGTCGCATCTGATATTGGGGAAGCGACTCACGGCGTTGCAGCCAATTAAGAGATGTCAGACAGCGTGCGTAGACGCCGAACCATTAGAAGTGCTTCAACCGAAGGAAGGGCTCCTCACTGCATACTGGAGGCAGTGGGACAAGGACTACTTGCTACAGCTTAGATCTGGAAACCTGAGTCGACATGCAACCCCCAACAGCGTTCAACCGCATCAACTCGTACTACTGGCGGATCAGCGGCAGCCAATGATGTTCTGGAAGCTAGCAAGGGTGCAGGAGCTTCATACTGGACGTGATGGACTTGTACGATCTTGCACGCTCAAGACAGTCAATGGTTCCTTCATCAGAAGACCAATTCAGCTACTTCATCCTCTTGAGGTCTAGATTTTGAGACGCATCGGGCGGGGGAGTCTTAAGGAAGATGTGAATAAACAGATGGACTCGTGCTTATCCCCGAGCTAAGAGGCCGTGGATTCTTATGGCGAATTCGGGTGCTCATTTCGTAGCGAATTTTTCTGCCAGATCTCGTGCAGTCATGTTCGCTTGGTCAAAATGAAGCAATCTCGCATGTTCGCGTGGCGTTTTCCGAGCGCTCGGAATTTGCTAGCTAGCACTTTTTTTGCCCGGTCTCAAAACGATCGAGCAGCAGATTGCTCAACTATTAGCGAATTCGGGTGGTCATTTCGTAGCAACACGGCGGAGCGCTCGGAAATTGCTAGGTCGGCGACCGAGCTGGATCACGTGACCGTTGCCACCCGAACATGATTGCTAGGAATCTAGCGGTTTTAGGTACTTGGATCACGCTAGGGACGCCGCGGTCGCCCGTCTTCGAGTTCTGTCGTCTGCTAAGCCACGTGATTTCAACATGCGGGCCAACGAGGGCACTCGCCACCGTTGCAGTGCGGATGTGACGACACCGGATACAGTTGAGCAATCTGCTGCTCGATTGTTTTGAGACCGGGCAAAAAAAGTGCTAGCTGGCAAATTTCGAGAGCTCGGAAAGCGCCAGGCGAATATGCGAGATTGCTTCATTTTGACCAAGCGAACATGACTCCTCGAGATCTGGCAAAAAAAGTTGCTACGAAATGACCACCCGAATTCGCCACAAATCCGGTGTCGTCACATCCGCACTGCAACGGTGGCGAGTGCCCTCATTGGCCCGCATGTTGAAATCACGTGGTTTAGCAGACGACAGAACTCGAAGACGGGCGACCGCGACGCCCCTAGCGTGATCCAAGTAACTAAACCCGCTAGATTCCGAGCACTCATGTTCGGGTGGCAACGGTCACGTGATCCAGCTCGGTCCCCGACCTAGGAGTTTCCGAGCGCTCGGCCGTGTTGCTACGAAATGACCACGCGAATTCGCTATTATTCTGAAGGAAGAGAGAGAACCTTCTAGTTGAAGGGTGGAACGAGAACTGTTTAATTGCAAGAGCGCAGCGAGCGGGGAGCGTGCGCAGGGGCCGACGAAGATCGGCGTGCGCAGATGACGCTGTGCCTGGCTGGGTCGCTCCCCAAGTCCGGCTTGAAGACTGAACGGAGGCCGAGCAGGACGACAGGAAGAACTTCCGTCCAAGAGGTGGGGTTGGGGTGTGCCTTGAGGGCGGCTTTGAGTTGTCGATGGAATCGTTCCACCATGCCATTTGATGCCGGATGGTAGGAAGTGGTCCGAATGCGTTGAGATCCCAGTAAGGTGGTGAGGGCGCTAAATAGACACGACTCAAACTGCCGTCCACGGTCAGTAGTGATAGTGGAGGGCACTCCGAAGCGGGCAACCCACGTGCTCGTGAAGGTAGCGGCGACAGTTGCGGCGGAGATATCAGGCATGGGGGCCGCCTCAGGCCACCGCGTGAAACGGTCTACCACCGTGAGTAGATATCGGTGACCTTGACAAGGCGGGAGGGGTCCCACGATGTCCAAGTGGACCTTTTCAAAGCGGGTGTCAGGTGGAAGGAAGGGGTGCACGGGAGCAAAAGTGTGTCGCTGTATCTTAGCTCTCTGGCACTGCTGGCAGCCACGCGTCCAGTGCTTGATGTCGGCTTGCATGCCGGGCCACACGTAGCGCGCACTGATTAACTTCTGCGTTGCGCGTATGCCCGGGTGCGATAGTGCGTGGAGGGTATCAAATACCCGCCGGCGCAGGGCTGCTGGGACAAAGGGTCGTGGATGCCCCTGGGATACGTCGCAGACAAGCGTGGTGGCGGTACCGGGAAGAAGGACGTCTTCGAGACGAAGCGACGATGTAGAGTTTTCGCGGAGCATGCGGAGGTCTTCGTCTGAACGTTGCAGGTCAGCCAATGTCTCTAGGCTGAGCGGAATACTGATGTCTTGAGGAAGACGTGGTGACAGTGCGCTGATGCGGCTGAGAGCGTCGGCCACGGGGTTGTCGTGACCGCTGACGTGCCGAATGTCCGTGGAAAACTCGGACACGAAGGTAAGTTGGCGAATCTCCCGTGGTGAGTAGCTGTTGCCGGATGAAGTGAACGCGTGGGTCAGCGGCTTGTGGTCGGTGTATATAGTGAAGACGCGACCTTCAAGAAACGGGCGGAAATGCTTCACCGAAAGGAAGACAGCAAGCAGTTCACGGGAAAAGGTGCTGTATCGAGTTTCCCTGTCTTTGAATTTCCGAGAGAAAAATGATAGCGGCTGCCACGCGTGGTCGATCTGTTGCTGAAGCACAGCGCCAACGGCCGACGACGAGGCGTCCACCATGAGCGCCGTGGGCGCATCGTGCACTGGATGCCTCAGCAAGGTGGCTTCAGCGAGAGCCTGCTTGATACTGCAAAAGGCATCTGTGGCGCGCGATGTCCAGGCAAGAGGGGCATTGCGGCCTTTGGAACCCGTGAGCAACGCTTCCACAGGCTGGAGGGTGGATGCGCAGTGCGGCACGAATCTTCTGTAAAAATTTACTAGCCCGAGGAACTCGCGGAGCTTTCGTGAGGTAGTCGGCTGCGGAAAATCTTGGATGGCTTTCACCTTGGATGCGAGAGGAGTGATGCCCGAGCGGGTGATGTGGTGGCCCAGAAAATCAAGTTCTTCCACTCCAAACTCGCCCTTGGCAGCGTTTACGATGATACCAAACTCGTTGAGGCGGGCAAAGAGTGTGCGAAGATGGTCGGCGTGTTCTTCCGGGGTGGCACTAGCGATGAGCAGGTCGTCAATATAAGCAAATGCGAACGGCAATCCTCAGATGACTGAGTCGACGAACCGTTGAAAAGTTTGTGCCGCATTCCGGAGTCCAAAGGGCATGCGCAAAAATTCAAAGAGCCCGAACGGCGTAGTTATTGCGGTCTTACCGATGTCCTCGGGCGCCACCGGGATCTGGTGGTAGGCGCGTACTAGGTCGAGTTTCGAGAATATTCTTGCGCCATGCAGATTTGCCGCGAAGTCTTGGACGTGTGGTATCGGATAGCGATCGGGTACAGTAACACCCGGTTTAGCTGTCTATAGTCCCCACATGGCCGCCAGTCACCTGTTTTTTGGGGGACCATGTGGAGAGCCGAAGACCAGTCGCTAGATGATGGCCTGATAATTCCGAGCTCGAGCATGTGCTCGAATTCTTCTTTGGCCACTTTGAATTTCTCTGGCGCCAGCCTGCGAGGGTGAACGTGCACTGGCGGGCCCGATGTCACAATGTGGTGCACGACGTGATGTTTGACCGGGAGCTTCCAGTTTGGTGGTTGAGTGAGGTCTGGAAAGTCGTGCAAAATAGCTTCGAAGTCAGTTTTCGGTTCGAGCCGACGGATGGTAGGAGTAAGTGGCGAGGTGACGGCAACCCCTTGAACTGAAAGGCTGGTGGTTCTGTCAATTAGCCTTCTTCGACTCATGTCGACCAGGAGCCCGAAGTGGGCCAAGAAGTCGGCACCGATGATGGCTTGGGGTACCTTGGCAATCACAAAAATCCACCGAAAAACGCGGCGTAGGCCAAAGTTGAGTGTAACGAGTTTTTCGCCGTAAGTCGTAATAGGGGATCCGTTGACCGCTTGAAGACTGGCGTTAGGTGGGGTCCGCTTCTGATCGTCTCGAGAGGCGGGGATGATGCAGACCTCCGCGCCCGTATCAACCAAAAAGCGGGCGCCAGAGCCGCGGTCAGTGATGTAAAAGAGGCGTGGACGACTTGGGGCTGCGTCAACTAAACTGGCCGTCTTCAGTTGTTGACGCTCCCGTTTCCCTGTCTGGAGCAGGGAGGCTGGCAGCGTCGGGCACGGTCTCCGAAAGTTTGGTGGTACCAGCACTCATCGGGATTTGCAGACTGCTGGAGAGGCGATGGTGTGCGACGACGGAAGTTGCCGCGACGAGGGCCGCGGTGTCTTGGGCTTCGCGATCGGCCGAGGCGTAGGCTTGATGCAACTAAGCCGGAAAGGCGGCTGACTTCGTCACGCAGCTCCTGGAAGTCCGACGGTGATGGTGCAGAGGGTTGTGGAGATATGGCACAAACAGTTGGCGGCGCAATGTCCATCATCTTATTCGCCATCTCCGCTAAAGCCTCGAGCGAAACGCTGCTCGACGTTGTTAGTATCATGCGAACCGTGTTCGGAAGCCGCTGCAGGAATAATTCGCGCAGGATGGATTCGTCCAAGGATGAGGCCCTATCGCCCAACAACTGCTGCATCCGACGCAGCAGCTGCGAAGGCTTCCTGTCGCCGAGGACCTCAGCTGTGAGCAGTTGTCGCAGACGTTCCTGTTCAGAGGCTGTCGTTCTCTTCGTGAGCGCGTCTTTTAACGCGTCGAAAGGGTTGGCTGCTGGGGGGTTGGTGATGACGTCCCTGACCTCTGACGCTTCGTTAGGGCCAAGCGCTCCAACGACGTGAAAGAATTTTGTTTGCTGTGCAGATATGCCTCGGAGGGCAAACTGCGCTTCGATGTTGGCGAACCACAGAGCCGGGTCGGCTGGCCAGAAAGGCGGAATCTTCACGGCTACAGCATGAAGAGTGGAAGGTTGCGACGCCAGCGGTGCGGGGTCCGGCATCGTCGGCGCCGGAGAGGTCATGGTAGCTGTGTTCTGCTGTTCGGGTCACCAGTGAAGGAAGAGAGAGAACCTTCTAGTTGAAGGGTGGAACGAGAACTGTTTAATTGCAAGAGCGCAGCGAGCGGGGAGCGTGCGCAGGGGCCGACGAAGATCGGCGTGCGCAGATGACGCTGTGCCTGGCTGGGTCGCTACAATTCTTTTGGGCTTTGTTCAGTAAACGTTTTGCTCTGGCTCCGCTCGTCTGGCTCTTCCTCTACAATCTCAAAGGAGATAGGGGACGTGCTGGATATGGATGGCCGTATTATATCACCTCAATAAGCGTTCGGTGCAGACTAGAGTCCCCGCCTACACTTATGCCATTACTTTCATCAAGTAATGTCATTACTCCAGCATTACGTTCTCCCAGAAGTCTTCAATAACGCCCCGCATTATAGGTAACGGTAACATGAATATCCCCCAAATAAGCCAAGTGAATTTGCGCGGAAACACCAGTGATATGCATAAACTACAAAGCGTATTGACATTCGCGATGTATTTTTGCAAATTCCGCGATGACCCTGTCAGCGTCGTCAGCATCATCCTCATCACCATCCTCTCATTTTCCCCCAGTAGCAATGGGGTAGCATTCCGCGCAATGAGCGGAAGTCATCCCCATATCATCGTCATAATGTATTTCTCTCTCTCTCTCTCCGCGATGACGATATAATCGCGAAATATTGTACTCGCAAATAAAGTGACATTCACCGGACAGGAACTCTGCAGGGCACTCACAGGACTTCGCCATTCGGGAAATCAGTACTCAGAAATCTTTTTAAAAACTGACCATTTGAAGATTCGCGATAAACGACCGCACCAAAAGAAAAAACAAATACAAGAAGACGTTTACAGTATAAAACTTATTGCAGCGCAGAGGTAGTTGGTGGTTAGTAGAAGACAAAAACAGCCAATCACCTGTTACAGGTACACAGGCTATTTTTCTTTTTTGTTCATTCTCCCTTGACCAAAATGCGTTAGAGGAGAAAATCCGTCTGGACACGTGCTGGCCTACCCCAAGATACCCCACGCTTGGTCCTCCTCCTCTGTGAACCCCTATAGTCATTGCTAAAGTTGTGTTAGAAAAACCAGGGTTTTTCTGCGCCTGGACACGGCACAGTGCCAAAACATTCAACCCAAGTAATGAGTATGCCCAAAACGTACTGTGTTAAATGGAATGTCCCAAAATATAATACATTACCATTACTCATTAATCAAATGAAGTTACCTTGTGATTCATTACTCCCCAGTATACAGGGTGTTGAAAATTAAGCTTTCACGAGCGCTACGCGAACACAGCGATGACAGGAAACCGGATGATAACTTTACGCTACTTGTGTAAGAAACAGGTGCTGCTAATTATGTAGCATCTGTTTCTTACACGTTACATGTAGCCTTCCGAAATCAAAGTAAATATCCGAGATAGCCCAATCAAACCGGTATCCGCTGCCTGGTTGATAGAGCGTCATGAAGAAATCCCCGGGCGAGAAAGTGCTATTCGTTCAGGCTACATAGGTAGCAGGACAAAGCTGTTACATAAACTTCAAACAAACACATTAAGCGACCTCGGTACCCGCCCTTTATTCCATTCTTGCCCCGTGAGACCTAGTTCGAAATGCGAGAGGGGAAAGTCCGTCCATTGTAGTTGCCCGCCTTTAGGTGTATATGAGCATTCGGCGGTTCTGGGCATTTGGTACTTATGAGTAGCTTTCCCCTACTGCTCATTTGTACCCAACGCTCAAAACCACCAAATATTTTTCAGTCCATATGAGTGTTTTATAGGTTTTGGGTACTTGGAGGTTAGGAGCATTCGGTGCTTAGAGCTACTACCTTCTCCTGCACCCCAACTGGCAATGGTCGGTAGGACGTGTAGTTGAATATCTGAACCTTCGGTTCAGAAGCTCATGAAACCTTCCCGTGTTTTATAAGCCCATCCGCAGACGAAAAAAAGAAAAAGCAGGTCGGAAGACCGACATGTCACACTTTAACATTTGTGTCCTTGAGCATTTTTTTTTTTTTTTTTCTGTTTCAAGGCGATCGTTAGCAAACTTATGTCCCCGAAGTGCGGTGCACTGTCAGAGGAGATGCTCCCTACATTCTGTAGACATGGCAATATGCTCTGCATGCATGTAGTTCAACATGTTTTGCATGCATTGCAGCATGCATGCTCGTGGTTCAGTAAGTTGATAAGTAAATTTAAAAAAAAAATATGGAGAACTTGAATTTGGCACCCGACCATTCTGCAACTAAAAAAGAGGAAGAAAGCAAAGAAAGAACAGAAACCGTGTCGTAATACACGCACCCACCAAAACGTATAGTCGCGTTCGTGGCTCAGTATTTCAATACGGCTTTGTTGAAATATCACAGCTGACCTAACACAACCTAACCGTTGGGACATTGCTTGGAAAAGGATTTCAGTATGCTAATGATTGTTGGGTGTTACGGTTAGTGGCCAACGCTAGTCCCGTGTGCACCAACGTGGTTCGCTTTTAACCAGCGGCACGCCCTGTAATTACAAGTACACTGTCAACTTATACACCAAAAGGAAGTTACCCCACATAAAAGTGGTAGATTAGGAAGCAGAATTTTCTGGTATTCCTGGGAGTGAACCACTGTTTGTAAACCGTAAGCCGCGTATCTATGACCGCCGTCATCTTGTACATGAAGGTGTTCTGTCGGTCTTCCAAATTGGTTCTGGAGCGCAGAAGAAGAACGCAACACAAGAAAGCAACACTCAGCATCAACACGAAAAACAACTCTGCTTTCAGATACATCGCGCGTTCTCCACACAGAAACGACAACCCTAAAAGAATATAAACGTGTGCCCGTCTTATTTCCCTCTATTGAAACAGTTCCGAACTCCAGCCATACAAAACGCTGTTCGTAGCAAACATTCTATTATTTGCGCTGCTATTAAAGCTGCTTCTCACGAGTAGTCTCTCACTGGAAAGAGCGTGGGAGAGACCCAGAGAAGACCAGGTTGGTCCATAAGCTTCCTTCGTACCGCTGCCGTGCATTCTTCCGGCAACTAGCTCGGAGGTACTAAACATAGCAGTTTATCCTTTCTTCTCATCTTGGGCACAAAGCAGCAATTTAAGTGAAGTCGCGCGAAAAATTTCTCGGCCATACGTGCTTTTCTTAAGCTTCGTGTAATTAACCGTCGAGATAACTGGAGCGCCCTCAACAGTTTTCTGAAACGGGCTGATCGAGGCGTCGGCACGCTCCCCGGCCTCGCGTCTGTTTTCTCTGTCGTCGATGCGGGGGCATGTCGCGCTGCCCACTCACCAGATTTACTGCGTTGTTAAGTGGAGCATTGTACGCCTGAACCCCTCCTGAATATATGTAGGTCTGGAAATGCTAGTCCAATTTTGGTGCTCACGCCTTAGTTTACGCTCAGTTGCCTGCTCAGCCGGACTGTGCAACTGATGGACTTTCAGAAAAGCACGCAGTTTCTGTAGGTTTACCATTCACTTTACAGTCCCTTTAAGTGACGAGTGCCCATCATACTCAACCATAAAGAAGTGGTGTGCCAGCTTTCAGCGTGGGAATTTTGACACCGAAGAAGGCGGAACGTGAGGAAGATCTCCAACGGTGTCAACACCCGAAGTGGTTGTTTGTGTCCATTTGTGACTTCATTTTGGCAGACCGGCGAATCTCGGCTAAAACAACTGCGAAAACCTTAGGCATGTCCGAGAATGCATTGGGTCAATTCATGAAGAGTTGCTTATGCGGAAACTGTTAGCCAAGTGGGTGCCGATATACAATAAGAAATAACGCCGAATTGATGCCTCCAAGTTGGTTTCCCGCATTTTGACGTTCTAGTGACACTTTTGCACCTGCACCCAACGCAGGGAAACATCCCACATCATCATCATCCATTCATCTATGTTGTTGTTGTTGTTGACACTTTTGATGAGCGATTTTGTTTGCAATTGATGAAATATGATGGCATCACTATGATCCTGAGACAAAACAGCCCATGGAATGGCGGCACTCGGGTTCTCCGAGGCCGAAGAAATTCATGACTCAACTATCAGAACGTTGTGGCCACGGTTTTCTGGGGCAAGGAAGGCGTTTTGATGACTCACTATCTCCAGAAGAGTGAAACCGTTAATGTTGCATACTACGTACCGTAGCTTGCTCTGCCGTCTAAAGGAAGCTTTGAAAGAAAACCGGTGCGAAAGGAAACCGGGCATTCTCCTATTGCAGGACAATGAATCGGTTCACAAAGCAGGGAGGAGAATGCAGGTTCTGAAGGACTTCCGATTTGAATGCATTGAACATCCGCCGTACTCGTCGGATCTTTCCCCATCGGACTATTTTTGACGTGAAAACGTCTGTAAGTTCGGTTTTGCAGCCAGGTCAAAATTTACGATGCAACGAAATTATGCCGAATTTCATGACGCGATAAGTCGGTGCGTACTAAACCGATACCAACGAACCGGCTAAATCCAGGTAGCTTACACGTGTAAGATTCTAGCTAACACGGTCATTACGGCGGCTGACGCAATCTCTGGGTGTGGCGTGCGACAGAGACGAAAATTTAGGGGTACGCGTATCTTGCGGGCAGTCTATCTCGCGAACGCATGAAGCTAGGACGCCGATAAGAGCTGTCGTTGGAAAACGCTTGAGAGGTTCTACCTGGACCATAAGCGATATTGGCTTCAACAACAGTAACCAAAATTTTATAAATTTGCAAATTTGAAATATCAAAATTTACTTTTTATTTATTGAAAATCAAAAATAGGAACAGAATCGAAGGAAACGGTAATCAGAAGAAAGAGAAGCTCGAGAGGAACCCAAAAAGCCCCCCAAAGTTCAACAGCGAGCGATCGAGAGAGCTACGGGAGCGCCGAAGAAGATTAGCAGCGGGGGCAAATTCGACGGCCGGCGCGCACAGCGAGCTCTTATCCTTTACCAGTGGGACTACCTCGTCTGTTTCGTGAGATTTTGGCCTCTGCGTCGCGTACTGCATTGTCAAGTTTCTCGAGCGACAGGTACATATGCCTTCGGAACGCTCTATATAGAGATAGGCAATGTCCGTTAACTGAAACGATGTTGGTGTGTCCGTTCCACATGGGCCGGTGCTGCCGTTCCACGCTGTCGAGACAATAACAACGAGGGCCCAATAGTGCATGTGTTCTCGTTTCCAAAGGATGAAGCTCCCAAGGAATCATAGCTGAAGGCGATTCCATGCGCAGATTTTAAATCGAGCATTCGCTCCAAGGTATGCAAGTAAACTTGAAGCCACTGCTGCTGGAATGATTGTATTTTGCTTACATGTTGACTGTAATACGGTCGTCCTCATTCTCTCGCAGGTCTGAGAACTGCATTTTCAGCAATCGGACTTGTCACTAAACTCACGCACAGCGATGGGGCCACTGGGAAGACGACTCAAGTCGAAAGCGATCGACTACGGCTGGTGCCAGGTGCTGTACTTCCAGTTTTTTCAAACTGCCCGGCCTACATGTCATTTACGCGTGCTCGTCGCGAATCAACGAACTCCAAACGCGCCAGGATGAAGAATACGACCCTTCAGAAAGCCCTAGGAAATTCACTAGGAACCAGAAGAGAAGAAGTAATGGAGAATTCAGTGTCTTCTATGACGTCTTAAAAAGCAAGTTAGGAGCTATCTGCAACACCAATTTTGGACAATGAGTGTGACCGACAAGTGTGTGATGTTTCTCCACATTGAAAGCAACCCATCATCGCACTTAAGGTTTTATGTAACCATTTAAGTGTTCGAAGGAGTAAAGTAGTATTTTCAACGCTCGGATAAATATATAAACTTAGAAGTGCTTCATTCACCAGCTGGCCTTGTTCCTGAGTTCCGCTCGTAAGCAATGAGGCGACGCTGGCTCTCGTAATCCTCCCGTTGCCGTATTTCATATTGTCATGATGTGTAGCTCAAGGCTGTTTCGGCATACGTAAAACTGGAGAAACGCAGACAAAATGCGATTCAAATCGAATGTCGTCATGCGTAACCTTCTATAGTGATGATGGTGATTGCGGTTTCCTGGCACAGATGACTTTCTGGACTTAGGCTATAAGCCAAACCGTGGTCGATGAAGTAAAGTTAGTTACAAGCCATAAAAAGACACGTTAAATAATTCCTGTATAGAGGGCTAAAGAAGAAACCACTGGATAAGAACACCGCACTTGAATTACAATTCATTACAATTCATTAAAATATACGATGTCTTAAAAAAAACTAAGTTCTCTAATAAAAGGAATGATAGCCTTATACACACAGCAAAAGGCCTGGGTGAAGTGGTAAAACGTACTTTTAAAACTCTCTGAAATAATGACGACGATGAATTTCATCTAGTTGACACTTGATAAGTATGTGCAAGATAGAGAGTCGCTCACCACAGTGCGCGCATTGAGGTGGCTCCTCTCAACGACGGAAAAAAAAAGAAAGAAAGAAACGTGTATTAAATAGTAGAAGGATGGAAAGTCCAGAGAACCGGTAAGGAAATATGAACGGAAGTGCCTCAGGAGGAGAGCCGCCGATATTTCGAACAGAGACTGGTATGACCTATTCCTAGCCCGCATCATAAGACGTTCTATAGCCAATTTTCTAGGCAGTGTGCGTGACTTCGAATGCAATGTTTACTGATGATCATTACTTATTTGTTGTTGTTCTTGTTGATCAAATGAAGTGTGTCTTTGTGTGTCTCACAACTGTTGCCATTTTGTGTTGACCGACCTCCTGAGTGCCGACCTGATGTCTTGAAGGGGCATATCAAATAGAGTAACGTCACTTGAAATGACAGCTGTAGCAGAGTGATCTGCTAATTCGTTCCCCCTGTGCCTATATGACTGAGCACCCAGCGTGGCCTTAGCCCTTGTTTTGTACTATGTTACCCAAGTATTGTGCTCGCCGTAGAAAGGATATTCTTGCGTACCTGCATACTGCATGCGTTTGGGGAGCTAAGAGATTGTTTATATTTGCTGATGTTTTTATGGGAGCCTCGTAGAATCTAGTTCTAGTTAAGTGCCAGGATGGTCGCATACGACTCTGCAGCGAAGATTGATGTCATATTGCGATGCGAGCTTGTACATGACCAGAAACCATGGCACAGGGTACTGCAGCAGTAGACTTAGATCTATCTGTATAGATTTCAGCATGCTCCCTGCAACATTGTTTGAGATGTTCGAATTCCTGCTCTAACGTCCTACAGTATTTGCAGCACTTCGTTATGCAAATAACACTTTCAAAGCGTAAGCGCAACGTGAACAGACGTCACGTATAGCACATTGCTCGAAATATATAGTCGGTATAGTATACAAGGTGTCCCAGCTAAATGTGAACAGATTTCTTTAAAAATGTATGTATCACATTTTCGAGATGAACTCAATTGCAATATAGCATATGCTGAAGGGCACTTATTAAGAGGGCACCAGCAAACTCCTAAGCCAATGTCCTAATTTCCAATATTTTTTTTAATTATAAAAACTACGAAGTTGTCCCAGTGAGACCATCTGGTCCCTTCGGTCATCTGATACCGTTGCCGTTTTCAGAAAAATCCGTCCAATAGATCGTCCGCAAAAAAAAAAAAAAATCGTGAAGGAACACCACTGTTTTCTTCATTTTGTTCATTGCGCATCTTCGGGGACGCGTCTTTCCTTCGCCCTAAACGTGAGAGGGTGATAGAGCACACCATCGCCTCTTGCATCCTGGAAAAAAGAAAAAAATTAAAAGAAAAGAGAAAATGCAACTAAAGATGAGGGCAGTTCCGACAGCGTCACCCGATACATTTGTTTCTGTTTTGTTTCCGCAAGTTAAAGCTCATCTTCGACGCATGAGGCGGAACTGTGCACCTTCACCCTCTCACATTGGGAGTGAAGGGAAGACGCATCTCTGGAGACGCGCAATGAACAAAATATAGAAAAAAATGGTGTTCCTTCACGAATTTTTTGCGGACGATCTCTCGGATGGATTTCTGTTCTGGAAACGGCTACGGTATCAGGTGACCGAAGAGACTAGATGTTCTGATTGGGATAACTTTGTAGCTTTTATAATTAAAAAGTAATTATTGAAAGTTAATTAGGACAATGCATTATGAGTTTGCTGGTGCCCTCTTAAAGAGTGCCCTTCAGCATATGCTATATTCCATCTCATTCCATATGCTAGTTCCATCTCAAATCGAACAATCCGGTACACTTGATGTCTCGAATGAACGGGAAAAAAATATATGTTGAAGCCATCGGTGAGTTAGGAGAAATTTCCGAATTTCCGCTTTCCGAATTCTCTGCGCTGCGCGGTTCGGGAAATAGGAGAGGAGGAAAAAACTGCCTCTCATAAGGCGACGTCGTCGCGAGCGGGTTTGAGCGTTCGCTACAAGGCCATTTCTTCTCGCATTATAGTAATTTCTTGATCTGGCTTTAGATCACTTAGGGCACAATAGGATCCTTCCTTGGCAGTGCTGTACCGGTTTTTGTTTGTCTGCAAAAAAATATCAAAGTTGACTCAAAGTGCCGAAAAACACCATATTCGCTGCAGCTTTGCGGACGATATACAAAAAGGATAAGACTGAGCTTTATGCCGTTGAATTTGTCATTCATAGGGCTATCGAATGATGTATAATTTGTTGCTCTACTCTGTAAGGAACGTAAGCGATACCTCTTTTAGTAGCACCATACCACCGAAAAATGACGAATTTCGGAAGCCTTTATCTAAAAAACCCCACCAAAAACTTGCCTCGAAAATTTTATATGTTGTAGGTAGTTCCTTAGACTATGCACAGAAGCAAAATCAAAATTCGGACTTGATCGGTAGGCGCACTGTGAATTTTTTGCCAGCCCTATACGCGGAGCGCATTCAAGCGGAGGCACCGTGTCCCGCGTGTTGCAAAATCGAATTTTCCAAAGGGACTTTCAACTTCTGTCTTCATATAAAAAGTAATTGCTGTCATTTGAAACCATTCTGAGGTTTCAAGGTTTCCTTTTCAAGGTTCTGAGCGTTTGCGTTCATAACAATGGTGTAATCGCTGAATCTAGATTGTGGAGCAACCAGATGTGCTCGCATTTTTTGCGGGATGTCACACATGCATTGCAAGTGCTGGGAGCAAGGGAAGAACAGAATGATTTTTCATCTTTGTAAGAGGCATATCTGTTCAGGGTTATTCTAAACAAGCATATTTACTGTACGCATTATGGCAGGAGGGACGCAGTGACTTCCAGTATTCTTTGAAACATTTCCTTTCCTACGGCCTCATGACCTCGGGCGGGGAAAATTGCACTGAGGAAAATGTTGTAGTGTCATACGCACACACTCAAGGCTAATTCATGGTGCCTTTTGTGAACCTTGCCGAAACAGCCCGACCGGCGCCGCTGTCCAATATGTCATTCGGTTCGACATGCTGCGACCGTGGGAAGGTCCTGATCGCATTTACTCCCTGAAGACACCTTGCGCAAACTTTTGCCTACACACAGAAAACGCTTCAGTCACTTCTCGACTACAGAAGTGCATGGAGTGCCCTTATACAGAGTGTGCGACGACATCTGCATTACTGTAGTGTGTCGTCCTGGTATCACACCTACCTCAATGGCCTCTTCGTTGTACAGTGCTGAAAGTGTGGATTTCGCTGACTACCGCCTCATACACAAGAAAAAAGTGCTATAGACAAAGGATTTTCGCTTTGCTTCGGAGATCGGCGTAGCTGCCATAAAGACTGTGGTTCCAGCAGATCAAGCCGAAGGCGTAACAGAAGTGGGTCAGCTATGCAGAAGCTGCTTCAAGTACTTCACAGCAAAGGTGGCTGAATCACAACACGCAGCAATGTTGCCCACATTTGAAAGAAAATCTGACAAGAAGCTGCCATCAGAAGTAACATTAAGGTAAGTGGCTTCCACAACGGCCTAAAGCAGTTCATGACACGAGCACTCTCATCCACCCATAATGCTCGGCATAACTTACGTTACCTTCTTACCTCCGTCACCTTGTCTTCTTCGCTGTCAAGTTCTTGTTATTCTGTGTACTGTAAATATGCTTCGATATGATCACCGTGGACAAATATACCTCTTATAAAGACGCAAAAGTATTCTAAAGCATTCTGTTCTTGACGGGCTCCCAGCACTTGCAATGCATGTGTGCCATCCCGCAAAACATGTGAGCACATATGGTTGCTCCACAATCTACATTCAGCGATTACAACATTATTATGAACGCAAGCGCTCGGAACGGTTTCAAATGATAGCAATTACTTTTTATGTGAAGACAGAAGTTGAAAGTCCCTTTGGAAAATTGGATTTTGCAACACGCGGGACACGGTGCCACGGCTTGAATGCGCTCTGCGTATAGGGCTGGCAAAAAATTCACACTGCGCCTACCGATAAAGTCAGACTTTTGATTTTTCTTCTGTGCATAGTCTAAGGAACTACCTACAACATATAAAATTTTCGAGGCAAGTTTTTGGTGGGGTTTTTTAGATAAAGGCTTCCGAAATTCGTCATTTTTCGGTGGTATGGTGTTACTGAAAGAGGTATCCCTTACGTTCCTGACAGAGTAGAGCAACAAATTATACATCATTCGATAGCCACATGAATGACAAATTAAACGGCATAAAGCTCAATCTTATCCGTTTTGTACATCGTCCGCTAAGTTGCAGTGAATATGGTGCTTTTCGGCACTTTGTCTACAAAAAAATATCAAAGTTGACTCAAACAAAAACGGAGACACCACTGCCAACGCAGGATCCTATTGTGCCCTATGTGGTCTAAAGCCAGATCAAGAAATTTCTATAATGCGACAAGAAATAGCCTTGTAGCGAAGGCTCAAACCCGCGCACGACGACATCGTCTTATGAGAGGCAGTTTTTTCCTCCTCTCCTACTTCCCGAACCGCGCAGCGCAGAGAATTCGGAAAGCGCTTATTTCTCCTAACTCACCGATGGCTTCAACATATATTTTTTCCCGTTCATTCGAGACATCAAGTGTACCGGATTGTTCGATTTGAGATTGCAACTGACTTCATCTCGGAAAAACTATATATTACATATGGAATACGTAGCACTAATCACAATTAGGGAAAATCCTGCTTGTTTTAGCTATTGCAGGGTGATGAAGAAAGGAACAAGTAAAAAACAAGGGGTGGGACGTTGGTATCGACAAGGTCGACTGGCTACCCCATGCAGTTCAAACGCACTAGAGTAACTAATACATATAATAACAAAGTACAGTAGCACGGAGGAGGAAAGCAGAAGTAGGAGAGGGTGAAGGTTCAACCTATGCCCCATCATTATTGGAAATTTCAAAGGGTCAGCTATCTCGGCATCCAATCGTACCGCGGTTCTAGTTCTTTTTCTTGTGCCTTACAAAATAAGGCGATAGTGTGAGGCAGATTACCGCGAACGATGTCTTTACGCAGACAACCTATTGTTACTCATTTTCGTTACTTGCATTGAGCTGTCGAAAGCTTGTCCTATTATTAAAGTAATTTATGCGGAGTTAATAAATGACCACGAAATGACCACCAAATAACCACGAAATATACTCCCTATACAGAGCAAGAAAGCCGCTGTCGGCATCGCAATATGTGCTCCCTGTCCAGTGTGGGCGACACTCCTTTTAATATCCATATTACCCTATTCCTTCCACCCGGCGCGTATACCAGCTACAAGACGTCGCCGTAATACCTGTCTTCTCCCGGTGATAACCAGCCTCCACGGCCGCTCTACTATTAAGTATATTAATCCTATCCTTACCAGCGGGGGTTAGCTTAGGCAAGGAAGGAAACAGTGCCTCGTAGAGGAATCGCATACCCCTGGAGCTCGCCAATCGCATCGACGACGTACGTGCACTGTTAGCCGATGGTGACGAGCAAAGGAAAGGACATCGATACCCAGGGCTCGTCTGTCATGTACTAAGTAAGCCTTGCTTGCGACGACTATCTTTCTTCTTTGGCCCACATACATGAAGCGGCTACGTAACTCGATAAGAGAGAACTACATATCGCACCTCAGGGGGAAGTACTCGGGGCGCCTGGTGCGAAAAAAAGAACAAGATAAAAAAAAGGAGAAAAAAAAAACGAAGACTGCATGCTTCGTAGCGTTCGATTAAAATACCCTGCTCGGAAAGGTGAGATGTGCCGTCGTGACAGCCTGTGGGCATGCATAGAATATGCACACGCTGATTTAGGGAAGACTTTCTATTTAACGCTGGAAAACATACGCGTATGACTGTGGATTTTCTCGTACCTTTGTTAACGATTTCACGACCATAAAATTTTAAATCAAGGGACTATTAGGAAAGGGACAAATTAGGAAAAGTGCTGAAAATGAAATGTGCTATACGTCGGGTTTCATCTTGCATATCTCCTAATATCACTTGTTCTTGTAAGTTCACTTGTTCACTTGCTATATCACAGCAAGAAACAATGAATGAATCCTGATTCTCCCGGTCGCAACTAGAAGATATTGTTTTATAGACACAATATAGACTATTGTATAGACATAAATAAAAGTTCGCCATTGCGAAACATCTATTTTGTATTTAAAATAATAAATGTATTTCTATTTTATGCATGTAATATTATGAATGTTTTTCGTGTTGGTTTTTCGAACCTTCAGCATGCTCATTCGCAGTACTTTCTTGAACATCGTGTCAAGAGGCATATCGTGCAATGAGAATAGAAAGAAAATGTGAAATTTAAACACAGTGTTTGCTCTTGAATATTCACAGATACGTCACGTGCAAGAAGCCGTTCAGATCCCAATATTGTCATCTCCATCTAAAAGGAGATAAGACAAAGACACTTCTAAATGGCCGCAACCCCCAATCAAAAGAGGTGGGGATTCACCATTCATTCATTGGTATAGGCGAGTCATTCCAGGCCAAGTGAGCCAATGGTACTGCTCGACCCTCTGCAGTTCGATTCCCAAAAATTATCATGCATACCATGTGCTATAGGTAGGCGTTTGCCGAAGTCCTACAAAAAATAACTCTCGATCTACGGCGAGGTCAAAGTTTACGAGGAACACGAAAACTGTACTGCGAAGGAGTGGAGAGCCGGTCTTCTTCAGCGGGGTTGAAATTTATGGCACAGAATGAGGTAATGAGGTCCAAACTATGTGCCAAAAGTCCTTCCTTTCTCTTGTTTTGATATTTGGTCCCTCAAAAGGGTTCATATTTGACGGAGCTATTTGTTGCATGTTTGCGATTTTTAAATACTTTGCGGACATGAAGGGAAGCTAGAAAGATTTGAGCCTAGTGACGACAACACATGTAGCAAATTATCATGTTTCGCATGCCCAAGAATTAGGGACACAACGTAAAGCAGGCTTCACCTAAAACGTCTCCCATAGAGCCTGTGTATTCTGGAACGAAAAGCGCGTGCTACATATTCTGTTGGCAGCGCTTTGCATTCGTTCTCTGGTAGCATCTTGCCTCTGCCAGGACAAAACTTTTGAGTAATTTTTTGGGCATGAATAGTGGCATCTTCAAGGTTCCATTCGGGTTCCAAATTTTGAATCTGTAAAGGGGCCTTCCATCGCCGCACGAACGCGTTGCGGCGAAGCCTACGTTCAAGGCCACGCGCAACCACAGGTTTGGGAAATGGCTCGCCGCAGAAGAGACTACAACAGATAAAGAAGACAAACAAGAAATAACAATACGAGGAGCAAAGATTTGTGTGTTACCTCACGTGGTAAGGATATAGGATATAAACAACTAAAAACTTGACAGCAGTTAGGAGAACTAACATCGTTCATGTTGTAATAAAGAGCAAACGTGTATACATTATGGCTGTTACGAAGTCTGTTGGTATCATCTCCTAAACTGTGAGCAATCAAACAAAACATAAAATAAAGGTGTGGTCGGAGTGAACGGCACAACATAGACAACAATAAACGATGACGATGAGATGGGGTGTTTCACCGCGGAGGTGCGTACTCTACCCCACTGCACGTGGAACATTATGTGAAGATGATAAAGTAAGGATGAAAACACAAGAAAGAACTAAAATGAACGGCAGAAACTGGACCAACGACAGCTTAAGACGACATGTACTACTTTGCACAGGAAAATGTGATATCTGAGGTTCTACGATGTGCTAGGGTTGTCAAACCAAGTTTATCGAGGATAGGTTCATAATTATAGACACCAATGTGTCGGTCATACAGAATGTCAATGACTCCAAGGAATTCCATGTTGTCATTCCGTCAATCTCTTATCTTTGAAAATTAGTGAAGCTAATTAAGTATACCATTTTAGTTAGCCATCGAACACTGATGAGACCGGCTAGGAAAGATATCTGAGAGGCCAGGTATGTTAGGCGCCTGGGGCTCTCATAAATTTTTAATAACAACTGTGGCACCTAACAAAGGACAACCTGTATATCCTCATGTGTTTCCATACTGACTCCCGGAAGAATTGGAGGCTCGTTCGAGTAGACCGAATGTACAATCGTATTTATGAAATAGCGCACAAAAAAAGGAAACTAAAAAAATGACATGGATGCAAAATTTGAGATATACACAAATAAAAGATTTGACTAAAATTGACTAACGAACCAACATTCAGTTTGATTGTAGAAACAAGGTATTTTGAGGCACGATAGATCTATAAGTTGAGTGAATGTTGGCGTGGATATGTCGCGGTGACGTAGATGGTGTCGTCTAGACGAAAAAAAAATGCTGAAGGCTGAAGGCTCGGCAGTGCAGAGATCCTACGGATACCCATGTAAGATGAGGGAAGTAGGACAACCATGCACGCACACGCATGACGCTGAACTATAAAACCGATCTGTATATTCCGAAACTCCGAGTGGCTGAACACACCGTTTGTATAGACTGCCGGTTTCGTTTCTTCTTTCTCGCTCTCTCCTTTTTCCTTTCTTATTATTTTTTTTTTTTTTTGGGGGGGGGGGCTTATTAATACCTGAAGACAATTTATGATACAGGATGTCAGGGTGCTCGCTAACGCAGGAGCCTCTCTAGCGAGGAGAGCGCAAAGACGGTCACGTGGTCGGTTTGTATTACAACACATTACTCTACTCTCTTTTGACCACAATAATGCTCGTTGCCTTGTCAATGTCATCTGCATTTTTTAGACACTGTAGATATGTCGTTCACCTCGAAACTACAAAAAAAGTTAAGAAATCACGACTTTCTGCTGTTTTTGTTTGCTTTGCGATTATCTGGCGACTTTCTGTTGTCGTCATCTCTCAAAATCTCTCAAAATAAACACAATTTCTGACAACGAAAAAAAATAGAAAAGTAAATAAATATATCTTTCTGCTTTCCTGTCTTTTATTTTCCATACTTAATACAGCTAAAGCCGTAGTGGCTCAAATCTATCACTACTGCCGCCTAATGCCGCGTGCTTTTCGACAGCCGTACTCCTGGCTTTTCTTTTCGTCAGTGGAGAGGGTTCTAGCAGGTGTGCTGTCTTATCAGCGTAGTTCTTCTGAAGATTTACAATCTTGATCCAAACGTACATGCTCGCGCTTTCAGCAGACTGCTTGGAACTGTGTTGTTCGCTATCGCATCTTTTTTCATTCGATCATCTTTGTTTCTGTAGGTGTGAAGAAAACTTTATTGACCGGTTGATAAGCAACTGCGTGCACCACGTAAAAGTCAGTTGTGTAGCATCGATTGCTAATACGTATGAGTTGAATAAATACGAATGAAGCACGATGAACATTTGATTTACACATAAGAGTTAGTGACGTCTTCATGTTTGGAAAAACTTCGCATGGCTGCATATGCGATCACAATGTCCTCCTTTTAACGTTGAAGCCAAAATAATCGGGAGCACTCCAAACCACGTTACTCAAGCTGTGACGCAACATTTGCCTCAGCTTGCCGTCGTCTGGATCTTTGGACGTCGTTCCCGATTTCCGTTCTTAGCTCACCTCGCGTCATAGAGTCCACATCTAACATGCGTGACACGCGCTGGTTGAGTTCGACACTTATACGTGGCCCCTTTCCTCTTGGATGCCATCTTCTTCCCAGTACATGACGTCACGTTTCTGATATCTCCAAGCCTGTAGCGCAGATGAATTTTCTTCTATCCTTTAACATATTTTAGCCCATCCCATGCTACATCCCATTTGTTTGTTCGCCGATGATGTAGGTTCTCTAAGACACAATTTTTCTTTTTTAGTCCTTGGCTAGAAGGCCACCCCAGTCAGCGCTGCTGCATGTGGCTCATCGCGGCGTGATGCGAAAAAAACATGTATATACGGGGCCATGCTCTACTGTCCGTACCCCTTGCATTTGTTTCCCAGATCTAGAAACATAGTTAGGACGGTTAACGTCTCCTGACGCAGATCTTTCCCTGCAGTATCTTGCTCAAATTCTTTTACCACACGTCTAAAAAGATCCCATAAGTGTACTAGTTCATTTCTGGTGTCTGAGGAAAGGACTGGAGTCACAAGGCGTGGTAGATTATCAAGAAGTAAATCGACATCCTTTCCTGTTAATGATGTGAATTTAGCAACTTCCGTTTTGCTGTCAGTGAGCAGTCTGACGTTCGCGCCAGTTTCCTTTATAATGTCCACCAGTTTTCTCACGGACGTGTCTTTTCCTTTTGGATCTCGCACTCTATTAGCAGTGTCTACGTCCTGCATTTCCAGAGCAGGTTTTCAAGAAGCTGCTCGACTATTCGTATCTTCATGTGCAAAACATCAGGGACAATGAAGCGGGGTTCTATAGAGAACAATGGGGGGTGCCGCACTGAGTTTTTCATGTTGCCATACATCTGCGTCTGCTTTCCACTGGCCGAATAATAATTTGTGAGTGTTTGTTTCACAAAATTGATTATCATAATAATACCTAAGACGATCGTTAATTCAAGAGCTTACATGCATTCCATTACCGATGCCAAACGATTTAAGAAATGCTTAGGCGACTATTGCGGGCGGACGGGTGACGTGGAAATTGGAGCGATCTGCATGCCTACACTGGCGGTACTTTGCTGGGGGAAGGGATGAAGAGGGGGAGATGAAGGAGGATGGCTCACGCGTCTGGCTGGCATGACCATTGCGCTGCATTGCCGTTTTTCAATTTCCACTTTGTACGTGTTGTCATTGTTTGCTCCAGTTGACCAAAATGTTTCATGTACTTGTTTATTTACTGCCACGTATCTGCACATTTTTTTCATGTGGTTGTATGCTGCTATGTTAACATTATGCTACCAAATGCTAACGTCCCGTTTGTATTGCCTCCATGGCCAACAGGGGAAATAAATACATGAGTCTGTAGGTCTCACAGCAAAACAACCGTCCACCTTCCGCGTACATGCTTTGAGAGCGATAAGAGCGATAATCAGCTTCTTTTGCGGGACTCGCCGATGCCACTCGACTACTGAAGTTTCTCTCTCTCTCTTTGTTTTTTTTTTCTTTTCTTTTTTTCTTACAGCGGTTGCAGACCGGCCACTGCTGCACGGCTCATGATGTACTCGTACCGGGGCATCAAGCGCGGAATTATTATTTTATCTGTATCTTGTTGAGTTGCCCGCTTCATCACGACTTTTGCATTAACCACACGACAGACAGAAAGGCGAGGGCGATTACAGCAGCTATCAACGAAACCCGTGCACAAAAGTAACGACCGACTTATTGTTTTCTTTGATTTTAGTGACTTTTTTTTCCCTTCGATACTTCATCTAATGAAATCATTCCTTGTTCATCAAGATATCTACTGGACCTGATAGCACTGCGGTCTTGTCTTGAGTAGGAAGTATGCTAGGACGTTGCCAAAGCTTATTCGCTCTGCGCGCGTTCTTGCTATTGTTCCTGCATGCAAGAGCTTTTGTACCCCTATTTTCTGCGGCTGAGAATTCTGGGAGTCTGCGACGGGAGTACGAACAGCTGGGCCTTCCTATATGTCTTCAGACTGCCTGTACCTGTACGCCATAGAACGAATAATTGCTAAAAGGGTATTCGATAATCTGTATGGGGATATACAAGGAATATATTACACGTCCGTGAGAAAGCTGGCAGAGATTATAAAGGGATCTGGTGCGAACGTCAGACTGCTCACTGACAGCAAAACAGAAGTTGCTAAATTCACATCATTAACAGGGAAGAATGACGATTTACTTCTTGAGAATCTACCCCGCCTTGCGACCCCAGCCCTGTCCTCGGACACCAGAGATGAACTAGCACAGTTATGGCGTCTTTTCAGAGGTGTGGTAAAAGAATTGAGCAAGATACTACAGGGAAAGATCAGCGTCAGGAGGCGTTAAACGTCCTAACTATGTTTCTAGATATGGGAAACAAATGCAAGAGGTACGGACAGTAGAGCGTGACCCCGTATATACATGGTTTTTCGCATCACGCCGCGATGAGCCACATGCAGCGGCGCTGACTAGGATGGCCTTCTAGCCAAGGACTAGAAAAGATAAATTGTGTCTTAGAGAACCTACATCATCGGCGAACAAACAAATGGGACGCAGCATGGGATGGGCTAAAATATATTACAGTTGGAAGAAAATTCGTCTGCGCTACAGGCTTGGAGATATCAGAAACGTGACGTCACGTACTGGGAAGAAGGTGGCACCCAAGAGGAAAGAGGCCAGGTTTAAGTGTCGAACTCAACCAGCGCGTGTCACGCTAGTTAGATGTGGACTCTATGACGCGAGGTGAGCTAAGAACGGAAATCGGGAACGACGTCAAAAAAATCCAGACGACGGCAAGCTGAGGCAAATGTTGCGTCACAGCTTGAGTAACGTGGTTTGAAGTGCCCCCGATTATTTTGGCTTCAACGTTAAAAGGAGGACATTGTGATCGCATATGCAGCCATGCGAAGTTTTTCCTAACATGAAGACCTCACTAACTCTTATGTGTAAATCAAATGTTCATCATGCTTCATTCATATTTATTCAACTCATACGTACTAGCAATCGATGCTACACAACTGACTTGTACGTGATGCATGCAGTTGCTTATCAACTAGTCAATAAATTTTTCTTCACACCTACAGAAACAAAGATGATCAAATGAAAAAGACGCGACAGCGAACAACACCGTCCCAAGCAGTCTGCTGAAAGCGCGAGCATGTACGACGGCTGGATCAAGATAGTAAATCTTCAGAAGAAATACGCTGATGAGACAGCACACCTGCTAGAACTGCCAGCAGCACAACGCCTGCAGCACACCTGCTAGAACCCTCTCCACTGACGAAAAGAAAAGCCAGGAGTACGGCTGTCGAAAAGCACGCGGCATTAGGCTGCAATAGGGATAGATTTGAGCCACTACGGCGTTAGCTGTATTAAGTATGGAAAATAAAAGACAAGAACGCAGCACGATACGTTGTTTTTTGTTTTTTCGTTGTCTGAAATTGCGCTTATTTTGATAGACTTTGATAGGTAGAACAGAAAGTCGCCACAAAATCGCAAATGAAACTCAAACAACAGAAGTCGTGACTTCTTAACTTTTTTTGCAGTTTCGATGTGAACGACATATCTACAGTATATAAAAAATGCAAATGACATTGACAAGGCAACGAGCATTATTGTGATCAAAAGAGAGCAGAGTAATGTGTTATAATACAAACGGAACACGTGACCGCCTTTTACAATTGCGCTTTCCTCCCTAGAGAGAGGCTCCTGCGTTCGCGAGGAAGCCTGACATCCTATAGCTGTATCATAAATTGTCTTCAGGTATTAATAAGCCCCCCGCCCTCCCCCCCCCCCCCAAAAAAAAAGAGAAAAAGGAAAAAGGAGAGAGCGAGAAAGAAGAAACGAAACCGGCAGTCTATACAAACCACTGATCTCTATCTATAAAGGCTGGATGGCGCATGGGAGAGGGGCAGAGGCGTGCATTCGGGCCGCCATGTTGGGAGGCCCTAAAGCGCAGTGTGCGCCCATAGAAAACAATGGGAGGCAACGGAGATTGTGAGTATTTATAGCGCTGCAGGCGTTGATCGTTGCTTGTCATCACACAATTTTGTAAGGTGCCAGTATACTGATGTATCCTAACAGTGTTTCACAGGTGTTCTGCCGTTCGATTCTTAATTACGTTATGTTTTGCATTCCGAAACTAGACCGTCACAGCAGCGCAGCGCTGGGGATTGTACTACAGTACGTTTCCCAGCCAATATTTCAACAAGAAACGATGTGAGGTTAACAACCACCATGTATGTAACATCCCGTGCTGCGTTCTGGACAAAAATTGTTCCATAAAGAACGGTCCGGGAAAGGATATACTCGCATGGCAGAAAGAGATCGTTCAGTAGAATCACAGCCGTTGTTTTAGCCGTGTATCGGTTTCGTATGATTTATATCAAGCACCGCCGCAGAAAGTGTCTTTTAGTGAACGGCTGCGGTGCTTTGCCTCGCAAATATGGACACACCGAAGCAGCCCAAATACGTTGTGAGCGTGATTTAATTGCTTCACGCAATTAGAACACGCTCGTTAGGACAGTTAATCAGGTAGTGATGTAAGCTGAATCAATTAAGTTACTTAAAAGTGGTAACACCTCCTTGAGACACAAGATTTACCTCTTTTTGAAGTACAGCCCTTCTATGTTTGTTTGTTTCTTCCTTCATTTGTTCTGATTATTTGCAGGCGCGGTTGTGCCAAACTGAATGTCCTTCTCGAGTACTCACATGCTTTTGCTGAATACAACTGCAGCGTGAGCAAAGCTGCTTAGGAACGGAGGCCTGCTATCCAGTGCTGACTTTGTCATGCTTGTTATGTGGAGCACGTTCGAAAAAATGCAGCTGTACATCTGAAACTCCAATGAGTATCATCGTCATCTAAAAGAGAGCGTCGTAGCACCATTGTGAGACCAGACACGCTTTCTGAATATCTTCTATGGCACCTTCCGCAATTTGCACAATTTTGTTCAGCATCGAAGTCTCTCATAGGAACCACTTTGCATTAACTGTGACTCCCATCTTACATTTTGATGTGCAAGGGCCTTCTTGCACTACACACATATGGTCGACAACAGGATAATTGCAGCAGGACGATTTGGAGCTTGAAACAGTTGTGATTTTGTCATTTTGGCCCTCGTGTACCCCGTCTGTGAAACGTAAACAAAAAAAATCTAACACAATATGCTTTTGTAAAGAAGGTCACTGATGGTGAGTAAAGAGAATATACAAGTTCAAGTTTATTGAACATTTTATATCATACATTATATTATTCAACATTTTATATCAAGTTTATACAACATCAAGTTTATTCAAGTTATTTCTTGCACTTATGCGTTTCAGGATACAATGAACGTGCAGGGAGGTCACAAAAGACTACATTTATGGTTTTATGGCCTTGCTACAATGACAATATATATTTTAGGAACGACAATGGACAGGTACTCTCTCTAAATTTGTAGCACTCAATTTTAGGATACAATGAGCAATGAATAGCAACTTCCCTCCTGGTATTTTCTTATATATGATGAATTTTGAATTTAATGTGATCAAATATGTGTTAATATAATAATATATATAAGAATATAATATGTGATAAATGAATGTGATCAACAGTAGATGTAAACAACACCAGTAGCCAGAGAAGTGCATTCTCAAGAAATAATTTTCTTCTTATAGCATATATGTGCATGCCTATTAACTGAAACAATTATCACGGTTCTCATGGTTTTAATTTCTGAGAGTGTACTGTAGAGACGGCTTAGATCTACAACAGTTAATACAAGGTATTATATACTGTGAATACATTTAAAAATCCCATGTGACACATACTTTCTGGAGGTGCTGTGGTAATCAAAGTTTGTGGGCATTACGCAGGTTCTGCACCCATTTCTTGAGTATGTCGAGGCAGCTGTGAAGTAACCTGCATTGATGATGATTATTCCAGTTTTTATGGTGCATCGACAACAAAGGAAATAATACATCAGAAGATTGGTTTGGGTGCAACCAGTTAAAAATGAATATGTTGTTTAATAAATGCATTGGACAAATGTTAAAACATCAGTTTAAAACATGGTTTACAGTCCCTGTATCTTCTAAAAATTAAAAAGATGAAAAACTACTCTAAAAAGAATATGGGGAACTCTTCTAAAAAGAATTATAATCTCTAATTATTATATTGCTGGGTGAAGGAGCCTAAAGTGTAAGGTGTGTTTCTGATGTGAACATGTAAGAAAATATGCAAAACTGAGAAAGGCTAACCACAGTGCGTGCACTGAGGTTGTTCCTTCCTGTAAAGTAGAAACCAGTGAATGAGGAACGTGATACTTACCTGTACACCCAGCCGTATCACACTACACAGATTATTCACTGGGTAGCCCTCATGACGAAACCTGTATTGAGAGGCCACTTTTGCCTTAAAAACTGCTTCAAATAGCACGACATGCTACAAATTATTACTATCGTAACAAGCTGACGATACAGCTCAGACAAAGGCGTTATTCAAGTCGCGCCACACCACCGTTACGTAGGATTCTTTGTCACAAATCAAACCAAGGCACAAAACAATACCAATACATGAAAAAAGGTGACAATCGTGGTCTCATTATGACGTAATACCGAACTTGTGCGCGAAGGTAATTCAAAGAAATGAATGTGGCGCTTGCTTCCGCAGAGAACACCGTGTACCATACTAGCAATACATGCAAAAAAGCGCTCGAGTGCTCGCACATATATTGATGACAACACTACCTGTGTAGTGTAACGTGTTCTTTCAAGCATATTATGCACTCAAACTGTATTCGCCGCCGGGTAAAATGCAAGTGTGCTCGATTGAACGTCGGAAGAGCGATCAAGTAACCTGCATCCAGTGCTCGTTTTCGGCAAAAAACACTTCATAATGGTCAACTAAATATACAGAATGAACGGCTATTTATTCCTCGATAAAGAGTGACTCACCTGTATAAATTTAGGCCCTGTAACCTTGCCAGTACGGTTGGTATGACCGTAATTGCAAGAAGTTGCCATGATCGCTGCGGCGACTGTTGTGGGCACCGTAAGATGGCGGCCGGTTTCTTCACGGTCGCGCTCCCTATCCGCGATCCAGCCTTTTACAATCGAGATCAGTGATACAAACGGTGTGTTCAGCCACTCGGAGTTTCGGAATATACAGATCGGTTTTGTAGTTCAGCGTCATGCGTGTGCGTGCATGGTTGTCCTACTTCCCTCATCTTACATGCGCATCCGTAGGATCTCTGCACTGCCGAGCCTTCAAGCCTCCAGCATTTTTTTCGTCTAGACGACACCATCTACGTCACCGCGACATATCACGCGAACATTCACTCAACTTATAGACCTATCGTGCCTCAGAATACCTTGTTTCTATAAGCAAACTGAATGTTGGTTAGTTAGGCACACTTTAGCCCGCCAATTTTAGTCAAATCTTTTATTTTTGTATGTCTCAAATTTTGCAACCATGTCCTTTTTTTTTTTTTTTTGCGCTATTTCATAAACACGATTGTACATTCGGTCTACTAGAACGAGCCTCGAATTCTTCTGGGAGTCAGTATGGAAACACATGAGGATATACAGGTTGTCCTTTGTTAGGTGCCACAGTTGTTATTAAAAATTTATGAGAGCCCAGGACGTGCCGTTTGGGCGCTTAACATACCTGGCCTCTCGGACATCTTTCCTAGCCGGTCGCATCAGTGTTCGATGGCTAACTGAAATGGTATACTTAATTAGCTTCACTAATTTTCAAAGATAAGAGATCGACCGAATGACAGCATCGAATCTCTTGGAGTCATTGTACATTCTCTATGACCGACGCATTGGTGTCTATAATTATTAGCCTATCCTCGATAAACTTGGTTTGACAACCCTAGCACATCGTAGAACCTCAGATATCACATTTTCTAATACAAAGTAGTGTCTCGTCTTAAGCTGTCGTTGGTCTATTTTCTGCCGTTCATTTTTGTTCTTTCTTGTGTTTTCATCCTTCCTTCATCATCTTCACATAATGTTCCACGTGCAGTGGGGTAGGGTGCGCACCCCCGCGGTGAAACAGCCCATCTCATCGTCATCATTTATTGTTGTTTTTGTTGTGCCGTTCACTCCGACCACACCTTTATTTTATGTTTTGTTTGATTTCTCACAGTTTAGCAGATACCAAGAGACTTCGTAACAGCCATAATGTACACACGTTTGCTCTTTATAACCTCAACGACGTTAGTTCTCCTAACAGCTGTCAGGTTTTTAGCTTTTTCCTATACCCTTACCACGTGAAGTAACACACAAATCTTTGCTCCTCGTATTGTTACTTCTTATTTGTCTTCTTTATCTGTTGTAGTCTCTTCTGCGGCGAGCCATTTCCCAAACCTGTGGTTGCGCGTGGCGTTGAACGTAGGCTTCGCCGCTACGCGTTCGTGCGGCGATTGAAGGCTCCTTTACATGTTCAAAATTTGGAACCCGAATGGAACCTTGAAGATGCCACTATTCATGCCCAAAAAAATGCACAAAAGTTTTGTCTTGGCAGAGGCAACATGCCATTAGAGAACGAATGCAAAGCGCTGCCAGCAGAATATGTAGCACGCGCTTTTCGTTCCAAAATACACAGGCTCTATGGGAGCCGTTTTAGGTGAAGCCTGCTTTACGTTTTGTCCCTAATTCTTGGGCATGCGAAGGGCGTCTATGCAGTAGATTTTGCTGCATTAAATGCTAAACGTGACGCCTTCTCCAAAGTTAGACATTTTCTAGGCCAGTTCTTAAGCGGTCAACTCATACTCATACTGCTAACATATACGGTATGCGACTACGCACTGCAACTCACACATTACACACATTTAACACATTCATTGATCGACCTTCATATTATCAAAATTCAGGATTTTTATAACTATCGTCTTCCGAAGTCTTATCTCTGCACTCTTAAACATAATAACGTTGTAACATTACCGTTGTTTCGACTACAACAAAATACAACTCAGAGAACAAGACAAGCTCTGTCTTGGAAAGTTCCCCGTTCCCGCACCAACTATATGAAAGGCAGTCACTGCCTCATAATATCGCAACACTCTTGAATATATAAAAAAAACTATCAATATCGCAGAGGTTACTAGAAGTTCGTCGAGAGCCTTGTTCTGACGATTCAATGTTTCCCTTTGTTATATCTTGAATCCAGGATACTTTCTGGTTTACGTCCTTACTGTAGTTACCGTGTTCATATCTTTCTTTGCTGCATCTGAACCGGGTTCCTAAGGGGCCGTGCCCTCGTCAAGCGGCATTTGTGTTGCTTGTGGGCCGCCTCCTGTATTAAGACATTGTAATGGAAATGAAGTGAAATTGAATTGAATTGTCTTGACGGGAGAACAGTGAAAAGGTATGGAGGCAAGCTGCGGTTCCTGTGCTCTGACAGCACTGGACTTTCTCTCAAGGCAAGGTTGCAGTCTTTTCAGGGAACGGAGGGCTTTCAAACTCTTTCTCCACTAACAACCCTTCATCTGTGAAGAGTTACACGATCAGCACTGAGAATATAAAAATCACGCGACTCTCTTTTTACCCGTGGTGCTGCTGGTGGAATCTGTGCCTTTTGTTGGCGCAAGACCGATAGCGATACCTCCGCATAATAGCGACATGGACTGACTCAAATTATCGCCTGGCTAGTTTTGGACAACCCAGAGCATGGGTGGTGTTGCCCCAGCATATAGCAGCGCGGTGATCGTCAAGCCCGCCGACGCGCCTCCATCGTGAGTGCACGTGCGGCCGGATGTCAGCATGCCGAATGAAAAAAAAAAAAAAATACCCCGCTTATGAAAAAGTACCTTTTTACTTCTTGACATCTTTTATATCAAACTCCGCCCTACTATCTCCATACCTTTTGACTGTTCTCCGTTGGATGTTTCATTTCCAAAACTGGCCTAGAAAACGACGCCCTTCAAGACATGCCTTTTTCATATATGGGTTGTCGTCATTACGCTCAATTGTTTGTACTACTTTCCTCCTTGCCTACAAACTATTTTAAAAAGGTCGCAAACAGATGAGAAGTAGTTGTGCAACATGAGCTCATTTGACGGTTGAAAAGCAGTAACTGGAGGATGAAATGACTTTTGCCACATTAGCATTACATTATCTCGCTCTGTGTCATAAACCTGCCCAGTTGGAGAAGTCCTCCTTATGGACTTCCTCCTTCGTAGTACTGTTTTCGTGTTTTCCTCGTAGACTTTGACCCCGCGTAATTTGAGAGTGGTTCAATATTTTCCAGTAGGGCTTCGGGAAATGCCGACCGATAGCACAGGGTATATCCATGATAATTTTTGTGAACCAAACTACCGGAGGTGGAGCACGACCTCTGGGCGTGGAGTGACCCAGGGTGGGGGTGGGGGGGGATATGTTTAATGCAAAGTAAGAAAAAAGGGAAGGGAAAGGTTAGCCACGGTGTGGGCTTACTATTCCCTAATGCTTTCAAGCAAACAGAAGAAAACAGCTGGGATACAGAAAATTATCAAAAAATACAGAAGGAACAGCTCCTTCACTAATCGTTGCGCATAGGACGCATCAGAGAATGCCCAGGAGTTTAGATTCCCGAAGGAATCGTGTCAGCGCAGACGTGACTTCAGCGTGCTGGGTAGGGCCAAGTAGCACCGCGAGGGAAAGCTCTTGGTAGCCTAGATGAGCAAGGCGGCGCCGGAGACTCGATCGGTGGTCTTCGTACCGCTGGCAGGCAATGAGAATGTGTGGCACATCGGCTTCTACGTTGCACGTTGGGCAAAGAGGTGATGGGTGCTGATTCATCTTAAATAGGAGGAGAGGAGTTCGGGCCACATTCAGCCGCAGCCGATGAAGCAGCGATTCCTCGATGCGCGGGATGCGGCCAGGCACAGCATATGTCATTAAAGGGTCAATGGATTTAAGGAAGGCATTGGTTCGTATAGCTTCCTGCTGAAAGAGCTGTGTGCGGTTGGCAGTGAAGCGGCGGATTTTCAGCTGGCACATAGAGTGCGCAAGGGGAAAGACAGTTGGTTGCTCAGCGTCGTGGGCTTGCCGAGCAAGAGCGTCAGCACGATCATTGCCTGAAATTCCGACATGGCTCGGAATCCATTGGAACACCACTTCGTGTCCCAGTGATACAAGTTCAGAGTGCAGGGCGATGATCATGGTGTAGGTGTCACTGATGACTGCGGCAGAGTAAGAGGCCAGCGCCTCCAGAGCCACTTTACTGTCGGTGAGGACCGACCAGGCCCTGGGCGCACACGAGGAGACATGTCTCAAAGCGGCCAGTAGTGCAAATGCCTCGGCCTCAGCAGATGACATAAGAGGGAGCTTGAAGCCGTGCTCAGCTCCATCCTCTGGGATGCAGAAGGCAGCAGACGACCCAACTAGAGAGACTGAAGCATCGGTGTATATTTGGGTTCGATGCCGGTGGTGACTGTAGATGTGGAACAAGGTCAGTTGGCAGGCCACAACTGTTGGCACAACCTTCTTTTTCCTAAGGCCCGGAATTGACGTTTGCACAGTGGGGTAGTGAAGTGTCCACATGGGTGGCGCAAAGGAGGTCCGGGCGGAAGTTGAGGGGATGTTGCTTCGTAAACGGCAAACAGCTTGACCGAATGCAGATGCGGGATAACGTTGCGCAATGCCACAGAGGTAATGGGCTGGATGGCGGGCAAGATAACGTGTGTACGCGTGTAAGGCGACACTATCGCGAATAATAAGCACCGATGGCTCGCGTGCCTCCGCCAAAACAGAGAAGGTTTCCGTTGTCTTTGGCACTCCCAAACAGAGACGGATACTTCTGGCTTGAATATTGAGCAGCTCCCGCTCGTGAGAGTTGGAGAGCCCATAAAGGACAGGCAGGCTATAACGCATAACGCCAAGCAACAGGGAGCAGTGCACACGATGGAGGTCAGCACAGGACGGGCCCCATGTGGATCCACAGAGGTGCCGGAGCACATTACAGTAGATGCGGGCGCTAGCAGAAAGGGAGTTGATCTGCCGCGACCATGTCAGTCCCCTATCAATGATGATGCCTAGATACCGATAATGCGAGACGTAGTTCAGTCTAGAGCCAGCTAGCAGTAGGGGGTACTTGGTGAAGGAGCGACGCGTGAATGCCATAGCTACTGTCTTAGCCGGCGAGACCGACAACCCACGGTCAGCAAGATGCGCCACAAGAAGGTCTAAAGCATGTTGCAGACGACGCTGAATGGCATCACGGCGCGCTGCAGAGGTCCATATGCAAATGTCATCGGCATAGATCGTGATATTGGTATGCTTGGGTAGAAGAGAAGGGAGATGTGCCAGGATGACATTAAACAGGAGCGGGCTGAGGACGCTCCCCTGTGGAACCCCACGATGCACAAAGTAGTTGGCACTGTCACCATCTGCTGTGCGTACGAACAGAGACCTGTCAGAGAGGAAGGCTTGCAACCAGGTAAGGGTACAGCCACCCACACCAGCTTCCTGAAGCGACGCGACTACAACATTATGGAGAACACTGTCGTATGCTTTCGCTACATCCAGGAAGACAGCGGCCGTTAGGAGCCCATCAGACTTTGCTTGCTGGATGGAGGAGACGAGATCGATGACATTGTCAATCGCGGACCGCGCTTGCCGGAAACCAGCCATAGCTTCAGGAAAGAATCGGGTGCTCTCAAAATACCAGTTCAATCGTGCGGATACCATCCGTTCCATAACCTTCCCGAGACAGCTGGTGAGGGCAATTGGGCGGAAGGCATCAATGGCGTGTGGAGACTTGCCTGGCTTCAGGAGCGGCACTATCATTGCATTCTTCCATTCTGCTGGGAAAACATCATCCCGCCAACAATTATTGTAGAGCTGAAGGAGTGCGTGTCGGCCATGGAGGGGCAGATTTTGGAGGGCCTTGTACGTAATACAGTCAGGCCCAGGAGAGGTGTGAGGGGGTGATTTCCTTAGGGGAGCCTCCGACTCCATGAAGGAGAACGGAACATCCAGACATTGCTCCTGACCCAGGGGTTAATGTCAATGTCAGGTAGGAGCTTTTCTGAGTTCAACAAATTGATAGAATGGGGTACGGAAACGAACTTCAGGATCCTCAGTGTACCCGGGGATAATCTTTGGTAAGTGTTATTTTCGTTCACAATTATGGGGAGCAGATGATGGGGTTTGTGTTCTTCGATAGCAAGTTTGATGGAGAATGCGTCCAAATTAGTGTCCGAGATACAACTGATGGTGTAGAACTAAAGTGTAATGCGGTTTGTTTCGTTTGGCGAGGCTTAGGCTACCTTCAAATGGCTGCTTTTGAACAGTTGCAGAAATGTATGCGTAGTTGAAAGTCAGTTTCTATGAGACATGGAATTTGGAACACAATCTGTTTCGAGAAAAACTGCAGATGTAGTTTTTGCGCTGGTTTACCAAGCAAGAAGCTCTAGTTTTGGGGGGGGGGGGGGGTTGAGATCAAAAGCTGCGTCCACTTTGAACTTTTCGTAAACAGCCTGGACGGCCAGGTGTTATATCTAAGCGGGGCTCAAGTGACAATTTCGCGTACGGCTCGCTGCCAAGTGTACGGGTGGGGACTGATTTTGAGGGCTAATGTGAGCGAAGAGATACTGCAATGAGGGTTGAAAAGAATTTTTTTTTCTTTTTTTGGGGGGGGAGGGGAAGCGCGCCTGGTGTTGTTGCTATAACATCGAGGTTTGTGTTTCGAAGCAGGTACAAGGTTGTTTAGATTCTGAATGGTAGAGAGATCTGGTAATCAACCGAAGGGTCCAACTCGAACAACAACTTCAACAACAGATTCGTGATGAGGGCGACATGAAGTGTTTCGCCGCTGGAGTTACGGTAACGAATACACCATTACATGTGGGTTAATATGTGAGTGAGATGGGAATCATTAGATCAAGCTCACACAAGCGCACTTATCAGACTTAATTGAATTCCGTCAGGCACCGAAGTGTTACGCGTTGCTCGTTGTAGCTTCTTTTTGTATTCGCCGAAGGGAGGCTGGGGACATACAGCTGACCAAAACTGATGCGGTAGCAGGTGATGAACACAATGATGTCCGAATGACGAAAACAGTCACTGGCTCACTAACGCAACGCCTGTACTACTGAGACTCCTTACACAGATGTGACATTGAGAGGTGCTACTCATCAAACTGCATGTTAGCCCTATTGAGCAATCCTGGGGAATGAACAGTTAGTGTTAGTCCATGATGTCCCGATTAAACACAACAACAGTATAATATAGATTACACCATCCAAATACTGCTCCAACAACATTTCCAGACCATGAACGTTCACCGGCTATGTTCACGGGGATCTGTCAGGAGGACGAAGCTGCAGTCTCCTTTGTAGCATTAACTTTGAAAATCGTTCACTGACTAGAAGCGCCTGGGGACAGAAAACAGTTCTGCTGCGCTGGGAAAAGGTACCCGTTCTTAAAGCCCTCTACAAAAGAAACGACCGCTTTCAGCGAAGAAGTCAGTTCGCTGACTCGCTTATGTCGTTAAGACGGTAAGGTGAACAAGTTAGCAACCAATCTTCGGGGAACTGTCGAGACTCGTCAAAAAGGAGCCCCGAGGGTGGGCGAGTGAAACCGGCACAAGCAGAAATGCGAGGCGACTAAATTGACCAATGCGGTCGCACAGAAGGTGGAATGCAGAACTCAAGACGAAAAATAAGGTTACGTAGTAGTAGAGACGAGAAGGCCAACTACAATTGAAAAGTAAGGTATAAAGAGATTCTTCGTACCTCTGAAAGCTTTGTTGTGCGCCACCCATCAGTATCGGTGTTAAGAACCCGTAATACTGATGTACAGAGCCTAGAATCACCTATGTGGAGCCGTGGCATTTATCAGGCGAATACAAAGTGTGCTGGACACCCAAAATTGTAAGTTCCAGTTGGCAAGAGCTGCTGAGATGTAGAAAGTGAGATAAAGGGCGGCCGAATGGGCTTAAACGAGCACGGAAGAGCTAGAAAAAGTATAGCAGTATAGTACTTGTAGTCTAGAGTACTTGTTGTCTGTAGTCTAGGCTTCGGGTACATTGTAGACTACATTGTACACTTGTAGACTTCAGGTACATTTTCTACTGATGATGGAACACACACTACAGAACAAAGCGCTCGTGGTGCAGTATGAAGCAGGACACAGGCCAGTTCCCCAGTGAGTTCCATCCCATTGTGGTGCTGCGCCGAATGAACAGGTACAAAGAAAAGGTATAGTATCTCGCGCATTACATAAGCCTAGTGATGAAGTTGAGTGTTCCAGGGCCTCACTTATTATTTTTCTCCTATATTCTAGAAAGCAGTGGCATCAGTTTTCATAATGAGTGATGATTACTTTATGTAATTTACTCATAACATTGTTGTTACTATATCTTTTTGTTGTTGTTGTTGTTGTTCTAATACTTTTATTTAATTTTTACTTGTACATCTTCCGAAACGTCGCACTTTCTGTTTTAAGTGTACACCAGTGTATATTTTTAGACGTCCATTAAAGAATGTGCTTCCCTGGTGTCTGGACTATTTTAAAATTTTGACATATAATTGAGCCGAAACCACGCCGGTCGGGATCGCATAACACAGCGTTCATTCCACGTCAGAGCGCCGACGGCCACGTGCTTTGGAGAGATGGAGATCGTTGGAGGAGGTGCTGATCTGCTGGCCCGATCAACCGCTTTGCTGCCCAGATATGCCTCCGACGAGGACGGTGATGCGCTCCTAAGGGGCACTGTTTTCGTTTCGGCTCATTTGCGTCGCAAAATTTGGCCTCGTTTCAGGATTTTTAAAAGATAGAATGGCTTTCAACAATACTACTTGTCTCCTAGTCTGCTGTCTCGCTTTTGCCCGAAATTCTGTAATTTAAAGAGTTAATTAATGGGTGATTCCATCTCAACTCAGGCAAAGTGGTCCGGGCACCATGAGTGATTTTTATTGAAAAAATATATATTGTAGCCTGACTCAGACTGAGAATGGGACAGCAAGTATTTTTTCTCTAGTCTCTGTAGTTCCCGAGAAAAAAAGACCTGGAAGAATATGGCAGGTCCGGCGCGCTTTCAGGCATAGCGATTTCGGCGTTCAATATCTGTCCAGCGAACGCGTTCACGGCTTTGAATTTTTTTCCACGCACTGTCAGCTATGTTGGCTTCTAGTGCTTGGATTCGGTTCCGGCGGGGATTTTATTATTTTGCAGCTAAAGATACGCAAAGTTGGTGGCGACGACGAAAATCGCTCATATTCTTGCGGCTATTGCGGCGCTTGTGTACATGCCAGTGAAACGAGAAAGGCATCTCCATGTAGCGGAGACTGAGCTCTATAATTTGATATCAAATTTAGGAGTCTAGGCCAGGTTGGTGTCACGCATGGAAGCGTCTACAACACGTGACATTTAAAAAAATGCGGTTTTTGAGCGCACATATCTAAAAAAAACCCACCTCGAAAATTCTTCAAACTTCGTAGGCACATGCTTCCGCACATGACGTTTGAGTGAACAGAAAGTTGAAGGTATTTTCCTTGCACAATAAAAGTTAGAGCGTGCCAAAGTGTCAGTGTACGACTGTGGTGCATGTAATGACCATGGAAGCGCTGCTAGAAGTTAACTGGTCGATAGTCACGGTTTTCTTGTGACAGCCGCCCGCGCTGTTCGTGCTGCTATTTGAGAACCCAAGGAGTCAAATATTCTCCTAGGACATTGAGAGGAGCACCACGGTTTCACAAGGACACTATAGAGAAATGTACACTGAGTGTATGTGTCACTGCTTGCCCGGTACGTGCATGAAAATTCGATGTTTACATCCAGCACTCTAGACCATGCCGGTAAAGATGAGTCACTATTTATTTACATTTGATTGATTACATTAGTAGTTGTGGCAAAGATAATCAGACTCGCGCACGTTACAATACTGTTCAGGCGTCAGAACGTTTGTCATCAACGCATCGTCCAGCGAAGATACACGGGCGAAGTTCCTTTGAAAATTTATCTTCTGTCTGTGCCTGTTCATGTAGTTCGCGCAGTCGGCACGCTCTTTACTTAATTTCATGTTCATGGCGAAGATACAGACGGCAAAGCGACGGCGAGTCGAAACAGTGTCAAAACACATCTGTTATAAACGAAATCACTGCTGGCAACAGCTAGAAGAACCACTCACTCTCGCAATGACTCCAAACTAACTTGGGTTTTGTACCTGAAGCCGGATACGGTGGCGGTAGTGCGGGTGGCGCTAGTCCTGTCCCTTCTATGTTGTTCCAGCCTCAGAACATCAGTTCCCTCCTGTTACTCCCCTCGCTGTTAATTAGCAGCGGCGGCGGCTCCTGTCACGGCAAAGTACTCGCCGACGGACACAGAAATCGTTGTATATGCTTCTATGCTAACTGAAGGACGTCTCCTTCGGTAGACTACAAGTACCACGCTCCGCTGTCTCACGAAAAACGTGAATATCGCACAGTGAACTTGTCGCAGCGCTTCCATGGTCATTACAGGCACCACAGTCCGACACTGAAACTTTGGCGCGCTCTAACTTTTATTGTGCAAGGAAAAACCTTCGAGTTTCTGTGCACTCAAATATCATATATGGAAGCATGTGCCTACGAAGTTTGAAGAACTTTCGAGGTGGGGTTTTTTAGATATGAGCGCTCAAAAACCGCATTTTTTTCAAATGTTCACGTGTTGTAGACGCCTGCATGCGTGACGGCAACCTAGCCAAGACCCCTAAATTTGATACCAAATTATACAGCGCAGTCTCCGCTAAATGGAGATGCCTTTCTCATTTCACTGGCATGTATACAAGTGCCACAATAGCCGCAAGAACATGAGCGATTTTCGTCGCCGCCATCAACTTTGTGTATTTTTATCTACAAAACAACAAAATCCCCGCCGGAACTGAACCCAAGCACCAGAAGCCGACATAACTGACAGTGCGTGTAAACAAATTCGAAGCCGTGAACGCGTTCGTTCGACATATATTGAACGCCAAAATCGCTATCCTTCAAAGTGCCCCGGACCTGCCATATTCTTCCGGATTTTTTTTTCTCGGGAACTACGGAAACTAGAGAAAAAAACTCTTGCTGTTCCCTTCTCAATCTGAGCCAGGCTACAACATATATTTTTTCAATAAAAATTACTGATGGTGCCCGGACCACCTTGCCTGAACTGAGATGGAATTACCCTAATGAATTTTAGGCAATTAGCCACTTTTTAGTTATATGCTTTCTTGGAGAGGATGTCCGCGCGGCCGTATGTCGCAACCGCAAAAATGACATCTATGCTCTCATAGCTTTTTATAAAATTATGTAAAGGTAAAATGAAAAAAGAAACGCCCTGTGTCAATGAAAGATGCAAACAACAGGAACGGATGTCATCCGTTGCGTCGTTCGTGATTTATTTGCGAAGCAACCTGCAATTTACGCTTTTCCTCTCCTTCTCAAGAAGGCCGACAATGCCTCGCGCGCTCTCATTGGTCTCCCCAAATGGCAACTGGCAACATCTCTGTCCAATAGTAGTAGTAGTAGTAGTAGTAGTAGTAGTAGTAGTGGTGGTGGTGGTGGTGGTGGTGGTAGTAGTAGTGGTGGTAGTGGTGGTGGTGGTGGTGGTGGTGACGAGACTGGCTCCAATCATCGCGGCACATCGTTTGAGGAGACCAATCCGAGGCTTCGTCGCATTGGCGGTCTTCTTGGGAAGGAGAGGGCGAGGGAAAGCGTACATTGCGGTTTCTAGTCACGAAGGACACGACGGATGAATCCCGTTCCTTTTATGTTGCTCTCAAAGTGACGGCACCCTTCATTCGTTTCATTTTTTTTTTTTTTCGTGTTAGCGCCGCCAAGCAACTGTGGCTATGAGACGTGGATAGATTGAGAGAGGGTAACAGGAAGGTGTGGAGGACAGGGGAGTTAGTATGCGCCCTGGGCCGACTTCAGGGGGAACTGTGCCGACATTCGTCTGGAAAGTCTTCGGAAGGCCCAGGAAAGACCTCGACAGCACAGCCGGTGGTAGGATTCGGAATCATCACCTTCCAGTCTTCAGCACGACCTTGGCTACCGCCAACGAGCGGACGCGTTAACCCGCTCGGCCATTCCGCTGTTTCATCCTTTATCTCGCGAGGGGAAATGTTTGCACTTTAGGGCCCCTTTACTCGATTGCTGCGGGAGGATGTGATACTTCCCTTTGTTCGAATTGCTTCCCTTTGTTGCTCCACTTTGTGGGCCTCGTGCATTGTTCTACTGCAGCGGTTGCGAACCCGCTGCGCGCTTGCGGCCAAGGTGGGCTGCAGTTGCGGCCTAGCGAACCGAGCGTGCGACAAAAATCCCGGTGTTTAGCTGGACGAATTCCTAAGGCAAAAGTGCGGTCTCTGTGGTGCCTTTCCCGCTCTTAAAATTAGAAAAAGGTGCTTCTCGTATTCTTTTACCGTAACTTTGTGAGCGCAACAAGCAAGCTTTCAGTACAGTTGCGCTCATTAAAGGTAAGAATTACAAAGGAGTGGTCAGCTTGTTATTCAGCAGCGATTAATAATTTCGGCAGGCTAGTCTGGACGTTTTTTAGAATCTGTTCAAATATCATCTGCGGTTCCTGGAAGAAAAAGTCGACAAGGGAGGTTGGGGGGGGGGGGGGGATAACATGTGGGCCTTGGAACTGTAAAGGTTCCCGAGCCCTGTTCTATTGTTACGATACACAATATTTCGTGAGGGGTGAAAGTGTTTTCGTGTGGTTTTGGTAGCGGTTCCGTACGTTGCTCGTTGATATCGTCTTGAAGAATTAGATCATTCGGTAGAACTAATGCTTCGAATAACTGTACAACAGCTGTTCAATGCGGCTGCAGTGTTGCAATACGCAACACTGTGTGCCAGCTTTCCAATAAACGATCGTAGCGATTGACGCCGGCCGGCGTGTTTCTCATCTGACGTCGTGTTTGAAGCTGCATCAATCGCATGAACGGGTCCTCCTTTACGCGGGAGAAATACGTTATTGTACTGCCCTATAACGAAGGGCCGTGCCTATAGTCGCGTTTATAACGGTTTATGGCTACGTTAAAATCCTCGCTCCTTTTGTCGCGGGAGTGCCACTCAAGCGATCATCTGTGAACGGTGATCCTTCCTTCTTGCATCGCAATGAGCAGAGACGCAATGAGCAGAGAAGTACATAACAGCTGTCACCTCACGAAAATACCATCCCTTAGTGTTATCCTCGGTAATATCCAGATAATAAAAATGAACTGAAAGAAACTAAGAGGAACGATCCGTACAAGTTGCACAGAAACATTTTCGAAACGGACAACCTTTGATGCAAAGGCTACCACGTTTCAGAGTATATAGTTATATGAACGTTGCCTACAATGTGAACTTCACGCACCTTGGCTGAAAGATTCACCAACTATAAATGACCATCTTGAAAACTGGAAACTTCGGGAATTGGCACGAATATCTAACCAGGCACATTCACAAGCGACAACCGGCTCCCGCAGAGGTTAATGATCGAGGCAGCAGAAAACGCCAGTAATCCAACGGCATCCTCCGGTATCCCTTCGACTTATTCCTTAGGTAGCGTAACAGGCCAGCACACGAAAAGGGACATCGGGGTAGGGAGAAAATGCGCTAATTGCTATTTCTCAGTCACTCGACTTTCCTGGCTCAAGGCCCTCGGAAGAAGATTTGTCCGGAGCAAATCACCGAGGAAAGTGCACAGCGATCTAGTCCATTTAGGCACCCGCCTAGATTGAAGCTCCACGGACGTCTCAACGCATCTCTCGGAATCTCGCCGCTTAACCGGGGCTCTGGTCTCCTTTCATGGAGGGGGGCAAAAGGGAGCCTGCTCTTCTTAGAGTGAGAACGCCGGGCAGTACTATTTTTGAAGTGTGATGCGGGAAAGTATTGCGCTCAGTGGTGGGTAAAGTACCTCAAATTGTACTCAAAGTAAAGTACCAAGTACATGGCATTTTTACTTGGAGTACAGTACTGAGTACTTAAATAGAAATGTACTTGAAGTAAAGTACCAAGTAGTCGGAAAGGTACGGCAAAGTACCGGTCATGTACGTCTTATAGGTAACACCGGCTATATATACTATTTTGTGTATCAACAATTACCAGGTACTTTATCGTTTCATATGCAGGAGTTTCAGAATATTACACCAGTTCCCAAGAAGGAAGTACCATTTTTCCTAACCGCACTTTTTTCTTCTGTCCCCCGTCGGAGTTTGGAACTGACACTGACCTTATTACGTCCTGCCTCCTGGGGGCAGTGTAACGCAGTTATTGACACCCTAAGATACAGGCACGGAGACTGCACTTAATTCACAAGAAACTAAACTATACTTGAAACTATTTTATTGCACATGCATCAGTGGTCGCACATATTATCGTGCTTATCGACGATACTGTACGTAGTCCGTCACTGACAAATAGTGATCTGAAGTTTTGAGGCAGTCATAAGAGACATTTCAAAGTAACGCAGCAGTACAATATACGGTGTTACGGAGAAACGCGCATAAAGCCGATATTTTCTGTTACGAAGGCTCCGCAAGAAGACATACGAAACGGTTAATCGGAAGGGTTTCTTCAGTTCAGTTGCAGCTACCACCCTGGGCACACAGTAAAGGAAAAACATGTGAATAAAAAAACGGACAAAAACTCAAGAACGATTGATAACTCACAATAATGTACCGGATGACTAGAACTGACAGCATATTTAAAGCACTCCCAAAGCTCCACCCAATGCCGCAAAGAGCGTAACATTAAAAGTTATCACAGAAACGCTATAACGTTATGTAAAGTGAAATGTGGACCACGTTTACTCGAGCATGCCACACAAGAACTCAGCGTTTGGTTTTTGCAGTAAGAGCATTTCGAAATTCTTGTCCTTTAGGCAAATCCGTCGTGACGTCTGCATTAATGCTGCTTTGGAGAAGAGCCGCTAACTGGAGCTGTCGAAGGAAGTACACAGTTGAGGTTCCGAAAAAGACGTTTAATATGAAGGAAGATGTACAACTGCGTGAGATCTCCTGGTGGCTCCTGTAGGTATTGCATGCACGCGAGAGTCACATAGTTGCTTTGGGGTGGGGAGGCAACCGTTGATGTGTCAACTTCAAAATCAAAAAACGTTCTTTTCTGCTCTGTCATTTGAGAAGATGTGGTCCTGGAAGAAGAGACGGCAACAGCATCCGATGTCTTAGGGTCCCCAGTGGCTCTTCTTTCATTGCACTGATGAACAGACTTGTAGCCCATTCCCGCTTTTCGTGGGGCAGCCAGAAAAGCTTAAGTTTTTGGATGAGAAATTGCTGCACACAAAAATTCGGGTTTTGCATGACCTGTAGGTGACGCATCTAAGCTCCAACATGGTGGACATAACCAGCTTGTCGCTTTCGATTTTGAGATTTCTGAACTACAATGTTGACTCTCGATGTGTTGAAGGCGAACGAGTATTAAACGCTGCTCATATACTTCTGGCAGGCCTAACCGAGTTGTCCAAAGAAAAGGCTATAGTTGTCGCGTATTATTTGCGAAGTTCCGGTGTGTTTAATCAATCACACCTCGTGAAGGTAAATTTCATATGCATGTTTACCGGTTGCGAGGCCGAAATAGCAAGCAGCGAGTGTCCTGCGCTGCAGGAATGCCAGAGACATGCAAGCACACCGCATCTGTGTTGATGCTCTCATACAGATAAGGTCTTCTAAGTGTGTAGCGCGTGTACGAATGTAGTTTAGAATATACAGGGTAATGTCGTGACATCCGTGTGTCACTGGTGCACATGTTTTCGGGAAACCTTAATGTAACGTCGCATTCTTTCTCATTTTTGCTCAAGTGATTTGACGCGCTGGTTCAAATGCACAGTTACAGTACCGACTTGGAATACGTTTTCGCGCTATCCCTTGCGCTTTCTTACAGAAGAAGTGCAGTCTCTTGCACGAAAGTTCTTGTTCGAATAAATTTAAGTTGCTCCTAACCGTTTTTCATGTTACGTGTGTGATATTATGGCTACTCAAGTTTGAAACAAACTTGTTCTGTTTAGCCTAGACAAGGTATTGCTTCCCTGCCTGACGTGTGCTACAAAGAAGTGTGCTTCAGAAAAAAAGAAAGAAAGAACGTTCATCAGATATGTAGGCAGTACCACTCCAAGAGCTCTGCCACACACACACACAAGCATTGCTGATGTAACATGTTTGCTGATTTTGAGTCGTTCAATCAATCTCTTCCGAAGATGCGTCCAAATAGGCTCACTCTGGGATCCAACAGTCTTGTGATAGCATTGAAAGTTGAGTCCCATCTTTCTCGACAGGTGGTTTTAGTGACAGGTTCACGAGTTCCTCGATGTTGTCCGATGCAAGGGTGCTGTGATTATATAGCTACCAAGCCTGGAACATTTAGCCATCGCAGATCGATAAAGTTTTCTAAATGCACTTTTGACGGCCTGAAGAAATTTCTTGATGTCTATGGTTGCTACCAGGTTCAGCGTGTGCACAGCGCAACGAATATGCTGCGGGAGCACCACGACGTCCTCGCCAAGAGAAGAGAGCGCAGAGTCTGTATCCATGAATGCCACGTCTTCCTCGTAATCACCTTCGAGTTCAGAAGTTTACTCCTCACAGTCCTCCACATTGGGTTCACTCTCTTTCTCGTATGAGCATTCTCGAAAAGACTTCACAAAATTGGATGCGTTGTCTGCGACTCTGTAAACTATCTTCTCGTAGTGATAACGCCAACAAATTCGTGGTTTATCTGGGCAGCATATCGGCTATCCTATTGTTAGTGTGCGAAATCTTTATGCGTCGACATGCAGTTGCGCACGATTTCCTTTTCATGTGCTCAGATAGCCAGTGTGCCGTGACACCCAGGAAGGTTTTGTGGTTTGTACACCACATATCCGCCGTAGTATACAGACCGTGGCTGTCTCCTCAATGCTCAATTTTATGTCCAGTATCATCCTTTCGTATTGTTTTTCTATTCCTGAGGAGAGTGTCTTCCCAGTCATGATGATGCGCGGAAGGGCAGATACCGATCACGAGCTGTTTGAAGTAGTCCTGCTCTACTATGGACAACGGAAGTATCCTCTTGACGACGAACGATGTGACTAGCTCATTTACGTCTCTCTGGCGGCACTTTTTGGAGGGCTGCATGGAATCTTGATGCTTGGGTTGCGATCCGTCTATACGATGCCTCTTTTCAGAAGCGCAGCGTACGTGTGCGTCGGGGTGAAGCCTCTGCAAAAACGCAGTTACGTGATTGCATGTACGTGCAGCACGACACGGCAATGGGAGCCGAAGAAGACGCAAGGTCTATAATTTTTGATAAGTGTACCACATGTTACAGCGCATGCCAAACATCACAATGCCCTCTTCAGATTCCACGCCACGAATGCGGTATAGAAGTACCAAAGTAACATGACGCGAGACTCGCTGCTTCGGGCGGCAGAACCGCACTCAGGCAGTTCCTAGGCGCACAGCGACTGCCATGTTTACAAAGAGATCTAACTACGCTTATTTCTGGACACGAATAGTCGTAGATCTCTACTTGAACAAGGAAACACGGACCGTTTGCCTTTCGGTGTTTTGTAAGGTTAGAAGTGGCCCCGAACCAGTGACGTAGCCACGGGGGGGCTAGGAGGGGCCCGAGCCCCCCCCCCCCCTACCTGCCAGTGACCGACCCACGCAAAACGTGCCAATCCGAGGAGAAAATAATATATGGGGGGGGGGGGACCAGTGTGACGATCGCGAAAGTTCTTACAGTTCATGGCGTCTGTCTAAGCGACACACTTGAATGGTTTCCAAAGTATGAGCTTTTCAAAAATCCTTCCAATCTCGTGACACCACTTCATTGGACATCACAGTATAATCGTATTGTGGATGTCCAAATCAAATGTTTTCGTTTTTTTTTTTTTTTCAACTACATGCTGCGGTGTGCACAAGTATTGTGTGTTGTCGCACCCAGGATCAGCGGGGGGGGGGGGTTCGTATAGAGCCCCCCCCCCCCCCTTGGAGGTCTGGCTACGCCACTGCTCCGAACTGACTGTATAGAGGAGACTTGGCTAGCGCACACAGCTTGCACCTGGCAGTAAACTTCGTCCCACCAGGAACCAGCGCTAACAAGTTCGGAAAACCAGCGAGAATTTTGCGTAGCTTCGGCGGCGAATATCCCATCGTGAAGTTTATGCGAGCAGCGTCTCTTGCACGCAGCGATTAACCGTTGGAAACCAAGGCGCCTTCGAAGCTGTCTTTCCGCCGCCGGATTGGCTTCGAGCTTCCACTCAGTGTTTCCTGACGTTGTATGTGTCACCACTGTGTGACAGCTGCATTTCGTGACATTTGATTTCGCCCTTTTCCTCTCGGAAGAGGGAAGTGATACGATACTGAGAATTCGTCGTCCTAAGCAAACGAAACTGTGCGATTTTTTGTTCTTTTCTTATGGCGAGAAAAGTACCTAAGTACTTCGAGGCCTTTGGGTGCCAACGAGCGAGACGTCTTTCAGAGACGTAGTGTTGGAGACACGGTTAGCTAAAGCCGCTTGTCAGTACTTCGCCGTCCCGTATTTCTTCTGTTGCGCTTGAAAGTGTCTTGTCAATATCGTATTTGAAAGTGAACCATGTGCTGCACGTGTTTATTACTCTAAAGAAATAGTCTTGCAGCACCTAGAAATTTCAGATGAGATAAACCACGGAGCTGATTTTAGACAACCCTGTGCCCTACAGTAAGTTACGTATCAACGGACAACCTGCGTTTTCAGTATGGTATGGCAACGTCATGCATGGAACCGCAGCCAAAGCATCATGGCCATGGTAACCGCCGTCATATCAGATTACTGTCAGTAGCCGCACTAATGTGCTGGGTACCTTGCGTTGCTACCTCGAGGATGGGACAAGTCGCAATGCTTGACCACATCGCATTGCAGACAAGGAAATGGAATCTCAGAATAGTAAGTCAGGAAATGATGTGTAATGGTAGATTATATCCCTGAACTATAAAAGAGGAGAGTAACAGCTGTTGTCTATGCAGCTTTACGCTCCCTAAGAGTAACGGGAACCTTGGTAGGATAACGTGAGTCTCGGAAGAGTCAGGCGGAGTGATCAGAGTAAAGAGGAGCAGAAAAAAGTAGAAAGAGACTAAAAGTCATAGTTACACTTCATTTACTCTTTTTTTCTTAGAGTGCATATGCTTTAGCGTTGAAGTATTCGAGACATACACGTCCCTTCGTGGGAAGGGGTAGTGTTTGACGTCTCGGATTTGGGAGCATGCAAGAGGCGATGTGTTGCCCTGAAGGGTATGCGGGCAAACCATTGAGACTCCTATCAGGCAGCAAGATCCGTGCCGAAAGCCGTAGCGAGAGGGGGCGCATAAAATATTAATAACCCTTTATGAGGTTAAAGCAACAATAAGAAAAAAAAAACCCAGTAAATTCTGTCGTTCCCGTAGAGCATTCCTTCGCATCTGTACCCAGTCAACACAGATGGTTGACAGAATGTAAAATTGAATATTGAATATCGTTGCACTATATGTGAAAGCGAATCGGGAACGTAGATTTCACGAAGATCGTACGTAAAATTTCAACATGCGAATTGTAATAAAAGGATACAACGCAGATTTGACACTCATATACCAGCAGTGGAATGGGGCACGTTGTGACAGCGTTGATACTTCTGCTGGAATTTAACGTCACCGCAAACGTAAAATGAACAACGTTGTTTCTGCACCAGCTTTACTTCACGATTTCACATGAAAAGTGTATACTAGCACTAATCACACTGATTTATCACACGTAAAACAACAACATTTTTCACACATTGTTTTAACGTCGATTACATGAGAAGCTAAATGTCCATCAATGCTTCGATAAAAGTTCAACTGTGGGCGACTGGCTATAACGACGTATATGGAGATCACCATGTCTTTTCCGATTTGTCTGTACCTGTCATTGCGTGCTTCCCAGCTTATGAACTTGTTAGATGTAAACAAAACAACAACTATTTCCCCCTGTCCATTATAAATTCTACCACACAAAGCGAGAAAAGGGAATTCCCTTCCCACCCCGGAGCGCTGCTATAATGGCGATGACGACTTCGGTGACCTCGTACCTTCGCCTGTATGAAGCTACTGTTAAGAAATACGAACATGTGTTTAAGCCCAATGACCTATCGTATGGAATTCAGTATTTTGATACATGAACTCTCTTCTCAAGGTACATATTGAGAATGAATGCTGTTTTATTTCATTTTCGGGTTCAAATCCAATCCAATCCAATCGAATCCAATCCAATCCCCTTCACCATCCAATCGAAGTTCGTTCATTTCAAACGGAGGAAGAGGAAGCCGCGCCGGACGCCATCCGCCATGCTCCTCAGATCGCAACCGGCAGTTCCCTGATGTTCGCGTTTCAAGTTTATTTCGCTATTGCTGCTGCTCCTTTCTTTTTTCTTGGCTGGCTTTGGTTTTGAACCGAGCTGTGCTTGTAGGATAACGTCTGTGATATTGATAAGTACAGGTTTTGCTCACACTGCTGGGATATACGAGATTGCCGACAAACAGCTTTCTCTAAGGCAGCTAACGAAGAGATTACCGCCGCTGGTCGCAAGTCCATCGTGTGTGACTAATTCTTAGAAAGCGCAGGTACCTACATGTTCAGTTTGAGTTAAGGAGTACAGAGAGTCATCCAAAAAAAATTCAGATTAAGACGTCTGATGAAAGTTTGTGTGTCATTTTACCGAATAGCGCGAAAGGTTTTGGTGTGTGCAGTTTGTTTCACAGAAAAAAAAAAAACACATAAACATGGCTCCGCGCGTTCACCCTTAACTCGCCACTAACGAGGAAGAGAACCGTCACCGGTGACGTTAAAGGGGCAACGCGTTCTGGTTCGGTGGTCAGTGGGGGTCAGCGCCCTGTCCCTTTGCCGTCAAAACCAGTTTTGCCAGTTCCCCCGGATAATTGGGGGTTGAAGGAACGGCCGAATCATCACCGAGTCAGGAGCAATGCTTTTTCAGAACCCCGGACAGCCGAGTAGCAGATGACAGCAGAGTAGCAGACATTTCTGTGGACCAATCAGCGAGCGTGGCCCCTGTAGCGTCAGCGCGAGATCACAGGCATATCACAGGCTGGTACTGCTCTCTACAGCTGTTGCGCATGGTCGCTTTTTGCGGCGTACTTTAAATTCAATTTCTGCGATAATTATGACTCTGGGGTGAATTAATTCTTATGGTGCATCTTACTGGTCTGCTTAGCAGTCTTGCAAAAAAGAAAACAGAGTCTTACAAATGGCTTCTGTGCTACTTTAATAATTCTATTTACATTTGTAAAGCGTACAAATAGGGCCACTAGTACGCGGTACGTTCCCGCTAGGGTTGCTACGTGGCCGGTATTTCACCGGCACAGTTGGTCATTTGCTTCTCTTGCCGGTTGCCGGTTGAAAGGCAACACCGGCAGCGTTTTGCCGGTATTTTGCAGCAGAAGAAATTTCATTGGGAAATTCCGTCAAAATTACTGGGTGTCAGGACAAGATTTTTGACGTTTTCTAGTTACCACAAACTCTTTTCTGTGCATATTCAGCCACGCGGAGTCACAACCGAAGCGCGGACAGTGTAGTTTATGTGCACACTGCTAAATACTCGATGCCGCCTCTTGAAGAGTTTACCTCCCCCTCTCCCTACTTCTATACTTCTCTCGTCCAATCTCAAAGATCCTCCTCTCCCCTTCTTCCTCACTTACTCAGCCGGTATCTGGTTCCCAAAAGGGGAGACCGTTTCAGGCACCCATTCCGGGTACAGAGGGAGTGAGGAGGCGGAGGAGAGTGGAAAGGGCACGATTTTGTCCTCTCTCCCAGGCGCTGTGAGCTTGATGGATGCTGGGTGCGGCGTAGTGATAGGCAATCCAGTTCACTTTGGTGAACTCATTGATTCTGTTCCGTTCACTGAATCGTTCAAAGGAATCGTTCATTCCTTCACCTCTCTGTGACGTCGTAACATCATGTAACCACCTCCAACGACGAGGTCTGCGGCCAGCCCGCTAAAGGAGAGAGATTTCTACGGCGCGCGAAGTGGCCGCCTTTCGGAATACGTCAGTAGTATAAAGCCTCGTCCAGGTGCAGGCAAACTCCGCCAGGCGGTGCCCCCGTCGCGTCAGGACCGACTTCACTGGCGAATTTTTATCCAGCGCGCGGTGGGTGGCGCGTGTGCGGAGGGCTGCGCGTGAGCATACCGTCGCGCATTTTTCAGGCTGGGCCGAATTCTTTGCGATTTTTTCCCGCGTGCGGTGGGTGACGCGTGGACGGTGCATGCTGGCAACCCCGCCAAGCGGTGCCACCGTCGCGTATTTTCTGTCTGGACAGACTTCTTTGGTGATTTTTGCGCGTGGGTCGACTTTGTTCACAAAGTTTTTCCGTGCGCAGTGGGTGGCACATGGGCAGCTTACATGCAAGTATGAACATGCACGCAGGCAACGCCGCCAACCGGTGCCACCATCGCACCTGGGCCGACTTTACTCGCGAATTTTTTCGTCGCACGGTGGGTGGTGCGTGAGCGGGTTACATGCAAGTATACACATGCAAAGGGCAGTCAAAGGCAAAAGTACAAGTGGAAATATATTTATTAATGCCAATGGTGCTGAGAATTGTAATGCCAATCTGTGAAGGGAAAAAATCCAGCCAAAAACCTTCAGGGTTTGAAGCACAAGAAACACAAGACAGTACAATTCATATAATAACAAACATACTTACTCATTACTGGTATGATGCAATAGCATTGAAGAGGTATCACACAGAAAGAATCAAACAGAATGCATATAATATTTTTTATTATTGGTAATCATACACACAAGTTTTCAATGAATCTGTATCACAGGACGCGACTTTTAATCAAAGAAGATATTCTTAATATGATAACAATAAAAATTACAAGTTTTATTTTTAAAAATCTAAGATTCTCATATGTGAGCACCATCATTGCAACACTATCAATTTTTAATTTCAATTAAATCAAGTTGTAATAGATGTAAGTATTTAATTGTGCACATAGAGGGACGATACAAACACTAGAGGAATTAAAATCTATATCAATGGACACCACATTTAGTTAAAGAAGATATTCTTAATCAATACGATTACAATAAAAAATACTAGTTTTATTATAAAAAGTCTGAGACATGATCATTACCATTGAGACGCTAACAATTTTCACATTACCATATAGCGAGGACTTTCTTATTAAGTGATGTAAGGAATTTCGAGGAACACTTCCAGGAGAAGTCTTGGAAAGTTGAGAATACCACACATAAGCAAATGTTTAATTAAAACTTGACGTGTTCCAATTTAGGAACTTCGTTGGAGAAAGTGTAATTTTCACAATATGCAAGCTTTAGCTAGCTGACTTGACACAGAAGAAGGTTGAGAAGTCTTTCACAATGACAGATAACTTAATCGAAGAGTGACATTTTCTCGGGGGGGGGGGGCAGGTCGAAATTTTGCGTCCCTCCTCCGTATTCTTGCTGCCCAAAAGGTGTCGGTTTGGCGCCCCTTTAGGCGTGCTCAGGGGAGTACCTTCCTTACATCCTAGAGAAGACCGAAAAAAATTACCGGTTCAACTATTTGGTTACCGGTAACCGGAAATATTAAAACGCCGAATCCCGTAACCGCTTTCAGAGTTCTGACACTGAAGCGCAACCATAACTGAACAGATATCGTTACCGCTTCAGTCCCTGGTCTGAACTGTTCATTCAGGGACGACATATCACTACTGCAATGTGCTGGCCCGGGAGCCCTGTCACGGTTGCTATCACCATTAGTATAAAGTTCCTATTTCCAAATACTCAAGTTACAATTAGTGGACCTAGGTACTTCCAGAAACTAACAAAATTTCTTTTATGCATAATGTGCGAGGAATTTAGAGTTGCGCTGGACGTGAAGTTTTCTTCCTGTCCCGTACGCTGTGATAATAAATCATGATTATGAGAGTGGGCAACACTACTATTAATGGGAGGCGTAATAATTTACTACTTCATACAGATGCCTGAGTAACTCAGGAGTAACCAAACTGCATTCTATATGGAACCGTAAATGTAACGAAGTTGAATTTAACAATCCCTGTAAAAGCTACATCTGTTCAGGTAACTTGTACAACTGTTGTTATCACATTGACCTATTTTCATTGGAAAACATGAATTGATAAGTAGAATTAATAGGACAGCGGAACAGTGGTTTATCAAGAATACCGAGCACTGGGGGGGGAGGGGGGAGGTGTTGCAAAAAAATGGTGGATCCTAATTACAGTTGCGCCATAACAGCTTTACGTATCATTACCGCCATGTGTCTACGGCTGAAATAGCAAGCCCCGGAGTAGGGGGAATAGTTAGGGGTCTCCAAATACTTGGGTTGTAGGGGGTCTAGATAAATCACTGCAGCGGAGTACCCCTGATATTACTGAAAGCCAGATGTTGACAAAGTTCGATAGAAAATTTCAAATATACATCAAATTACTGGAACAAGGACATGGTAGGTGAGCCTCATTTCAGTAGCCTTTGATCCAGCACAGCCCTGTGACGTCCAGTGCTCTCGTCTTTGTACATATCTTTTTAGTAAGTTCAGTTAAGTTCTAGTAAGTTATACTGTAAAAGTGGTATGAAACTCGCCATAATAATTTTTCTGTCGGGACGCACGTATCGCGCTTCCTTAGTTTGAAACAATACGCCCATACTGCAGAGGTCAATTAGGAAGTTTTTGGGAAATGGTGCGGTGCATACGACCGGCGCGTGGTCCAGTGGCAAGGAACCGACCGGAGACTCGCCAAAAAGTTTTCAGGAACCAATGGGGAACCGAAGGGGAACAACTGCCGCAATACGTGTGGCGCCATCTCTAGTTAAAGGGACTATGAAATTTCCCGAACCCCCATACTTTTTTTCGATGGAAACTGTTCTTCCTGCAGAGAAACTAATACGCCACAAACTTTTCCCGGACGAAATCGCTCCACTCTGCGAGGAGCGCGCGCTGGAAATGTCTCTTCCGCGTTCCTCCTCTCCCGCGCATATTTCCCTGCCGATGGTGTAACTGTACGGACCGCACTTCGGTTCCCCGTTACGTCACCGGTGTTGCAGAATGGCAAGGAATGCCGCGAGCTCGCGCTGTGGCTGCCGCCACTGCCGATCACGCGAAAGCTGCTGTCATGGAGATTTCCACTCCCGATGAACGCATACGCGGGATCCTACGGCGCATGCTCCTGGCGGGATGGCGGGATTCCTCGGCTCGGCGACACTTCACGATGACGTGTTGCTGAGCCGGCCGTGGTCGCGTCAAGTTGCCCGTTGTGTCTCCGCTCGGCAGCTCGCCACGGCGCGGCGCTAGCTGTCCTCCCTTCGCCGCTCCGTTTAAATTCGCTCCCGAGAAATCCGCTCGCGCGACGAAAGTAAAATTTCGGTTCTAGACTCAGAAAAATGTCTTCTTTCGAACGAAACGAAGAAAAAAAATCGTTTCATAGTCCCTTTAAGAACAGAAGAAAAACATTTTTCCGATGCACTGTAAATATTCTTTCACAGAACAATAGGCGTTTTAGTTGGCCACTTGTGCTCCTCCGACTTTGACTCAGCTTTCTGCACAGTGCGCATGCGTAAGCTGAGTCTGAGATCTCTATAGTCTACAAGAAATATCGGAATCCCACTCATTCCGAATTTGTCGGACTTCTTTCGTGCGCGCTTTCGCGCCCCCACTCAGCTGAAGCATGCGCAGAACGTGCGCTTACAAACAAGATGGCTGACAACCAGAGAAACAACATCGTTGCTCACGGCGTGCACTGTGAACGATTTTGGTCTGGAACTTCCCGAAATCATGGCTCGGCGGCAACCACTGGGACAGTAGTGGTTGTTCTGAAGTACACCTGACTGTTGACAAGCCGTAGTGCACTTAACACCGTGTGTGACTTCCACCGTCTGGACGCCTAAGCCTTAGTGAAGATATGCTTCGTGTGCGCCCTGAACCACCGGATTACGCCGAAGTCCTCATGGACAGTTGAAGGCAGCGATGAATAAATGCTTGTAAAACGTGTTTCATGCGCATAATATAACTGGAACCTCACTTATGATACGAATAAATGACTTTCAGATTTGTGCGGGCAGATGGCGTCCCAACTGCTTTTGCGCACCGGTGGGGTCGTTCTTGATGACTTTTCGTCTGCAAACTAAAACTGCGGACAAGCGCTCTACAAATCATTGCCACCGACTCGTGAGCAGACTTGTGCTTAACGCGTGACCAGTAATTGCATCACTTGTAATCAATCAGTTACTTTACTGTCAAAGTAATTTTTTGAGTAATCAATTACTTTGCAGGGTAATCGATTACTCAATAATTGATTACTTTTCCAGCAGAGATTAACTTATCTTTCAGATGTTCTGCCCAAAGTAAAGCCCATCGTGCCGTCAGCCTTTGTTGGGCCGTTCTACTATAGCAAGCGGAGGTCACTGTAATAATGTTCTGGAATTTCAGGACGTCTCTTCCTACACCAGTGTGGTGGTACCTGAAGTTTTGGAGGTTTAGTGAGTCATGGGGAAGTTCTACGCAATGTTCGTCCACAGTCAGGTCAACGTCTTCCCGGGCGATAAATACAGTAGACGTACAGATCTAAATGTCCTACGCGTTTTTGTTTTTCATGTTATTTCAGACGTTCCGCTGTTGAACCTTTTTTCTTTCTTTTCTGGGCACACAAAGACGGGTATAATTAGCGTGAATGCAGAGTAACAACCAGAGTAACGCTACTTCTTTTCTACTCGTTACTCAATTACATTTGGAGTTGAGTAATTGGTAAGTATAATCAATTACTTTTTTCGAGTAACGGGCACGAGTCTGCTTGTGAGTCGCATCTGTTTTTCGGAGATCGTATCGATCGGCGTGTTATCGTAGTGGGAACAAAAACTCCGTATTAAGCGTACTCCCACATGTATATTCGACTGATAAGATATTGTACAGTCCACGAAATGGAACGTTTGAACAGTTCTAAATCACCACAGCATCCCCACATGGAACGGCATTCAAAATGGCGGCAGTTGTCTCTTCAGATATTTTCTATGTCGAGTTTGTGAGTTTCTTTAGTCCGACTAACGATGAACGCCAAGTAAATGGAACCCATCGCGGCGGCAGCGGCTATGTTTCAGCTTCGTTCGGGAGTCCCCGAAAAGAGAACGATCGGAAGCGAACCGACCGTGATCTCGAAGTGGCCAGGAAGATCGACGCTCGGGAAGGATAATCCCCACGAGGTAAAGGGCATGCGCGTCACACCCCTTTCTCCCAACTGATCGTACCGGGTGTGCTGGACCGGTTCCTGAACCCTCTTCTCTAGCTTTTTTAGACAGTCGTCACTCAGCAGGTATCCATACCACCGTGTCCCATCCTTTGAATGACGCTTGAGCAGGATTTCTTCAACCTCCGACATGCCAAAGCTGCGAAACGCAATGGGGAATACATGCGCGCGAAACCGCAACTCTCATTGTCACGGTAACAAAAAAAAAAAAAAAAAGGAAAACACAGACTACACTTGCGCGGGAGACGGCGCTCATGTTCCCTCCCACGCCCTCTGCTGCTCCAGCTGCTCCTCACCAACTCTGTACCTGGAGTGAGTGCCGGAAACTGTCTCCCTCATACCACGCACTCAATTCGTATCGCGCTCAACTTGTACCGGTCTGACCGTGAAGGGCCATATCAGGAAAAAATGTCAGTGTGTCCTATACTGAAGGAATTGTAAGAATCCCCACAAATAGGTTACCTACTGCAAGGATTGTGGGGAAACAGGAAATTTTAAAAAGAACCGAATGGAAAACAATCTCACAATTTCCTCGTCGCGTGGAATATCAAGACATGAATCAGTCCATGGCCTCAGCCCGTACTCCGGCACACTATGGGTGGTTTGCAACCTCCTGTCAAAATGTCGTAAGAGAACTTGCAGTGTCACGTGGATTTACGCTTCTGGTCCGAAGTTCTGCTGGGATCCTATTCACAAAAACGCGATTCAAGGAATGGGCGCCGGCATTAGTGCTGCCACCCCGTGGTAGACGCAGGAACTGTGCACGTGTGGACTGCCGTTTGCAGAGTTCCTTCTTTTTCCCGTGTCTGTTTTCGTTCATTTTCGTGCCCGTTCATTCTCTCCCGCTCGGGAACCGGTGTAGAACAGATATCGCATCGGCCAGCACTCCTCACGTGACCAGCTGTGCATATCGCACGCGGAAGCAAGCAATCTTTTTCCTTGATCTTTCGAACGTTGATACGCTACTCAGATGTTTACCGGATGACTGGTTATATGGAATGTTACGTTATCGTCAGTCATACTCATTAAAGAGGCGGCCACCAGCATTCATGCCAATGGGAAGAGCAATTTTGGCAGTCCGCCCCTGTTGTGTCGTCGCTTGGAACGAGGCTAAGGAACGCACGGACACTAGTGGTTTGAGAGTAACGCGACGAAGTCTATAGAGCAAGCGTGTTTTCAACGTAAAAATAAGCGAATGTTCAGGGCTTAAATGCACTAATTCTGCGGAAAAAGGACATAAAATGTATGGCATACCCTTGGATCCTGTGCCTTTGGAAAAACGTTATCAGCGTGAACGAAAATTGAACTAAGGGGTGCAGGCACTTGTCACCAAATGCCATGCTGTGTACCTACCACGTTGAGTTGTGCGCGCCTATGATAACATTATCAACTCATAATGTGAATAGAATATCACTAAAGTCACAGCTTCGCCCCAAACTAAAATGAAACGATTGCATGCGTACTATCGTCAGAGTGCCGAAGATTGCTGCGTAAACTACTGCATGTGCATTTTGTTGTGCCATATCTGAAATGTTGCTTATCTTTGTTATTTGAAGCGTCAGATAGGTCACCGGTAACTTCGTGCGGAAAGGACGTCAGTGTCCTCGCTTCCGTGTCGAGTACCTCACAGTAGAGCCCTGCGCGGATGAGATTTTTGGCATCCGCATCCGACCCGCATCCGCGCACACGTTATCCGCCTCCGATCCGCACCGCCGCATACACAACAGTTTACATCCGCATCCGATCCGTTGAGCAAAACGCACCATCCGCATCCGATCCGCAAAATCAGCACGTTTCGAAGGACGCGTAAAGACCGCCGGAAGCATGTTGGTATAATTTCGGAACCCTCCATGCTGTCACGGAAGGACTCACTACGACAAGCAAAGGTAAACATTTCAACAAACGCGATATGGAGAAACTTCTGGAACGCGTGGAACGCTACCTCGTATGGTGCTCGCGCAGTTCGAGACGCCAGAATGCCTCCTCTCCCGTCTTGGCCGTCCATGGTCAAAGGTGAATCCGAGCATGCGCTCGCTGTCGACGCGCAATACAAATAAATTGCTGGTGGAAAAATTACAGCATGCGGTATATCCGCATCCGAACCGCTATCGATCCGCTGCCTTCACATCCGCATCCGACCTCGCGCCATCCGCATCCGATCCGCACACCGCAGAAAGTGCTAAATTTTCATCCGAATCCGCAAGTATCTTGCGGATATCCGCGGATATCCGCTTCCATCCGCGGATGATGCAGGGCTCTACCTCACAGGTTACGATAGGCAAGGTGCTTTGTGTTCGCTGCGTGTTTAAAATTGGTTTCCCAGTCGCTTCTGAAGCAGTATGGGTGACTGTTGCGCTGTTGTCAAGGGCTGAGTATTCCCTTCAGGACTACAATGCTAGGTATTGGCACGGCGACGGTAATGCTGCGTACTTATCCTACATATGAATGTATGGATGAAACCCACAACATCAAAAGCGAATTTTTGACATTGAGTTTAACATATTTTTTATTATCAGCTGCAGCTGAAAATCGCTGCTTACACACGTGACGCACGCTTGAAGTTTCCTTGTTGCAGCCGTTACACTCAATGTTACATTACGTGCGTGCTTACCGCCGGTAAATTAGTTTATATATACACACAGAAAAACAGTCCATGAGTAAGGTTCTGACAATCGCACTTTACCGCTTTCTAAAGATGTTCCTAGAGCAAGGCACATCCACCTCCAGCCCCCATAGCGTGCGTCGTCTGCTAGCGTAGACACGGAGGTCGACCCCTTTTCCCATGATTCTTAGAAAGCACCGATCACATATTGACCGCTTTGTAACAGAACATTTCCCACAGAAAGATTTTAAAACGCCAAACCAAACATGCACGATGTGTCACGAAATCTTATCTTTGCCATAAGAAAAGTACGTGTGAAGCATTTGTTAAAGTACCTTACTTCTTTGGGGGGCAGGCCTTCCCAAGCGAAGTCATCTTGGTTGTCGTTTAAGCCAGATCTATGAAGTTTTGCCTTGCTTGCTTCAATTGAGCGCAATTTCGGACCGGAAGTTCGAAGACCCAGCATGCGTAGCGCCACTTCTCAACTTGAAAACCACCCATTCGCAATGGGTCCAGTAGCAAGTTTCTCGTGGCGCTGCCTTTGAGATTTTTTTTGTTTTGTTTTTGTTCAAATCCTGACTTGAATTTTTTTTCGAGCATTTCAGTCACTGTTGTCTTATATTGGCATGTAATTTCAAAGTGGGATATTTGTCACTTATTTCAACAGAACGAACCTTTTCTGAACCAACGGTCTGTTGCAATGACCTGCTAGGGTGCCCATTAGCATAGACAACGGAAATAGACGCAGATTACCTTAATACCGCAAGGGAATATACAGTAGGCAAGTTCCTTTTCCCAATTTTAATCACGCGTTGCAATAATGAAATCATTCTCGGGGACATTTCCAGCTGTTCTTGTCAAACATGTTCAAGGAATTATTGCTTAGCACTGACAAAGATATTGACGGGTCGACACATCGAATTAATATTCAAGTGAAGACCAACAGGCGACGCGAAAGTGCGCGGCTCTCAAGCTGCGAAGTGAACAATATTACACGCTCAATAGAATGCAGGCATGATTTGCACAAATTAAATCTTATATTTTCTGGTCATATGAATCAACACACACACACACAAATAGAGATACGATGATGAGATGGGACTGATGCCGGCCAGCAGGCTGGGCGCTGCCCCAGTGCCACTTGTACGTGATGAGAGATGATGATGATTATGATAAGGGGTCCGGTAATCAAAGCAGGGTGGAGAGGCCTGTTGATGACAAGAAGTCCCAGAGGTGACGCAGACCTTGGCGTGTATGAGCTGGACTGGACCATGGGCCCAGCACCTTGCCTATGGTAAAGGGGCGATGATCGATCGCATGCAGTTCGTGCTGCAATATCGCACGCTCCCGCTGGTAGTCCGGGCAGTCCATAAGTAGGTGGTGCAGGTCTGCACGCACACTGCATGCTGCACAAAGGTCCTAGGGCGCACGGCCAAGACGCTGCCTCATAACTGGTGTAAATGCAACATTCAGCCGCATGCGGTGAAGCAGGGATGCGTAGTGTCGCGGAAGGCGGTGAGGAAGCGACAGTGAAAGAGAAGGATCCACTGCGTGGAGCAGAGAGTAGGGTGTAATGTCATGCAGCCACTGTGATCTTGTCTTGTCTGCAGAGAGAGCACGGACGAGGGCCTGACGATCACCTTTGGGCAAGATGATAGAGTGGGCTGAAGCTGAATCAAGCATTAGCCGCATATGCGGTGAATACAATTATGGCCCGTTTTCAGGCAATTAGCACAGACAATGCGGTCGCTGGGAAAGATTTTGAATGTTAGAAACTAGAAACTGAGAATTTTACGAATTTAGACAAATTTTTTGCAGACACCGCGGAAGAGCAAAGGAAAAAGGAGTGTGGGGGACAACTAGAGAAAGTTACAAGAACCCCTGGGGAGCTGATTCTATGTGCGCACATCTTTCGTCTAGGGTCAAAGATAGAAGCAGTGCCTGCAAAACAACTTTCCAGGAGCCGTGTTATTCCTGGAATATGGACAACCGTTAAAATATGGAGCGAGTGGTCCAGGTATGCAAAGCCTGTGCAGACAGTTACACAATTCTTAAATTACGATATATCCACGCATTGACATTTTCTTGGAGCTCCTGCCTAAATTATACAATGCTAGGACGGCGGCGGAAACCGCTCTAATGGAGCCGATAAATCCTTGTGGTCCGACTTGTCGCATAAAGTACCAGTAGCCTAGGTAGAAAGAAATTATTGCAATTAATGTTCGGCATTTCGAAAATATACACGGACCTGTTATTGCGCTAAAAGGGTATAAAAATTACAAGAGTCGTGTATGTGATAAATGCAGTCAACGATTGACAATTTTAGGCTCCTCTAGGTGTACAACTTCCATGTGGAGTACAGAGCACACCGTCAATGTTGTTGGCTCACCTTACACGAATGATAAGTAAGAAAGTTGGATAAAGCACAAGTAATTCGGTGGGATTATTAAAAACGGTAATTGATTCCCAACTGGGAATCGAAAGCTCCATGAGGTACCGCACGTTGGAACTACGGCAAGTTAGACCTTAAACACTAAACACTGACAGGTGTCAATGTAATATGCTTTGAACGAGAGTTTTGAATAACCTGGTTGCTCAGAGTACCCGTATTTAGCACCCCTTGTTACGGAGGACGTGAACGGAACTTTGCTAGGCTTCGAACGTGGTCCCGCTGACTATCTTGCACTTAGCAGGGGGGATACGCTACCGGCTTCTCTTTAGGCCAGATTAATCAACGGTCTTCGGCACCGCTCAAGATCCCAGTTGTCTCGCGAGGTAATTGCTCGAATTGAGTCATCGAATTAGCCGTGTGTCACTCGTGGTAGTTGGAAGGTAGTCTGATATGTCTTAACCGGTCCTATCTGGATGGGGAAGACTTCACGAAGGACTTTTATTTGGGGCGTGTTGCAGCCGTGGGAGAGGAGGAAGGAGAATGAAGTGGCCAGGGCAGCACGCAGAAGTCTGGAAGCAAAGAACTTGTGAAAGCAAAGGGGTGCAACAAAAGTAGATGCAGTTATGGAGGTTACGTATTTGAGAACGAGTTGAGAGGTAGATGAAACCCAAGGGTTCTGTACAGATGGCCAAGCCTCTTGAACAGGATAAATAATGTTCATAATAGTACAGTACAGTCGAAAGTGTTTAAATCCCACTGACGATGCAATGTTACAAGTGCAGGAACAATAATCAGACGACGTAGTGTTTGGTTGTATGCGAGAGGAGTTCTGCCAGGGTTACTCTACATTGACATCAGACTTTCCGTACGAGATGTTAGTACCGTGCCATTTAAGAGGAAGGCCGCAGATGAAAATGTATGGCCTTTTGGTGCAGTTAAGAATACATACAAACGTGGAGCCGAATGAACCAATCTTCGAAGGATTATTCGGCAATGCCAGGAACCTCTGGAATACTAGAAAGACTGAAAAACTCATTAAAACAACGACAGAAGTGATGTTACAGTGAGTGGCGAATAATACTAGACCACGGGAACTTCGAGGCAGGGAAAACTTACGTTGACCTCGTCTTACCCATTTCCTCTTCAAGTGTCTCATTAGCAATTCATTGAAACCAAAATAGCCTTTGTCATCCTCGCAATATTTTCGTAATTGCATTTCTGAAAGCTGAAAAACCATTATTGTAGCATATATTGAGGAATTGTCATATTTGCAAGGGACTTACGGATAGGGAAGCGAACGATGTGCAGCTGCCTTTGTACTTGCTGAGCACGAACGAAAATTACGTGAAGCCAAATTGGTGCGAGTGACATACATTAAACATCCGTTTATTAGGTTTTGTGCACTGTATGTGCATGATGTTGCCGCTGTACCGTATCTGTGGTTGCGATTCCGCAGTCGTTGCGCACGTGTTATCGCTTTGTATATAATTGTGGCCGCGAGACTACGTTGTGGAGGGCGCGAGTTTATGCTCTTTATTTTCTTTTTATTTTATTTATTTTTCCTTTGTTTTTTTAGTTTCAGAATTCGTCGGGTGCCGAATTCAATAGCTCCATATTCTTGTAAGATGTACTGAACATTAAGCAAAAAATCAGATTACATAATGAGCGTCATCGGAGCCAAACGTTAGAACTCGAGTAAACAAACAAGCAAACAAAAAGATGAAGCCACATGAGCATATCGCAGACACGAATATGGATGAAGTTGGCATAAACAGTTGGTCTTTCAAGCGTATACGTGGGAGACGGCAGAGAAAATCTCGAAGGAACAGCATGGAGTTAGAGAACGTATGAAGTTGTTCCCCCCTCCCCGAGTATACGCTACAGGATCTGAAACCGTGAGTACAAATAAGGTACAGGTCCCAACAAAAGTTTACGGAACACGCGAGCGGTGTTATATCCTCCTCGGTACGACACCCTAGCGGCAAGCGGAAGCTGGCGAAATCAGGCCAGTTCATTGCCTCAGAGGGGTGGACGACTGCGCTCTTAGCGACACACTGCAGTAGTTTCGGTATGATTGCTGTTGTATGTGCCCGCAAAGTGAGTTGGATTTTACTGTTCTGCTCGCCAACAACACGTGATTCACCGGTTGTTGAGACAGGGAGCTCGCCGCTATCATCGTGATAACAAGGATGAATCATGGTGGCAACACTTTACGGTTTATTGCTTTTATTGGAAAGCCGTGATATGTAGACAAGAGAAAGTATAAGATATCTTGTGCACAGTTGTTTTATTATGGACGACGCGTGACGAGCTGATAAACAATTGATGCTGACATTGATAATTGATTGGTTGATAAACAACTGACGTTGAGTCACGAGTTGTTGACGAGCGCAACAGTTAAATCCAACTCACTTCGCGGGCACATACAACAGTAATCATACCGAAACTACCGCTGTGTGTCGCTAAGAGCGCAGTCGTCCACCCCTCTGAGGCAGTGAACTGGCCCGATTTCGCCAGCTTCAGCTTGCCGCTAGGGTGTCGTACCGAGGAGAAAACACACCGATCGCGTGTTCCGTAAACTTCTGTCGGGACCTGTACGAGCAAAGAGCTTCCGAACTACAAAAGTTAAGCAAGAAGTCTTCAAAGCAAAGCAGACCATGGAAGCATGCCATGGATGGCATAGCGCTATACGTATTTAACAGGGCGATTCAGAAGATTTACAATTAAATTAATCCGAATTAGAGAGGAGGTTTGGAAACAAATGCGAGGGTTGTCCGTAAAGATTTGAGTTGTAAGAGATTTTTTATTGTTCTGAACCACCCTGTCTACAAACAGATTACCCCCCCCCCCCCCGTATACAAGTTTTGCAAGGCTCTACGACCGAAAGCTCTGAGAACCAAGGAGGTAGAGCCCAACGAAGATAGCACGTTTAAGCAGACAAGTCATCATGTTGATTATGTAGTGTATCAGCAGCTAAAAGTATATTAAGATTAAATTGGAATGATAACCTGGGCAGGAAATCCGTAGAAGCAATCAAGCTGTTCGAGTAGAAATTGTAATATATGCGGACATGTTTCGCCACAACTCTAGTCTCAAAGTCCGATCTGGTCAGTTAATCGAATCATACGCAAGGTCTGTAGTGAGAGTAGTTTGAGCGTGTAGGGCTTACCCTGCCAAGTTGAACACCTGAGGCAAACTTTACTCCCTGACTAGCTTCACCGTTCCACATCCGGCACCAAACACCCGGGCTACGACTGCCTAATCCGATCTATCCTCAAAGCCGAGACACACGTCGCTTCTCGCGTCGCGTCACATTGTACTTGCCATCCCAACCCAGCGAACGAGGCCCACATTGCAATCGTAAACCCTCCATCCCGGCCCTGTGAAGACAGTAGGTGCATTCAACCGCACTCTGTTGAACGGAAACTCCGAAGGAGCAACTATTTGAACAGAAGGTGTGAAGTGCGTGTGAGGTGCTGGTATATACTAGAGTGAACAAGGTAAAGACACGCGAAGAAGCTAAGCTATCAAAGGTCAGTATGACGACATGGTGTGTCTCGTGTGATGCAGCAAGTGAGCATAATGTGAACAATGTGCATTGAGACACTCGCGACAATATTCAACTCGTCAATGTCCATGGTGGCCCCCGAGGAAATTTATAGACAGAACCTGCGGGGCAACGTGTGCAACACCCCCGAGCTCCACCCACTTTCCACTTTTACGCGCCTGGGGCTGTAGCTATCGGGACCTGAGGAAATCCAAGACGTGCCAAGGGTTGCACGACGCTTCATAGCAGCCAGCATAAATTTGCCGAGCACTGCATTTGCGCTCCGCTCTAAGTTCATTAAGACTTACAGGTGAAAGGTCCATATTCTATGGAATCTGGCAGAAATTGAGACAGTTCCATTATCGAGTAAGGTAATGGGTGACGTCTTGGGCAGAGACATTGGATGCTTTAGGGCACAACCATCGTTAATGAACGATTGAAATCCGAGAACGACGACGAGATGGACAGTTTCATGAAATGTGCCAAGTCACTAACCTAACGAGGCTGCATGCAAAATTAGAAGAATGAGCGTTATAGGTTAGACTATGTATTAATACCTGAACAGAGAAGGGTGTCGTGGACGGCACAGGCCAGGATGAAGGACCTAGTCTCTGCCCAAGACTATACGGATTCACGAAGAGAATTCTGTTAAAGGATGCTTGCAGGTGATAACGCCGACAAGTTACGATCAACAAATTTCGCTGGTATACGAATTCAAGTCGTGGGCTGCTATGAATGTGCCATTCCTATCCTGGTAAAAATATGCTATCTCACCTACGAAATAAAAACTTACTAAGCCCTCGACTATAAAAAGATATCTAAATACTTTGCATTCTAGACTTTCTACGGGGCAGGCAAGCCAGTTAGACAAACTACTGGGACAGCTCAACTTGTGCGTAACTGAGTGGAAGGTTGTAACTACGACGTTACGAAGTGGCTTACGAGAGAGCGAGTCAGATTCACCTACCCTTGGCACGCTGGAGACAATACACTTCCCACCCTCCTAGCTTTAAAGTTCCTCGACCAAGCCGAAATTCACCCCCACATTCTTCTACAGGCCACGACGGAACTGCGTCCAAGATTAACGCGTAAACTTCAATGAGCTACAGTTTCTGAGAGGTTGCAAGGAACCAGGCAGTTTGACTAAAAAGAACTTGGCGTCATCTAACCATGAACGGCGATCCAGCGATGCTGACTCTCGGCGTACAATATAATCCAGGTGGTCACCTCAGTTGCACGCACGCACACACACACACACACAGCACCTCCAGGGACGATTCCAAGCAGGGCACACATGTAATCCGGATATAGAATCCTGAAAAGTGCAAGAGTAATTTTAAGGTGTTAGTCTCCCTATTTGGACCAAGTGAAAACCCAGAGAACGGTACGCGCAAGTTCCGGTAACCTGAACTCCCAAGGCGAGAGGGTGTTTTTCTACGTTACGTTTTCGGTATACAGCCCAGCAAGCAAAACTAGTACAGGAAACTCACAAGAAAATTAGTCTCCGTACTGTAAAGAGTGCAGTTGGAAGAAAAAGCACCAGCTAGCATTTTTCATAGCTGGGCTGCATAATTCCATGAAGTTTACTTCGCAAACTGCTAAATAAGACCGCGTACAACGAAGAAGACAGAAACAGCCACTAACCAGGAGCCTAGCGAAGAGGAGCCGACTCACAAACGTGCGGCTTAAGTAGCCAGCAGATAGCAGAACGTCAGCCGCCACGTAACCACCTGGAACCAACCATGAGGCTCGGTTTGGAATACCAGAGTCGGGTCACCAGAGATACTAAGTGAGGGGGAGTCAACTGGGATGAAATAAAACGCAGTTTCTTTATCGCTTCTAGACAGGGCAGCATCGTGAAAGAAAAAAAGAAAGGGGGCGACAACCACGTGCATCTCTGATATGAAAAACAGCGCTGATAAGGCACATGGCTGCCACCCAAGCAGCACAATGTACTGAAAGTCGAGTGCAATAGGGGTGGACGGGTAGGTGGAAGGCCTTGAACAGACTCGTAAAACTAAAGAACATTGATAAGACACATACCGTCCACCCCTATTGCACTCGACTTTCAGTACATTGTGCTGCTTGGGCAGGTGCTTTATCAGTGCTGTTCGTCATTTTATTAACAGATTTAGACTCCAAAGTCCGAACTCGTTAAAGACGTGATATTTTTATTTTTGTTTTATTCCGTAATGTCAAACCGCTGAGCTGCCGCGGCACGTCCCAACAAGATATCATGAGATTGGGAAAGAGTAGGATCGTTGGCAAAACAAGCGCACGTGCTTGTTGCCGTCGTTAACATCGTGGTTTTCGCGTTCTGTGAGGTGAGGTCAGGGTAGTATCTGCCTCGCACATGAAGTTTTCCTTCGTATCTCCTTCGCGCAATGGCATCCATCATCGGAAACAACCATCAAAATAACTCACGTGATCGGCGGCTGCCAACACATGTGGCTTTATTTTGCCAACAACGGGTCGCGACATCTGGCGTTGTGACGTAGACTATTTGCAAACAGCGGTTGGTCTATTAGGGCCAGTTCTCACTTGACGACGCCCGACGCGACGTCGCGAACGGGCGGCGGAAGTAGAGGCGCATTTCCGCCGCCCCGTCAGCGCGCACAATTCTCATGTTCCCACCACAGTGGCCTTCCGTCGTCCAAAGCAGACAAAAAATCAGGGGGCGTGGCCTTTCTGTGTCACCTAATTGGTCGCCAGCTGTCGTTCTCGGCAGCTCTCGCCGACGTCGTGAAAAAAGTTCGGCATGGCAGTTTTTTTTTTTTTTTTTTGGCTCGACGTCTTACCTCTTCCGACTCCGGAAATGCGCGTCTATTTCCGCCGCCCGCTCACGACGCCCGACGGGACGTCGCGAGCGGGCGGCGGAAATAGACGTGCATTTCCGCCGTTGGAAGAGGAGCGACGTCGAGCCAAAAAAATTGCCATGCCGGTCTCTTTCACGACGTTGGCGAGAGGTGGCGAGAACGATACACTGACGACCAATAAGATGACAGAGAAAGGCCACGCCTCTTCAGTTTTCGTCTGCTTTGGGCGACGGAATGCCACCGTGGTGGGAACATGAAAATCATGCGCCTTGACGGGGCGGCGGAAATGCCCGTCTACTTCCGCCGTCCGTTCACGACGCCGCGTCGGGAGTCGCCAAGTGAGAACTGTACCTTAACCATGGCCATGACGGCGTACAGACAGCTAGAGGTCGGCATTTTTGCTCACGATCACACTTATCTGATAAGGCGTATCGACCTCACACTCACTTTGAACTCAGGTGAAGGTCGATATCGCGCCCTATATCTCGCATCCGCGATAACAATATTTTGAGCAGGTTAATATTGCCAGACGAATAGAGACGACAGAAGCTGGTGACCATAGACAACAACGCCTCGATCCAGGTGGGTCTCACACGTGTCACTATGACTGATAGCAGTTTCACGATCACGAAATCAAGAGCCAACAACACACGCAATATCCGTTACGGCATATATGAGTGCCCTCACAAGATAATGTGAAGTATCAAACACAGACATGTACAGCCGAGTTACTTGATAACAAAACTCGTTTGTGACGACCTTGATCGAGACTGAATGTCATGCAGGGGAGGCGTTTGACTGAACGTATCTCTTCATAATGCGTATGTGTGATGGAGGATGTATCATATACGCTTATACGGCTCTGAATTTTGATAAACGGATTAGGAACACAATAGTGAGTTTTAGTATACCGTTGATAAGGTTATCGTGTCTATCGGAACCAATCGTAGTCGCGCGTGACTCAGAATCTTATCCACTGATTGGATCCGGTTGATACGGTTTGACGCAAGCCACGTTATCAACGGTCTGCTAAAACTCTCTAATAAATAGTGAGTTTTAGTGCATCTTACGCTATCGCCTTTGCGTACGTAAGGAATAGCGTGGTGGTTCTGTGCACTGCGCGAAGCTGTCTTTATGTTTTGCGCGTACGCAGAACCAGCAACGCTATCCCTTACCTACGGAAAGGCAACAGCGTACGATGCACTAAAACTCTCTAATATTCCGCATTGCTTTCTTTTTGTTTTTGTTTTTTAGCCTTAATGCGTGATGCCAATTATAGCTGCCCTGATACGCAGTGTGAGAGCGACGAGGAAATTAAAATTTTGTGCATAATGCAAAGCTCTACAACGTGTACTCGAAAGGAGGAAAGCAGTGTGAGCAATTATAGATCTCTTTGCCGGCTAGTTAGCTTCAGTGGCTTCTGGTTCTCGGTAAGGAGTGAAAAGCACCAATAAACGTAGACCGCGGTCGATGGGAATGATTTATACACCGTTGATCACCGGAATGAGCGCATCAAATCAATCAGTTTTAATTCCATTGGGTTCATGCTGAACTACAATGAAGAGAACAAATGAAATCATCCCCGATAAAATAAGTAACCAAGCACTGTATCCTGCCTGTCACAGCCCACAAGTTAAAATTACTCCTGTTTGATAACGAAGCGCGCCCCGATCTTCAACTTGTCGTTACCCCACACTGGAGCTGTTGCATCGCTAACTGCACAAATACCTAAAAGAACTCTTCACTAGGGACCAGATGTTTCATTTCTCGTGATTTCTATGCTTCCAATACCGCCGAGGGCGCTAGACTCGCAGCGTATAGCGTTCGTGACGCGCGTTCGGCCATTGCATGAGGTGTGCACAACACGAAAGAATATATTCTATTTCTTTTGTTCGAGTTTTGATGAAACTGAATGAGGACCGGCAAAATTATCAATGATTTACAGTTGACGCTTTCGTGACGGTGTAACGACGCTGGATACTGTATCACCGTCGATGCACCGACCAGACGCCAACTTTATTTGGGCAGATAATGATTGGGGTGTTTCTTCGCAGAGCCCAGAGGCGATATTGCTCCCGGTAATGTGGTTGACGAGTCTCACAGTGAGAACGGAAGTTGCACGTTGTCCAAAAGTTTAGTATTTACGCAACGACCATATCACAACCGTCGTGCCGCAAGCCCACGGCGCTAGCCGATCGACGTAAAAAACTCATATATATAATTTCTTCTTTCAGGATCTCTTTAGTGTTATTGTTTCTGAAGATATTGGAAAAACTGCAGCACAAGTTCAGACAATATGTTGTGACCACACGTGCATATTTGTATAGATAAAGCGGATGCACGATCGCAACAGTCGTTGGATGAGATTAGCACTACTTCTTGAATGCTGGCATGGACATCTCGGCTGAAAAGTCTATAGTGCTCCCATTCAATCGGGAGCGTATGTGCACTTTCCCACTGTCAATTGGCAATATCACCATACGCGAAGTCAGGTGTCATACATTTCTGGGGGTCACCTTAGACTACAACTTGTCATGGGCAGCCCATATCAGATACCTAGAGACGAAGGCGCAGCGCTGGCTGAACGTCCTTCGGCACTTTGCTGGCGCTACATGGGGGATTTACCAGAAGGCTCTCCTAACCATCCATTCTGCATTGGTGTGTGGAACCCTCCTGTACAGTTTACCGGTGCTACACGGGATTTCACGGACATCTGAGCAGCGACTCCGTGCCCTGTTGGCCAGGGGCCTGCGTATCTGCCTTGGAGTCCCGCGCGCGGAGCAAACCCGAATGGTATTGGTGGAGGCCCACGAGACTCCAGTAGAGGTTTTACGACTTAAAGAAACGATACGTCACTACTTACGCCTGGTTGCTCAGCACCACCGCCACCTCTTGATCTCGAAGATCCGTCGACGGAAGCGGAGCAACATCTCTAAGTGTCCCGATAGAGTGAAGCCCTCGCTTCCTGTCTTTGTTCCCAGCCCGATCGTGCCTGTGGCGTCCGTTCCCGACCCTCTTAGTCTCTTTTTCCATTCCTGGGCTGAAGGGCCGGAAGAATCAGACAGCAACTCCAGTTTTGAAAAAAATAGCAATGTGCGTGACAGATGTCGTGAGCACACGGCTGTGTTCACGGATGGATCTGCCAGTTCTCAATGATCGACAGCGGCTTTTACCATTACGGATGACTCGGTGAATCATTGGTACCGATTATCGCATCGCACATCCTCACCGTCTGCAGAGCTACATGCCATCTTACTATTCCTCAGAAATGTCCCATCCACTCATAGCAGTGGTATACTGTGATTCCAATGCTGCCCTGCAATGTATTGCCCATATGGGGCTTCGCGGATCCCTGGCTCCGGTTGTTACATCCATCTTCCAGGAAATGAGAAGTCTACAGACGGGTAGTGGTCACGAAGTATTCCTACAGTGGATTCTGGGACATTGTGGCATCCACGGGAATGAAGAAGCGGATAGGGCTGCTGCAGCGGCGCATGGGTGATCCCGATCAACAATATCTATTATCCTCTCCAAAGGGGAGAGGAGAAGCTACCTTGCGATATGGTAAAACTTTAAATACAGGCTTTGGTCGCCCTGACACCATGTTATGCTCCAGGTGTGTCGTGCTAGCAGGTATCCAGCACGTGATCGTGGACTGTGTCCTCTTCAGGACTCAACGAGAAAGGTTGCGAAACCGACTGAAACCAATCACTGCATTCACTTTGGCGACTGTCCTTGGGCCCTGGACCGACACACCGTCGTGCCCTGCAGATTTTCCAGGATTTTCTGCAAGACACCGGTCTCCTTTATGTCCTTTAATCCTGATATGCGGCCTTGCTACCGTCTCTCCCCCCTTGTTCCCTGATCGTCATTTTACATCTCATGCAGTCCCGTCGGCATTGGGGTAGTGGGCCACAACCCAGGTGGCGAATTTCCGCATTCATCATCATCAGTGCATTTGTTGTTGTTGTTGTTCAGTGACGAAGCTATGTGCGCAGTGATGTGCCAAAAGGACGAAAGGAGTACGAGACTCAGTCAAAAACATGATGTCACAAGTGGCTGGAGTCAGAGCAATGCGCCTAGTATTTGCTAGCAAGCTAGGATTTTGTGAGACATCAAATAGCCATCCTCTCGACGTATCATTTACGGGTGTTTTGACACAGACAGACGCGAGCGGCTGTATCTCCATGCAGTGACTTTAACGTTTTAATTTTGAAAGCTGACCCAAAGAAGTGAACAGACGTAAGAAGTCGCGCGCGTATGGTGTCCTCTAACCTCAGTATTTTCCCCCACTATCCAACCTTATGTAACAAATGGCCTGGACTCTGCTCTGTGTCGCTACACATCTGCAAGGTCTTTACTCCGTTTATTGTGTTAACGTCGTTGGGGAATGACTGGCTCTATGGGATTCATGTCGAGGGGACTGTCGGCTATTACAGCTGACACTTCGGTCTGTAATGTAAGTTTCTGCTGTGCTCCGTCCGAGCACGGCAGAAGGGTCGCGCTGGTCATCGTTTCACAGTGATCTTGCGCGCATTCGTCTTTTCCCTCCATTTGTGTAGTTCTCTTCTGCCTTTTTAAGACGGTTGGCATGCCGTCTCTTCGTCGCCATGGCACATGCCTTAAGTTCGCTTTCTACTTGTCGTGATCTCTTTGTACTTACGGTCGTATATGGTTTATTGGTACATAAGACTTTCTTTCAGCTTGGTGTGCCGGGTTTGACAGCAGCTGCATAAGCTCTGCGCTACTGTTTTTAAGTGTGCCGTACATTGAAGTACTGTAAAGTACTATATAGCCGCCTCCCAGATTACATCGGGACTGCGACCACGCTGTCCATTTGAATACGCAACGCAACAAATTGACTGCATCTTTGGGCATTCTGCCAAACGTGTTTAAATGCGGTAAATGCGGTTCGTTTTCTTTTTGCTAAACTCTCCTTGAAATGGTACTAAATTTATACTGAACAGCTTTTTAGATTTTGGGCAGGGTTATTGCCATGTGGTGACTTCTTGATCTCGGTGCGCTCCCTAAACGGCTATCAGGTGCGGTGCTGTCGCTTTGCTTCTGCCGCTGCCGCACGACCCGCAGCACCTAGGCGAGTACGGATTGTTTACTTCCTGCTTCTGCGTGGAGAGGTCTAGTGCTTTTATATTATTGTCCACGTGAATATCCGACGTCACATACCTCTTTCGGACGCCGCTGCGCAAACGGCTGGCAGTGCATCTAGTGTGGCACAGCTGACGCGGATCTGCTCTTCTGCTCTCCCTTTCTATCCTTTCCCTGCTCTTTTCCCGAATTCTGATATGCAAATGTGCCGCGGCGGCCGGGAACACGGTGATTTCACGTCAGAGGGCCACGTGATTTCGAGTGATGGAGATGATTGGAGTAGGCGCCGCTCAGCTGACCAGATAAACCGCTTTCCGGCCCAGATAAGCCTCTGTCGGCGAGAGTGACTCGCTCCTCAGGCGCGTTTTCGGTCTCGGCTCATTTGCATATCAAAATTTGGGGATGGATATTTTAACGCACGCGCGCGTTTCAGGATTTTTTAAACGTGGAATAGCGTTCAACGAGTATAGTCCCTCAGTCTCCTATCTCGTTTCTGCCCGAAATTTCCTAATTAGTTAATTAATGAATTTCAGGAATTTAGTCATCTTGTAGGTACAAGAGTACAGCAGAGTAGAGTAAGAGTAGAGAGAGGTATAAGGTACATACTCTCTTCGAGAGGGTGTCAGCCTGACCGTAGAATTCAACAGCAAAAGCAACATATATGCTGCTCTCATAGTTTTTTATAAAAATTCTGTAAATGCTAAAAAAATGCACCCTGTATATACCCCATCGGTCCTCATCTTCGGCAAGCCAGCAACCAACCACTCAGTGGCAGACGAGAGGCACCTGGAGCACTTTTTCACTGGGGACTCGCAGGGAGACCACAGTGAGCTCGTTTCCCGGCCTCCAACTGTTCACGATGGACCTCCCCGGCATTTCCCTGGCGACAGCCCTTCGAGCTCACCACTCACGTACCGGTTACGGTACCGTCGACTTCTCTCCCTGGAGCCCACAGTGCTTCAGCTCCTCGTTGGAACCCGCCTGACTCGCAGAGCACTTGTCCACCCCAAACGTCTGCTGTTGCATCCACTACTATACCAGGCCATGTGCCCAGCCGTATCTCGTCCACGTGTCGTCCTCATTCTCCATCTCGCGGAATCGACACAACCGCATGCACCGCTCCGCGTCTCAGGGGGTGAGATGTGGCGGCCCGTGGACTACGACGGCGCGCCACTACAACCGCGCGTCATGGCACAAGCCAGCCAGTTCTATCGCCAACGTCCTGGAGTGAAGCCACATCTTGCCCTCAGGGATATTCCATCATCGCCGATCAGGACTCATGCAGACGACCACCATCTCCTCTACAATGTAAACGGGACGGACTGGTGTCGCGGTAACGATCATTGATAATAGCTCCGAAGAGGTACAAAACTTTCACCTTATCTATTGAGAAATATTCCATCATATTAATATGTGGCCCAACGCAGCGTCATTACTCATGTATCAGGCATTCAAAATTTAGGTGTTTACATAGATAGGTCGTGCCCGTCCATGTGTTAGTGCTGCCATGGTGTTTCTTGAAATTTTGTGTCGCATTTCAATAGTCTTTGCAGTTTTCAATTCCTTGCTGTATCGCCGTTTTGAGTGCCTTCTATGGGTGCGGTGGGTGCGCTTTTTTATACAATATCACCGTGCTCTATGTTGCAGATTTGATTTAATAGTTTCCGGCATAATGTTTTTTTTTACTTCCATTTTTTCTTCTTGCTACTTGTTTGTGAGGGCAGGCATGTATGACATACAGCATGACGACTTCGATAGATGTTGCACGAACTCAAGGCAACGTTTTGAAATCAAGCCAGGGGGAAGATATGAAAGCCACGGACCGGGGAAGAGCTAAAAAGAAAGACCAGAAACTCAAGTCGAGGAGTACGGAGGTGTGCCTGGAGAGGATGGGATGCCATGAGAAACGGAAATTGATCACCTGGGCACGAGATTCATGATGCCATAAGCCGCATATGCCTCCGCAACGAACTGACTTCGGACGCTGTGTCCAATAGAGCGGTAGAGAGAATGCCAGAGCGCCACCAGTCAAGGCTCGCGCCCTACAGAGGTGGACCCTACCTTTCTGCGGTTACCTAACATTTGTTCCTTCGGTCATGTTCTAATGCAGACGTTCACAGCCACGACGTTCGGCGTGGAAGAAGTCTACCTCGAAACAAGATAAGAAATACGCTACGGTAGAATAGAACGACGCTCAGCAAGGCACTTGCTTGTGCAATTTAACTTTAATAATGTTTCTTTCGTGTGCTTTATTATGAGAAAGCACATATCACCACAGTCTATCGTGTTTCACTGCAAACGCAAATTAACTTTGGCTACAACACATATTATACACTTCTTCATTCAGACTAGCTTCTGGAAGACATCAAATAGTAGAGAGAGAATAGACAATCGCACACCCACTAAGCGTGGTAATACAAGTTCCTTCCATGTGCATTTAGATAACACACCCACATATGTACAGAACGGTATGTCGTTGCACTGACACATTTTCCCTTTGCTATAAAGGATCGGGTGCGCCCGACAGCAAAGGACACTATTATTTCACAGCACTGACTAGCTATGCTGAGAACATACCTATATACGCTTGGCTTTGTAACGCGAATAATTTAAGGGGGGAAGCCAACGCTCTAAAACATTGTTTACAGAAAACATTAAATGCCACTTTCGTTTCAAGGTCAAGGAAACTGGTAATAAGCTTGTACAAACTCCTTCACGCTTCTTTAATGGAATGGAAATATAAAAGCCTAAAGGAAAATGCATGATAGTTCCTTCATAAGGATTCTTGAATAAAAATAAATGCGTTTGGAAATATCTTGGATCGCGTAGAATGCACGGAAAGACGCGGATCTACATTAACAGGAAAGGCGTACAATTTACATATATATAGCAATCACTGGTGGAATGCCGATTTCATGCACTTGCTATGCTCATGCTATTCTTCCAAATGCACGCACACAGGGATATACAATATACAAGGTGATATTAGAAAGTCTGAACGCTCTGTCAAACACAGGAGAAAAGTTCCTTCATAAACTTTCCATCATGCGAGGCAAGTGTTAGGAATTACATGTTTTTACAGTGATGAAGCTAACAAAAAGTTCCCGTTAGGTGTCGGAAAGGTATCGTTAGGAGCGTAAAAAACTTAAGCCTAATATGACTATAGTCATGCTCAACCTAAGAACGGCGAATTTTAGCCCCGCCCACCACTGGTTCATATTGGCTGCAATAGCAAGCTGCATCCCTCTACATCACGACGTCACTACATTAAGTAGTACACCGACGCCGAAACCATAGTAGCGCTATAGGCGACACCTAGTGGCACTAAAGTATAATAACTCTGTCTTGTTTGACAGATTACATTTCGAGACGTTATTAGGTTGAACACAGATATAGTGAAAAAAGAAAACCAACATCATCATTTGGAGACTCCCGTCAAACATACGTCTCTGCAAAACAGTCCTGTAGTTGATACATGCAAAACAGATATCAGGCGTAGCATTTTAGGTCGTACAGGAATCACTGAAGGAACGAAAAGCTTACAGGGAACTACACCGTGTTAGCTGCCGTGAAGCGGTACTCAATCTTACTGAAGTACGCATGCAGGAGAAATTTGTTGATCTCGAAGAAATATTTCCGCCACTATTTGACAAAGCATTCAACGGGTTAAAATTACCCTGTATACGCGCAAAACTTGCCGTCCACAATGTTGTGCACAAGAAAAGAGTGCAATTTTAGCACAAGTATTTGCACAGTTATTGTAGCCAAGATTTCTTCACAAATTCATCAATTTCACTGCACAGTGCCCGTCCACAAAATATCCGTGTCTTGGTAACAGCAAGAAGTAAGGTGCATTCGCGCAGTGGCCAACTTCGAAATTGCACAGCCACAGTCCAGCTGAGGGACAAGTGTTCTTAAATGGAGGTGAACACAGGAGGAGGTTCGAGTTTCATAAATCCAGACGCGGGCAATCCAAGACCTGAACCGCAAACTTTAAAATTTTCTCACTGGGATAGTAGATTACTGGATAAAAACTGCACTGTCGCCTTGGCCAAATGAGTGGGAGACAGCAAATGAGGGATTGGCTGAATATGTTTTGTAGTGGAGGATATTATGTAACATGCGAGCATATATGTTGTGCAAGTCAACTTCCGTTGACACCAGCGCAGTCCCTCACTCCTAAATGCTGGCTAAATGGGCAAGTGGCTGGATTGACTTCATTTTCTAGAGCACGCTGTGAAGCACCGCTTCGGAAGCTCCATAGAACTGCTTGTGACATGTACAGCGAACAGAACTTTGACGGATTGCCGTGAAAATTTCCGTTCGTGACCACCCTTCGAAAAACACCCGCCGTCGTACTTTTCCGTCATAGTCGTCGCCTATTGATTTCTCAAATAATTTCTACTCATCTTGGATTGTACGGTGACCGCGGATGGTATTTCTTCGCATTTTCCCTACAACTCGAATGCTTTGTATAACTTGTCTTCACATGTACCCCAGTTATTTGCAGTCTTTGAGTACATTTGGACATACTCCATGTCATCAACCTCTAGTACTAAAACCCTCGCACCATGTGCAGTTCGTACAGGTTATGAGTCGTGCACAAGAACTCTCCTTTCGTTAACATTCCAATAACTCGACCGTCTTTCATCTGGAACACGAGGCATCAGTGCGTTGCGGACTTGGACACCAGCAGTGGAATAGCATGCATGTGTGCTGCGATATGTACATTGCCTTTCCCGCTGCTATCCAAACCTACACTAGACGTCATTGCACAAATAATATCGCGCCTCAGGACGTGCTCGAGAGAAAGCGGCAATCGGTGAATCGACCACACCACTACTGCGGAACACATACATTAATTGAACTGAAGTTATAGTAACAGAAAACTATTGCACTGGTGTTGTTACAGAATTTGATTCAGGTTGCTGAGATACAGCACATCCTGAACTACTACCGCCTTCAAGCCCTTCGGAAGTATGCGAGGAGCAGTAATACTTCTTGTGAGCAATGAAGGTGGAAAGGTAGTTGAATGAGATGTCACAGGCCTTGCAGTACTTGGGACCTAATACCGGTTTCTTAGACGCAGCACACGAAGATTGCTGCGGCTGTGGAGATTCAGCAGTCCTGCTGCCCTGAGGCGGGTTAGCGTTTTGCTCAGATGAAGGTGATACTGGGCGCATATCAACTTCAGCTATAGCATTGGGATCACCGGTTGATTCAGTATCTGATACTGCTTCGATCTTTACTTTAGTTGCCGCGGCTGACGGTGGCGTATCAGCTGGACGTTTCCCTCTGTCTTCAGCAGCTGACGTGGCTCCTGCTGACGCGGAAACCAGCAGGTCGCGGTGAACCAACTTTACATGCCGGACGACGTTGCCTTTGTACGAGGAAGAATACCCACAGAAACTGCACCAATGAAGAACTTCTCCAGTCGATGGATTGCTAGATGCTGTAGTGTGCTGTGCAATATCAGGGCTTCTTGAGGAAACTGACTCTTCCACAACAGCTGAAGCCAACGGAGGACTCGCAGATCGCGCTGATACTGTTTGTTGGCTGTCTTCTGTCGGCGAAAGTGGAACACGGCAAGGTGTTGTTCTGTTCGACTTGGAATCTTCTGTTTCTACGGGCGACGGAATTTTGCCAGAGGAAGTCAAGAGGACAGCTCCATTGCCTGAGGGGGGGCATATTACATTGCCGTCATCTCCAACACAAACAATATAGGCTTCTTCCTGCGCTTGGGTGCTCTTTTCAAGGTGAATCCTGACGTGGGTACGCATTCCTCTCAGCGTATGACCTTTATAACCACAAATAGCACACCGAAACGCCTTGACACCAGTGTGGGTCACGAGGTGACGCTGAGCAGCGCTTTGCGTGGGGCAAAACACGTCACAGTATGGGCACTTTCGTAGTGCTATGCACGGATGAGTCTTGAGAGCTTCTTCTGTGGGATATGTCGACCTACACCGTGGACACGTGAACTCTGTCGGTCGCGTAACAGCAGCAACTCCCACTTGGCCTTTGAGAATGTCTCTTTTGGGGCAGTAGTACGTCTGGTGGGCTTGCAGGTTGCTGAGGGATGTGAACTTTATTCCGCATGCCAAGCAGTAGAACTGGTACATTGGATGAGGAACTGGAGGCGACCCAGACGCTACAGGAGAAGGTCTAGTAGCAGCTGTGTCAGAACCTGGAGTTGCTACTCGCGGCGCATTTGGAGACATATTTGATGCAACAGGAGAGGAAACTTTCACCGACACCATGTCGTCCCTTGAACATTCATCGCCTGACGAAGACGATGTAGCAAGACGATTTAGCTTTTGCTGTCGAGAAGCGCAGTAGTGTCGTTTGTGTGCGACGTAGTTTTCATGTTTGTAGAACACGATATTGCATTCACGGCACCGTGATGTGCCCTGCTTGACAACCACTTGGTCATGAACCAAAGTCAGTGGGACTGTTGCTGTTTCTAATGCAGACATCATAATTGATGAAGGCGGCCCACCTGCAAGAAGTGGCGCACTGGCTGTGCCTTGCACGGTTTGAGAAGAACCAGCTGCTGATGCTGGTCTTGGTGAACGAGCTGGTGAGTCTTCATCACCCGATCGTCGGAGACTAAGATCTAATGGTGTTTCTGATCCTTCTATTTTTTCTTGTTTTAGACTACTTGGTGAAGCAGACTTTGAACCAGGTGCTTTACCAGATGACGTGGCGCCATCCTGACTCATGGTCTCCTTTTCCGTAGCTATCCTTTGCTCTTCTTGCTTGGTCTCTTCTGCAGTTGCTACAACAGGAGGGCAGAGAAGCGCTCCTGTCGTGTCCACCGACCCTGGCTGAATGAAGCTGGTCGGCTGGATAACACCAGCAGTAGTGTTTGGGACCAACCCATTCCCGGGAATGTAAGAGCAGGGAACGAGGATCAAGGGGTTCGTTGAAATGGCTGCAAACAATGGCTGGTTCAGTAGAACACCACTCGAATTCTGTTCCACGGGAGGTGGAAGAGGTTGGTTAACTGGTGGAGTTTGCTTCTGCACATGCCGTGTATTACAGTAGTACTGCTTGTGCACCATGAACGTCTTGTAGGAACTAAACTGAATGTCACAGTTAGAACAGTATCGTGCTATAGGTGGAGTAGTGAGAGGAACGTCGTCTGATCCAGCTGGACTTTCCGTGCCCGGAGGTGGTGACCCGTGCAGGCGAAGGTGACGTGTCAGGCTGCCTTTGCGGTCGTATGCGTACGCGCAGAAGGGACATTGATAGCACCTTCCACCTTTGGGTGACTTGCTGGGCGTTGAAGACGTATCCGAGCTATGAGGAGATCCATCGTCCCGTCGTGGCCGCTTTGGTGCACCCGTGGCGTCGCTGCTTGTTTCGCCGTTTTCATTGGCAGTCATTCCTGCAAAGACAATTATTGTGATCAGTCGATGACGATGCGGATAGAAGTGTAAAACTGATATCACAAAGTTCTTTCTCTGGACAGTCCTGTTTTGTGTAGCTGCACATTTGTTACAGAATAAGCAGTTGATTTCTTTCATTAGAGACGTCCTACTGAAGAGAGAGCGTTTGTGGCCGTGTGGTTTGGGTATCTGCAGTTCAAAAATGTGAAAGGAAGAGACTGCCCCTGTACGATTCAGATACTGTCCGTTGTCCCTCGTCCTGTCCTCAGATTTAAAGAAATGCTGTTTGCCTTGTCTACACACCAGCTCGCTCGCCTCCTCCTAGTCTGTTAACCTTCCGGGCTAGGAGACAAATAGTCTCTGTTCGAAGTACAGGCGGCTGTCATCCTGAGGCTCTTCCCTTAACATTCCCTCACCGACTCGCTGGATTTTGTACCTTTCTACATAGTTCAAAAAGCGCATGAGCTTTGCCACCTAAAGTAAATGCTGCTTAGAACCTGTTGAAATGTGAAACGTGGCGAACTCTTTGTTAACTCACCCAAATTCCATTCGTAGATTTCATTCTGAAAGTAAGCTTTGCTATAACGTTAAAGAGCTTAAGATAAACTAAAATCTGCCACCTGTGTTTGTTTACACGTGAATACGTCTGACACTGTTTTTCACCACCGCGTGAGAAAAGACTTTCGCGGACCTAAAATTCTGGTCCTGCCTAGACCCGCTAGCGGTTAAATGGAATAAGTCGAACTGCAAAACGTTATTTTTACCACAATTGTTGTTAAACATGTGGAGAATTGATGTGAAATATCACGGAAACAAGCAAGGCATAAAGTTCTGCCCGCAATTAACTGACACGATATCGCGCAATAATTGTTCTTTGGTGTGTGTTCTGCATTTCAGTTAATGAAAAGTAGATTGGTGCATTTTGGCTAACTGCCCGTCTCAACGTTTTCATTCTTCACGAAACCAATGGTTATCTGCTTGAGGATAACGAACAAAATGGATGTACGTATCACCGTTTTATGAAACCCGCGAAGCAGCTCCACGTTTAAAAATAACTCTGTCTGATAGGAAACAAATCACATAGTATTCCATTGGATAAAGTAACCTCATAATCATTTACTCAAACAGTCAAGACGTGTATTCTTTCTTTGGTAGTTCGCACAAGTTTTAACTTGATCTGGACGGTTTCCTTGTACGATCGCCTCGGTACACAATTGTAGCTTCATGTAGTTTTATTCCGCTGGTGATATTGGGCGATTTCCAATATTGTCCCCACCCCCCAGGCCACCACGCCTTCGATTTTTTTTTTCGCCCTGTGGTGTCCTCTGATTTCTGGGCGGAGGAGTGGGGGGGGGGGGGGGGATGTTCTAGAAAATCTAAGGCGAACTCTGCCCGCTCAGAGTAGGCGGCACGTTTCACACCAGCCGCTCGAGCTTCCGCGCAACGCAACCGTGCTGCCGCCTACAATGCACTCATAGAAATGCTGCGCCCTCTTCGAATCGATAATGTTTATGCAGCAGCAACAGAGATGGGGCTTCCTGCAGCGGTGGCGGAGAGCGCGAATGATGCAAATTCCAATCAAGTACAGTGACTACACTGCGGCGGTCCACTGTCTCACACACTCTTAATTATCTTTAGTTGTGCATATGCTCCTTGAAATCCGAGATGCTCGCCTCAATTTTCCGCTAAAAGGGTATTCAATGACCTACTTCTCGAAGCAGCATGCTTGCTACGGGTTCAATGTCTCATGAAACTGTAGTGCTACAGTTGGGAGCAGGAGATGCTGATCTTCTGCTCCTTATGCGCATTTCTGGACACAACCAACTTCGTAGTTGTCTCTCTTTTGCTCAGGTCCCCCTTCAATTTCAAAAACGTTTAACGGCAAGTTAAGATGAACCCTACATTAAAACCGTAGCACATTTTGACACCTCATATCGATATGTCGGCAGCAGGACCACCAGGGGTGCGTCCGTTCTATAGTTTCGCCACTAAATTTTACCAACTACACTGATCTCCATAATATTTCCATACTCGCTTTCATATGAAACCGTTCTTCCTATCTTTCGGAACACTGTCGTGCTTCACCCCTGCAGCGTGCCCAGTAACCCCCAACAACACAGAAACGTCCTGCGATCGTCCACAGGATATCAACCCCGGACGACGATGACATCCTCAGGAAGTTATCAACTGGTCCTCCCAGTGTTACCTCCGTGTTAAAGTGGGACTCCCGGTCATATCACCTGCACATCCTCAGGGTGTCAACCTAGAACACTCGCAGGACCTTGTGAGGACGACTTCACCTGCACCCACCTGCACCTCATTTTTCTGCGTATAATTTATACGACACCAGACGCGGTCCTGATAACTGCTCTTTTTCTATATGTCTCGTTTAACTTCCGCAATACAATCTCGCTGTTTGCTTCTAGTACAATTCATAACGGACAACGAGCGCAGCGGTTTAAAGAGAAAGCAGAGAGAAATATAAAAGACGCCGTCCGGGAAACCCACTCCGAAAGGTACTAGTGTTCGTATTGCCAACTGCAGGATGGGACAAACGAAAGGTACTAGTGTCCTCTTCCGAAGCCAAAACAGACACGGTTTATTGCTTATAACGCGAACCTCCGTACATTCGAGAGCCCTGCTCGCCTGTGACACAAAACGAAGGGTGAGCTATCCGTGTTTCTTTCGATTACGCAAAGAAAGAATACTCAAAGTGAGGAATTGAATGAAGTATTAGGTCCACATCAGTGCAAAGGCTATGTTTTTTACTCCTTTTGGTTTGAGACGTTCAGGTAGGAACATTGAAAGTCAAAAGCAGTGGGACAGAATCGCGCGTTTCTCTCCATTCCACAAGCAATGCGCTCCATTTATCATAGACAGTCATCCTTTTTGGATGCAGAGAATTTTACCCTGTACCACCCTTTATTTCAGAAAAATGTCAATCAGGTCCCAGGATCGGCCCAAAAAGAAAACAAATTTGTTTAGAAAGTCTGAACAGGTAAACTAAACAAAGTAATATTTCTCGTCCCGCTAGCTTTTTTTCACTGACTTTTCACGGACAGTCCGAGAGTATTATCCTCAGGACGTCCTGAGAATAACCTCGAAGAACGAGGACACGATGACACTGTGGGGACGTCCTGAGGACCGCGTGTGTTCTTTGGGACCTGATTTTCCTGTGAAGGGGGCTTCACGTGCAGTGTAATTTTTCAGTTAAGGGGCGTCAGAACACAAAATTTAAGACTGGAAATCCTTCCTTACCGACAAAACGCGGCGAGGCGAAAATTGGCGTTAAAGGGACTATCGCATCCGGGAACATGTGTATGAGACCGATACGGTAATGTTCATCACCGCCTCTCTTCGAAGTTTCTCTTCCGAAAACACCTTACATGTTAAATAAACGAGTGAGATATTCGCACTCCATCTGCAGCTAACACCATGACGTAATCAAGCACACCAATGGGAGCGCAGCGCAGGCGATTGTCTCAGAGGTCGTCTGCTTGGCGTTCGCATCACAATATACTAAGTGAAAAGTCATCGGTAAATACGCCGACTTTCGCATAGCAGTGTGAGTTCTGACGTGAACATGTTGCGTGGAGCACTGTGTTACGCTCCTTGCTGTACGAAAGCGTCCGGCGCTAACCAGAAACAACATTCCGCAAGCCGATCACAGAGCGGAGGAGGAGGAGGAGTGTCGTTGGGAGGAACCCGAGAGGTCTGCCTGCCTGATTAGGCGGCATGTTTCTCGGGAAGGGAAAGGTAGTGGAGAGGAGGAGAGGAAAGGGTGAAGTGGAAGACCGAGCGGAATCCGCTCGGGGGGAGGATAGCTGAGTCCATGGGCCGACTTCAGGGGAACTGTGCCGGCATACGCCTCTTACACATCTGAGGGAAACCCAGGAAAAACCCCAGACGGCACAGCCGGCCCGCGGATTCGAACCGCGGACCTCCCAGTCTCCAAGCGCACGCGTTACCGCTGCGCCACCGGAGCTGGTCCGATCACAGAGCAGACACCGTCCCCTAGTATTTCGGCTCGCCGTCGGTCGCCAAGGCTACCAAGGTCCCTCCAGGCGCCCCCTTATTGGTCCCGTCCGCCAAAGGACGTTCACTGATTGGCCTTGTACGAGTGACGTTTCTAGAGAGGGAATCCCGGAATACTCCCAATATGCCTCGTCTGCTTTTGCCATGTGTTACATCACACTGCACAGGAACAACGCCACCAATAGACCTCTACCTGTTTGTAAACAAATGACGTCATATTGTTCGACAGCGCCACGAGTTTGGTAGAGTCGAACTATGTTCAATGCTAGTGGCGAACAAGGTCGCGCCCGAAAGCCACGGTCTTGAGGGGATTACGATGGTCTCTGAAAAGGACGCCACCTTCGGTCCTACTTTTCTTTCAATAGGAGGCAGCGAACAATTGCCCATTCGTGGAACCCAGCTCTCCCCTTCCGATCTGTTTTGATTTCGGTGTGTCTACCAACGTCGTGATGACGTTTCTCGGGTAATTCGCCTAGGATTTTCGGCGTTACTATCAGTAATGAATGCGGAGTAAAACGGCACTGTAGTTTCGGAATCGACCGGGATAGATGCGATAGTCCCTTTAAACACATTTAAAGGTGGTGCCCGGACCAAAAACATAGTTGAGCTGGCGTGCGTACAGAATCGCGGTCACCTAAAATGAATATCACCGGGCTTTCTTCAGATGCATTGAAAAACATTTGGAAACTTAATTTTATAGATATAAATAATTTTATATCTTGCCGTCCGCTCAGCGCAGCACGATGAATTAGGGCAACAATGCGCCAATCAACGCCACCGGCGTTTTGTTCTGGTCACGTGACAGTGCACCTGAGAAAAATATCGGCGCTTGTTTGTTGTTGATTTTCAACGTTGACGTGACCCTGCAGCTATAGTGTGCTATCCATCGCCATCCGCTTTCATCTGCATCATGAGCGGCATGACTTGTGCTTCAGACGGCTGCAACAGGACATCAGTGAAAGATCCAACGCTCTCGTTTTTCGCTTTCCGAGAGAGTCGGAATTACGGAAAGCGTGAATAGCCGTCGCGCGGCAAAGCGTCTGTCACGAAAGGAGACTGTCCGTCTGATATGGCAATTTCCTCGTCCAATTTGCAATGAGCTGCCGAAACCTCGTAGCACGCAGGCTGAGCCAATGGCGATCCCAGCCACCGCAGGCGAAACGTCGGTGACGTCACGGAAAGACACGAGCAAAGCGAAGCGGGAGAGGGCAGTTTGAACCAAAAGTAGAAGTCTGCTTTCAGAATAGCCGTTTTTCATGACTTACGACGAAACACGAATGTAGCTACAAATGAGCTGCGAAGCTTTGGCTGTTTTGTCTTGGTGAAAGGCTTCCCGGAGTCAGTATCACACCAAGTTCGAAAAACGTGTCTTTTCGAGGACACCACCTTTAAAGGGTTTGCGGCACTTCGCCCAAAGTAACCCCAGACCCACCATAAAAGACCTGCATTCCAAGTTTTACAGCAAAGGGGGTTAAAGACATGCAGAAAACTGGCATCGCGAATAACGATACTCGTCCGGCTCCGACATCACTGCACGTGTGCCCGCCAGTGGGGCAGCGAGAGATAGATGTCAAGTAACAGAGTGAGAACGGTGCGATGTGGGTCTGCTGATTCATAGCCGGGTATACCGCCGTGTCTGGGAATTCATCAGAGTCGAACATCGTGCTCGTTTCTGAACACTATTCTATAATATGGGATCAGGAGCTCCCTAGCACAGGGAGGTTGAGGAACGCCCTTCCGTCGTCTACGGCATATCGTCGTGGCATCCCGACATCAGCGCCTCGAATCAAATGCCACACCTGCCTACTGCGTACTTTTTATCTTCAGTCTAGATTTCCCACTTCAGACAATCCAGCTGCCAACAATTTCTCAGTACATATCACGATGCAATGGGATAACTCTTCTCACGAGCTACACGAAGTGATGCTGAAGTGGGCTCACCTCCAGACCAACTCCCCCAGTCCATAAGGTCCCTCAGTTGCACTCCTCCGGATACAAGTAATCGAATATTTCGTTCCTGCGCCACCACTTACTTTACTAGCAGATCCTTACATCAAAGAGCACCCGTGATAGACAAATCGTGCCCCTCCGCATGTGAACAGCATGCGCCTATGCGTTGATCCCTCACCCACTGGGAAGGAACAGTGGAGTGATACAGAAGTTTCCATCATCCAAGACTGCACCCTTCACAGTAGGCACATCAATAAGCGTTTTGCGATTTACTGTCAGCAGAGGTCCACGTGTGACTGTTGTGGAGGTATCAGGGCATGTGGACAGCGACACGTCAGAGATACGCGAGTCCCACATCGAGATGACTAGAACCGCCGGTTAACGAACCCGTTTTCGTCGCACAACAACGGTTCGCTGGTCAACACCAAGCTTCTCTCGGATATAGTAAGCCAAGTACCATAAACAGATATTAAAGGATAATGGCAGACGACACTGAAGCGACCCGTCGTCTTGCGTCTTTCCACGCCAATAAAAGTGCTCCCCCGATCTGACGTCACGCCAGCAGGAGCTGGGAGAGATCGCCGCCGTTGCGCGTACTATTGCAAACTAGTTCTCTTACTAAATACGCGCTTTCCAAAATAAATATTCGACAGTCCCTGAAGATACATATCACGTGGCTAATATACCGACTGGTCCGAGTACAGAGAACAACTGGAGCAATATTTTTCTGCGGACGATGTCCCAGCTGAGAAGCAGAGGGCAGTCGTTTTGAGTTGCTGCGGTACGAGAACATACTCAACCCTGCGAAGTCTCCTAGCTCCAGCAAAGCCAGCGGATACAGAATTGGCCACGACCTTCAGAACGTTGGACAGGCAATTTGCGCCTAAATCTTCAGAGGTCCTAGCACGTTTCAAGTTTAACTCCCACGCACGCATCGAAGGGGAGTCCATCAGTAACTTCATCGCCTCGCTACAACGTCTGACGGGAGGCTGCGATTACGGTACCTTCCGGAATACCATGCTTCGTGACCGTCTTGTTTGCGGGATTAACGACGTCGCAATGCAAACCCGGCTGCTAGAGACCCCGGACCTCACTTGGGAAGTCGCGAAGAAGACAGTGCTCGCCATCGAGCGAGGAGGGACTCGACAGAGATGACGAAGACTGAAGAAACAACTTTAGCTACTTGCGCCATTAGGGTTGCACAGCCCCAGCCGGTTGCATTAGGGTTGCAGTCGGTGAGTATGTTTGAGGTAGTACCTACCAGGCTCCTTTAAGCTCACTTTAGCAGAAAGGGCCCGTGATCCTAGGCTAGGAGGGCGCGACACCCTTCAGTCGCTCTGGAATCCCCAATACATTTTTTTTATTGTATAGCGTAGCGAAGAATTTTCAATTTGGGTGAACTATGTCCTGGCTGGTAGATTTCAGTGATTTCTAGCGTTAATGAGTCTAAATTTTTGGTGTGGACAAAATTTTCTAGAGGCCCCAGAAGGTGACCAAAAATCGCACTTCGTGCTGCGTTCACTTGCTTGATAACTCACAAAATCAAGTTACCTCAAGCGCGAATTTTAATATCAGTATTAGAGAAACGTACCAAAAACCAATAGATCAATAAAAAAAATATAAAAAATACATGCAAGAAGATTTATTCTAGGTTGAGCCATCTACCTCCTCTTCCTCATCAGCTATGGTTGCGGACGTTGAAACGCTAAGATTTCGGTGTCAAGTGGAATGCAAGGTGTAACATTGCCACATGACAGGTACATAACGCATAACAGTGCCGCATACAACAGGGTGCACGATTGCCTAGCAGGGATTTTAGGCTTTCAGGGCGAGGGAAGCCCTCACAGCACAAATTTTGTCAGGATCTGGATGACTGTCACCTTTATCAACAACGGGACCAGATTTAATTTGCCGGCCTTCAAATGCGCATTCAGCTGACGCCCAGCCGTGCGGAAACACTCAAGCAACACTGAAGAGACAGACCGCAACTTCTCTCCGTTGCGCGTACGGTACGCATCGAGGAGTGCGGATGCGGTTGTCGCACGACACGCGGTTCAGACGCATGCGTTCTTGATACGGAAAACACTTGTGTTTGACCAATCACGCCTCCACTCTGCTACATTACGACTCCACTCTCCAGTCAGCCATGAAGGGGCAGTGATGCGCTTGCGCGGTGCGCCTTCGCTCATTGGTGAGCTGCGTAGCCGGAGGTAACATGCACCGTATGCAGTTTGGTCGAGCCCAACTCTTGCAGTGCGTGTGCTTCTCGGTTTGTCGTACTTCGTTGCCATGACAACCGTGCCGCGCCGCCTCCGTAACGCGTGAAGATGCAACAGTGTGAAGTAGGCATAAGACGCTGCATGCATCCATCAATGTTTGAAGAGAACACAACCACATCAAGGCAACAAAGACAGATGGTCCATCGAAAAGCGGGAAAGAGCATGCCCATCATTCGCAGAAAGGTAACGGGGACGTTACACAGACCGAAGGGCATGACACCGAACCCGCATAGTTCATCAGGAGTCACAACAGCAGTTTTCTCGTCAACAGAAATCTGCCAATAGCCGAACCCAGGATCCACAGAAGAGAAATGCCGAGCACCATGTAGACTGTGTGATGTCCACTGTATCGTCGATGCGCGGATGGCCATGGGCTAGTCTGGTTGATGCCTTTAGCAAGCGTGTCACGCACTGTGCCCTGGATGACAACACTCAGCCTGGGACACGTAGTATGATCTATGCATCGGCGGTGAGTTGGCGATCTGAACGATGTGCCTCACGGAGGTTCTTACAGCAGCCCTAGTGAGCTCCGCTAACACCGTAAATATCGGATGATTCGTATAGCAGTACTACGAATCAGGCTTTGTTGTGAGACAAAAGGTCTGCAGATACTGGTTTATCCAGAATGCGCCTGTCGTGCCTATAGGTTGATAGGTACGGTTGTGTACTATACCCGATGCAGAAGGCATCTGCACAGAAAGTGAGAGATTGCCGAAAGAGAAGGTTCCGATTCGGATTGCCGCAGCGCAAGACATGCCCGACTGGCCCGACTGGCGCAAGACGATGCCCGTTATAAGCAATCGTAACTCAAATACAGTACCAAGGCCGTACTCAAACGTGTACGGGCAGGGCGGGCGAGAGGGGTGCGGAGTCATCCGGGGGAGCCCCAGGGCCCAGCCACATCAGGGTCCCGCGTGACCCAAGACCCGACGGTTGCTAGCATCAGGAGACGTGAGGAGGGGGCCCGGGCAGGACTCATCCCCGGGGCCCGTAATTTTTCTCACCTGCCCTGTGCATGGGTCGCAAAGGGACATCTGTATAGGAGAAGATCCATTTTGTAAGAAAACATGCCTTCTCGAAACATCGAAATTTAATTCTTTTTAATCGAAACATCGGTAGCCTTGATTTTGACTTGCACGGAATGAGCGACTGCACTTGACATATCAGTTCCACGAGTACACCGGTCGTCTTTTTTGCATAGTCTTTATTAAATCAAACGTAGCGTGTCCGGCGCGACAATCCGCAAGTCTAGACAGCCCTTCCTTCAGGTGGGCACGACGTGTGGCGGTGTCCGCGACATCGTTTCAGGGTACGTCGCACTGACCAGGGACCCACTGAAATGTCATGTTCTCGTGCTGCTGCTGAAGACTCTTACGACTATGACGTCGTACACCAAGGAACCAAGGAACCTATTCCTGTGCTGTAATTCAATGCTTGAAATAACGGTGAGCAGGCAAGCGAGCTGGTGAAGGTTCGACGAAGGCATACCTTGAGCTTGAGGGAACGATAACACACGAAGAAGTATGCCACACAAGGTATGCCTTCGTCGAACCTTCACCAGCTCGCTTGCCTGCTCACCGTTATTTCGTCTATATACCCCTCTGCAAGCTTACCTAGTTTCGTGCCCCCGCCTCCGGGCTTTTCCCCCATTTTTGCGCCTCTCCACCTCCAAGCCAAGCGCACAGCCTATCACCTGGGTTATATTCTGACCAACTTGGATGCCAACCTCTATCTACTTGGCTTCGCTCTTCGGAAGAAATTTGCACCCCCGGACATCTTTGCCCCCTTTTTCACAATTGCCTTCCTTGGTCCTACAAGAAAAGACTGCTACGATCCTCGAGGAATGTGCTCGCTAGTCACCGAGATGATCTTCAACAGCTAGTGCTGCCTTTGGTTGTGGTCCTTAAATCGGTTGTGGTCCTTAAACCATGGTGATGATTACCGCAAGTCCCCAGCTTTTCTTGTTTGGTCCTGTCGCTCGCAGGCACAATTTCAACGCTCTTGGTGGACATTACGTTCTGCTTACAACCGCTTCTATTCTTCGAACCGTGCAACCACTCAAGCCAGGCCGGAAAAAGAAACTTAGTTGCTCAACCACTCCAGTGTTCCTCTCTCGGAAAAAAAACGATTTCCCTTCTTTCCAATGGACCCAAGTTTGCTGTGCATGTTCCTCCTTCCAGACTAGACTTGGCCTCAGTCCTGCACAAGGCCGGTTCCAACCTTTCTCAACCTGGTGAGCCAAGACACCCCATCATCCAGAATCTCCTGAGAAGAGTTGCCAACGCTTACACCATCGATGATCTTCCCCTGTTCCCACGTCGCTCCTGGCAAAGACGCACCCTTTCTGATCTCCAACGTAATCAAGCCACCCTATTGGAAACTGACAAATCTTCGAAGTTCTATGTTCTCCCTACCGCCACCTTCGGACAGAAGGGCCTTGAGACGTTAACCTCTGTTCTCAAACCCTATGACGGCGATCTGAAAGAACGTAAGAGCAAGGTACTTGCCCTCCTCTGCTCGCATAATTTCAAACAATCTACCATTAACCAGGTGAAAAAGATTAAGCACAACACCTTCTCGGTTAAGTTTGTGGTGAAGGACCATAAGCCACTTCACCCTTTCAGGCCCATAATCAATGAAAATGGCACCTGGCAAAAGGTTATCTCGTCATACATACGCCCATACACGACCATACTCCTGGGGAACAATGCAGTGAAACCTCTGCAAATCCCCCCGTTAATATGACAATTCCGCATTATGACCAAAAGTTTCGGGAACGACCATGGTCATAATAACGAGGGTTCACTGTATTATTTTCAACTGGAAGACGAGGACGTCGACGTGAACATCACATTCTTGCAGGACCCATGTTGATACTATGTGACGCGTCAGGTGCTGACGCTTCGGAATGAGGTTACTCGGCAGTATGAACACGTATGGGTTGTCGTAGTATGTCTCGTAAAGGGATGGCCATGAAGATGAGTTGTGCCCAAGCGACTCATTCATCCTCTTTGACTCCCGCCATAGCAAGAGCATTTAAGGTCAACTTAGGAACGCCGAGGCACAGTTAGATACTCCTTGCGAGAATTGTCTAATACCTGTTTTGAGGTTAACCATATATTTTATAGTACAAGAATATGGTACGCCAGCATCTGGCGATGTAAACAAAACAACAACCTCGTAGTGAGCCTCCAATGGGTGCCAGAGAGGTAACGTCAGGTGCTGATCAGGACCCTGCTCTATTTTTCATGCATCGTACCTGCGCTGTCTCCGCCAGACTGCCAGCTGCATGGGACCTGCAGCTGAGGAACCTGGTGTGGTAGATCGCTCAAGAAGGCATTGTAATGTTAGCCACTGCTATTCAGACAACCATATACATGTGTTTATGGCACAGGCTCAGGCATGCGCCCCGTGGGAGCAGGTCCCGTACTGCAATCACTATTACAATGAACAGAAGCGGGCCAAAGACACCAACATGTAGAACCGCTACCGTAACAGTACAGCAGCACGTCTCTCCATCTGTGGTTTCCAGGAACACTAACTTGTTCTCATAGGTAGTCGGCTGTCCATCGAAGAGCCCTACAAGTAACGCCCAGTGGAAACACCGTGCTACATGTGGCTTTGATTTGGCGCGTCGTACACTCTCTGTTGCCACATTTAAGACGCAGTCCATCATGCAGCATCCTTTTCTGAATTATGCTAGTGCAGGAGGTAATAGAGTCCGTGAATCGAGGAACCAGATTGTGCGATCTTTTCCATGATTTCACACAGACAGCCGAAATGACGGCCGCTCTCTTAGTAAGTTTCCCGGTTTTAATATCTGCATTATTCATGTCTTCAATATCATAGGTACAATTCCGCTTTTCCAGAATCCACTGATAATGCATTTCAGCGCTTCCAACGACATAGGATCGAAGGAGCTGTTGCTTGTTATGAAATTCGGTGAGGTCTCGTCTCTTATAGACGTGAATTGCTGTCTGTTCCTTGGAGGTGTTTCATGTTGGGGAGTTGTGCTCCACAATCCAAATGCGCTCCTATTATAATTTCTTCAGTTGACCGCTTGTGATCGTCTCTTCAAGACTGACAATGGTGGCGACGTGTAAAGAAGGCAAAAGTTGTCACGTGCTGCAGTGTCTGTTATGATATGGTGGAACGCCGCAACTCTGAAAGGCATCACCTGCATGACATGACAGAGCCGACACAGGCTGTTCACGACCTGCCATATCTTGCGGCTGATGTGTAGGCCGTCGGACAGGACAGAATAACCTTGAACTTCGGCGACCCAAGCGATGACGGTGTATGCGAGTGATGGTTTGTAGTTTGCATACCCTGCTGTAATCTTGGTGGTAGACAAACTTGTGGAACCGCTGTTCTACACGACGCCGTATTGTCCAATGTCATTCAAACTTCACGTCCGTACGTGCTTGGTCAGTATTGTTTGACCTCTCTGCGGGAGCAGGCACGCTTGCAGTGCCAGTGTACCAGGTTTGTGACAGATCGATATGATTCCTCAACCGTAGTGTTGAACAGGCGCCAGCCTCTGGGCTTCTTTATTCTAGGCAGTCCCTGCATCCTAGGGAAAGCAGGAGCATCAGCACATGAACAGGTGGCCACTACACACTGGGTTCACATCGGTCATCGAATGTAGCATTGTGGCAGGCGTTGCAGACTGTAACATCTAAAGAGCTTGAATACGACGGTCCGCGGAAGAAGATGTTGGGGAACCGTCATTTTGTGAGATGGCTTGGAAGTCCTCTATGCATTTCGTCATGTGTCGGCATTTTGGCTATCCCATGCGTTCCCTAGGGTGTTAAAGTCATCACATAAGAAAGTTAAAAAAAAAGTATTACTGAACTCGTTTCCGCGGTGCGGACTGAATAGTCTACAGAGACACTAGCCATGGCGAGTGTTCGAGCATACTGTCAACCAAGGTTGTGCATCGCGTACTCTACGCTGTCGTCTCATGATGCATTAAGAAGCGTGCTTGAAATATTTCTTACGCACAGCATCGCTGTATGAAACCGGTGTGCTTTTAAAAGCGGCATGTGACGGAACTTCTGTGCCTGAAAATATCCACTCGCGCATTGTTGAGAGGAAAGATCGGATCCGATGTCTGAAAACAGACATTCGAAAGTCATGAGAGTTGTTTTGCAGACCATTGCAGTTCCACGGACGAATTGTAGATGCAGAGTACAAATACTCTAGATGAGATGATTGAAAAAATGGAGAGGTGGGTACTCTGGAAGAGTGCCAGCTACTCAAAGGCCTTTACACAGTTATAACACACAGCACAATCAGCATTACCCATCATCAGGGTTACTCTACTCTAGAATACTACTACTGCTGCTACTATATACTACTACTCTAGGACTTCAGTGGAATTCCATTCGTCAGTGTCCATCGAGGAGTAGCATTCCTTAGTGTCCATCACTGTTGAAAACACTTCTACGTCGGGGAGCTGCTTTAGTACTAATTACACAATTCAGTTCTAGGCAACTAAAACTACGAGCAGTTAGTCGCTCGTCCTTGGCTGTCACGACTGGGTTGGGTTTCTCGCCTGTGTTGTGGAACACTTCTCGTACATCATTTGTGAGATGGAGCAAAAGAACTGTTAGCCGTGGCCTTGGCCGATGTCTAGCCACCTCAGCGAGAAATTTTGTTGCCTTCGGTTGCTGGGCATTCGTTAATTGTGAATCAGCTCGCTGAGAAGGAAATCCCTTAGAGTGGTGCACCGAACAGCTCCAGTGTGAAGGAGCACGAGTTAAACCGAGGAATGTGTCTGTAGTATATGTGATTTTAGCTGGTAGTTTTGGGACACTGGAAGACGACGACGAAGACAAGGAATGCTGTAGCGCGTGAATGACGATCGGAACCCATCAAGGATACACAAACGTAACAGTTTCTTGGATTCACAGCAACATTTAACACTCTTGGATCTTCCACTGCTGCAACAGCTCTTGCGATTCTGCATGCCCCGAAGGATGCCACGCGATTGCGGCCACAGTTGGTGCACTTCGGCTTGCGTCAGATCGTCCAGGTCCTGAAATCACGTGGCCCTGAGCAATTATTGCATCTTTGGGTGCTTCAGCGCTCACTTGCGTATTGTCCTAATCCGGGAATTCCATGGAAAGGGCTACACCTCCTATTACTAGATGTGCGTGGTAAACCCCAGATTAACCTCTTCTGGCTATGTCTGCCCTGGAGAGAATGTGAGGATGGCACTAATTTTTGGTATAGTGCTAATGAGCAATACCATCTGTGGCTGTTTGTAACTCACCCCACAGGTAGGAAAGAGGTATCCTGTTTGTATTTCAGCACCCTCTTTTAACTGAAGAAGATTTCTGTCTGGTCATTCTGACGGTACACTGATTACTAGATGTCCGACCTTCGTGACAGATAGGGAGATAATCTGCTTTTATGTAGTGATGCCAGCATTGTTGGTGATGGGGGTTTTGGTCTAGCCTACAGAAAGAATGTTCAGGACAGACTCCCTTGAAGAGAACAGGGGTCCTGGTAATCTTTTCTTCCTCTCTCTCTCTCTCGTGTAACTGCCTGGAACGGTTGATAATAGGGTACATTTCATCTGTGGAATTCAATTGGAGAGCGCTTGCCCTTAGATTTGGGTCTCATCGTCAGCCGGTACAACTTCAGGAGGAATCTCGTGGTCTTCCCCAATGTCACACCTTGCCAGAAGACATTCCCCAAGGGAACCAGCGGAAGAGTTGTGACTGCGCCTCAGATTTTCATTGGCGATGTGACCGTCATAGCTGCCACGAAAATAGGTGGTGGAGAGAAGGAACACCTTCGCTTCCCTGGGGTACTTCGTACCTCCTCGTAATCGTGTGTTGCGAGTATATCTTTTAAAATATGCAAAGCTTTCTTAACAAATTAACAATTGCGCTCAGAGCAAGATTCGTCCCTCGAAGCGAGAATACACCCTGATACCGACTTTTCTAAAGAGTTTGTTGATAAGTTGACCGTAGACACAAGCGTACAGTCCCCAGACCCACACCAGCTTGGGACTGCTTTGGGCACGGTCCACTAATAATTTGCAAGAGTACGGGTAGATTGCTAACATATGTGAAGTGTGATAACATCGCAGCTGTACTTGCCCTATTGACAGCCTTTGAAAATGCAACAAGGATGTCTTACCAGATACGGGCGAAGCAGTCGCTGCAATGGTGTCTGTTGAACTCGAAGAGGCTCCTTCTAGGGTTGTTTTCTCCAATCGCCTAGTACAGTAATAAGTCTGGTGAGCTTTCAGCGTTTTCATGCTGCTGAATTGAATTCCGCACATGGTGCACTCGCATCCTGAAAGAGATTTTTTCCTTCTTCATAACTGCGAAAGACGATAATATACGACTTCCAGTTTGATAAGGGACAAGCACACTGTTACGTGATGCGTGATTCGTAATTGCGCTTAGAACCTCCGTTGAAAATTTTTTTCACGCGTATTTCTTCGCGTATTCTATTGGAGGTTTCCCAAATAACAAATTGTGCTGTAAGTATAGCGTTAAAGTACTCTATTTATATGTACAGCCTCAGAAGGCTTACTTACCATGTTGAACAACTGGGGCTTGCAAGACAGTACAGGTAGCCAGACTACTGTAGCCGTTGACATATTCAAATTTCTTTAATACTCTAGCCAGTTTTCCAGTGGATTCACCTTCTTGATCGTCACATGTTGATTCTTCGGACAACTGACCTCCTTGAGCGGCAGGTGGACTGGACGCTTCTTGTTTGACATCAAGGGGTGTCCCAGTCCTGTCTGGCTGCATGACACTGAAACAGCGTAATATCGGCGCTCTACTACTCAAACGTTTCAGTGCACGCCCTCAGGCTACAATAGCGTAAGTGGGTAGCCATGTGCAGAGATACGAGGCCTCGGAAAATTTGATATTTCAGCCAGTCAAAATTACTACTACAGAAACTTTGCATCTCCACGTAATAACCTTATGCGTTTTCTAGTTCGTCAGCATAGCACAAATGGTTACACAGACCTAAACTTGTTATATTTCGTATTTGCGTGCAAAATAAAATAAAACCTGTATTTATAGTTCACATTACACTTTGATTTGTTCTCTAATGCTAGCTAAAAAATCCAGACGGCGAAAAAATTAAAATTTCGTTATTTCTCCTGCACTCTTTCGTGTTCGTGCCTTACCCTGTCGAAAATAGCCACACGTCATTTTGACCTCGTGTCTTGTCAACCAGTCAGGATACCGGAGACTCATACCTTAATCCATTGTGGTGTCAGGAAGTGAGGTAAATTCTAGACATATTTCCACTTAATAGGCCCAAGATGGCACGTTCAAACCGTACCGTGTCGGCAATGTTCCATTTCATGTGCGCACTATGTTTTCACCGCTGCATTGCTCCGCGAGGTCACCGCGATGTACCCACAATCAGTGCTCCCCTCGTGTCGCAGCTTATCTCAACGGGGCCCATCATTGGCTACGAGTCCGAAATGTCCTCGACCTCCAGTGCCTAGAATGCAGCGTTGCTACACATCACGTACCTTCGTCCCAAGAAGAATGACAGACTCGCGCTCATTGTGCTTTTTGAATGGCATTGTTTCTTGGTAAATACGCTCCCCAGAAATTAACAAATAGGTATTGTGAGCCAACTTCTTTCATGGTGCATGATAACTAGCGAATGTTTGGCGATCTGTTTAGTGTCGCTTTAATCGAAATGTTCAAGTATGCCGCAGGCACGGTACTTGAATCGCTATTTAGGTGAATGGGATTCAGGGCTCCGTACTGTGCTATTAATATGGTGGGGGAGAAAGAGAAAAAGGGAAAGGGTCCCCACAGAAGGCAGCTATCAGCAAGATTTAAAGGAGCACTGAGGTAACCTTCAATAATTTTGCTATGTTTTGTTGGCTGCGGCGTGTTCTGCAGCAAATACAATGAGCTCCTGCGAGACAACGACGATCACAGGCGAGCTGCAGCGCTCGCTCGCTCGCAACGCCTCTGTTCCGCACACCATTAAAAAATCCTCCACTCTTGCGAAGAGCGTATCGGAGAATGAGGGGAGGAGGATACATCGTGACGTAGCCCTGTTTCTCTGGCATGTGACTTGTGACGTAGACCGGAGCAGCTCAAGCGGGTATAGACGACCTGCGCCCCTACGTCATTAACTACGTAACGCCACCGCGCAAAGCATGCTGGTGGTGGCAAAGTGGTGAACACTATCAGCTTTATCAGCCTATCATCGGACGCGTTTTTCCCGCTTCTTACCCACCACAGCAAAAATATAACATCGAACCTGTCTTCTCGTGAGGGGCTGTTTCACGACGTTTGGGGCACTCCGAACCGTATTCTGCAGCGCCATTTGTGGTCGCGTAGCCAGAGGTTTTTCATTACACAGGCATGTATCACCTGCACTGCGTCTCTGAAAAATCGTGGCGCAAGGATTTCCACAAAAGAGATTATGTTCAGGGTACGGCGGTAAGCCGGACACGACCGTCTAGTAAGGGCGCTGTACATTAGAGGAGGATAGTTGGCGCTGCGGTCGCCGGACGAAACTTTAGTGCAACAGGCCCATTACGCAGCGCGAGAGGTGAGAAGGAAGAAAGAAAGAAAGAAAGAGAAAAAGAAAGAGAGAAAGAAAGAAAGAAGAAAAGCACGGGGACTTCCGACGCCACGCGAGGATCGCGGAGGCCATCCGCAGTTGCTTTCTCGACTGTTTTTGTAAATTTGATTCTGCAGTCACAATACACTGCACTGCGAAAATATTTTGCATGGAGACTCCTGATGGACGGCTTGACGAATTCAGATAGAGTTTCGAGCCGTGTTAAATGTCACCTCATTGCTCCTTTAATATGTGCACGTTACCTAACATATAGTTGCGGGTCGTGCATGACTTCTCATTCTTGCATGCAACAGTAGAGTTGCGAGGGATGAAAAAGACTACCTGGGAGACATTACAGTGCCTGATCTCTGGGTGGCGTCGTCACTGTCATGGCATGATCCAGCGCCGTGGCGAACTGACGTAACAGACCCATTGCACTGCCCCAATGTTCCCTCCTCTTGGGCATTCTCACTACTTCCCGCTTTTCCTAAGTCGCAGTCGCCGCCTCCATGCTGCGTTTCCTCAGGGCAGCGTTTTATCCCCTCATAACGAGTCGAGTCGATCGCTTCCTTGTCCTCGTGGCTAGTCACACCATTCTGCGTAGTGCTGGTGTGGATGGAGAACTTGAAGAAGGCAAGTAGCTCTGAGTCTTCGGGGACATCTCTTGTCAGATTACACCACACTTCACCACCTGCGTAGAAGTGAGCCAGTGATCAGTTCCGCCTACTAATGGATGTCTGGAGCGCAGCACGTAACCTGTCCAGTAACGTATAGCTAGCAAACCAACAAACAAGGTGTGTAAGCAGTCGGCATTAACACCAGCGGTTAGTGAATGTCTATGCCTACGCTCTCGGGTCATGTAACCTCCGAAATGCACGACCCTGCGGCCTATATTACCAAATACAACATATTTTAATAGGCACATGAAGTGTTCGATTCACATGTTTTAGCAAATGGATGTAATATTGTAAATTGAATGTGCCAGGCTGTTTCACTCTAACCGCAAGCATTGAGTGGGATCCAATAGGAACGTAGGTCACATTGGCAGCAGTAACTTCAGAATTGTACTAAACCACATCGCCTCCATCAGGTACATGGAATTCTTCTGGTGCAGGACACACTTAGTGTCCACGACATGTCGGTCGCATATTAGCCGTAACACAGTGCACATCTCATTACGAGCAGTGTTTTGCTCAGATAATTTCAGTTCTTTAAACTCTCGTCTGAAGATGAACAACATGTGATATTACCTTCCAGGCAGAGGGCGGCGTTCGCTCCATCTTGTTTGTCAACCAATCGAATCGCTTTCAGCCAACTTCCCGCTGCTTCTTTTAACCGCAGGTAAAGCAGCCTTCCTTCAGCATCATGCACCTGTTAACGAAGCGATCAGTGAAACCCAACATCGCACGAGTTGCACTCTGTTAACAGAATCCCGTATCTCGCGGTAATCACTACAGACTGTGCGATTGATTGTAAAATGATTGATTGATTGACAGTGAAATTGACTGTAACGGGAATTACGCAGAGAAAATCGAGCTCATGTTTCACTTACGAAGTGCAGTCATAAGTGAGTGGCCTAAAACACTGCTCTTCACACTCAGACTGGCAGTGACTACATCATGGTGTTTATTATTTTTTTTCTTGGGTGTTCAACGAGGCTACCCCCCTAATTAAACTCTACATCCTACTTCTTGCTACGCTTACTGCACCTGTTGTCACCTGTGCACCACATATGGCCGGGGTTATTCCGCGGTGCGACAACAAAAGTTGAAATAATCGATAAGGCGAGCGGATCTGTTGTCAGCTTTATCTCTTGCTCCGCGCATTCGAAACGTATGCGCATGCAGGACACGTCAGAGTTATTACTGCACAAAATGTTGTGTATGCGCCCTGTCTAGGCTTTATCTCAATCCCGAAATCCCAAGATAGAAAAAATGACTCGGGATTCCCCAACACTAACTCCGAGACAACATAAGAGCTGAGGCAGGCAGATGGGGTAGCCGATTGACACGCTTTGTTAGCGCGAATATTTGACGTGTTTGCATTGAATGCGTGCAAAATGTCGACGGGTATTTTCGCAACATGAGCAGTCCCAGTAAACCACGAATATCCTGGAGACGTCCGAAATGTGTCGCAGACGTCAAAACATCGTATGTACGTCCCACAGACATCCGTGATGCGATCCAAACTATGTCGCAGATGTCACAAATGTAACAACGTCCTATGAATCTCACATGGACATCAAATCTGTCTCCTCAAAATATTTTGCTTAGTTGTTGGAAATATCAAATTCTGGATATCCCCTGTACGTCCCAGTGAGAATCTTCTGGGGACATCGAGGTTTGGATATTCTGAGGTGATCCCATCACGAACAAAAAAGGTACGTGCCACACAGGGGCTGAATGACATTGGGCAGAAACAAATGGCAGTCCCGTGTAAGATTTCGCTCCCTCCGAAAAGATGACTGTCTATGTTACATGTAGCATTTATTTCGAAAGAGACAGAGATGCCGAATTGTGTGGCACTCTCAAATTTGACTTTCGATGGACCCACTGAATGTCTCAGACCAAGAGTAGTAAGAAACACAGACGTTGCCTTGATGGAGAGATAATACTCCAAGCACCTCCTCACTTGACTGTTGCTTTTGTGCATAACCGAATTAAACTAAGACAGCTCACCCTTCATTTTGTGTCATAGGCGAGCAGTACCCTCGAATTTGTGAAGCTCGCGCGACATACAATACACAGGGTGTTTTTTTTTATCCATTAAATATTTTTTATTAAAAAGCCATGAGAGCAGCATAGATGTCGTTTTTGCAGTTGAAGTCTACGGCTAGGCTGACATCTTCTCGAAGAAAGTACGCAACTACAAGATGACTGATTACCTAACATTCATTAATAAACTATTTAATTAGGGGATATCAGGCAAAAGCGGGATAGCAGAATGAGAGACTATTCTACTTGAAAGCCATTCCACGTTTAAAAAATCCTGAAACACGCACCTGCGTTAAGATATCCATCCCCGAATTTTGATATGGAAATAGCATAATATCTGTTTTCTCTTTGAAAGGGGAATGCTGGTACCTTTCGAAGTCAGCTTTTTGAACTGGGAGCTTTTCTACTATCCTGTTTGTTTGTTTGTTTGTTTGTTTGTTTGTTTGTTTGTTTGTTTTAGTTTTCAACAGCCGTGCTCTATGGCACAACTGTGATATTTGTGGTTTATTGGGTTATCAGAAAAGGAGAAACAGGAAACGAAATATGTGGTGGCCACTCTCTACAGTTCTGGTTCAGTTAATAGCGTCCATTAAAATCAATAAATTAACATCACATTGATAATATTGTTACGTTTGGTAATATCCCCTGAACGTCCAAACATTGAGTTGGGACGTTCCTGTGATGTGGTAAAGACTGGACTTTTCCTAGTCGCTTGGATGTACAAAAGACGTCTATGGGCGCTCTGCGAATGTCCATCGGAAATCCGAACATCCACGTCACGATATCACATGGTCACGATATCACACGATATCACTGGGATGTTTGTGGTTTACTGGGATGTGTGCAAGAAATAGTTTGACGCATGTGGGCGCACTAAGTTGTGACCCGGAGGCGTCACTCGACCGCCTAAGCCAGTCAAAGACGTCTTTAGATTTGTGGGCGGAGTCGACCTGTAGGACTTTACATGTCCCGGCACGGCCGCGGTCTCGGAGTATATTCGAGACATACGACGCACGTACGACAGCTGCTCGGCATCCTCGGTTGGGCGGTTGTCGCACCTACAACCCTCACCACCGTCTGTGCTGATGCGCGCCGGCCATGCTCATCTTCGCAGGCCGTGCGCTCACTTGTTGCGGTTAATGACGGCGGCTGTTCGTAATTGTTACACAGCTACGCCGAGTTAACTGACACTTTAACACCAGCATACGTATTCCTGCAGCACAGTTGTGTCGTGCAAATTGGTGCAATTTGGTGCCATCATTACCGACCAATAGGTTGTACTGTGTCGCTAGGCGATTTTTTAACAACTACTCACCGCGATATGGGCAGCGCCATCGACAAAACTTGACACCAGGGAGGCGGCGTACGGTCCAAAGAGTGTGCCATCCCGAAGCGAGACCTTGGCGAACACGGTGACATCCGCTGAGGGCTCTGCGCCCTCTTTCAGTGTTAGCACATCACAAGGTAGTTGCAACGATGCGGCCAGTTCCTCCAGTTCTTCATCGGCTTTGCCTGAAACAGAAGGTATTGAATCAGTCAGCTTGTGTCACGCCCGACGAAAATAGAGCGGCGAAAGACATAACATGCCGCGGCGTGGTGCCATAAGACAAGATGGCAACGTGCAAGCAAGACCATTTTTAGAGAAAAACACCATAGCGGCAGCAAAAAGAGAGGAAGAAGAAACAAAGAGATCACTGGAAAAAAAATTACCAGTCAAACATGACACTTGTGACCCAACTTTCAGCATCGAAAAACTTCCCAACTTCTAAATACGCGGCACGGCACGAACTACTGGCGAACACTAATTACGAAACCTACAGTACACCTGATCTTAAACTTTGCGGCTGTGTCCTCTTTAGGCACAAGAAGCAGTACCCCTTCTGCATTCTGCAAAGTGGGCTGCAGGAACGCGTACCATAACTATACTTTCTTTATAATATCATTCGTGGCTTTACGTCGCGAGACAATGTGATCGTGAGCGAAGCCACAGTGGTTGGTCTGTGGATTAATTTTGCCCAACTGGGGTTCTTTAACGTGCGCCGACAGCTCAACACACGTCATACCGTGTTGAACGTGCCTCCGGAAACCGGCGTGTCAAAGCAACTTGTACCCTTCCACCAAGCCGCTGGCGTCTTCGACCGGGCTTGAGCTCGCAACCTTGGGATCAGTAAGCGCCTTTGTTTTGTTGTGCCTCCCTCTGGGTAGCAAAGAAGCATCACGGCGTAAGCAATCTGGCTTGGATGTCCCAGACTGTCCATTTAGGATTGAATAAAGTAACTTAAGTCGGTTGCTACGGAATTTGTCTGTCAATAGTCCAATACCAAGTGCTTGAAGTAAACCCGTTGCCGACGTTGTAATTCTATAGTCATTTAGAATAAAACGCGCTGCTTTACATTCGACCATCTCGAGTTTTCCAGTGATTACCATACTGCACTAGTATAATCCAAGATAGGCAGAATTAACGTTTTCTATGCGGTGAGTTTGACTTTATGGGTTGCATGCTTCAGAGATTGCTTCAGAAAATACAAGCGCTGCATAGCTTTTCAAAAAACATAGTCAACTTTGCATTCAATTGCAAATGTAAATATCACTCATACGAGTTCCCAATACGCATGAATGATTCGACGCCTCTCATGCGCTACAGCCGGCCTCCTATAAATAGCTCTTGCCTGTTTTGGATAATTAGTACTTTTAAAGAGCCAACTGCACAACAACAGCAGAAATCGTGACAATGAGATGGGGTGATTCACCGCCAACTTTGTCCACACTCAGTCCAACCCAGGTAGGAGCAGATAACTCTGTACTCAGGAGAGTGCAACCAAGAGGACCCTAAATAGACAAATGCCCCGTCACATATGTAGCGCGCGGCATCATTTCAGGCCACCATATATCAAGTCGACTAGACGAGGCGTTAATACGCCGCACGACATGCGATAAAGCTTCGATTTCACAACCACTTTGGCCAACCGCACCCAGTCCGTCAACTCAAAAACAACCGCCGAAACTGGCTGGGGAGCGCCAGGAGCAACAAAAATAAAGTGTTCCGCTCGAATAGCAACTATTACTTGCTACACCAGCGAAGTGGAGAGGAGCGAGTACTTTTCGAGAGATACAATTTCGCCAAGACGACAAGAGGCGCCCGCTTTATGGGAGAAACATGTTTCGAGACATGAGATTCGCACGTTGTCTTGTAGCGGAATGAACTTTCGTTTCGTTTTGCTCGACGAAATCCATCACCTTTGCTCACCAGCGGTCAAGAGATCGCGGTGGTAAAATGCAATAAAGGGAGTACCTTGAGCGATTGCAATTATAAGACATATTGTATAGTAGATTGTACATTGAATATTCTCGTCATTGAATATATGGTCGATAGTACTGAATATTCTATTTAGCCGAGACCATATATAACAATTACTGCGTTATATATTTCTCTTGTCCGTTTTTCCTCAGACACACGAAATCGTTCAAACAAGTTTCCCATGTGCAGACTGTGATTCCTGGTTTAACGCTCAACCTGGTCGACAGTGCCCACAGTATATACCGTTGCTACGCACGGTACTGAGACAAAACCAACAACAGCGCGCTCCAGTAGCCTCTGGGCACGACCGACTACCGTGCATACGTTACGTTAGCGACATCTGAGTCATAGATATAGGCCTCACTTTCGGTCACCTAGCATTGTATACTCGATGCGAACACCCCAGCTGTCACGCATATTACTTGGCCTAATCCCTGCATTACTCATTCAGATAAGTATATAGAGGCAAGGGAACAGAGAAAGGAAAACGCACTTCGTCGAAGCTCAGTAATATGTCCAGCACCGAAGAAGAGTTGGATTCATTTTTTCCTCCTCACGTGTTCCGTTTTTCGGATACATTTCATAACTCGGATCGAGCATCTCTATGTAAGACGTCCACGAATCTGTGCGCCGGGCAATTATTTTCTTACCGCGAGAATATCGTCTTTGCACGGCCGTTATCGTTGTTCCTTAATGAGGGAGTTAGACACCCATTAGAACCGACGGTGGAAGAGATATCACTGGCTTCCACGCGACCAATCCTGATCATGGCGATTCCTCTGTGGATCATAATTAGCAGTTTGGATCATGGCTGTATCACCGACTCATTTGGCTGGAACGTGCGTGGTCGTCAAACTTGCGTAGAACCAATGTTTGTGCGCATGGTCCTTACAAGGACCATTCCTGCAAACATGTTGATGCTGCGATTGTATAGGACGGGTTACATGTGGTTGCATGTGGCCAATTTTCTGCGCCAACAATATATTCCATTACTTCTTCCGTTCTTCCTACTGATCCCAAAAGTTGCGGCGGTCCGATCCTGACCGAGAACGCCAGCAACTTGGTGGCACGGTGCAAGTTGCTTAGACATGTCGTCCTCCGCGAGGACGACACTTTGTTAAAGATACACACGTTGAAGTTTGCTCAGGTGGGCGACGCGCTGTGGCGTCGCTGATGACCCTACAGTTGTTGCGCAACGCAAGGCTATACGTATCATCATTATCATTAGCTCTTCTCTAACGTCGTATGTGTGAACGCCTAAGTACGTACGACCCACAGATAGAGCAGCTAAGAAAAGACAGCAAAAATAAAGAACTGAATCTAAAATTCCCCTCATACAGCAGGTCTACCAGAGAGTATAGGCTGATTTGCTGGCTGCAGGAGCTGCGACTGTTCATTCAAACTGTGGCCCGCTACTACTGAGGATATATACTCAGCTGTGTGATGTGTTTGACAACCGATTACCGAGGTCGATACATTTTCCTGTATTAAGTAACATACTTCTTTCAAGCAACTACTCTTTTCCCGATTCGTAGAAACGGCGATGCAGTGAGGCAAACACCACCACAATACGTGCCTACATACGTGAGGCCGACAACGGCAAGCCCTATCACCACCACCACCACAAGGAGATACCGTATCCAACGTAGAAACATGATAGAAAGCAGATAGCGAAAAACTCCATTGGCTGCGTAGCGTTTTCTTCCACGGCACTTATGTAAAACAGTTCGATAGCGACTCCTGCTCGCGCAATATATAGCTAGCGATGCAGCAAGAGCAACAAAGTGTGATAAGCAGGACTTTCCTCGCGACCAAAGATTGAGCCAAGCGTGATCATCCATTATCCAAATTTCGTTTCTGATTCTCAAACCTACATCACAATCGACGCAGGTCGGCTCACAATAAAAACTTCAACGTTTTATTTATTCTTCATTACTTCAACTTCCCCTTCTCTGTCGTGCAAAGGTATCGCTATAGATAGCAAAAAAAACTAAAAATCGCCCATACTTCATTCTCGAAAGTCATCTGGATCACCTAGCAGGCCTTCAAAGACAAGATGGGGGACAGACACACAATACTTTCTAATCAATATTCCAACCTACTAAGAGCGATAAAACTTATTAACAAAAGTTGTGCATTAAGCTCGTGGGTGGTCTAATAGTGTCTCGCAAATTTGCATAAGCTGTTTTGTTGATCCCCCAAGACGGTGTGTGTGGCACATAGAGAATGTTATTGACGTTATTTGCGCCCTTTGGAGATCATAGACAAGGAGTTTAGAGCAACACACGCATGCATTAAAAAAATGAATTACAACAAGAAAACTCTTTCAGGGAAGGAACATTCTTTGTTTATAGCGAAAGTTAATTAAATATATGTGATCGATATCGGTCGTACGATGGTGCGATGTTACTATAGACGGAGGAACCGGCGTTATTCTACAAGTGTTGAGCACTATAGTGCTTCGCGCATCATGCACATCGAGATATTAAGGATCGATTGACACGACGCAACTTTAGTTGCGCGCAACCCGGTTGTACCGTGTGAACGGCGAAGCTCTGGTTGCGCAACCGGCGCAACCCGAGTTTCAGGAGTTGCACAGCCGATCGCTACAGGAGCGATTTCTCCTGCGAGTCGAGGTGCAACCTGTCAATCAGAGTTCGAGGTAACTGGTTACAAGTATCTCGTTACTGTAACTAAGTTCTTTTTTTTTAACTTGAAACTTAACTCGGTACTTTTGCGCCCTGGTAACTTTCAGAGCAACTCGTTTCTTTTTCAGGTAACTTTGTCAAAGTACCTTAAGCTAAGTTCCAAGTTACTTTTAATTCGCTTTTCACTCACATGAGTCACATCCACATGCTTTCTTGCTTTCTCTCCGGTTCTTTCATGGCATTTTATGCCATAAAACGTGATATTCACTCAATGACAGCATTCTATTGAGGAAGTAAGAACCGCCGCCATTGAAATGAAGCTGAACCATTGTGCGCACACAGGGACTAAGATGCAAAGCGTTCGAACTGTTGGACATAAATGAAAACAACTCAAGGTCTAGCTCAACTGCTCAGGCGCGCTGCACCTGTGTAGTGCTATTTTGTGTCCGAAGTAACTTGGAAGTAACCCGTTCTTTTTTTTTTTAAAGTAACTCCGTAACTGCGAGTTACATTTCATGCTGAAGAACTTCGTTATTAACTTAGTTACATTTTTCACAAGGTAACTTAACTCGTAACGAGTTCTTTTTGACGTGTAACTTCTCGATCTATGCTGTCAATCACATGGCTCCTTGTTCCAAGCGCGTCCAATCACAACGACTGACTGCCATGCGCAATTTCCGTGACGAAACTTTCATGTGTCAGTTGTTTCAGTAGCAGTACGCGGTACGATGAAATTATCACTGGTCAGTAAAAATTATGGAAGTCGAAGCGGATTGAAATCGTAACGAGTGAAGTCGCAGGTCGCAGTGGCGATTGGACAAGAATGATGACAATGATGTTTTTCGCGCCATCTGGAGAGCTCGGTGACTATTACGACATTCCGAGTTGCTCCCCAGAAATTTGACAATAACGCAGTTTCAAACAAAATTGTTGGCTCTCTAAACATAACGTCTGCTCTAGAACGCGTATGTAAAACAGAATGAGTCAAATACACGAGTTCAGCTAAACATGGCGCCCAGAAGCTGCGCGCCTAATGACATGTAAGACGATTTCCACACATAATTATTCTCAGCCGATGTTAATTAATTTCAAACCACTACCCAATCATGCCTTGCGTATGTTGTTTCTTCGCCGATACACCGCTCGTTTTCCCCCCGGTTTTTTTAATATATTTTTTTTTACATACGTCCCCAACCGGCGTGCGGCCCTACACCCTACGTACGCCCAAGTTTTTCTTAATTAGGCGCCAAAGCAGAGGTAGGAACTTCTCGCAAGAAACCGCTTAATATCGAATCGGCGAGTGTCATTCACTGATAAATGTGCCGTGTTTACTCAGCCATATGTCACTATCTACCCGGGTCTTAATGTAATTTTTCTTTTACAAAGAGACCGTAACAGGAAACAAACCCAAGCCACAAAAACAGTCGACATGCAAAGGATGTTGCTGCCTGGACCGATAAAAATGACAGCCCTGTTAACACCGACTGCGCCACCATGCGGTCACAATGCTATACAGTCAACGCTAATCCACTCTGTTTATTCCTTCTTGCAGTATCACATTTTCATCCCGGCACTTTTTTTTTTTCCCCTTCGCGCGCAAATAATAACTTTGCCGCCTTTCATAATCAATATACGAGGACCGTCGCAACTGTAATCTCCGTTTTCTTTCATTGCTTTTTTTTCTAACAGGCGCTTTTTTTTTGTATTGGAACAGAAAAACAGCTTGTTTGTGAGTCAACACCTTATCGAATGAAGACCCCCATCCGCTGACAGAAATGAAGGCTCTGATTAATTATTGCCAGGCTCAGTTATACGAAACAGCAAGCACCGGTATGTTCCGTACCGCGATTTGATATCTCGAATATTAATTAAGGTTCGCCCCCATTTGGACGTTAAGCGCAGCGACGTGAACTTCTACTAATGAAACTACTAGCTATGCAAAACGTATAGAGTACGCAAGATGAAGAGAAGAAAAAGAAAAAAAAAAGGAAATGTTTTGGTACAACAATGAGTTGGCTGAGAGTTGGCATGTGCATTTAGTTTCTAATTTTCTGTGTTGGTGTGGTGAGTAACCAGAACGCGATTAAAGCGAAGTGCCGCACGACAAAGAAAGGTTATTTCCGCTGGACCACTTTCCTGTCGGCTCTTCTGTTTTGCGACGCCTGGTACTCCGAAGCAAACACACAAACGCAGAGTACGTTTTTTTTTTTTTTTTTGTCTTTTTAATCCGGCACAAGTAGGTTAATTAATGAATCGACGGAAGCGCAGGTCGGAAATAACACAGTTCGAAAAGTTCTCTTACGAACGAATAACACGAAAATTACTGTTCAAGAATAATGGTGCTACGCATATTAGGCACGCAGCAATGTGATCGGAGAACAACTATGTGGAAGTTCGTGGATTACGAGCTCGACTGGACTAGTTATCGCAAGCTGCCATATGTGACAATACCATTGTTGTTGTTGTCCTAATTTGCCTTACGAAGGCGAGATGGAAGGGGAAAAAAGAAATAGGGGAAGGTAGAAAACAGAAATAGAGACAGCAAGATGAAGTCTTGAGGGTCAGCGCAGTTCCGAGGTTGCTTTCGTTCGCAGCATTCATTCAGTGACGCCACAGGCTGCATGCCTCGACGTCCACGGACTGAACCCATTAGAACGTATAAGACAACTACATCATCACATACTCAATGATGTCAATGGGGAAACGACAATAATCTCAAATTTACGCGCAAAAGTAGCTATGAACTAAGTAACCAAGAACCAGGGATGGGCAGTATTTAAATACATTGTAATTAAAATAGTACTTAAAATATATATACATGTATTTATATTTTGTATTTAAATAAAGACTCGAAAAATGTATTTATAATTATATTTTAATACCAATTTTTCGGTATTCATTTTTGTAAATACTTTATAAATACGCCTAACTACCCGAGATACCCTACATTTGATCTTTCGCTAAGAAGGGCAAAGCAGAGTTTGGAGAGCCGCGCAGTTATACCCTGTGTTCGCAAGCAACAAAACATTTTAGATGCCAGTTTTTCACTGTTGTTGCGGACAACGGTTGGGACTACGCGACTACCTTGTAGTACGAAGCATCGTCGTCAAATTTAATACGAGCCTTTGTTCATTCGAATCGAATTCGAAGCCAATTTCCGATTGCACGGCCGAACAGAAGGTGTCTAAAAGAATCAGTCTTCGAGAAACTTCTAATATTAAAATCGACATGATAATCCGACAAATAAATAATATTGTTCGTTGCTGATTTGTTGTTATGATCATCGTTATTTCTATAATTACAGATGACATTTTCCTCACAGTATTTATGGTAGTAGTTACGGTATTTAAATAGTGCATTTATATTTTGTATTTAAATACTCATGTTGAAAAGTATTTATGAAGAGTATTTAAATACCCCTTTCAACAAAGTATTTTGTATTTATATTTAAATACTCAAAAAATGTATATTTATGCCCATCCCTGCCAAGAACTATGCGATCATGAGTGACGCCGTGCGACTGGTCCGTTCATTAATTTCGTCCACCAGGGAGTTCCTTGGCGTGTGCCGAACTCTTACAACAAGGATCCCCATAGTTAACGCCCCGCGAAGAGGACGAAGTGCCTAAGCCACTTGTAACATGCCATAAACTTGTTGGCGCCCTCGGTCAAGTACGGACACTCAACCTTGGAATCAGTGAGCGAACACCTTATCGCAAGGAATAGTGTTAGTTTTCCACGACACATTTAGAGTCGCCCCAGGCAATTTTGTTCACATATCTACACCACAGATCAAATGAATGACATCAGTATCTATCACAAAAACATAACCCTACTAGTTTTTATTTTCTGTCTAGATCTCCACTATCTTCATTAGTGAGTTTAAGTATATCGTACGCTGTCGCCTTTGCGCACGTAAGGAATAGCTTGGTGGTTCTGCGCAGTGCGCAAAGCTGTGTTTATGTCTTGCGCGTGCGCAGAGCCACCAACGCTATCCCTTGCGTACGCAAAGGCGAGAGCGCACGTTATACTAAAACTCACTATTTTTAGAAGCGGAAAAGAAACGACAGTTGTGGAAGTGCTGTATTCAGTATGATACAAGGCGTTTATTTTTATCCTTTACAGATTTTTTATAAAAAAAGCTACGAGAACAGCATAAATGTCGTTTTTGCAGTTGAGTTATACGGCCAGGCGGATATCCTCTCCAAGAAATTATGCAACTACAAGGTGTTAACTAAAATTCATTAATTAGCTCTTTCATTAGAGGATTTCGGGCAAAAGCGAGATAGCAGAATGAGAGACTATCCTCGTTGAAAGCCATTCCATGTCTTTAAAATCCTGAAACACGCACGTGTGTTAAAATATCAATCCCCGAATTTTGATAGGCAAATGAGCCGAAACCGAAAAGGCGCGCCCGACGAGCGCATCACCCTCGCCGACGGAGACTTATCTGGGCCGGAAAGCGGTTTATCTGGTCAGTAGATCGGCACCTACTCCAATCATCTCCATCGCTCTAAATCACATGGCTCTCTGACGTGAAATGAGCGCTGTGCTCCTTGCGTTCCTGGTCGCCGCGGTTTCGGTTTCGGCTCATTTGCATATCAAAATTCCGGGATGGATATTTTTACGCACGTGCGTGTTTCAGGATTTTTAAAACATGGAATGGCTTTCAACGATGATAGTATCTCATTCTGCTATCTCGCTTTTGCCCGAAATCTCCTGATTAAAGATTTCATTAATGAATTTTAGTTAATTAGTCACCTTGTAGCTGCATAATGTCTTCGAGATGATGTCCGCCTGGCCGTATAACTCAACTGCAAAAACGACATTTACGCTGTTCTCAAAGGTTGTTTATAAAAAATCTGTAAAGGATAAAAATAAACACCCTGTATACTGGTACCTCGCTGGTCACTGACGCCTGTTAAGTGTGAACTGCATCAAGATTTCAACTGCTATCCTTCGTTCGTTGCCTCAAAATATGCAAACGTTTTGCAGTATTTTTTTTTTTTTCAACCGTTCATAAACAAAATGTCCAGAACTATCAAGTGCGAAGTGCTGAGAAATAATTAATTTGCACACAAAAAAAGAAAACGTATATATATATTTGTTTCTCTGGTGGCAGTCTCTAATACTATATCGTATCGTATCGTATCGTATCGTATCGTATATATCGTATCGGGGCCTCACAACCAATACCAAATCTTTCATTTTGATACTGGCTCGTGCAATAGTGCGCGTTTAGACATTCAATTGCCGTCAAGAAAACGATTAGTTTTCACTTCAACCAACACCACTCGACTACCTCAAACAAGACAGACCCGCATTTTATTCAAAGCTCAGCACAAGGCGTTCTAGCAACTCAAAACAGAACTAAATGGCAACAACACATTTAGCCGAAAGCAGATCTTATGAATCCCCCGCTCGCCCAAGGGAGCAACTAACTGTGCTTTCGAAATGATGCCCGCTGTTTGTAAACCCTCAACAGCTCCCTCTAGCGAAAATCAGGTACCACTCATCCGAGAAACGACAGATTGAAAACTGCAGGCGACTGTAGACTTGACTGTCAACAGCGGAGTGGCCTGCACTGGAGAGATACCGAAGCCGGACAGCAAACATGTCGTCCACTACCCTCCATACTCTCGTCCTTTGTTTCAATCCAAAGTAATAGAAACTACCCACTATATCTATATATTGTCCACACTGGCTGACGCTCGTGGAGCTGGAGTTATTTTATTGTCATCGCGTCCCGGTCAGCCCTCGGCTTCGAGTTGCAATGGAGCAGAAGACGCGCACACAGTTGCTAGATGGGAACGTTTTCTGCTCTACTGAAGGCGGAGAGGTGAACTCAGCACATCGCTGCCGACGTGAGAATACTTGTTTTTATTGGCCGAGCCTCGCAACGGCAAGTAATAATGGAATACAGAATGCAGTCTAAGCACCAGGGGTCGTTTTAGTTATCGCAGGAATGAATCGCTTAGAAATGGTGGCAACCATCATCGTGGCGTGCACTTGCACTGTATTTGTGATACCCTATCCAGTAACAACTTTTTGTGAACATTGTTTGAAAAGTTGTTCGTCTTTTGTTACGGTGCCCATTGGAATAAAGATCAACCACACATTGCGCTGGATGACGAAATTTGCGATTTTGTTATACGTTTTTCTCTAACAGTCATAGAAAGTATTCTTAGGCCGAGTACTGTTTTCGTGTACGACGAAGACAAATAAATTAAATTAGTCCGCGGAAAGACCCTATGCCCGCCGACGTTACTTCTCGACTCTGCATCTCTCAGTTTTGCGGCTGACTATGTTGCCAATTACATCACCGGCAATACATTCTCGTAATCTACATGGATTAGAGATTGAAGACTTCGCACACGCTCTACTCGTTCACACCATACATGTATCATACTGACAGCTAGACGCACGAAATTTGCGACATCTTATAACTACGAAGAAATGGTTCCCGGTCATTAAAGCATTTAAGTGCCGTGCTGTCCTCAGATCCCAGGTGGTTGTTAGACGCTTATTGAAACAACGTTACTTCTCGATAGAATTCCGAGTACGGTATGCCTACTGTGCACATTAGACACCTAAGTTTTGCATTTCAATTTCTACAGCGCTTCGTGTGTGCTTGAATATCGCAACATGTTTGGTGGGGAAACAAACGATATTTCGATGTGATGCGATGGAGCGTAATCGAACGACCTGCTAGCGGCACGTCGACTCGCAGTATGGCAATGCACAGGTGGTACGCTCTGCATGTCCCCAGCAAAACCCATTTCCACTTGAGAACATTCTCAAAAATATTCCCCACAACCCTACACATATAACCCACGAAGATACCCTTTCTTGCTCAGGAAACCTCAACACGAACTCCCCAGACACGCCACTGGCTCAAGCGGTCCTCACGTGACAATCCCGACAGGTAGCTCTGATTGGCTGGCCAACCAGCGCGTCATCTGCTAGCGTCCGCCATTTTTGTTCCCCACTTCCCCATTTTGAGGCTCACCAACCGGCCGGTGGAGCAAGATAACCCATGCACGACTTCTCAAAGAAATGGCATCGCAGCTATAGCACGTTTCACCACTGCTTATCAGCTCCGGTGTCCCGTTCCAGCGGACGTTGCCTGCTTCAAATAGACAACAAAACGATCAGAGCAGAAAGAAGAAATAAAAACGCGTTGTCGTCGCTTGCGAGATAAATGACGGAACCAGACGAGCATTTTGTACAGCGTGTAGGCACTTCATAGTGTTTTTCGCTCTAGAATGTCGTAGTATATGATGGGCCTACCATTGACAGGGATGAGTTATAGCGGTAAGCGGCCGAGCGTCTTGTGATTGTAATTGGAAAGCAGACGCGTTGTTATTTGAAGCGGCTTCCGTGCGTGAGAAGAAGCGATAAAGAAGTTTACACATTGGTTATGTCCTCCGCGTTATTTGAAGGTGTCCCAATGAGACGAAATGTCATCTCTGTCCGGGAAGAGAAACATCGTTCAAGTGAAGTCAAGGAGAAGTTGACTAAGTGTGACGACGTGAACAAGGCACTGATGGGATGATGGGGATCGCTTCTATTCCCCTGCGTGCCTGGGGAGCAATGAGTTCTGAGAAAAGAGAGTATTCGAAACAGCATGGTGAAGCAGATCAGCGCATAGATTACGTGGAGGGAGAAATGAATTGTTGCTGCTCGAATAATACACTTTGCGAGATGTTGTTATAATTGTGCGACGTTGACTAAAGCGTGTAGACTGGAAGAGTTGCGCACTCGTGTAAAAATAAAAACGTACAATATATGTTACAATGTGATTGGCGGATAATTCAAGAGATAGACAACACAAGTAAACGGTGGAAACTCCAATTTCGTTTTTGCAGGACAAAAATTCAGCTACCTACCTAGAAGACTGTGTTTAGGATGAAAAGCAGCCTCAACACAATACATCACTTCCGTTCATATAGGAATCGCGGGTTGTGTATTTCATTTTGCAAAACTCTTGACGTGTTTGCTTATTGGCTGCTTCGCGATCTTAGGGTATCATACTGAAACAAAAGAAGGCCAAGAGAAAAGAAACCTGTGCCCATTCCCATTTTGCCAAATTCTTTGTAACGGATTTTGTACCCGTCCCTTGGCATGTTCACCCACTCCGAACTGCACGGGGTCCCATTCCGACTAATCTATGCGACAGGCTGTCTCGTTTCGCCACCTGATCCATGTCAAGTGAAAAAAGAAGGCGGTTTCTTGGCACATAGTAAAAAATCTATAGCATAGGCTAGAAAAACACAACATATAACTTTGTACTTCAACATGTTCGCCCAGGCAAAGCCGTAAATAATGCAGGCAGGACACATTCCTGCAGATTATTTCGGGCACATTTCTCTGCCTCGTTCAGCTTACTAGCTACCTTTTTAGCTGTACATCCCTGTGTGTGTTCTGGGTGAACTGTTACCAATTCTTTCTTCCTTTGTTCCTTTTTTTTCCTTTTTTTTAGCTGGGAATAGCAAGCCGCCTAGCGCCAGGCTAACATTTCCCTCCTTTTGTTCTTTGTCTTGTCATAATAAACATATATTCCCCCTATCGGTATATATTTCACGACGTATTCATGGAGTCAGCTGAACAAATAGGAACGCTATGCACATATGTGTATTCAGGTGCTGTAAATAAAAAATTAGGGAAATAAATATGCTTATGACACGGGATAACGAGTACAGGCTATACGCTACGACAGTTTGTCTCTGCGCAGCGGAAAGGGGTAAGGTTCGAAGAAACCGCGTGACCAAGCGTCTGTCCACTCACAAGACAGCAATTAAGCTGGAACCGCATGGGGCGTATTTCAGGGCGTAAAAGCGCCAGCGCGTTAAACGCACCTGCGAAAACACGCGGGCCAAACCGTATGGATGAAGTGCACGGCACGAAACGAGGAACTCGCCGAGAAAAAAGATCACGCAGTGCTGCCAGCAAGTGTGCAGTATGCACTAATGCAAAACATGATAAAATACATGCAACAGAAAATATTAATTTGCTACACGAAAGCGACTTCGGTGCCTGAAGAAGCGATTAGGAAGCAAGGAGAAAGTTAAACGTTGAACTGGTTCAGCCAGGAGCAGACACGCCACTGCTATCACAGAACCCTGAGCATCCAAGTATAGCTCACTATAATCCAAGTGTCGTTGCAATATTTTTTACCACGTGGGCGTCTTTAATAAGACGTTTCTGTACTCTCTACTTTAATATCTCACTAGCAAGGGCCTTCCCTCTACATTATCTTGGAGTATGACAAGCTTTCTTTAGAGGCAATTATGCAACACGTGGATAAATATCAAAATCAAAACACAGCGGTTTCCATGCGATACTGATACGCATGCACGCTGTGACTGACACGCTACCGCGTGATATATCAAGAGGGTTCCTGACGCGCTAGAGTACACTCTGGAAACCGGTTCTCCGCGCGAACGTTTGCTTCGAGCGTGCTAGGGCGCGCTTTCCGCGCTGAAATACGCCCCTTGCGGTTCCACACTCTAAAAACGGAACTTCACCGCATAGCACGCTGTGCTCCAACCATTGCCGCGAATGATAGGGTTATCGCTTTTGATTTGAGGAGAGAGGAGGCGTACGCCTTTTTGTGGCAATTACCGTATATCCAAATTGCCACAAAAAGGCGTACGCCCCTCTCTCTCCTCGAATCAGAGGAGATAACCCTATCATTCGTGGCAATGGTTTGCGCACAGCGTGCTATGCGGTGAAGCTCTGTTTTTAGAGTGCAGATACATTCGTACACCGGCATGCGCCCACAGGACAAACCACGTGCGCGTCAACCTTGAAATGTTACTTCCTCATTTGGGAAAGGGACCAATGAGGTCGTCCCACAGGAAAAAGGGGAGAGAGGGGAAGTGGAGAGCAGCGTGGGCACCTGACCTACTTGCATAGCGATATCGCCTCTCCAACTGGCTGCTCGCCACGTAGCGGACCCCAGCAGAAGCACTCAATGAATGATAGCAACAGCAGACGACCGGTAGGTTTCGCGCTGACCCGAAACTGCCGCAACTTCCCTTCGTGTGCGATTGAGTTTCCCGGCTTACAGAACTCAAACACCAACAGCACTGCTCAATTCTGCAGTGGAAAACTACTGCAGAGAAGGATATTCAACGTCGAGAAGGGGAAGAGGAAAAAGATACTATCACAGGAGCGGCGTGAACGAAAACAACGACGACAGCGGGAAACGACACGCGAGTTATGTTATTTGTACAATTTTTGAAGCGTGTCTCGTGGAAGAAGGCATGAAGCAGGGCGATTTATTCATCGGCAATGATTCTTTTCTTGAAGCCATTTTGAAGACGACGCGAGCGCCTCTACAGAGGCGAATAACGGAAGCGTTTAATCAGGATGCATCAAATGTCGGCTAAAAAAGGTAAAAAGAAATGTTGAGAAATGACAGTTTGAATAATACGATGGAAGCGACTCTTCTGAACCTAGGAGATTACTATAACGCTTCCCATACTTTGAAAAGGCCTTGCCAACTCCATTGAGTACTATAACAACAACTTTATTTTTATGATGATGAATGGAGAGGTTCTACCCCATTGCTGGTGGTGATGTGAGGAATGAAATAATGAGTACTATAAAAATGTTTTACTATACATTAACACAAAGTACAATTATCTGAGCTGCACTGAAAGCGTGTCTGTACTAGTGATTTTATATAGGCGTAGCATATCCCACTCCGTATCTACAGCCTATGGAAGAACTAATCTCTCATTTTTATCTTAATCATCTATCCATTCATCAATCACCGAAAACGTTTCATTCGCAAAATAATCGACTCCTGTGATTACTAGTGACACCGCACACACCTTGATTTGAAAATGTAAAGGGTCCCTGCTTCGTAAGGTGCCCCCCCCCCCCCCCCACAAATAAGTATTTCTTGAAAATGTCAATGGGGGATGGGTATGGAACGTTCAAATAGTGGCAGTCCCGTTTCGCCTAATCAGAGTGCGCAACTGTCGCATTTCGCCTAAAGGATCAGACACATGTACGACAAAATGTGCGACGTGTCGTGCGGCGCGGCGCGGCGCAAAGCATCCCCAGACGAATTCTGGCGAAATAGGTCGTCGCAGCAACTCTTTACGACACGTCGCAGCGCGACAAAACTGCTTAGATGTATTCGCTCCCGTCGGCAGGTTGTCGTGCCGATGTGGTGACGTCACGAACCAAACAGCCAATGATGCTGCCTCTCTGGTAGATGCGATGGGTCCGAGAAAAAATGGCGGACAGTGTCAACGCCACCTAGATACAGAAGGCCTGCTTATTGCCTCCTCTCCCTTCTTCGCTACATGGACATATAAAGTCAGAATTCGTCTGCTATTACGATTTGCCGGTCTGCGAATTCAAGAACTCGGAAATGATTGCAGCTAACTTGGAACCTGTAGGCATGAATCTGTAGACAAAAAGTGCAACACGCTTTCCAGAAAATCAGTCATGAGAAAGATATGGGACGGTTTTGAGCTTTACTTTAAAGTTTTCCCGTTTAGTACGCGTTAACGTTCCATCACTGCTCGCAGACGACGGTGGTTCGTCTCCATGGCTACGACCGCTGAAAGCTTGTTCGTGGTTGGCTACCGCCGTTGAAAACACGATCCTGATTGGCTGACTATTAGTTGTTACGTCACGTCGGCGAGCGAGTACGCAGGCTTTCTCTATCTAGGTAGTGTTGACAGTATGCGTTCTGAATGCAAACGGTGGCTGATTTAGTCGTGTTGCGCCTTGAAAGACAAATGAAATAAGGAATGAATTGTTTTCGTTTACTGCGTTTTATATCTCAGCACATTTCGTTATGTTAAACAGAGTGTAAGCGAATGTATTTTTGGCCGCGCTGTTCTAGCAACACGGCGGTCCAGAGCGACATGTCGTAGGGATATCGGCGTCCATGTGTCTGCGAAATGCAGCATGCGACAAGTCGTGACACGAAACAGTGCGAATCGGCGCACGACGAGTCATGCATTTTGTCGTACATGTGTTTCGCCGTTAAAGGGAGACTCCGCAAGGATTCGAAAAAAACTTAGGTGAGCATCATACCGAACACAAACCACCCCCTCGATACCGAATATACAACATTCGCATTCATTTTGCGCGAGTAATTAATTCGTAAATGATGACAATAGCAAACCGAAACCGAAATGCGAAGAGCACAAAACAGAGCTCCATACTACGACAGTTCGTCTGGAGGAGGATTCCGCAACGTCACCCAGCACTGGCGTCTGCTTCCAAGCCTGCATTCTTTCTCCCTTGCCGTATGCCGGATGATGTCAGCAGTGTGTAGGGTGCCTCAATACTAAGTCCCTCTGCATAGGGTGAAGGCAACCGCGTCGTCTGCTACGAATTTCATTTCCGCCACATTGACTCCCACGCACAGCTCGCGATACGCTTACAAAAGTGTAGCGTAGCGATACGCTTAGAGGCACACTGCATTTTCAAGTTGAGTAAATCCGTAGCAAAGAAGGTTTGAAAAAGTTGGTCAAATCGGTACACAGCATTCATGCATGGTAAGCGTGGGAGTCAATATGGCGGCTTGGCGGCATTTGCTTCTGCAAAGGGTTACTCTACCCTACACATAGGGAGCTAGTATTCAGGCACCCTGCAGTGTGGTGCTTCCCTCTCGCTTCGTAATAATTCGTTTGAGTAAAATCTGCGCAGTTTTTGGCGGAGATATTTCGTACACATGTTCCTGACATCCGAAAGATTACGGCTATACCACAACCTTTGGGGTGATTTTGTTGCGGAGTCCCACTTTAACGCCACTCCGCTATCCTATATGTTTAATCAGATAATTTGGATTAGGCGAAGTACCAATGTGAACGACTCGAACATAATTTTGATTCTCGAAATTATCACCAAAATAAAGTTCGATTCTCGAAAATATGCTTGCGAGTCCACTGAAATAGGTATGCTGACGAAGGACAAGCAGTGCTCTGTAATTAACCCTTTCCTTACACATCTTCATTGGCAATCGGGGAACGTCGAAACTGAGTCATGTATATGGCGAACACAAGTCACAAAAAGATAAAAACACTGAAACTATACTGTTTATTAGCGCACAAGCTTTCAGGCACTTGGTGCGTTGGAAGTCGCAAATTCTGATGCATTTGTGTGCGGTGGGGCCATGGAGCTCATCCGGGCAGAACACTGGAAGTCTGAGGCTTTGCCATGATTGGCGGTGCCTCCGCAACGTGAGAGTATGGTATAGATGCAGGCTGGCTGGTGGACAAACCTCAATGTGAAGAGCCTGAGTCTGGGCACAACTGTAGAGGGACAGTATTGAGTCGTGTGTTTGTCCTGCCCCTCTAATTGCGCTCAGACTCAGGCTTTTCACATTATTTTTTGTTTGTTTTTTGTCTTTTTTTTTTTTTGCAACATCTTCATGGGGACCCTTCCTTAGTGAACTTGATATCGGTGTTCAAGATCACGTTCGAGAGTTGAGAATTGATGTTCAACAGTGGCAATGCTGCCAAAGTGCTTTAAATGTGTGCGCTTTGAATAGTGACCGTGGTATACAATAAATTGCACTCAGGGTGTCACTTCCACTTCGTGCAAATCACTTCATTGCAAATCTCAAAGCCTATATACTTTCCCGACATCAATATTATATCGGATTTTAATTTCACGAACAAATGACGATGGCAAAATTAGCAAAAATTGGGTCCTAGCAAGGATTACTACTGTTACTCACAGTAATTCAAAATTATATTCCAGCTGCCAATTCTACTCTAAAAGAAACTACGAAACTCGTATATGCTAACCGTTTAACCTTACTTGTCTCGTTCGCGTTTGTTCCTCCTAAAACGCCCTTTTAAACGCCCTGCGTAAAAACAGGGGAGAAAGGAGTCTGAATAGCGAGTAAAAGCAAACGGTAAGAGCAACCGGCAGAAGTGTCGAGCGAAAACGGGAGGCCCAACACAAACGGAGCGAGACATACTGGTAGCTCAGACAAGGCTTCAAATCCGCCCGGGACAATTCGCACACCAACCGCATTCGTCTACGGGCGATTCTTGCTCGCTACCTATTTGGGGACCTAGTGCTGTTCTTTTATCGAATGCAGCCAGGCCCAGCGACAAATATTCGCGACGCAACAGGCAAGACGGACGACTGTGCGAACGAGATAACGCTTTTTTTTTTCCTTACTCGCTTTTCAGATATTTTATGTGTGAGTATGTAGATTGCAGTACACAACTTGGATGCAACGAAGAAATGGTACACAGAGAGTCGAAAAGTGTACTAGTAAATCTGTCTCTGTCCTGTAAGAAAAGCATGATAGAGATGGATACCGAAGCAAATTGGTGAATAATTTTGTAGAGCTATATAAGTACGACCACTTACCCTTCCTCAGTCAAAAACGTTTTCTTAAAGAATACTGTTATCACTCAACGGGTTGGTGCGTACTCTTCCTGAATAGCTTTTACGAATAGCGATGGCAGTGGAAGAGCAGGGTTCAATCCCAAAACGAATATTGGGCCTTCGTGAACAATGGAGAAAAGGGCGCCTTTACGGAGCCCCCTTACACCCAAACCTCTCATTGTGGGTCCGAAAGGCAGAGACCCTCGTTCACTTTGAACCGGCCCCGGTGGATCAGTTGGAAGCGTGTCAGCCTACTGAACCCAAGGTTGCGGGTTCGAACCTGGCCGATGATGTCAGCAACTTGGTGGCATGGTACCAGTTGCTTAGTCTTCCGCGAGAGACATTAAACACGGTGTTCCGTGTGCTGAGGTTTAGGCGCACGTTAAAGAGGTGGGCAAAGTTAATCCACAGGCCGATGACTGTGACATCGCTCATGATAATTGTCTCGCGACGTAAATCCCCGAATCATAATTTTTATCGTTAACGAGTTTCAGTTAACTCTGCGAAAGCGATATACGATAAAGGAAGTTTTCAAGTCCAAGCTTGGCGATGTGAGAGGTCAACCGCTTCAAAGAAAGAGGGTGATTGGCTTAGCATGTTTTCGGAACTTTTATCGTGAAAACCTTCCGATGTACTAAAACTCCCTAATGCCGTGAACAATCCCGATCGGGTTCTTGGTCGTCTCTTCTATATGTATACAGCAGAAATGCAATGTGGACGCCCCAATAATTGGCGTCCAGTTTACCCGCTCAGTTTTTCGGGGCGGCTACACGCTACCAACGGCTATTAAAATACAAAGTACTTGCCGTTGACAGCAAGGGGAGCAGGTAAGCTTCATTTCCAGCACATCACTCAAGTTGAATTTCCAGTAACTCCCCCCGCTCCCGCCCCCTCCCCGAAGACATTACTTTTCGCATCGAACCTTTACCATGTTCAGAAGCTAAACCTTTCTGAAACGCATGCAAAGTGATTCCAAAAATAACTTCAAGTACATTACAAATTACTTGCAAAATTGACTTACATTTACCTAATATCAAAAGTAACGCTGGAACTGATTAATTACTGAGAATATAAATATATTGAGTAGTTGGGTTACTGTCAAGTTACTTTGCGGGTTTGCTACGAAGCTTCGAGCATGCTTCAGATACGACGGCCACCAGCTCAGTTGCGAAAAGAGAAAGCAGTTCTCGATCCACACACGAACGTTCTTCCTGCTACAAAAATGCGCAACCAGCTGTACGGAACGAGCTTCCTTTTCTATCTCTTTGAGTGCGCGGATCAACCAGTACTCTTGTCGACTCGTTCCAAACTACCACCGTTCCCGTGTCACTAATTTGAGACTAAGATTCCATCCGTGCCATGAGCTTGCAAAAATGTTTCGAACAGAGACAGAGACAAGAATCAGCCGATTTTGTTCAATTTCACTAGCGTCATCCGAGCGAACATCGTACACCGATCAGAAACGCCACGCATTTTCCTCGCACCGACCAGAAGACGAAGATTATGGGTTGACAACTCGAGATAACAATCAGGTATCAACGAAGAGCCACAATCCAAAAAAGGAGGCTGCATCGTTCTCCCCAGCGTGCGAATGTCGAAAAACGGCGCCCACACACCATCATGATTTTGAAACGTTTCCTCCCCCAATTTTATTATTATTATCCTCTCTCGTCGCGTCACTTTCACCGCCAGCAGCAGACAAAAAGTTGCGATAACAATAAAACTGGTCCCAATGTGATAGCGAACTCCTCCCCCGTCACGATGTCCGACCGTTCGTCTGGAACACACCGTTATCTCTGGCGCACATGCAGCGTATAAAAGGGAGCCCAAATAAAAGCATACGCCCGTTCCCTGCAATATACACATAGAACAGCAGCAAGATCAGAGCCGCGGGCGAGAGAGGAGGAAACCTTCATCGCTTGGAGAGATCGCTAACAATCCCTCCCCCTCCGTCAGCGCGCGATAGCCGAACTTATTCTTTGTTTTGGCCCTCCATTGTCCCGCGCTTTTGGCTGTTTTTGTTATGATAGAGGAGGGTGGAAGCGATAAGACTCACGTTATCTCGCGCGGCCAAGCCCCGTTTCCTTCTTCAGTCGACGCGAGTGGAATTTCTCTTTTGGCGCGTGCCGTATATACCTTCATTGGGTGCAGGCAGCGGCAGCAGATAACGACAGCGAACGACGAAAGCGGATAACGGAAGACGAGGGATACCTTGATGGGAGGGAGGGAAATTTTGGATGGGCGACACGGAGTGGTGGATTCCGCCTTTTGCCTTTTTGCCATTTCTGCGCTGTGAGTGGGGCAGCGAGCGATGCGCTTTTGTGTGTGACGAAGAGAAAAGGGCCAATGGATGGAGTGGTTCAAGATGCTAGGTGTACCTGGTGTGCTTTTTTCCCTACGAGGCCTCATCGGGCTTGATTGTCAAGAAAGTTGCATTTAAATGTATTAATGGTCGCATGTATACATAAAGAGGGAGAGTGGCGTCAGCGAGCAAGTGAACTGGCAGTAGTTTAGGTATCATTTGACACCATTTTACCATTTTTATTTATTTATTTATTTAATTCCGTGTTAAACCCGCGAGGCAACTAAACTCTTCAAAATGAACTTCACCACATAGCACGCTCCTAGCCAACCATCATCCCGAATGACAACGTTCTCGCCCCCGATTTGTTGAAAACTAGAGGCGGAGTCTATTTTGTGCCGTACATAATGAGCACAAAGTAGGCTCCGCCTCTCGTTTTCAACAAATCCGGGGCGAGAACGTTGTCATTTGGGATGATGGTTGGTTAGGAGCGTGCTATGTGGTGAAGTTCATTTTTAAGAGTGTATGGCTATGAGCGGCGTACAGACATGTACAGATTGAGAGAGGACAGCAGGATGGAGTGAGGGACAGTGGGGTTAGTATGCGTCCTGGGCAGACTTCAGGGGGAACTGTGCCGACATTAGTCTGGAAGGTCTTCGGAAAACCCAGGGAAAACCTCAGACAGCACAGCCGGTGACAGGATTCGAACTCGTGTCACCTCCCAGTCTCGGCGTGGAAAGCGATCATCCTAACCACTATGCCACGGGAGCTGGTCCACAATTTTTATTTGTTCCTCGGGTAATTGACCACACTTTGGTGATATGTACTGGACACTATTTTTGTTTGTCTGTGCGTGTGCGTGTGTGTCGAAAGTAGAGAATGCTCAAAAACACGTTGAGAAACGTGTAACTTGAATGTGTCAAATATAAGGGAATGGGTTGTGCTTCTTTTTTGGTGAGGTTGCTGTGAAGGTGAGCCGACGTCAATTCCACGAATGGCTGGATTCACGAAAAATTAAGTTTTGGCTTCTGTCGCGGAGAAAATCAGTGCGATGGCGATAGAATTTCTCCCTTTATGAGCAAACAAATTCCCTGCGGTAATTCACAAAATTGGTCCTCGAGTAAAAACTTTGAACGAATGCATCCTTACCTAAAACTATTTCCCTTCTTGATTTCTTTTTTGCCTTCCAATGAGATTAGGTATTGTCAGAGCATGGAACGTTGTGACACTTGTGGAGACATGCGAGGAGCCAGAAAAGGTGTATTTCCTCTGGTCGAGTTTTGAGTGGTCAGAAAGTTGCAATGTTTCGCGTTTTTTTACTCATGTTTGTACGGCATGGATCGCTGCAACATTTCCCAAACTGTCTGTCGTTCCCACCTTTCCTCCTGCCCCTTCCCCCAGTTCCCCCACATTGAGTTGCCCTTGTATTTTTGTGTCCTTCAAAGTAAACATTTATTGGTTTGAGCGCTTCCTGTTGTGTTTTCTCTGTCTTCTGCCCATTGCTCACAGGCACCTTGATTACGGAGTTCGTCCACCAGCTAGCCTGTATCTACGCCATTTTATAATTTTCCATACATGTATGTCTTAAGTGTGACCAAAATGTGACCAAATGTGCTCAAATTCGGAAACTTTCCGTAGAAATGTTCCAGATATTACAGTCCGCTACTTTCCTGAAATGATGAATAAGGATTGCGCTTTTCTTTTTCTCAGCAACCTTTGCGGGCTAGATTCAAAGTGCTCAGACTGTTTAGCTCTCAATTCATAATCCGCCAGCTGCATTCGCTCAACAGAAGATCTACTCATAACGCGGCAAATAAACAGCCTTTGCAGCATGAACGCTCGCCAACGACTGCCGTTTTTCTGTTCATTGCAATTCAAACGAGGCGAAATTTCAACGAACAGAAATCTCATAGCCGACGGATCGTCGCCAGCCCAAACAGGAAGCCACCCCAGATTCCCACTCTCCCTCAGATTCCGTTTCCGCCGGGTATCGAGCGCTGTACTACCTTCGACCGACATCAACTACCCCTTTATCCTTATCACCCTTACCAATGCACACACGCACAATGGGCACAACGCGCACCGTATCGCCCATTATACACGTATCTGCATTTGCATAGAGAGTCGGTTTTATTCGGACGCCACTGATGTATGAGGTGCTACGCTCCCAATAATACCACAACAGCGCGACCGCAAGCCAAAACCAAAAGAACGTTAACAGCGTCTACCGCGCGCGCACCACAACGCTATACCAGAGTTGCAGTTTCGAAATAAAAGGAGCAAAGAAAAAGGTTTGTGCTGGAACTTTTTTTCGGTTCGCGATAGGCAGTTCTCCTAATACGAAAGTCAAGATTAGCATAAAATAACATTTAACGCCGCCCTCTTTGTAACTGTTCGCCATGTTGGTGGCTTATCTCACCCTGCCAACAGTTTCGTTCTCCCGCTCGCTGAGACAATCTTGCCTTCCTGTTGTTTATCTTTCCGTAACAGTTCGCGGAATACAGGAAGCGAAGGAAGATAAAAAAAAAAAAAATGAACATATGGATCCGTCTAAGTTTCGTGCATACAACGGGCTCACTGCATGGATAACTTTTCGTTGGCGGAAAAATAACACGCAGATAGCGATAGAGTGAGACAATGACGGAAATATCCGTCGCTGATGCTTTTAGTCGGCATCTTCCCAATTCTTCTTCAATTATTTTGCTTCATCTGGGGTTTTCGGGGATGATAAAAATCGACAGCATAGTAACGTCGTAGTGCAGAGAATGTCAAGTCGTTCGTTTTGTTTGCTCCTGGAGTTCCTCTAAGAGAAAACGGCGTCAGCATATATGCAGATACGAGTTTACGTTTAACGAGGATGATTTAGATGCCTAGGGGATCGCCTTAAAAAACACAAACATCTTTCCCTGGTCGTTCTTTCATTGCTTCCTACGGAGAGAAGTTATAGGTCTAGAGGAGGGGTGGTTGCGGTTACAACACCACAAGAGGCAGCAAAGTGGGATTAGCAGAAGGATGATCAAAGATGATACGTTATATTATGGAAATTGTGCGGCCACTAAATGCGCTAGTCGTTTATCTGACCTAGCTCGTTCGTCTTTACTTATTGGTCTTTAATCATATCCGTAAGAAAATTACGTGATGCCTGATCCCAGGAGTAAGAAAACGAGAAACGTGGCCTCATGTCGCGAGACAACTATGATCAGAAGCGACGCCGCAGTCATCGGTCTGCGGATTAATTTTGGTCACCTGAAGGTTCTTTAACCTATGCCGAAAGCTACTCCCTCGCGGAAGACGGTGTGTCTAAGCAACTTGTACCCTGCCACAAACTTGCTGGCGCCCATGATATAGCGAAACCCCAGGACGAGGGACAAGTCGTCGGCTGAGTTCGAACTCGCTACCTTGGGATCAGAAGGCGGACAAGCTACTAACTGATCCACCGAGAAGCAGTTTGTGAAGCAGTAACAACTGGTGGCACGGTGGACGTTGCTCAGACTACTAGACCTCCACGAGCGACGTTAAATTCAAAGTGCCTTGTGCTGAGGCACGGAGAGGTGCCTCAAAAATTAATCAACGAACGGGTCGCAGTGCCGGCGATCACGGTTGTCTTGCGACGTAAAGCCCCGTATTATGAAGGGCAACGACAAAGTCACAAAGCGGCGTACTTCCTTTCGAGCGACGTCACACCTGAAGGAGAATCCTCGAACACCGCATAAGCTGTATTGGAGCCACGTCAGGATGGCGTTCTCAATATGGCTGTGGCAACATGCATACGCTCCCTAAAGCTCAAGGATCAAGGATAATGTATTGTGCGACAAGGTAAAAAATACAGGTTTATCGGGACTGTTAGGGCGAGCCCTGCAATATACAGTCCCTGTACAGGAAACAAATACGCAAACAATAATTGTCTGGTGGAGGAGAATATGAACGACAGTAACATAGAAATCTCACTATGTACACTGACAAAACATAATATATAATGTCACCGAAGGACATACATAATTAAGGAGCATAAATGTGTGGAGTACAACTGTATGGAAGGGTGAGTTTAAGCTCTCCTTTAAAGTTACGTGGATTATGAGTGCATCTTAATTCAACCGGCACCGGCCTCGGTGGCTCAGTCGGTAGCGTGTTCGCCTTCTGATCCAGAGATCGCGGGGTCGAACCCGACCGAGGACGCCAGCAACTTGGTGGCAGGGTAAAAGTTGCTTAGACACGCCGTCTTCCGCGAGGGACGTTAAATACGGGGTGCCGTGTGGTGAGCTTTCATCGCACGTTAAAGAACCCTCAGGTGGGCAAAAGCAATCCACAGAGCGACCGCTGTGGCGTCGCTCATGATCTGAGTTGTCTCGCGACGTAAACCCCCAATTATTATTATTATTATTAATTCAACCGGCAAAGAATTCCATATGTTAGAACCATAATTTACAAAGGAGAACGTTCCAAAGGTAGTCCTCGGGGTGGGTGGATATAATGTTCATATGTCATTTCTAAGAGTATACGGGAGAGCACGGTTTTTGAATAATTCTAAAGAAAGTTCATTCGGGGCGTATAGTATAATATATGCATTAGTATAGGGCGATTCGATATTTAAGTAGGCTATGGATGTCATAAACTTGCAGTAGCGTAAAAGCAAATGTGACTGAATCACGGGCGCTATGAGATCATCAATCCAGATCTAAGAGGACGCCTTGCGACATGCTTTCTTATGATGCTCTCAGTCACCGTACAAAATAATTAAGTTCGCAGCCAATTATTTAGAACTAACTTTTATAGACAGCGCTTTCGCTGTCGTGTCGCCACCATCTATGTATACAGGGTGTCCCAGAAAACGTGTCATTGAATTATAATAAAAAAACTACACCACCTAGAGTCATAAGGTCAATGGCATTTGTTCTTACTGGGTTTTTGCCACCTCCTCATGTGAATGTCGTGTAACGTAAGTTTAATTATGGAAATTTTTGCGAGCTTAAGTCGGAAATTTGCCTAGTAAAGGTCACTTTTTTACCCCACCAATGTGAAGAGCGTGTCTCATTTAGTCAAATTAATGATAATTTACAGGGATATTCAGGGGCTATCCCATCGGAAAAAATAGCCGAACATCATGCTCTACGGAGGTCGCACAGGATAGCGCACGATGAATTTTTCAGCGCAATCTTTGTCAGTCCGACGAAAGGAGGTTGGAAGCCCAGCCCTCCCCGACATCGCAGAAAGAGATAAAACAGGCACGGCTTATCACGTCCGACTTTCGCTGGGATAATGCTTTCCCTCTCCGAATTTTAGGAACTGTTACTTTTTCTACTATCACTCTGTGGGCTGGCTTCGGAACCTCCTTTCGTCGCACTGAGAGCGATTGCGCTCAAAAAGTCATCGCGCGCTATGGTCCGGTGCACCGAAAAGCATGATATTCGGCTATTTTTTCCGATGGGATAGCTCGTGAATATCACTGTGAATTATCATGAATTTGAATTCGGCACGCTCTTCATATTGGTGGGGTAAAAAAGTGACCTTTACTTAGCAAATTTCCGAGTTCAGTTCGCAAATATTCACATAATTAAACTTGGAGTACATGACATTCACATTAGGAGGTGGCAAAAACCTAATAGGAACAAATGCTGTTGACTGCATGATTCTAGGTGGCGTAGTTTTTTTATTATAATTCAATGACACGTTTTCTGGGACACCCTGTATGTAACTAACCTTCGTAGTTCGTACTAACCTTGTAACCAGACTTGTACAAAATACTGCGCAAAAGTATTTAAAATAAGATACTAAATACTCTACGGAAAAAGTATTTAAAATAGAGTACAAAATACTCAAAGCTGAAAGTAATTTGAGTAGAGTACTAAATACTCTAAGAAGTATTTAAGATACTCTTTAAAGTACTTTAGTATTAGCAGTAAGTGAAACGCGTATTCTGAACGTGGCCTTACAAATGAAATGAATAAACTTCATCAGCCATGCATATCTTTCATTTGCAACGTCTTGGTGTCAAGTAATGTTTGGTGAACTTTGGTGAACCCAAGTAAACCTTGTTGATATGTTCTGACCCAAAACTTCGTAATCCCTTCGTAATCCCTCCTGTATGTCCGTTCAACCTCTGGCACGTGTTTATTGCTTTGATGACCAAGGAAATAAATGCCGGGATTATCTTGTACCTAATGCCCTGGTGATTCACCTGGCAATATGAATAGGAACGGTTTTCTGACGAAGCTGGCTATATTGAGAAGCAAGGCCAGGCTTGGGACCAGCCTATTGTACAAGAGGATAAATGACAGATTCGCGAATTCCCGAAAAATAGAAAAAGAAGAAAATGGGGTTAAATTCCAGTGAGCTGAAAATCTCCGCACGGCGGAAAGCGTGCTGGATATGGCTTGACGAGGAAGGAAAGTATTTTGAGTACTGAGTAGCAAATACCGAAAAAAGTATTTTAAATACATTAAAAATACTTGTCGCAAGAAAGTATTGAGTAGAGTACCAAAATGCCGCAAAAAATATTTAAAATACTGTATTTTGAGTACGTACTCAAGATACGTACAAGTCTGCTTGTAACTAACAATCAAGCCACCGATTTGAGGTGAAAATTCTTGCTTACGTCCACCATATCTCAAAACAGTCTTCAATCATATTTACCTCAGTCGCACACGCGGCGTTAGCCAAGCAGCGGCAGCTCAAACTTACGCCCAAGTGGAACCGCATGTGAACATGCCATTCGTTTTTCTTCTTTATATCTCAAAACCTATGACACTCTGCTGGATTGCAATTTTGCCCACGTCATCTACGCGTAACTTATATAACTTATAGCGGAATGCAATTCTCGTCTCAAAATTACAGGAGTCTACATCAGAACTGTGAAGTAATTAATTAAAAGGAATTAAGTTACAGTAAGAAATTAATTACTCTTAGAGTAATGAATTCCTGTATCTAAATACTTTCCCAGATGAGTAACTGTAGCTATGCAATGCAATTACATTTGCGTGTAACTTTTGTACTCAAGGGACAGTTACTCTCTGCTGTGTTTCTACCGAGTCAGAAGTAACTTTCTGTCTGCAGCAATTCGTCTTCACAAGAGCTGACGCTTTTGTATGTTCCATTTTTCTCGTACCTGCTGGTGCTGCATACATTTTAACGATAATTTAAAACGTAATATACTCAAAGAAGGTGTGAACTGCGCAAGTGGACACTCATATCACCTATAGACAACAATGGTAACCTTTAACTCCTGTTTTTATAAATTTATTTTTGGGTGGTCGGTATGTAACATCTTGAGGTGGAGTAGCATGTCTAGTGCCATAAAACTACTAATGTTACCCACCTGTCAATGTTAGTCACCAGTGTGTGTTTTCTGCTCTGCGTTCTGTAGTGATGCTGATGTGATTGTTCAGGTATTGTTTTCTATATGTATAACCTGCACTGTTCATATAAACGTTCACGTCATGCAGCCTGTTATGTCGATTATGAACATCTGTCATGAACAACTATACTTGTAATTATTTGGCGGTAAGGCTGGCAATGTGTGGCCATCACTTTAAACACAAATTGTCTGACGTAACTGACGAATAACAAATTACATTTGACGGGTACCTGTAACTGAATTACATTTTAGTTTAAGTAACTTTACTTTCAGAGTCATCATGTGACTGTAACAGTAACTTAATTAGATTTCTTGAGTAACTTACACAGCTCTGCACATAACTTAAAGTGGAATGCAACTCTTATCTCATAATCGGTCGACACCTCCAGAATGTCCCTTTAAACACGTTCTTACGTCGGTAACAAATTCTACCATGTGACTTCCTTAATCATTCTCGCGTCTTTGTGTGCTGAAGCGTGTCACAGCTTCTTCGGACACGGTAGGTCAGGGATCGACGCACTATAGGAAATGTAAGCACATATACGAATACTATTACATATATCATCTGCAACACATTAAAAGAGCATTTTTTTTTCCTACGAGGACATGCTGTATATGGGGCTATAACCTTTAAGTGATGTGAAACGAAGTTAATACCACTGTCCGACGGACTAATTTAGTGTCACTTTCAACGAGTGTCATTCGTGTGCTGTCACACGACATCTTTTAGTGACACTCGGCACAGAGTGCACTAACGATTTAGTGAGTTACCCAAACTCACTCCACTTCGGCTCACAGAGTGTGTAGCCTGGACGGCAGGCATGGTGATGGTACGGGTAAAAAATACCGAGAAAAAGCGAAGGGCCCTGCGACAGCACAATATTTTTAAACAAGTATTTTCAACAGCGTGTTTATTTTATTTTGTACAGTGTGACATTGTGCCAAAAAAACATGTCCTTACTCTCGTTAACAGCCTGTGAGAACTTCGCAGTCTCGGCGATTCGGCGGCGGCCATTTTTGTTGTGGCCCACGTTTGAGGCCAATTTGTTTAATGTTGGAAGAAGATTTGCAGGCGATGTTATCAAAGAAAACAGTCTGAGGAAGGTGTTGTGGCGCGCGCCTAAACATTTTGCCGCCGTTTATTATTACCTATCGTAATTGCCAGCATTGCTTAAGTGACACTTATACTTAAGCCGTGTAGCAAGCACGTAGTGAAAGTGACATTCCCTTGGTTGGAGTGCACTTCACGAAAATGACACGAAATTACCTGGTGTGACAGGGGTATTAGTTCCATGGCTGTCGTAGCACCCATGCAACAGTCCTCCCAAATTTCCTTTTAAAAACGTCGATCCTAGAGAAGCCTTCATTCATGTAGAAGCTCGAAGTTATGCCCCATGAACATAGCACATGCAAAGCAGTGGCGTTGCCAGGAAAATATCTCCCCTTAGCGTTTTGCCAAAATGAAAACACTGAAAAGTATGAATATAATATCGCCAATGCCACCTTGCGCGCTGCGCTGCGGCTTTCTCGAGCTTGTGGATTGCACATACGTGGCGCGAGCCTACTTATCAGTGATTTATCCAGACCCCCCTACACCCCCTAACACCCCTACACGGGGTGCCCTTACGAGTTCAGCTTGAGACCCATGTCGGTAATGATATGTTAACTGTAATGACGTAACTATAATAATGACGCCCCCCCCCCCCAATTTTTTCTAACACCCGTCCATGCTTGGGATTCTGGATAAACCACTGCTACTTATGATATACAATACAGTGACGGAATTGCAACGTACCAATGTTATTTACGTATTATGACACAAGTGACAGAAAATGGAATATCGCGCTTATGTCCTTTTCTGTTCGAATCCGAAAGGATACACAAAGAATGTTGCTGGTTTCTGGCACAGCAGTCTCTATACCCCCCCCCCCCCCCCTCACAGACGCACACAAGTTCACCAACCGCTACAAATACACCGAAAAATTCTACGAGGCCCAAGCGCTTCGCCATATCAACTGCACCACAATGCAACCTAAACTGAAACTAGATAGAGGGACGTAAGATAAGACCCATCAAAAGGAAGTGAGCGAAAGGCACGATATGGCGTAGCGCAAAGCCAGCGCCATTTTCCTCCGTGGCTTTTTAAGGACTACTCGCCAGGAATGCTGTAGGAAGCCATCAGGGAGACATTCAGTGGTGCTTAAAAAGTCATTATATTTCCTTGCTGCTACTCATAATGTCCACTCTTACATTACACGCGAAGGTCGATGAAAGGGTTGCGTGGAAAAGGGAGAACAAGGTAAAAACGGGCGCAGTCAAGTTCAAGGTCGTGAACTGATGCTTGTATAGCAACTTTTATGTTCCTTGCGCACTTTGCCCCGTACTGGCTGTGAAAGAACTTGCTTGCAAGCACGTTCTCGCAAAATTCCACCTTATGTGCAACCCTACTGGAACGCCGGCATTTAAGTATTCCTTTCATGGCGTAATAATTCCTTTCATGGCATTCAGTAATGGCGACGTCATGAAACCGCGGCCGTGCTGAACATGCTCTATCGCTTGACATGAACACTAAGCAGAAATTATTTGAAAAAAATCACTCTTAACATGACACATGCTTCGCGATGAGAGTAACGTGAACAAAGCATCTCTGCGCATTTGCGTATCTGTAAACAACGGCGAGTAAACAGCACGTTGTTATTTCCTCGTCGCCCAAGAATCACGAACCGACTCCTCAAGACCTATAGTGAGACGAAAGTAATGACTGGTGCCAAAGGCAGAGCCGGTTTGTTGTTAAGGGGAGAGACCCCATAATGACGTCAGGAAACATGGTTGGCCTGCCACAGATAGCGTGATAATTGGGACCCACTTTTGTCAAGCGGCTACCGATAACATCTGTTTGCTGCTATGTTGCGATTGCTATTCAGTACGTAGCAGAACTAATTCAGCAATCGTGGTTCCGTAGTGATAACGAAGCAAATGGCCCTGATTAGGCGGATATGTAAGGGTTACTGGACTGCCTATAAAGACCAGTTCCCAGGAGCATGTGCTTCAATAGTTCTGTTCAAAGATGCGTCAAGAATTCAGCAAGGGGGCGGCGTTCGTCCCTGGCAAAGTGAAATGTAAAGGTTGTCCTTAAGATCCTAACCCTTAGTATAAATGGCATACCAAACCGGTCAACTTAAATAATGACAGTCACGTCTCGATACCTTATGAGATAGTCCACCTTATAAAGAGACAACCGGAAAATAACCATTCCTATACTCCTCGCTTCATAAGGTCAGAAGTTCGCCTGGCACATTGCCCACTAAAACTAGGTAGAGGAGAAAGAAGGGCGAAAGTGACGATCTGCATCAGGTTCCCAGTTACTTACAAACACTAAACTTAGCGCATTGTACGGTTATTTATACGGTATGCCATGAATATGACTAGCGGTATATGGTCTTAAAGTTTTCCACTAAACATGATGGCGACGCGACCAAATGAAAAATGGACACATAGCACGAGCAATATCGCAGTCTAAACTGTGACGTTGCTGTATTTCATGTATAGGCGATAACCAATTGTAAACATGATCAAACGAAACTTATACCTTCACAATAAGTCTCGATCCGATGCCGTATATATAACTAGTCGTCTTATTCATGGTCGTAGTTGACTGGTGTAATTGGTGCAAGTTCATATTCATGTTGAACAAACAGAACCAGACACCAGAACAAATAAAAATGGAAAAAGCACAGGACGCCAGAATGCTCGCGTCCTGTGCTTTTTTCCTGTGTGTGTCGGTTACACTATATAGTCAATATGAAAAAGTGTACGAGCTGTCCGCATAAAACGTAAGCAATAGCATTTAATACTATTCTCATAAGCCGCACCGATAGGTCACGAAATAACCAGTTCACTTTGACTTCGTGAGAATCGTAAAGAAAGAAATAAGATAAACAGGACAGCGGTCGGTCAGCGCTGTCCTTGTTATGTTTTCTTGTCCATGTCTCTTGTGTGCTGAGAAAGTTACGTCCAGATCACACCAACTACCCCGTCTCAGGATGTTTACTGATGGCGATTTCCGCTGTTCGTTTTCGTGCAGCGCAGTGTAGTGTGACAGGAGGCGTCAGTGAACGGAGCCACCAATGAAGTGCAGACAGGATGGCATATACGCAAGCTAACTGGTGGACGAACTCCTTCATACTTGAAGCCTGAGTATGGGCAAGACAAACAACCACACACTCGAGTCTCGTGTGCACGGTTGTTTGTCTTGCCCAGACCGCAGTGAAATGTAGCGCACGTTGCACTGAAACGACCAATGTAACATGCACACTCAAGTCAGTGCAAGCCCTTTCCGTGGACCACTGGAATTCGACATGCGTGTGGGTGATTCGCAACTTCCAGTGTGGCCCTCGGCATGAAAAGCGACCTCAAACGCACTACCCCACGTACTTGTACCGCAAGCAGATTGTGCTGCAAGGGGCCGACAAACTGTAGCAAACTTTGTGCTAAGCCCTTTCGTTGCGAGATAGCGCATTCAACGATAACGATATTAGCCACTCACTCATGTTGCCATTCCCAATCGTCCATTACCTCCTTCAGATAAGGCGCCACTGTGGACGGGAGACATCATAGCGATACTGCAATAAACGATTCCAGCAATCCCGCGTGGGGCCTTTCTTATATGCACATCCGATGACGACTACACGGAACGTATTCAAATGATCACAAGGTTAAGAGAAACTGAGCAGAAACGCATATAAGTAACAAAAGAAAACAACCATCACACTGCATTGGTCATAAAAGTACGGCAAAGACATCAATATAAAACGCAACACGCGTCAGTCACATCATGGGTTCCAGTGAAGCGACTCACAGTGTGTAACTCGTTTCACCGATCAAATTCTTCTAATTAAAAACAAAAAAGCCCCCCCCCCCCCCTCCCCGCCATGAAACAAAGTGCATCGTCAGCGAACCTATATGTTAGAAGAGAGAGCACTTACTCTTCGTATTCAGGTCATCCCACCTGCTGGAGGTCGAAACTCATGGTCTTCTTCTCAGAGACCCAGACAACTACACGCAACAGCACATCCTCCGGCCACACAGACCAAGAAATATAGAAGCACGGCCACACAGACCACGTCGTGTTCGCCGTCTCGACGAGACTCGAATGCTACAGGTTATCCGCCCAAAGTCTAATCGGTCAATCTCGGACGTCATGCTCTTATCTTCTTTTCTCTTTCCTTTAGGGCGGCTTTGAAAACGTCCTTGGGTTGCTCTTTTAAAGAGGGTTGGTCGTTTCTGCGGTCTCTTCTTTTGGAAAAGTCACAGCTGCCGGCACATTACTTCGGGCAATGAGGACCGCTATGGGAATTGTTCGTCGTGAGCTCCGGTTCCACCTGCGCCGGGAACTCCCGGTGACTGGGACAGCGAGGCTTCGTCCGCACGTAGTGTCACAGCCCTGTGATCTTTTGTTTCGCTCCCCTTAAATAACCATCTTGTACTAACTCCGCTTCATTTCAGGTCTGCCCTGCGTCCTCTTCCCTACGCAGCGCTCTGGCACTGCACTTGTCACCCTATAGTTTCCTAACAGCTGACACTATACCCTGTGACACTCCAAACTGTCTTCCGAACGATTTTCGTGAGGGGACCTCCTCCCTAGAGCCGATTTGATTTGATTTGATTTTATGTTAAATGGCGCAACAACAATGAGCCGCGGCTTGTGATGATGAGTTTCCGACTCTTGTAGTCGTTGTGCCTGGTCCGTCAGGGTCAGCCACTCTGACACGAATCAGAAATGGCGAGTGTACAACAAAACCAAACGAACGAATGTTGTGATGCCTAACTCATACTGTACAATGCGAAGGCATCGAAAAAAGCGACAAGACGACGACATGGCGATCTCTCACACAGTCTATAATCACCCTCGAATAACGAGGCAAGAACTGGAAGTTGTTCAAGCAAAAATCAAACGACCAAGGAACGCCAACTGCATATGGAATCTAAGGCTTTACTATATCAGGTGGGGGCGTCTATAACGGCAGCGAGGTCGCATGGAGAAGTTTCACGGTGGTTTCATATTGCAGTAAGGACAAACATAGATATGGAGCTTAAGGACCGAGAACTGTCACTTGTTATCGTCCCACATCTCCTTGAGGCGAACATGCGATAACACAGTCATCGCTGTCACAATAACAAGTTACGTTTATTAGTTCCTTTTCTTTCTTTTTTATTGGAGCGCTCAAACGTCACGCAACGGCACATGAAGACCAAGGTAAGGCCGCGATTTCGAATAAACGTCGCGATTGGCCGCAGGACCCCGTAGCGAATCACGCAGGAGATGTGATGCATTTAATGATTCCTATACCGACTATCGCCAAGATGATGTTAAACTTCCACAGCACGAGCGTTTATCGTTATTTTTGAAGTTGGCGCGGTGCAAACGTCACGCGACTACACGTTAAAACCGTTCTTATAGCTGGGATTCTAAATAAACGAGTTGTGATTGGCCTTCGCGCAGGAGCTCGTAACAAATAATGGGGAAGTGAAGCATTCATTGCGCGTTATTTATTTATTTATTTATTTATTTATTTCTTAGTGCCCACCAACGGAAATAGTGTAATCCTTATGGAATGGCGGAAACTTGGGCAACCGACTCCAAAGGGCCCAGGACATCAACATGTTATTCCCCGTGTGACGATTTCAGTTCCTGTTGACAGAAATTCTGAAAATGCACCTGCTAACGTCCGAGCGCACACATGGATGTGGTGCTGCTCTGGGCTTCACGACGCACGACAATAGATGTATACCTTGGAGCCCGCGCTTGTGTCGACTGTTGCTTTCCATGTTGCGCGGAAAACCTTCACAAGCGTTTGCGTGAACGGAGAAGCGTGCGAAATGTATGTGGTTCTCGGACTGTTATCAGTGCCCATCCATTCCTATCACGACAATTCCCGCCACCGTTGCGCAGATTTTCCGCTCAGACGTTACAAAAACATGCCAAAAATATATAAAAAGAAAAGGTGATAGATCGTGCTAAAATTGACGAGCCATATGCACTTTAACGCAGGGGCGGATTTAAGGGGGGGCGCCCCCCCCTCCATACGGCTGTGTTCCTTATGTAAAAACCCTATCTCCTGGATGATGCTGTGCCGCAAAGCACGAAATTTCCTTAAGACCGCCCCTCTCCCCTCATGACAGACCCTTAAATCCGCCCCTGCTTTAACGATTCACTTTGTGCACCACAAATATAACCCTATGTTCGTGTTTGAGACCCTACCATATTTGATACGTAGCGCAGTTAAGTATATCACACACATTCAGCGTAAGTAACAGATCGGACCTATACTCTGGATCTTCATCCATAAGACAGTGCCGTCTTTTACCAAGCTTATACAAGATGCCCAAAGGTATTTAAAGTATTTAAAGGGGCAATAAACAGGTATACGAGGCGCACTTCTTTTAAGTACATTGTGATACGTTGCCGACGGTGAACGTTTCCAAAAACATGTTGTCGCAAAAAAGTAAATAATGGCTCCAAACCGACTGAATATTCACTGCACTCTTTCGCCCTCATGCCCCGCCCTGCGATGTCCTGGCGACAATAGAGACACGTCATTTTGACGTCGCGCATCATCAGCCATTTAGAATGCGGGACACTTACACATTAATTTTGTTGTAATATCAAGAAGTGGGGTCAACTCTAAACATATTCCCACTTGTCCTATCCAAGGTAGCCAGTTCAAATTGTACCAAAAACCCTCAATATTCTATTTCACATGCGCACTATGTTATCTGTGCTGTATTGCTCCGCGAGGTCACCGCGATATTCCCGCAACAGGTGCCCTCGCGAGCTGCAGCTTGTCTCAGTGGGGTCCGTCATTGGCTAGGAGAGCGAAATCTCCCCCACCTCCAGCGCCTAGAATTCTGTGTTGCTATACGCTGGAATATAGTGACGTGATCCGGTTCCAAGGATAAGGAGAGGCTCGCGCGGATTATGCTCTTTGAATAGCATTGTTTCGTGTTAAAGACGCTGTCTATAAGCAAAAGAATTTCATATTTGGATATCGTGAGCTACGTTTTTTTCATTGGGCATAATATTTGGAGAATGTTCGTCGACCTGTTTTGTGCACCTTTAAGTTAAGTTGCTCAGCAGCAAGCAAAAAAGTATAACTGGGTAGAGTATTAAATACTCAACCTTCAAAATTACTTCAGTAGAATGAATACCCATAAAAAGTAACTCGTTACTACAAAAATACTATACCAAGTTACAATTTGTGAGATTCACTGTCACACCAATACGAAAGAAGTGACGTTAAAAACGAATACTTTTTCCGCGATATCTTCTTGGTGCATGCTCGCCTCCTTCCTCTCGTGCTCGTGCTATTGCTCGTGGGGATACCTGATGCTGTACTCACAGGAAGAGGATGATCCACACAAAACAGGCGTGAGCAAGCAAGCCACATTAAAAAAGAAAAAAAGAAAAGGAAACTGCATCTATAGTTTCAATCAACTGTTCATTTCCATTAACACTTGTAGCCGTCCGGCTCGCTATGACTTTATGCGGCACCGGTCCTCTCCCCGGATTTCTACAGACCTCGCAGAAGCACCCACATGCCCTTCACTCCAATATATTGTCTCGAGTATCCACTACACGTGAGGCACTGGCCGAAAGACTACGCGTTTCTGCAGAAGGACGGGGGTGCTTGAATATGACAGGCGCGGAAAAAGCAGACAGCGGCAGGATCGAACCCACACCTCTTGATTACCGGTCAAGTGCGCTAACCGGGGTGCGGGGGTTACGCCAGATTAAATGCACGCATATGTAAGTGGCACAGCGCCCAACCAGACACCGGGTCACCTTTCTCTCGACCTTTCTGTCTCCCTAAAAATGTAATCCCTAAGTACCTTAGGAGTTAAGAAATGAGTATAAGTTTTTTAGCTAAGCATTTAGGTTACACACTAAATACTGAATTTTTAAAAGTGTTTTGTAAGCTATCAAGTTACTCCCAAAAGTATTTAAGATAGAGTAACTTGACTATAGAGTACTCAAGTCATGTACAAGTCTGTCTTTTAGTTTAATGAAGGAAAGGCATCAGACGCGTTCGTCCTTATATGTTTACTTTTCTCGTCTAGTACTACGTTACTTCTGTGCTTAGGCATAACAAACGCATTTGACCGACATTTCTTACTAACTAGCTATATAGGAACAGAGCCAAAGCCGCAAGCCCTTCTTAGTTGTTTCAGCTCAGAATCGCTCCTCGCCTAACAGCATCGAACCTCTCGTGATGTCACTACGATAACTTATGGCCTGTTGTGGAGGCTACAATAAGGTGGTATTGCCTTGGGGGCACAATTGTCGGGAAGTTGGGTCTCGGGTGACTTGAAATTTCGTCCACATTCCCGCGGCGGCATAGAAACCTGCGGAGTGTCCAAAGCACCGCAGTATTACCTCAGAACCCATACGGTCAAAGAACGCTTTCCCTGCAGCTCCTGAGTAACAACAGTGCGAAGTGAACTCCTGGACTTGAGGCAAGTGTGTCACAAACAGGATTATGCGATTATCATCTCGCGATGTGCTTCAGACGACTAGGCGGTGGGTTTGTCTTGACGTGCTACAGTGTACCAAAATTCATGTAAAGATGAGGGCAAAAGGATTTGGAAGTTGCCAGTGACAAGTTACTCTATAGTAGCAAGGAAAGAACGAGTTACTCGCTTGGAAAGTCAAGTTCGGCTGCAGTTGAATTACAAAATAAATTACAAATTAGACACAAACTTTGCTTTGTGTTTATACTTTATGTTTTGCTTTGCTTTGTGTGAATGAATGCACTCAAAATGAAATATGAATGCGAAAAACACATAGTTGCTGTCTATTGACATACAAGGAAGCTTACTGCTATAACTGTGAACGAATTTAAAAGTTAGTTTTTGACACTATAACATTCACTGTTACATATTCCTGGTGGTAGTTATAACAATACTTTTAGGCACGTTCGAATCAATAGCTGTAATACAATTGCTTTGAGTCACAGCTTATCGATGGCTGGCATACAAAATCAATTTGTTAGCTTGTTGCTCTAAAATACAGCGTATTCCTTGCAGTTCTGCGTCTTTTGCATTCAGACGTTTCCTGCATTTTAATTCCCTCACTCCATTCCCAGTTCCCCACTACTTCCAGAACCAATAGCCTGCAATACGCGTCTCGGTTCTGGAGAGACCTTAGAAACATCCAGTCCGAACCGGCACGCGATATGTTCCACAAGCAAATGACGGTACAACTTACCAAAAGCTTTTCGTTCGTTATCCTTCTGCCACGTTAACACAAGCGCTTCACAGACCATATCCGAATAACAGATTCCACGTCGACCTACTGCACTGGAAAACCCCGCCGTGGAAGAGCGGCGGAAAGTGCATGGCCGTATATTAAGAGTCCCGATGTCAAATGGCACGGTCTATCTGGTACAAATGTTATCGGCTGATCTCAGACGTTTATCAGATGCTCTTTCTTTCCTCTTGTCCCACAGCGCCCTGTCTTACATCTACAGGTTTTATTGCACCGAATGAGGTCTGATAGCCTTCATATGCATTCTTTAGTATGGTCACCCCAAATCGCTAAGGAGCACATTGCTCGCGAATCGTCGCTGTTTTCCAGGGTGTGGTGGACAAAACGTCGCTAGGCCAAGGTCTTGGATATGGTTTCTTTGAGTCTTTTGTTACAGTGCCTTTAGATAAGGAACAGCGCAGAAAAAAAAAAAAAAAGCTGAAAGAGAAGCACAGTGCCTATACGATCTGCAAGCGGATGACGGCGATTACCGTGTCGTATTTACCAGGTTAATTGGTGCACCTTCCAATGTAATTACATACGCACGCGAGGAACACGAACGATTTTTATCAGCTCGCAAAATGCGCTGCTATCAAAACGGTTGAAAACAGACTATGCGATAAGTATCGCATCGCGTGCTTGTATTAGCTGTCACCAGAAAGGCGAATTTGAAAAGAGACACATACGTATACACACCAAATAAAGTTGGAAAGGGAGTGAAACGCTTTGTACAAGCGCTCGGCTGCCGATCTGGAGGCGTGGAAACCACGACCTACTAGGTTATAACGACCATGTCATAGGCACCCCTTCCCAGCGCCGCATTTGGAAGCTAGCGGTGGCGCTACTCATCGGCCCGGTTATTGCTTACTGAATTTCTACAATACTTTGTACTTCAGTTCACCTTAGTATTTTTGTATAAGCGGTGGATGGAAGACGGAAGACGCTTCATTCTAAAGTTGATTATCATCATTCTACGCGTTTTCATATAGGCGCTGTTGCTGTCGTCTGCTACGGTAGTCGTACGTCCGCTTCTGCGCGTTCAAAATACAAATTTACACTGTCCAATCACGATGTAGATCTCGCTGGCCGATGAGTAGCGCCCCTAGCAGATCGTGCGGACGAGCTCCTCATAGGGGTTGTCGATTATGTCATGGTCTTTATAATCTAGTAGGTCGTGGTTGAAACAGTTTGATCGTGCTGGGTAATTACATTGTACGCGCACTGTACTGAGCGCATGGTATCCAGTAATGAGTATATTTGCTTTATCTATTCAGTTAACAAGGTATAACGACCCAATCGCGCAGTACATGTACTGCAGAAGTCAATGGCGTAGCTCACAGTCATTGGGCTTCGGCTTCCAGCAATGCCTGCTCTAACGAAATGCGAAGAGACAACCGGACTCGATGATGCTTAAACGTTTGTATCGCCAACTGTAGGATGGGACAAGCGTAAGCTTGCCCACAACGTTAACTGAATAGCAAACAACAAAACCCTAAAACAGAATCACAAGGCGCTCTAACGGCGCGCGCTATACGCCTCTTCTTCGTCTTTCCTGAACGCCTGTATCTGCAAATTATGCGATTATCTTCAAAATATAGAGTGCATTTATATGAGAAAAGCAAAACGTTTATGCAAAAAAAAAAGGACGTAGAATATACCACAGTGAAACCGAATTCCCCCTCCACGTGACGATTCCGTTAAACTGGTAACGTCCGCAGGTAGGGATGACAATGAAGTGCCTGTGAAAACCTTCACGGGCACAGATGAATCGCGAAAAAAAGGAGGAGGAAAGGTTAGCCAAACGGTGTGTCGGCTTGCTATTCCGCAAAAAATAAAAGAAAAGAATGAGAAAATAAAGGATAAACTAACAAAGGGTGAAAGAAGGATGAGATAGATTAAAGGGACCTAAAACGTAAAGTCCACCTAGAGCTACGGTAGCTGTATGGAAAAAAGGAAAATCAATTCGGTTCAAGACTTTCTTTTAACAAACTCTTTCGAGCTGTTGTCGTGCTATTCCAAAACGCGAAAACCTTCATATATGCAACTGTGGCGGCGTTCTCTAACAAAATTAATAAATAACTATGCCAATGTACCAACATCAAAGTAAACTGCTCTATACGCGACTATTTTTTTTCTTCCGAAATCAAGTATCAGCTTCTATAGGTCGCAGCGCAAAGATGCTCGGCTAATTAGCTTCGTGTAATCACTGGATGTCCGGTTCCTATGCGCAGTTCTACGAAATTGATATTTCTATAGTATTTACTGTTGCCTTCAAACATCTACTGATTTCGCGATTCAATGTATTGCCGGTTCAAAAATTATGCAGATTGATTTTTGAAGTTAAGTAGTAAGGATGTTAATAGGAGAATTTGAAATCACATACTGAAAACGTATTTTTATTCGCGATGTATTAATTTTCGCGAATTTCGCGACCGCTAAAAAATCGCGAAAAATTGTACTCGCGAACACAGCTTAACGTTTAGCCCGCGAAAGGAAACAGCCCTGGAATCGCGAAATCAAATACACGCGAATAATTTCGCAAATGACTGAATGCGCGATTCCGTAAAATTAATACACCGTGAATAAAAATACGTTTATGTTTATATAAACGTTATACGTTTATATTCCACATCTAACGCCCAGTCCTCCTCCAAGTGTAGGGTTTTACGAAAGAGAATGTAACTCAAAAACCCGGTACTCCCCCCCCCCCCCCCCCCCATCGTAGAAGAAAACTTTTCACCGACTTAACATAACAGCAAAACACAAATGAAATGATTTTGATTAAATGATTTTAAAATGATGAAATTGTTTTTCGCTGTCATGTTAAGTCGGTGAAGTGTTTTATTCTAGAATGGTGAATGTGGCTCGCGTTTTTAACGATGCCAATTTCGTCGTATAGTATAATGGGAAGAAAATCAGTATTAGTTGTTATGCTTCACACGTAATGTCTACGAGCTTTTAACGTAAGTATCTAAAATAGACCGAACTGCGAACAAACTATGAGTCTAATGACACACAAAGGAAGACCGCAGCAGATTCCGCATCAACGGGTCTCACCCTTCCGCCATCAAAAAGGAATGCGGGATTGACGTTTATCAGCTCGGCCCTGCGAAAGTCGGGCCATGAGTGCATAGACACACAGGCTATCCCGATAAGCGGTTGGGGTCCCCGTTTTCTGGAACAGTTGGCTTACTCGTAAAGAGCAGCAGCAGGGAAACAGTAGTGCTATAACAGAATCGGCTACTGCCAGTTGCGGTGACCCCTTATGTGGTGTCTCCTGCCCGATCTCGTAACGCAGAGGCCTCGGCTATAGATAGCGTCCCAGGGACTCTGATGATGACTGCAGGTTTAATGCGAGCTCATCGATAATGTGTCCAGAGCTGTCGAGATTGCAAGTTAGAATGTAAGCCTACGTTGAACCCTTCACAGAAGAAAAGCCCGATTTCGGTCCGCGAGGCCCTCGTCTGGCGCCTCCAGGATAAACGTGGCCGCGCCGACACTAGAAGGTTGATCAATTTTGCATGTGGACAAGCCAATAAAACTACGGATCGCGTGGCTTCTTCACATGCGCTTTTCTCTAAAGGTGCGTCCTCACTATATGCCCATCGGCATAGTGAGGACGCACCTTAAGAGCACGAACTGGTAAAGCCTCACGTTCCGACATGGTGAGCGCACCCCACTCGAGCGAAACGTAAGGCGACGAGTGGCATTTCATATACACTCCAAGTCCTTTTGAGGACTAGAATGGATTGCCACAATCATTAGTCCATTTCGGGACAAAATGCACGGAAGTTTATGCGAAGTTTAGGGGGATTATTTGAGGAGCTGGGGAGTAAATTTCGGCGTTAGGGTAGTAAAATGGGAAGTAATTACAATCTAGAGGACTAGAGACTGTAATTGCACCACGATTTACTATTTTTTTCCCCCCGCAGAGTGTAGTGTGGCGTGCGATATTTTTGCATACGGTGATCGTTGGAAGAAACCCTAGAAGAAACTACGTTTTAGAACAAAAAAAAAAAAAACTTATGTGTCTTTTTCGTTTCTTTTTTTAAGCATAAACAGTGGTGTTGCATTAGGTATAGGCACGTCAGAGATAGGAGGAGTAGGGCCGGCCCTGTAAAGCACGCCGCGGAGTCGCTGTGTGATGTTGGACAGCTGCCTCCTCTGTCTCACTCTCTCTCACGCACAGAGACAGATTAATATACTTTTCTCGTCGAATTATATATAGGTATATGCATTTTAAATTTCGGGTTAGCGCGGCGAAGCAGCTCTGGCTATGAGCGGCGTACAAACGTGCACAGGTGGAGAGAGGACAACAGGAAAGGAGTGGAGGACAGGGAGGCAGTGTTGTACGTATCGCCGTTACAGTAATCGATACTTTTTCGGTATCGGAGTGCGTATCGCGATACTTTCTTAAGTCAGTATCGGAAAAGTATTTCCGTTACAAATTTATGGTAACGCGATCTCTGTATCGATACCGATACTTTTAAGTGCCCCCCCCCCCCCTTTCTTCACCGACCATATTTCTCACTCTAATTCCTTGTCAATGGTCCGCATAGCAATCGACAAGAAACTTGTGGACACGCCTACGTGCTCCGTAACAGGAATTATGGAATTATACCAAACACGTGCACAGTTTTTCTTTGAAACTGAAGGAAATAACCAGGCTGTGTTCAACAAAAGAGTTCAGGTCAACGAACAGAGGTCAAGACTTTGACAGTGAACTCTGGATTCCACTGCTAAGCTGCCGTGTCGCACTAAGTCACGCTCACATATACTGTGGTATTGTTAACTTCGGATAGGATTCATTGGTCATTGGACTCCATGGTATGTGTGGGCCTGACACTAACGTAATTGTCACACGACCACGGCTTGCAAGGATGGCAGAAGACGATTTCTAGAACAAGCTATTGATAAAAGTCAATCATAACGTTTCCGAGCTACCTATGAAATATGGTGTCTTGTCACTGCAAAACTGTTCACCTAAGCGATATTTCTATGATGCGTCATCTCCATATTTAAAACAAAAGTATCGCCCAAAGTGTCGTGTTACTTTTTTTAGTAACGGTAGCGGTGCTCCGTTACTTTAAAAAGGAGGTATCGATATCGGTATTTCGGTACTTTTTACTCAAGTAACGAGTATCGGTATCGCGATACCATATTTCGGTAACGGGTACAACACTGCAGGGAGGTTAGTGTGCGCATACTGGGCAGACTTCAGAGGAAACTGCGCCGACATTCGTCTGGAAGATCTGCCGGAAAACCCAGGAAAAGCCTCAGACAACAGAGGCGATGGTAGGATTCGAACCCACCACCTCCCAGTCTTCAGCACGACTTTGGCTACCGCCAACGAACGAACACTTCTACTCACTCGGCCATGCCGCTGGTAATTATAATTTGCGCGAGCTCTGTACGGCCAACAGTATAGAGCTCCCCGGCTACTGATCGAATAATACAAATACGCGCCAAAGATGCATGTTGAGAAATAAGCTGCATGCTGGATGCGCCAGAATGGTGTTGACGCAAAAGGTATCTCACCAACGACACGGCTCAATAGATACAGACGCCGCCCGTCAAAATGGAAACTGACAGAGGATCATCGGCATGTCGCCGCATATGATTCTTCCCTCAAATCTCCCAAAGGCATGTTTTGCGGACGAATTTCGGAGCGGTTACGCTTCAAGTGGGCAGGCACAGGACACGCACTAACCGACTGCCTGCTGTCCACCACCCGCAGCTAGAGTTGCTTGCGTCGCAGAATGATAAGAAAATATCGTAAAACAAAATGAAAGATTATTCAAAAACCCGATGCACGTTGCATCGTTTGCATTGCGTTGGAACGAAGCCATTAAGCAACATTTTCCCATGCTTCGATCCTAGGGGAGTAAAGTCTCGAAGGTCATCTAGGTTAGCGATCGCAGCGACCAGCCAAGCTAAAATATTCCATCACAACTGACTTTGATGAAGGGGTCGATAAAGGGGGCGACTCCTAGATCACAGGTGCGATAACAGATAGCGATGGCGTAACGTGGCTCAACTGCGACCGTGCCCTCGTCTAACATCAATACTCGAAACCGGATGATAATTTTCTCCCTGTGGGATGCGTCCACACGTGCACGTGCTGCCAACAGTGAATCGTCTCATCTCGCCTGGAGGGCCTTTCCAGGCTTGCGGCTTCCAGTTTTAGTTTACGGACGTGGTCATTCGTAGTTAGTTGCGCTCCAAGACACATTCGCTGTGAGTGCAGCCTAGAATTGTTGAGGTTGATGCTTGAGGAAATGTATTCAACGTCAACACTAGTACACTATTACTTCACTATTAATATTTACTGTTCTTGTTGATGTTCGCGAGCCAAAAAGAAAAAAAAAATGACCACATAGGTATGTGACACCAAACATGGACAGGTGCAGCCCTTTGCCGTGCAAGCGTCACAACAATGCTCGAAAAATACAGTTTCACTACCAATTCCCCATAATAATACAGATTGCCATTCGTGTATGTTGTGTGTGTGCTTTGTGCCCATTTCAAAGACGTCGAGAGAAGAGTGAAGACCCCCGCATAATTTTCTCGTCTTTCGCTGCGGCGGAATGTACAGTGCTGGACAAAAGTTTACGAAACACGTTCCGGCGCATTTCTTCCCCAAAGGGGCACGCTAGCAGCGAATGGGACTGTACGGACTTACAGACGTATCCCTAGGCAACCCAGTCACCTGTTCGCAAGTCCGTACGGCACCATTCACTCCTAGCGTGTCACTCTAAGGAAGGAATGCGCCGGAACGTGTTCCGTAAACTTTTGTCGAGCACTGTACTACAAGTAACATGCGCTCTTGCTCAAGGGCGCGGGAGTGAGAGAGAGAGGTATTTTATATAGAAACACTGTAGAAAGCCCTTCCCTACTTTAGAGTGCACGTAAATGAATCACTGGCGTTGACGTCACTCCGGGATGCAGGCTGCAGTGCCCGAATTTTCAGTAGGAAATGAGGGCTGGAGGCGGATATGATTACGTCACGCCAGGAGATCGTGCCGGGCCTCCAAGGTCACGCCACCCCGCTCACGGTTCGTTTTTGAGGACGTACTCAGTGATGAGACGAGAAAATACTTTGCAGGGTGGTTCCTGATAGACTGCTTGATATGGGTGAAGCAGGGTCTGCAGCAATGCTAAGTGCCATTTTATTGCTCCTAGGTTGTCAGAGAGCTCCGCGAAATGGCCATTTCAATTTTGAGGTATCTAAATATCGTTTTAAAATTGCTTCAAATGTAGTTTGCTTCCACGCACGATTGCTGAATGGGACAATCTACCTGGCTCCACCAGGGAACTTTCTTTAAATGATTTTTGTTTACACAATGTGCGACTGCTCTTATCACATGCTTGGAGGCTGCAGTATGTCTAAACAAAAATAATTATATAATTGAGTAACCTTACTACCAGCGGCATGGCTGAGCCGGTTAAGGAGTCTCGCTCGTCGGCGGTAGCCAAGGTCGTACTGAAGACGCTGAGGTGGTGGGTTCGAATCCTACCACCGGCTGGGCTGTCTCAGGTTTTCCCTGGGTTTTCCGAAGACTTTCCAGACGAATGTCTGCACAATTCCCCCTGAAGTCGACCTAGGACGCATACTAAGCCCCCATCCCCCACTCATTCCTGCTGTCCCCTCTCCATCTTCCCACATCTGTACGCCGCTCATAGCCACAGTTGCTTCGCGGCGCTAACACGGAATAAAAAAAAGTAAACTGAGTAAAAAGTAATGATGGGGTTGATGCTCGCCCGATGATGATGTGATCAGTCTCCATCTCATTATTTTGACACCATCATCGAATTTGTCCGTACCTTGATAAAACCTGCCGAAAATGTCGAGATTCTCTCTTATTCAGCGTAGATTCTTGCTATTCATCACCCCCAAAATGCTGGGAAGCACAACTTATCGAGTTGCGGCATTATCGTGAGCGCGAAACAAATCACAATACTTTAATGATGCTAAATCGCAAAGCTATCTTGACATCGGAGAGCGTCTCGGTAATCGCTGAATCACCGAGCTTCATCTGGAGGGCAGTGGGAACACGTAGCCATGAAGAAAGATGGTAGAAAAAATCCCGTAATGGACCGTGTAATTGAGAACCTCGTGACTCGACCAACTTGCGTAATAATCCCGAAGAAGCAACCGCACAGTTGCGTGATAATCATGTCGTGGAAAAGTTCTGCACACAAACTGGGAATTACACATATCAACGGGAAATTACTGTTATTGACACCGAAGAGGACATGTGCGCCAAATGATGCATGGAAGTCCTCATAGATTTAGAATCAACGTACAGCATCATATAATCTACGAGTAGACCAATGTGCACAACAAAGCAATAACAGACTTCATCTGTCCGCGGCGCCACGCTGCGGACATTCAAGAAACACAAAGCTGGCGCTCCGTTTTCAGCGGGTTGGCGATGGCAAATAAAGCTATGACGTTAGCAAAAGATATTTCGCCAACCAGTTGCGAGAACACATTAGCGAAAAATTCAAAGATTCCATCAAAACACAGAGGCTACTTCCCTTTTCCTACTCTGTCCTTCAGTAATACAATTCCAGTAGTGACCGATTTTTAATTTTCCAATACCAGAACACTTAAACGACTTGAGAAATTCCGTAGTGGCCGAGACTAGCGATTTTTTTAAAGTTTGCAGTAAGAAACTCGTAATTCGGCAACTGTGTACCCTTCAACATATTAACTGCAACTTCGTAGAAAGACCAAATTTAACCAGCACCTAACGCAACAACAACCTTATTTTGATGATGATATATCGGGTGTTTCATCACGACATGCGCTACTTTACCACACTGCCTGCGGCAATTTGGTAAAAATATAATAATGAGCCTTACAGTGAGAATTTAACGAAGTCCTACATTACACTAGGAACAAAACAGTTCACCCGTCTCTAACCAGATTTGTCTCGAAGACTTGCCTTTTACCTGACTACACACAACTAATAGACGATTTCAGGAAATCCCGGTTCTCTTCGCGCACGCGTTGCATCCCTGGGCGCTTATTGTCACATAGAAGAAGGGAGAATAATAGTCCACGTTTCGTTTTCGCTGACCTTTACACGCCGTGGACTGTGGGCCGAGAGAGCAGAAATCGAAACAGTTGGGAGACCTCTTCCATCTGATAACACAAGTTCCCACAGTTCAAAGGGCGCTAAGCACTCTGGGATTTTCTGAAGTCGCCTATGAGACGTCGTACCTTCATTGTACCAGCTCGCGTGGTGTAGTGCCCTCCACGCGGGTTCGAATCCTGGCACTGGCTGTGCTGTCAGAGGTTTTCCCTGGGTTTTCTAGCAGACTTTCCACACGAATGTCGGCACACTTCCCCCTGGAGTCGGCCCAGGACGAATACTAACCCCCCACTCCTCCGTACTATCCTGTCCACGTCTGTACACCCCCCATAGCCACAGTTGTTGCGCGGCGCTCACGCGGAATTTAAAGAAAAACTTGGTTGTGCGGCGTGTGACGTAAAATCTGACTCATTGAAAAAACTTTTTCACACTCAGTTTTAGAAACCCATAATGTTAGAATGTTCACATCTTCATCCATATTCAATGTTTATCGCCTCGTTATTCATCTTGAACGGGCGTAAAATTGTGCTTAGTGTGCCTCTGCTGCAAGGACACCAGACTTTGTATATATACGGTAAGGAATCGGTATAGCTCGCAGAATACAATGCACGTCAGAAGTTCTGCGAAATAATTACTATTCCGGAGCAGCGCAACTCTCTACACCGATCCAGTTCAAACTGTCAACCGAGCTCGATGGGCAGCGACTGAACAGAGTAAAATTTGCTGCACGCGAACAGAAATTCTTTTCGGTGCGATACCTCTGTCTCCCAAGACATTCAAAGAGAATGAGACTCACCTTCAGCCTTCTCTTTTGATAAAACGCAGGAATGATTGCGATAATCAGCACCAGGAAGAATAAACGAGTCCCCTGCATGCATTAATCTAGAGATAAAAGGCGAAACGCATTTAAGACGGTCACAGATAATAAGTGCTATAAAACACGAGGAACAAACTAAGGTCCAGTGTACTCCCGATGAGAGAAGATGTTATCACAATGTCACTGCGAGGAATTTCAATTCGGGAAAGGCATAACGTATAAATTTCCCCGCTCTCACTTTTCTAAGAACCGAGATCTTCTGAGGATAACCCCACGGAGATAGGGCAAAGTAATACCGTTCGGATCGACGCCTGAGATTGCAATGGAAATACCAGATTATCGTGGTGAAGAGCAACACGGCGTGGCAGGCTTCGCAATGTGAGCTTCCCGTCGACGGTACCCTAACCTGATATCATTAGTTCGGATGCGCTATGCGACTGCGTCTGTTCGTATTTATCGCAGTTTGTTTGCAATGAACTGCGTCAGCAATTAAATTGCAGAAGGCTGTGAGGAATGCCTCACAGGAATGTGTGCCCAAGGGGAGAAAGGTATCTTGAGAGGAACATCCAGAATAACATTATGTACAAGGATTAGGCACGGTTAAAAAATACTACAAGTCGTCTGCCTTCTTTCTCAACCATATTTGGTATATGCACGTTAGGTTTAGGTGCATTACAGCTGGGTAACAAAAAGAGACGCAAGCGCTCATCGCCACATATAAACTAATTGTGTTTTTAGTTACATAAGCTACGAAGATTGTAAACGATTTATTGCGGATACGTAATAGCTAAGAGCTTGAGATAAAAAAATGCAGGTCGAGGCGTCAATTGAAATGTTGCGAGAAACACATCACATTCCTGATACATGTATAAAGTTTGCACGAAGGTGCGTTTTTCGTTCTGCGCATCTGACACCTCAATTGCACAGTACGACTTTGCATAATACGAATGATTGATTGATTGATTGAAAAATAAAGATATGGATATGTGAGTCAGAAAAAGTCGAAGTCTTTAGTTGGTCGCGAGTGCAATGCTTTCTCTACGTTATTGTGGCTGCGTAACAGTCAATGCGCATCAAAACTCATCAAACATAGAATACTCCGTGCATGATACATCCCAAGTTTTCCGGGATATCGTCGATTACCCTTATTTAAGTTATAGTTTTTCAGCTATAAAACCTATAAGTTATAATAAGCCTCACTTTAACACACCTAAATGAAATGTCGATCAGGTATAAGTTTTTCACATGGATGACGATGATAAATGCGAGAAAAAAAACTGGGGAAATAGAAAAATGTGTTCATTTAAACGAGATATCAGACTTAGCTGAAACGCATTGTGCGTCACACATAAGAAAGCGAGAGCGGGGCTGCGGAAGCGTGCTGCTTCAGTAACCACGCTCTGCTAATTCACACTGACTGAGACGCATTGACTGAAACATTGACAGCGTCCCGGACCAGACGCGTGAGGACGCTCTTCCTACCATCCTAGGATAACATGAGTATCACAGGTTCACGAGAGCGAGAGAGAGCATGCACGTGGTTTATCTCATAATAAACCTTTTTCTATTCGATTTCTTCTTACGCATATGTTATACCAAAAGTAATGTTTAAAGGCTCTCATTTTATCACCAACCTTAAAACTCGATGCAGCTACGGTGCCCTCTTTCGTCATATTTTGTACAGCAGCTGAAACAGCGCTTAGCCGTATCAGCAACCATTTAAACAAGTGCCTCCCTCCTCCCCTAAAGGAAATAACTTCTTTCCGTCATCATAACACACTGCAACATTCCAATCATAGCTCTCTCCCTTAATCTCAGTGCGCCCTCGTGAACTGACAGAGCAGTTCAATTTATTCCAGCGCTTTGGAAACAACTCCTCCCCATTCGCTCCGCAACAGCCCCGTGACTTCCACAGTCAACCACTAGATGGCGGGGTCTATCTTAGGGAACGCACGCTAGACGCGCAGATTGAGTTTTCCCGATCAAGTCCCTTTTAATCTGGATTTTCGTTCGGCTTTGGGATGGCCATCGATATATTCTTAGCGAGAAAAGACCTCCGAGAAGGGTCTCGAAAGTTTCGGGGCGAGATAAATGCACGCCTTAACCTGGGGCTGCTTTAATAACTTGAACTACGGAAACAAAGGACGCAAGAAAAATGCGTTTGGGAAACGATTGAAATACTGTGGCGATCGAAATGCAAAGCGTTGATGGAGTTCCGGAAGCCGATTAAATGAAATGAAGCTTTCAACGAACGCGTGTGTGCTCGTTGGGGCCTTTAGAGGTCGGGACATGTCGCGGAAGTGGTCTTAAGAAGTTTTGTGTGGGATTGTAGAAGTGTACTATAATGCCCGAAACACCTACGGACGAGTCGGAATATTTCGATGCAATAATTGGTGGTGAATATTTGAAGCCATGCCTTGAGAAATAACAATGACTGCATATAAATGGGAAATTTGTAAAATATAGAAGTTCGTGTCAGCACCATGGCGTTATTCGCTGTTCACAGATTGAAAAAGAAACTTGAAGCACAAATGGAAACAGAGATCAATTGACTTTCTGCAGGCAGTTGGGTTTAAAACCACATGACGAGGATCAAAATACAGAGATGAAAAGCAAACATTCGAGGTAATATGTCGGTAACTTTGGTAGAAGTCGAAACTGGGAAGAGAAAACATTCTCAATTCCAGGCACATGTATATCGGTCCTGAATGAAATGTTGATAACAACTAACGTTCAATACATTCTGAAGCTCAGCTTACGGTTCTTGGTTGATCTCCCAAAATGGATTCATTTTGATCAGACTGACTCACAAGTATTTTTTAATTCTGTGTTAGCGCCGCGAAGCAGCTGTGGCTATGAGCGGCGTACAGATGTGGACAGATGGAGGGAGGACAGCAGGAAGAAGTGGGGAACATGGGAGTTAGTATGCGTCCTGGGCCGACTTTAGGGGGAACTGTGCCGACATTCGTCTGGAAAGTCTTCGGAAAACCCAGGGAAAACCTCAGACAGCACAGCCGGTGGTAGGATTCCAACCCACCACCTCCCAGTCTTCAGCACGACCTTGGCTACCACCAACGAGCTGGACGCCTTAGCCCGCTCGGCCATTCCGCTGGTCACAAGTTATAAGTGATGCTAATACTTCAATCGCACTAGTGCCTTTAAATGGCTTACGAAAGATCGTAATTCTTGGCCTTATGTCGCGAGACGGGTGTGAAAGAAAATACCTTACTCTCAGTGATGCGAAGTACTTGAAGTACCAAGTACTTCTTTAACAAGATTTCTGAGTGTACGTTACTTTAAGTACATTTCGAACTGTGTCCTTTGTACTGTACTGAAATGAATATTTTGTAGTGCTTTCCTATCAAGTATATACTGAAGTACCCAAACTGGGACTGCAGACAAAAATCGAAAAAAAAAAAGGCGTTGCTTGAAGGGGCGTATTTGAAGAAGAAAACCCATCGTCGACAGGTTGGGATATTCACATGTTATTAAGAAGAGAAGGGCAACCTAGGGATGGCATTATCGTTGCATTTTTTGATCAGATTTAAAACCGAGAATACAACGTAGTGTTTGAAACGTTGTATTTCTCTTCTTGTTTCTGCTCACGTTTATATGTGACAAAGTTCATAATTAGGATGTCATAATGTTATCCTACCACACCAGGGATTCTTAGGTTTGCACACAACTTTACATTACTTTACAACAGTACCATCATGTTGTTCTATATTTAAAAGTTGGGAACACAAAGACGCATACGATATGACACCGCGATAGGCAGCACGATGACTTGGGTTTCTCTTTCCGGTTCTCGCAATACATGATCCGCAGTACTTTTACATTGTTTCCTCCATTACCAGTTAAAAACCATTCTTTTCCACAATGGGTGAGTGGCTTTTAAGTGTTATATGATCAACGAAAGTGAGAGGCTGGAACGCATACACGGTTTTAGTATTAATTTTTATGTTATACCTTCGTTTCAATCGTCACATGGAATACATTGCTGCGGACAACAAAGCCACATGAAAATGAGGGTCTGAATTAGGCTTGATATTACTTTTTCTTGTATTATTACTCTTTTTTAAAACATGTGATATGCCAGAAAGCGACAAGAAGTGCGCAGAAATATATAGTCTTTTTTACTATTTATTTATTGCATTTGCATCTCGCACCGCCCCTCCTGCGTCCCGATTGGTCGTTCTTGCTTGCAGACCATTCTCGCTAGTATAAAAAGCGCTGACTCACTTGATGTCACCACACGCCAGGAGTACCATAAGCGCGATCGCTGCGCGCCATTCTTGTAAACTAATTTTTTGAAATATTAATAACATAAAATAATAATAAATAATATGAAATATTTTTCGTGATGGCTCCTGACGCTAATATGTTCCTATCACGCGATAAAAAAAATAAAAATAAATCATGTTCCAAATCCTTTCCTGCTCCTTCCGAGGATAGCAGGTACTCCGTACTTTACTTTTAGTACAATTTTGATGTACTTTGCCTATCACTGCTTATTGTTTCACAGCGACGAGTACAGCTTAGGACAAGAGTTTACGGAACACGGCACTGGCGTATTTCTTTGTCGCAGCGCCCCCCTGCTTGTCGTCAGGAAGGGCTCGAATAAAAAATGGGTGACCAGGCTATTATATCCATCTTTCAGTTCATGTGGCTGCTTCTGTTCGTTCACAGGGGGTCGCCCCAAAAACGGAAAAATGCGACACCCCTGTGTTCCATAAACTTTTGTCATAAGCTGTACCAGTACAGACTGTCTTTGCGAGCTCACCAGGCACACTATGCGACTCAGCTTCAATGTGGCCAATAATTGTTTTATTCAGTCAGTGAGAGTTTTCAACTCTTTCACTACGCTCAGTAAATGAGTGGCAAAGGGAATTTAGTGAGCAACGTTAATAAAGGACAGACACGTTGTCAAGAAGCCACCGCCGAAACTCTTCTGACTCGTCAAGTTGCTCAAGCATAAATAGAACAACTTTGAATAGTTCCGCAAACGTGACTGTCAATAAGATGCACGAAAGCATCTCACAATGGCGAATTCCCCTGGCCATTTTCGTGCAGCGCAGTGTAGCGTGCCGGTGTGGGTTCAGCCTTGAAAGCGAACGGAAGGACCACTGAAACGCGACACACGTTGGACTGAAGCGGCCGTGTGACATGCACGCTCGAGCCGGTGTAATTTTTTCTGCACTACAACCACCAGAACAGGAAGGGCGGGTGGGGGGGGGGGGAGTTACGACGTAGGAATAAGGGGTGAGTTTTAGCTTCTTCAGAGCCTTTCTTTTTCTTTTTTGATGCCGTGTTAGCGCCGCGAAGCACCGGTGGCTATGAGCGGCGTACAGATGTGGACAGGTGGAGAGAGGACAGCAGGAAGGAGTGCGAGACAGGGGGGGACTTCGGAGGGTCACTTCACTTGAGAAGGCAAATGAGAAGGTTTTTTGTGCAACGTCGCTTCCGGGGCCATTTTGACATGCTACGGGCACATCTACCCAGCGATTCTGAAACTGTCCTTGAAAAGGCTATGCAGAGCAGCAAAAAACAGAAACCAGCAAACTGGCAATGACGTCACGCGGCTGGCTCTCAATTTCAATTGAATGATGACAGTTGAAGCATGCAGCTGGGCATTGAGAGGCTTGTGTTGCGTTTGTCCTATGTTTCATCCCCGCATCCACTGCAACGTCCCAATTTCAGTTTCGCTTTTCGGTGGAACACGATTCATGCTGCTGGGCACCGGGTACGAACATATCGAGTTCCTTGTTAGGACAAGAAAGCTTTCTTTCTGGGAAAAGTGATCTCCTATAGACGCACACAGACTTGGTTTCTTGGAAGTCGTCGTCGTTAAAAGAACATCGCACGAAAATGTCGACCTTAGGGCATCCGGCCCCTCCAAAAAAAGAAAAACACCCACTAATCTCCTAAAACGTGATCACAAAAAGAAAAAAAAACGAACCAAAAGCACATTCTGGATACTGTTTCTTACCTAGGTAGACGAATGCATTATAATAATCAGGTAGCAAAGGATAGGGGTACGGAAAGCACAACGAGTGCTCCGCTGTACTTCCCTCTCTCTTCTGGTACATTTATTACAAGCATTTGCTTGAGAGAAGAAATAAGCGAGACGACAAAACATAACAAAATGATTATATGAATAACGAGACCAAGTTGAAAACATGGGAAGTCTACCTCTTGGAACGGGAGCAGACACCAACATGCCTTTATCCATTTCCAGTGCCTGTTATCCGGCTTTCTCGAAACGCCGCCTATCTTATCGGAGCAGACGTCGGAAACTCATATATCAGAACGGCTTGCTTCTGTTATTTCCTGTCGTATCGACGGCCTGATAACTAAATGCAACGGATGTAACAAACGTCAGATAACGGAGCCGGTGACTGCATGGTGCACCGAGGTTGCCGTGAAATCAGTCTGTCAGCAGAAAGTTTTGACAAGGCTTATCGATAGATGGCGCAAACTAGAACATGTATGAGAGGAGAAATGCGTTATTTTATAACTATAGAATACCTAAAGTATGAAAACGTGCTTTCAATCCCTGGGTTCACATTTTTAAAGTCAAACACATAAACGAAGGACTGATCGCAGGACGTACCCCCTGCCCTAAAAAAATTGCATTGTTTGTAATACTCTTCATCGGAGTTAGAGTATAGTAGGATTACAAATAAAAAAAAAGTGATAAGCAGTGTTCCCATCGACACTTTCAGCCAGTGTTTCACACCACACTCCGGAAGGCATAACCGCATACCGCTACTTTTCGTAAAAGAGCGTCACACTCATTATAATTTTAAAAGTAAAGCATAGCTATACTGTTGCGGTGTAAAAGTAGAGTAATAACCTTCCACTACGCGCGAGTGCAGTGTGTTGAAAAACTCGGTTAAAAATTGTAAGTGAACGTCAGCGCGGAGCTGTCATTTTTTCTTAACATCTCGTAGTTTGTCCCTTGTAAACGCTTTTTGATAACGTTTTACCAGCTACTTTTTTGAAACTTGACACGTGCCATTGGCACACACACCCAACCGCCCATAGCTGCGCAGTGCAGTCGACCCCCGTTCATCCGGGCAAGTAACGTGGGGATAGATTTGAGTCCCTGCGATTTGCTTTCATTTATCCCGGATTCAGTTTCCGGATTCGGACAAATTTCCAGGAGCCATCATGGAAAATACCCAACCGCATTCACTTATCCGGTGTTGAGTCAGAGACAATTAATGTGGGGCCAACGTTTCGTCAAGCTGGGGTGACAACCTCGAGGAGATTTTCCCTTTCCAAATGTGCACATGTACTACACATTGACCAGTTCAGCCATTTGACGGTGAAAGAAAAGGTCATTCCGTGACTTTTAAAGATGTCTTCGGTCATGCGTGCACATGCCAGGCAAAGCGTCGTATAATAGTAGTCAGCGTGTGGTAAGCAAAGCTGCAGTATGCAAGAAGTAGAAAGAGTCTGTACATTGAGATTTTTTAAAGGAAAATAGTAATGTTTCCCAACTCAACGTCATCAGGTCGAGGTTATAGGAGTTGAAATACTACAGTAATTTTACGCGAATCACGATGGGCAGTTTCTGATGTCATCCGAAATAAACACAGCCTTTGTGGACAACTGATGATTCGTCTGCTCTCGAGCGTCATTTATCCGGATCTCCCCTGCTATCAGAATATTTTCGCTGCAAACGGTCAGTGCCGGAAAGATGGGTGTTGAATGTAGTTGTTTCATACGTGTGCATGTGCGTGTATGTGCTTTTCGGCTGTAACGGAAGAAACCGAAAATAATTACGTGACTCACCCGTTCCGCCAGAAATCGAAAGTGTAGTGCAACCAATACCTACTCCACAGCCAAAAAGGATGTAGCAATGCAATGGTGGCGTTAACTGCGCTCTCATTGGCGTACTTACCTGCGCGCTTACCTGGCGTACACAGTTTCTATGTAGATTATATATACAATTATGATGTAAAATGGAACTCGAAAAAGAAAGGGCTGTCAACACTGGCATAGAACTTCCCTGTCGCCGCCGCGAAGCAACTGTGGCTATGAGTGGCGTACAGACGCGCAAAGATGGAGAGAGGACAGCAGGAAGATGTGGGGGGCAAGGATGGGCAGTATTTAAATACGTTGTAATTAAAATACTATTTAAAATGTAAATACATGTATTTATATTTTGTATTTAAATACAGACTAGAAAAATGTATTTATAATTATATTTAAATACAGACTAGAAAAATGTATTTATAATTATATTTAAATACCAATTTTCGGGTATTTATTCTCGTAAATACTTTATAAATACCCCTAAATACAGTATATACTGACTTCTACCCTAAAGTTGCCCTGCATTTGACCTTTCGCGAAGAAGGGCGAGTCTGGGGCACAGTTGTACCTTGTTTGCGCAGCATACGCATGTGACAACCATTCTAGATGGGGAAGGGAGTTGCCTCAGGACAGAAGCCGCCGATATTTCGAACAGCGACTGTTCTTCTTCTGGGCAGTCGAACAGCTTTCGAACAGTCTCTGTTCGAAATATCGGCGGCTTCTGTCCTGAGGCAACTCCCTTCCTACATCTCTACCGGTTCGCTGGATTTCTAACCATCTACATTCTAGATGGGGAGTTTTTCACTGTTGTTGCGGACAACGGTCACATCTACCTGATTACCTTGTTGTACGATTCATCTGTGGAGATGCTGTTCTCCTTTGCGAAACTGATCGTACAACTGAACAGAAGATACCTCAAAGATGCAGTCTTCGAGAAACTTCAAATATTAAAATCGTCACGATGGTCTAAAAATAAATGTTATTATTGCTTGCTGATTCGTCATGGTGATCATCATTATTTCTGTAATCCCAGGTGCCATCTTCCTCAAAGTATTTATGGCGGTAGTTATGGTATTTAAATACTGTATTTATATTTTGTATTTAAATACTAATATTGAAAAGTATTTATGAAGAGTATTTAAATACCCCTTTCAACGAAGTATTTTGTATTTATATTTAAATACCCAAAAAATGTATTTATGCCCATCCCTGGTGGGGGGACAGGAGGGTTAGTATGCGTCGTGGGCCGACTTCAGGGGGAACCATGTCTGGAAACACCACCTCACAGTCTTCAGCACGACCTTGGAGTAACCCCCAACGGGCGGATGCCTTTATCTACTCGGCCATGCACCTGAGACTTCTGACCATGCAGTTGACATGTAATGCCGGTAGAGGAGCATAAAGGTATGTACAATTCGAAATAGTCTGGATTTTCAAAATGAGGCAGTATAATCGCGATATGGAAATTGAGATATCGTCATTTTTTCCCCTCCCAACAGCTCAATAGCAAAAATGCACTAAATCTTGCGCACAACAGGGGAGATAATGAAGGAAAGCGCTTGAAACGCAGTAACCACGAAGTAAAGCCTCATAAACACGAGAAATAATACAAGTACATGGGAAAACTCTATGACGGGCTCATCAGGAAATAACTTCCCACTTTTATAGCCCCCTTGGATACGTTTTATCACTGGTACTTGAAAGTAAACGGTAAAAAAAAAAGTGGTGCAGTAAATTACAGATAACACTCGAACGAAGAAATCCAGTTCGAAGCATCGTTTTACTTACAAAGGGCTGAACAACCCCTTCAATAATAATAAGAAAAGACTTCTATTGTCTTTGCCCATTTCAACAGTGATTACTGGCGCACACATTTATTTCAGTTGATGGGAAGCCGGTTACAGAATTACCTCCTTTTTAAAACTGCGCGTCACACACCCGTATTACGCCTTATCAAACGCCTCTCAAAACGCTCCAACCTAAGGTTAAAAAAAAGAAGGAGAGAGGTGCATAACGCGAATAAAAAACGTGGCAGTTCTGAACCTTATATTCGCTCTATAATAACATTTGCTTATCTAGATTACGTGCAAGAACATTATACATTTATAGGGCGAGGCAAATAGTAAGGCTGCGCTCCGTTAATGGCGCCCTCTCACTAAGTACTGGCGCCGTGTGCCTGAAACATGGGTGTAGTTGCCCGTTTCAAGATTACGCGCTTTTCATTTATTGCCACGTGAACGACTGCTTCAGACGGGAGGAGGCTTCCTACTTAGGAGGTGCATAAAGCATTGCTCACTTTCTGTATTTCCTTAAAGACGAGCAAAATTATTCTGTGTATCTTGATGAATGAAATTTCCCTAGTCTATCCGAAGACAAACAGATAACGATGCGATGTCAACTGAAAGCAGAATGTGCGAGACACGGGTCAGATGTGTATCGGTTTGTTCTGTTATTGGAAAGCGATATATAGCAACGTTTCAATATAAACTATGTTCTCAAAATGTTCACTCAGGAAATGAACAAATCGTCGGTGTCTTCAAACGAAGGACATATACACTCATTTGTTTGGAATGATAAGAATATCCTGTATGGCAGAAATACCCTTAGTTGACAGTGGCCTTAACCAAAACATTGCAGTTGTAGCTAGGGTTTCTCGTTGTCGGCATTTGGCGAAAAATGCTGTAAAACATCCCCCGAAAGTTTTGTTTGGAAAATCGGGATATGCCGAAAAAATTCGAAAATGGCGTTAAGTTGCGGACTGTATAGGGAGTCTATCGGAATTGTTGGAAAGTGGCAGCGTCTTTTTTTCCCCCTGAGAGGGCAAAAAAGGAAACATTGATGAACACACAAGAAGAAGGCAGGCTAGCTGGTGCGAGTTGAGCTTGTTGATGCTGTTGAGCCTGTTTGTGTCGTGTCTCTAGTCTCTGTGTCATTCCTTCCTCAAGCTCAAGGATGTTGCCCTGTTCAAAAAAGGAGAATTACAATGTCACTTCCCGTTCTGAAAACGTACTCTTATTTTTGGGTGAAGGACCTGTTTCATTGCTTGTGTTTTCAGTGATGGATGGCCTCACACCAGTAAGAACGCTGGCTGGTTAGTCCTTTGCAATGGTTGGACACGGAGCACGATCAGTGACCTTTCCGTGTTCCATTCTAGGTGTGTCCTTTCGTTCCACTTAATCCTAGTCTTACTGCTTGGCCATGCCAATTACCAGTTGGACCAACTACCGGTTACCAGGTCCCGTGTGTGTATTACAAGTTCTGGGCGTTTGCCCTTATAGTTACCCTTGCATTGTCAACAGATAATATGATACTTTATTTGTTTGCGTCCTGCTCCTTTCTTATTAAGGCTGACTGCGGCTGATTGAAGCTTGTTTCGGTAACACAGTATAAATACGCGAATTCGGGCATTTACTTTTTAGTTCTAAATATTACAGCCGATCAACTCCGCTTTTTCGAAACCAAATATATGCCGATAAATACCCCCCTCTCGGATTTTCAGGAAAATAAATGCCGAAAACGAGAACCCAGTTGCAACGAAAGCGAATACGACGAGGGAATGAGAACTCGTGGCTTTGCATCGCGGCGAAATTGTCATACGAAGACAGGATTACTGACAATTTCTATTCTTGTTTATACCAGAGGAAGTGGCGCAATCTCCAATCTTGTAATCAGTTAATCCACAAGAAATTCTTCTGGACTTCTGATTTTGTGTTATATATGAAGGTATTGTGCGCAGGTAAATCCGAATTGTTTTGCTGTGCACTCCTACTTGGGCTTCCAGAGGGAACCCAGAAGTGTTCTCAAACAAATCAAATAATACGAACAGAAGGTAATGCTTCACCAACGCTGAAAGTTTGTATTTATGCTAATACCAAGAGAGAGAGAGAGAGAGTAGAGTATACTCACCCCATCTTTCTTCCTCTCCTGCCTGCTGTCATAATTCCCTAATTATATAGTAATTAACAATATTAGAGATGGTTCCAGCTCGAGAAATGTGTTCAGGCGGATGGCTTATAGCATAAAATTAGAACCCAGCATTCTGGGTTCTTTTTTTTCTTTAGCCCGACACAAGGCTTCTCCCTGTTTCGCTACAAGATCACATGAAGTCTCGGGACCAACTGCTATACGACAGATCAACACTCCGGAAATTCGAAGTCCAGCTGACGATAATGCAAAAATAAATGAAAAGGTGTAGCCTTCTGTATGAATGAAAGCGGTTCCTTACGTTAGCCTTGTGGCTATGGTTGTGGCTGTCGTTAGTATAGGGCAGTCTTAATTGGCGTGACTTCTATAATCATACGTCGCGTTAAGTATCGAACGGACCTTGTTCATTCTTTCTGGCGTCGACCCATATCCACTTTGTTGACTTTGATGACGGGGTGGTACATTTCAGAAAGCCGTCTCGGTAGCTCTGTGGCTAGCGCATAAGCAGATACGACAGACAAATACGAATGAATTATAAATAAGTATTTAAAAAATACAACGCAAAAACACTTTCCAATGCACGTGAAATAACTATTACATAATAGAAGTTTCAATGCGTGCCGTCGTTTGATGGTTGTATGCAACACAAGTACTAAGGTACAGATAGCGTGCACGAGCGTTCGAGATTATCGCTGAAATATTTGAAATAGTCGCATGGATAAACAGATAGCGGTAAAAAATAACAACAGTGCCTTACCATATGTTAAACTAACTATTCAGCAGCTCGCATATGCATGTCATTCGCCACAGTCAATTGCATCATTTTTGCATACGGTCATACTTGATTCAAGTATTTGAAGAACGTTTTTCAAGTTACCGCGTTTTACCATGAAAGGTAGTGCTTTGGGAACAACGCACTAGCACAATATGGAATACTGAAACAAGCGGTCTGGCAACGATGTCCTGGAGACAGTAACGTAACTGTTGAATGGAAAGGATGCATTCCACACAGTTCCACCGAGCAGGGCCGTTTGAGTTTCTTGATTGTCCATATTACAGGAGATAGAGCTTCTGAGACAGGAGACGGGCAGCCTCGGCCGAAATTGGACAGCGGTGAATAACTTCACTTCTTATCATTGCTGAGTCGTTGAGGCTCACAACACCTTACCACGTTCTTCTCTTTCATTGTTTGCACGAACAAATAACGACGACGATGGCCCCCTTTCGCAAAGTTAGAGGTGTTACAATAAATAAATGGAAGAACCCGTTTGGGATTTTCTGTGTGACATTCATTTTTATTCAACTGCCTTTGCAATTTGTAAACTTTAGTAGAAGAAAAAGAGAGAACAAGCATGCTTAACGAGGGTCTGAAACTTGATGGCCAGCAATAGCATGCAGTAATATTTACAGATTATAATCGTAACCTCGCATCCTTTTAGCTTCTCATACGAACCTTTATTGAACATCATGTTTCACGTGAATCAAATCACTGGAGTGATTTGATTCACACGAAGTACAAAGATGAACAGGACTCACCTCCATGAATCATCAAGGGAATAGTCAAACGGATAGGAACGTATTTGGAATAGGGACTCACCTGTAAATATAAACAGTGTACAAATTAGTTTATCTTCTCATCCAACAGAACTCGAGTTAAGCAGATAACATGCGGAGATAAGAAGAGGTTAACACCATTGTTAGTATGCGTCGAGAACAAAACAACTGGACAATATCAGTGCTAACATTCCCAACGATGCGGAGATACACGAGCAATTATCTTACATCAAATCCTAAGCGTGGCAATATTTACTGTTGTCTCCACTTTTGAAAGTAAATCAGTTGATAACCTTCACTGATTTAATATGCAAAGTTTGTGCTGAATGCACTCTGCTCGTCCCTAACTAAACATTATCAAGCTTATGCTCGCATGTTACGGTGATAAGTTTATTTCAACGTGAGCACCAATTCGAGTACTATGAAGCCAATCAACGGTTCAAATCTTCAAATGAATACGCAATATAATCGCGACAAGTAAAAAAGAAAGAGAGAGAGAGGAAGAAGAGACAATAAGTTAGAATCCGCGTAACTCGTCCACTCCATAAAAAACGCCAAGATAACACTGAGCACCCATCAGCAAAGAGAAACTGAATGCGTCGATCATTTCCAACCTCCCAGTATGCTCTCTGATGATCTCTCATTTCCAAGCTGCTACTGTCATTCGTCCAATCTCCTTTTGTGAAAAAGAACCCACTTTACAATCAGTTCATAGAGCGTTTGATTGCCATTCACAAAAGCGAGGGGGTGTCTCCCTTGAAATACAGCATAAAGATCTCGGGCCACCCCTATAAGAAAATCCTCCAATTGATTCCAACAGAGGGAGCACACTTCATCAGCAAGCCTCGTGCATATAATCAAGGCAGAGTTTGATGAAGGGGTTACTCTCAGAGTTTTGATGAGTTCAGTGCCGCATGGTTTTTCAGCTGATGTTGTAGTTCGACGTGTTCATGATCTTGATTAGAAATACTTAACATATTGAAAATCAAAGGTTATATTGTGTGTCCAGAGACAGGAAAGATGGCGAGACGGTAGCTTTACCGTTGTACACTTCGGGATTTTAAACACTTACAATAGTAGGTCACGGAATGTGAGATTACAATTTCCGCACCATAACATCCAATAGTTCTCTCATGTTTACTTCTGGATGGAGGAAACGTTCGTTGAGTTCAGCATAGCTCCTTATTCGTTGTTCGTATACTCCTATCCCCCATAACATTTCTACAGCAAAGGGCTCTAAAGCGCAAACTGACAGCGCGAGTGCATCGTGGTGAGCAGGCTTTTTCATGCCAGCAAAGCGCTGCAAAGCAACGCTCCGATAACGCCACTCACACAACAGGCCCATTTTGTCAAGCTAACCATACCTTTCAGGAGTTTACTGTTGTGACCTTGTCGTCTTAACGTTCTTTAAAACCTGTTTTCTATTTTTTTAATTCCGTGTTAGCGCCGCGAAGCAACTGTGGCTATGAGCGGCGTACGGACGTGGGCAAGTGGAGAGAGGACAGCAGGAAGGAGTGGGGGACAGCGGGGTTAGTATGCATCCTGGGCCGACTTCAGGGGGAACTGTGCCGACATTCGTCTGGAAAGTCTTCGGAAAACCCAGGGAAAACCTCAGACAGCATAGCCGGTGACAGGATTCGAACCCGTGTCACCTCCCAGTCTCGGCGTGGAAAGCGATCATCTTGACCACTATGCCACGGGAGCTGGTAAACCTATTTTCATCACCTACGGTTTAGCTGTATTTTGTGTTGCAGACACATCAGATGACTGTTGGTATCGATCTCTGCCTCTTAGCTGCAGTGTGGCAAGCCTTCCATGCACAACAATATACTGATACTACAAGTGCATATGTAATTGGCGGCGATTATCTGATTACTGCAATGCTTCAATACGCAGCAGTCTACGAACAGCAACGTATACATAAAAATAAAAATAAAAACATCCGTAAACAGATGTCCAACTTCGAATATACCTCAACTTTCGGTAGACTTGGGTATGAGGGTTGCGGTACATAAATAAAACACAGTGACCTTGACACCAAGACGTTCTCCTTCCTTTATTTTTCCTTACAAACAAACAAACAAACAAACAAACAAACAAACGTTCTTCTTCCTCTGCCGTTTTTCACTCTTAGCGCACTAATTACGCTATACAGAGAGCTAGTGTTGCCCTGACACGAAGCACCCACCTTGGGTACCTGCTAAGCTTTCTGACCGCGTCATTTCAAACCTAAAATTGGAAAGGCAGATTTTATGTTGATAGAGCACTTTTACAAAACTCTACAGAATTCTAATACGACCTAATGACGTGGTCCTTGCCCTCGAAGAAGAATTCACGTAAACTATCTATCTTGCACGTGCGTTTTTCACATTCGAAAATAACGGCGACGTAACCCGCACACACGTTCACTTTCATCACATAAACCAGCAGCACAACGACTGCAGCGCTAAACGCTTACTTAATCTCAATTTCACTCTCCCCCAAACACTAGCCACAGAGACTGGACATAAAATATCCTCCGCCCTACATGAAACCATTGAGGCGATCCATCTCTCGCTTATCTAATCTTGTCCGCTATCAGTCTGCCGACAGGCAGCGCTTCTTCACTAATAATAAAAAAAATGTTTCGGTCATCCTCAAGTAACACAACTCAAAACGACCCTTATCGCTTTGGGTGGTACATCCCGAGGAGACCCTGCTACTAAGTGGTTGGCATCCCCGCACAGCACGCGTTGACTGCGCTATCTGTTGTATATAAATTATACGTGTTTATATGGAGCTATCTGTTGGTGCGCAGGACATCACGGCTGACGTGCTGTACAATAAATATGGGACTAACAGCACCTACTGCGGCAGCTATGCATATTCTTCATTTTGGGCCGGTATCTTGACCAAGACGGCAAAAATGAGAGACAAGTAATAAAGTAAAAAAAGGCGGGCATGATTAATGTTGATTCCCGGGAATATTCCTCATCTCTGGCCAGGAGTCTTTTATCGGAACAGTGCTTGAGCGAAGAGTATGAAAAAGCATATCGGGTGGACGTCACCCATCATCGGCTGTTCTTTGCACAGTTTTATGAGAGTATACGATGCGCAGCTTTCGAGAACATGCAGCAGTACAATCAGGCGCTATGTGACAATGTAGGAACTATTTATGTTGCACGACGCTTACCGCTCCGCTGCTCTGCTCCGCTCCATGCTTCATTGCGAAGAATGTTAATTTCATTCACGAATATTGTGTGCTGAGATCACTAATATTTTAATCCTGTACCAAAATACAAGGAAAGAATATGGAGAAAGAAATCTCAATGTGTAATGTAATGTTTTTTCTTCTTCTTCTTCTCTTTTTCTTTTTTTTTTCGCTACAAGCGTGGGGAAGACGTGAGGCAAAAGGTCGGGAAAGGTTTGACTATGCCTCGGCCCCAATAAATCACATACAATTGAAACGGAAATAGCGACAAAATTGAACAACCAGCCAACGACAACTGAAAAATAAAGAAAAAAGAAAAAGAAAACTGCAACGGTGTGCCATTTATGTTAATCACAAAGGCTGCATCAGACGCACCGATAATAAGGCACTCTTCTTAGTAAGACATACTCATAAATCAAAAATAATTTTTACAACCTATATAACTTTGTTGATAATATCAATACGCTACGTGCAATATCATCTAATAAATTGGGAAGCTGATAAGAGAGACAGTGAAAACCAAAATTCGTCCTGCGTTCCGATAAAAACCACGGATAGAGCTGTGCGCGGGTGCGGTTATATAGGCGAATCCGCGCGGATATCCGCACACATCCTGGTTTAAGGACACAAATAAAACGTTTTGAAATCCGAGCGGATAAAACCACACGCCTCCGCGGTGCGCGCGGTATCCGCAAATAAGCATTAGTGCCTCTGCTGACGTTCCTTAGGCATAATTGAGAGGGGGTTTTATCGCTTTTAGATAATTGAGAGCTCGCAATGAAGCTAAGATAGCGTGGAAGTGCGCCATCCCTTGCATTGCTGTTCTTTCAACTGCTATTGTTGGACAACTGTATAGATGGCATAACGTCACTGAGCGAGTTCCTATGCTGAAAAGTAAACACGTCTGTAACATGGAATTTTCGGCGTGCGGGTTTTTTCCTACAACTGCAATGACCGTGGATGTGCGACTATACTTGATATCCGCGCGGACGCGGGCACATCTATTTCAACTCGCGCGGTTTAGGATGCGGTCGTGGATCCTACATGCGCAGATACCGTGCACATGCTGATATTGTCAATCTTACCACGCTACCTTCTAACCAGTGGCGAATTTCCCCATTCATTATCATTAACTTATTTGTTGTTGTTGTTCTAACCATGGAGTTGTTGTCCTAAGGGCGTCGACTGCGAGCCGATGTTGCAGTGAAGAAAGAACAACAAAGGGGTCGAGTGGGGTGTTGTGTATTTCTTGTGATGATTAAGGGATGCATAATGCGTAGTGTTTGTTAACAGACAGAGGTTGACTTTTTGCACAACAAGGGGTTGCGACAGTTCGTTCCAAGTTATGCCAGTAAATGTGAAAGACAATCATCCGCACGATGTGAACGTGCATTCTAAGTTTTGCAGCACAGGGGGGAATAGACGCGTAGAAAATCGGCACCGCGAATACTACAAAAAAGAAAGTAATTGGAGTAGATTTACACGTAAGGTGTGCCAGCTTAGCATGTGTCGCAGCGTAGGACTGCGGATAATTTAGACCAAATGGGCTTCTTTTGACGTGTGCCGGAAATCTCCGACACGGTGCTGGAAGCAATGTCTACCTCCCCCACATTGCCACCGTCCTGTATACAGTCAAATCCTGAAACTCATTCGGGGGTGGGGGATGTGTTTATTAAAAAAGAAAAAGAGCAAAAGTGAAGGTTAGGTTAGAGTTGTGCAGATATAACCGCGGACCCGCACGACACATGGGAGTGCAGCCGAGCAACACAAGTTAAAATACTAGACAAAACATAGAAAACCACGAAAGCGTCTGCGCACATTTAATTGCACTTTTGGTATATCAAAATGCACGCAACTATTGAGAAAAACGGTCATCAAAAAATAAAACGCTCCGGAAGTCCAGTCCTTTACGCTTTTACTTCGCGAACGCTGGTGAGAAATGTATGTCGTCCGCTTTGGTTGGCTTGAGGACTGTCCTCCTAGCTCGCATAGGAAGTCTCTTGGCTACCCTCCTCTCCTGGAGGATATGCAAAGCCAGAAACCAGAAAAAGCCAGAAAGAGAACGACCTTTCACTATAGGCGCGCTGGTTACTGTGTACCAACGCTGTAGCCCCTGCTAACTAAAGAAACATTTTCTCGTGACCTCTCCACCATTTTAATTCGGTCCTCACTGTGAGGCGACTCAATATTCCATTTCACCTGATTACCGCCAGCAATGGGGTAGTGTATCGCCCCTGGCGATGAAACTACCCACTCATCGTCATTTAAATAAAGTTGTTGTTGTCGTTAGGAGATCGCCAAGATCGGTGTCGCCACCTCGCATCGTGCTTAGAAGGCATGGATGCGGGTACCCGCGTCCATGCAAGACGGGTAGAAATGCGGGCACCCGTACGACCCGCAGAAAGTGCCATTTTCAACCCGCAAATTGAAAAATTGCGCGGGTATCCGTGGGTATACCTGCACACGCGCAGCCCTCTAATCAAAGTGTCCCACTGTTTTAGTACCCCCTCTCCCTATTTCTTACCTGCATGCTGCATTGCAAGTCGGCTCCCATCACTTTTTTGTGTGTGTGTGTGTTTTTTCTTTGTTTTTTGTTTTTGTGATAGAGTACCACCCCATTCACTTACGGGTTGTTGAGTAATATTAACATGAAAGGCAGCAAAGTCATTAAATAGAGACTCACAGCAGAGTGTAGTTTCCCTTTCTTTTCTTAATAACGTGTACTGGAGTAGCCAGTCCCGAGTAGCTCGAGACTAACATCTCCATTTTTTTCTTTTAAAAATCAATCAATCGGACTCACGGGAGATTCAATTTTGAAGAGAAAGTGAAGCCGTAGGCACCTCTTAAACGACGCAAGAAACGAAAGCGAAAAAGAACAACAGACAACGAGAGAGAAACATCGCTGCTCAAATTACGATAATTAATTTCAGTTTCACCTACGAAACCGTGCGTGACGGAAACAACACTCATTAACGTTATCCAAGAGTCGGGGCTGCACGGGGCATTCTACGCCCCGTGCAGACTATAGGGGGGCCTATATAGAGGCGCCACAAGCGGATCCCCTAGCCGGAGAGGCGCGCATTTCTACCGGGAATCGTTGCAGACGATTATGTGCGTGTCACTGCCATGCTGACCGTAGCGACCACTGACATTGCGCGCGTTAAATTTAAAGACAAGTTTATTTTGTGACACAGCAGTGTAACTTCAACTTTCAGAAAAGTGAACACACGAGCAACGTGACAGAACCGTGCAACGGCACTGCACATTGCGTACACGATAGAAGTGCCTTCAAAACAACGTTTCTCGCACTTTTTTTTCAGCTATTACCAAAGCAGAGGGGAATGTATTTTACAATGCAGTGGGGTAAATCCGACGTGGGCTTTCTGTTTTTCTAAAAAAAACATCAGGTTGGCTTGGCAAATTTCGGAGATATGTTGGGAAAATCCAATTTCACGCGAATTAAATTTGACAAAAGCGCTCAGAAGTAATGGCAAAATCTACCCAGAAATATATAGCGTTCACCCCATATCGTTCAGACAGTTTTTTTTTTTTTTTTTTTTGCACGTTAGGTGAAACACCCTGTATATGAGGCGGTGGACACACACATATGTAGAATCTATATATGTGGAATATTCGAGTTTACACACACGTACATAACGTACTTAATTGGTTTTATAGATATTCTTTCCTCCAAAGGCGTACAGAAAAATTCTAACACACACACACACAAATAGAGATACGATGATGAGATGGGGCTGATGCCGGCCAGCAGGCTGGGCGCTGCCCCAGTGCCACTTGTACGTTATGAGAGATGATGATGGATATGATAACGGGTCCAAGCAATCAAAAATTGAAAAGTGAAATAAAGTGAAAAATGATATTCTAAATCCTAATGTGAGCGTTCGCTCGGCTTTACCAGCACTAGTCCAAGTCAACAAAACTAGTCCAAGGAAACAAAATGCACACACGTGGCCCATTCACACACATATTATCGATACTGGCATGGTGTCCACCTCATAGACGTACAATGTTATCCTAACAAGCACGAAACTGTAAAACAAATGTAAAACATAGGGGATAAACCAATGCGAGATGCGAATGAAATCAATTGAATGTTAGCAGTCGCGTACTTTTAGTATCCGCTATTCTTTTCTTTCTTCATTTTGTGTGACCTTACTGATTAGATGAGATTGGTTAACTAAACGGGCTGCTAGTTCGTCCGAGGCACATGCTACCAAGACCAAAACCTAGGTCACTATAGGACGGCGTTCTCTAAAACATTGTTCAGTCTATAAAACGTAATTCGTTTAAATGAGCCTTCCTCGCTAAAGTGTAGCATGCGAGATGGAGGTATATTAAATGCAGTTATCCAGAATGAGGCTCGTATACGTGTTTGAGGAGCCATAAATGCAACATTTATAGCGCGAGGGCATTGACTGTTGCGGATACGCACTATTCAACAAGGTACTGTCCAAATAACGAAGGAAGAGCGACAAAATCACTTGCAATAAGCACGGCTATAGCACGGCGTCAAAGTCAAGACGTGAGAGCGACTCCCGGAAGAAGTTCCACCCGGCGCCGCTACGGGCTGAGGGCGGCACAACGATCGCGATGCACGAGTCGTATATGCACATCGAGTAGCAGCGAGTGGCTCCAGGGATCCGATCGGATTAGGCAGGATGCAGCCTACAAGGTGGGACGTTGTTATCGTATCGTCATCCTGCTAATCCTTTAATGCCATGCGAAACAAAACACAAGAGACCTACAAGAATATACAATTAATGTTAAAAGTATCCACCGAGGATACATAGTTTTAGCTTAAGATGATTGTCTCAGCTTCCTATAGGAAATCATATCACTCGGCACGCAAGCTGCACGAACGCGCGTACGGTGTGATACAGGCATTGCAACTGCACCCTATTTGATCACCCTGAGAAAATAGGAGCTTCATCTGACAGAGGTGGTGATATATACGGATACAGATGCCTTTTTTTTTTCTTTATTATCTCAGAAGCTTTCTGTTTGTCATACTAGTCTGAGAGCGCCTGTGCTATTCCTTTGAACGAGACATCTACGTTATTAACACTCCTCGCGGAACGCTCGCAGTCAGAAAAATACAGGTTTGTACAAGTTGCTCAAATAAAGTATTTAGGTGAAGGTACTAAGCACCAGGTAAAAAAGGTAACTGAGTAGAGTACTAAGTATTCAATCTTGCAAAGTATTTGTGCAGCATGCTAAATACTCACGAAAGTAAACTCGTATACTTTCAAGATGCTATCAAGTTACAATTTGCGAAATTCAGTGTAAAAAATACAAATAAAGCAAAGATGAAAAGAGATACTCGCTCGGGTACTGTTGGTTTTCCCGTGATATCTTCTTGGTGCATGCTCTCCTCCTCACTCTCCTCCGCGGAAATCTCCTTCGATAATGTCACTCGCGCAGACACCCGCTGTTGTGCTCAAAGGAGGAGGAAGAGCTACAGAAAACGAACGTGAGCGAGCAAGTCACCTTAAATACACCTATTGTTTTAATCAACTATTCGCATTTCAATTGCCATTAACATTTTTAGCCGCCCTCGCAAGCTATGGCTCTGTGAAACACCGGTCCTTTCCCCTGGCTTCTACAGACCCCGAGCATTGACCAACGTGCCCTTCAGGCCAACACATTGCCATGCATATCAACTAAACCTATATAGCGCCGCCCGCTTCTGCAGGCCACGTCGCAGAAGAACGGGAAGTTCTCCGGGATATATCTTATAGATGAAATGCATGGAAACTGGTATAGCGTCCAACAAAAACACACCAAGTTCATCTTTTTCTCGGTCTTCCTGCCTCCCGAGAAAATAAATGAAAGTATCGAATAATATTCTTTTTATTTTTTTTTTACAAAATACTACAAACCCTAAAAGGGTCCAAGTAAGAGTGGCACAGAAAGAGTCTATTAAAGTAGTTTGAACGAAGTATCTTAGGGGTAACTTAAGAAACGAGTAAAAGTTACTTCCAAAAGGTATTTAAATAAGACACTGACTTTTAAAGGTGTTTGTAAGATACAAGTTACTCCCCAAGGTATTTAAGATAGAGTAATGTAAGCAGAGTATTTAAGTTACGTCTGAAAGAATACATGGTGAAGAGATGTGCAAAGAAAGGGAACGTAAAAAAAGAACGAAAGAAGCCTATACCAATGGGGAGAGCAACACTTAACGCACAAAAACGACCACTAGGAAAAAGGAGGCAGAAACATCAACAGCCAACCAACATCGGTGGTAATTATTTTCCCTCTCCTTCGACCTGATTCAAGCTAAGCAACTACGCAGATCGAATACGATGCGCCGATAGAGGTCGCAATCAGCCGCGAATTTGACGAACCAAACAGCGCCCATTATTGCAGCAAAAAGCGCTCGTCGAATCTAGTGCGAGACATATATCAGTGGAGAAAAAGAAGCGAAGGATGCGAAAAGAGCGGAACACGCCACAGGACGCTTGACGACGATAGCTCCAAACCGCCGAGTGCTGCTCCAACCTTGGCAATATTTAAAAAAGTAAAAGAAATGCATACGCGGAAAAGCCACGATCCCGTTAAAACGGAATATAGTTGTTAGCCCACGGAGTAACGTTTTAAGTCTCATGGTATACAGGCAGCTGAGTTACGGAAACACGACTGCAAGTGCAAAGTGAATACAACGTGGACTGGGAGGTACTGGACTGGACTGGGACTGGAAGAGGGAGGTGAATACAACATGGAGTGGGAGGCAGACTGGGAGGTACCAGGGTTCGAATCCTGGTGCCGGCTGTGCTGTTTGGGGTTTTTCCTGGGTTCTCCTCAGACGCTGTCAGACATATGTCGGCACAGTTCCCCTAGAAGTCGGCGCAGGACGCACATTCCCCCAGAGCGTTAGTCGTGACGTTGCTCATTTCTGTGAGGCCGATTGTTGATGAAGGGCTCGAAGAACACCTTTACAGCCTTTCACCATATCAAGAGAGGCTTAAAGAAATGTCCGAAGAGATCGAAAGGGCGTAGCATTAAAGCCCTTCACCTTCAACGGGAAGTGTGTAGCCGCTTAGGGCATCGGCAAAACATGATGTCCAGCCTCATAGCTGAGAAGCCACGTATCTTTCATGAGAATCCGGGTCGAAAAAGAAACAGAAACCCTGCAACAATGACAGGACCCAGCGTGAATCTTCGGTAGTTCTTCCAACATAGAGGCTACTTCGCACTGCCCATGTGCTTACGCTTTCAGCATATATAGAAACACCCATTTCTTCATTACACAACCATACGGGCCACAAGGATTTCAAGAGTAGGATGAAGATACCAGAAGAGATGGGCCCGCTTAAGGGTTTGCAACTCGCCATGCAAGTACAATACGTATTCGTTTTTTTTTTTTTTTTTCATCGACATTCTGGCGTACAGTACAATGTGTACATGGTCTAATGAAATACGAACGTGTCAACCCAAGCAGCAAAATGTACTGAAAGTCGAGTGCAATAGGGGTGGACGGGTAGGTGGAAGGCCTTGAACAGACCCGTGAAACTAAAGAATATTAATAAGACACATACCGTCCACCCCTATTGCACTCGACTTTCAGTACATTTTGCTGCCTGGGAACCCCTTTATTTTGCTCACAGCGATCTTTCCCCTGCTTTCCGAATCCTTCTTTCACCCTCCCCTCTTCTCCCTCCCCTGGGTGCACCGAGCCGCCATTCCAGAGCAGGCTGACCGCACCTTCCCCCTACATTACCCCACCACCCACCACAACGGAGGCGGAACGACGCGTAATGTTATGAAATCGTGCAGAAAGTCGAGCAGGTATATAGCTGCCAGGATCATGACTCGGGCGAATCTCTTGATGGTCACACTGCTTTTTAAAAATGAAGGAGTGCACACTATTGCATTGCCTCCAGGGAAACGCCAACGGAAGAACCTTTGTGGAAAGGTAGATTCTGGGTAACCGGAAAGTGATGGTTTCCGGCCTTCAGCCTCCAGCCTGGTTATGATTATTCACTCAATGGTGCGCTGCAAACTTTACACGCCACTGCTTCATCCATGCAGCTCCCTTCTAGCCACATTTTTGTTCAGAAGTTCCAGTTGATGATGACAACCGAAACAAACTCGCAGTTAACATTTTGTACATGCGTATCTCTGGTGTAAAGGTACTACGTACCTTACGTACCTGAGCTTCGTCTTAACGACATATTTGGCATTTGCGGACGCCGAGCCTTTCCTTTAGTTTTACGAAAATCAGTGTCTAGCTTCCACCTTCTGATCCCAAGGTTACGAGTTCGAACCCGGCCTAGGACACCAGCAACTTGGTGGCTGGGAACAAGTTAAACACGCCGCCTTCTGCGAGGGACGTTAAATACAGCGTGGCGTCTCTTGAGATTTCGATGCACGTTAAAGAACCCTCAGGTGGGCAAAATTAATCCATATACCTACCACTGTGGCGTCACTCATGGTCATAGTTGTCTGGCGACGTAAAGCCACCAATTATTAAAGTTTAACAACAACAAAAAAAAAGAAAAAAGAAAACGAATCCGTGCCATAAGACTCATAGTCTCGTATGAAATCCCAGCCACAATGGTATTACAAACAGCAAACTACAGACGTCACCTGCTGCTCGGACATGACGAAATCGTTCTCCTATGGCAGCACAAAACGGCAGCGGATCTCAAAGCAGCAAAGTGAGCTAGAGATGACCGCGTTCTTCGCGTTTTTCGTGCGCCCTGGAGCAAATCGGTTCTTCAGCCAAGGCCGTGAAAAATAAATAATCGCGCTCCCATTGAGGAAGAAGGAAAGTTAAACTTGACAGGCAACGAGTACACTACCTCGAAATAAGAGAAATACCAGCCAATCATAAAGACGGATAGCTGTTTTCATTTCGAACGTGTATACCCTACAAGAAAGCCAGCCCCTCCAAGGTGGTCGAGACTGAAGCAGCATAAAATAATAATAACTCGCGGCTTTACGTCGCCAGACAACTATGATCATGAGCGATGCGGCACAGTGGCCGGTCTGTGGAATCACTCTGCCTACCTGAGTGCTCTTTAACGTGCTCCGAAACAGGGGGTTTCATCAGGGGGGGGGGGGTCATCCAGGGATGGAGCCACGGGGCCCGGGCCTCTTCGGGCGCCAGTCCGACCCCAAGGCGCGACGGTTGGTAGCACCAGGAGACGTTATGAGGGGGGCCGGGGAAGGGCTCATTCACGGGGTCCGTAATTTCTCTCGCCGGCCCTGCTCTGAAATCTCAGCACACGGCATACGGTACTTAACAGAGAGTTTTAGTACATCGTACGCTGTTGCCTTTGCGTACGTAAAGGATAGCGTTGGTATAGTTCTGCGCACGCCCAAAACAGATAGAGAATTAACTTCGCGCAGTGCGCAGAACCACCAGCGCTATCCGTTACGTACGCAAAGGCGATAGCGTACGATATACTAAAACTCTCTATTGACGTGTCTAAGCAACGTACACCCTACCACCAAATTGCTGGCGTAACCGATATCAAGGGGCGGACATGTCATCAACTGATACACCGAGGCGGTGACCGACATGTTCCCTTTCATGGAGAGTTTAATAATGACAAATGTTTGCAATAACGTGCAGACCGTGCCTGCCGCAGAATTGCAGGAAGTGCACTATTAAGCCAAACAGTACTTTTTAACTAAAACGTGGGATGTCGCACGTACGCCCGTGTCTGACGTGCATAAGTCATACCGTCATACCTGACGTACGTAGGAGAGGCAGGTCGTCACGCATGAGGGGAAACCCAAGGGGGAAGTCGCCCAAATGACTTTCCTCAGTTCTCAAAGTTCACGGCTCTTCATATAAAATGTTGATAAATAACCCAGAAAGGAGCTCACAAACAGTTCAAGCAAAAGACAAAAAAAGGAGCAATATGGCTATAAACGCAAGTTATATGTTTTGAACGATACACTAGATGGTATATGTATATATATGTGTGTGTATAAATACACTAGATGGTGATGTGATAAAGAAAAAAAAATGGGGATGTGAGTAGCGACGAAGTCGAACTGGTTACCCAAGGACGCTTACACACAGCGAATACAAACAGATCAACGAGTTAAAGTGATGCAGTTCAACATGTAGCTCAAAAGCTTCAGCCAAGTGAGTGTAAAATGTCGGAATCGCTGAGGGGGCACACACAGCAGACACTCAGCAAGTCATAGAATGTTCATAAGCGCGGTTGTACATAGAGAATCTCCAAAATACACTAGAAATAATCAAGGTCACACTGACTTTTTGTTACAAGCGTTTCGAGCAACAGCCATTGAAGATGTCCTCGTGTAACAAATAGACTCCAGACGGGAGCCGTCGATATTTCGAGCAGAAGACTGTTCTTGTACTGCGCTAGTCTAACGGAAAATCCGGCAGTCCGATAGCAACTTCGACAGCTTCGGTTAACAAGTTAGCCTGTCGTGAAGTTTACCATCCTTCAGTGTCGTGTGTCAGCCTCGTTTCTGGTTGATGATGAAGACAAGTTATAACCACCCATGGACGCGTTATTTGTGGTATACTTCCACAAGTGTAATTCTCCTAAGAGCTGACAATGCACAACGCAGCATATTGCAACACAGTGCAGCACACGCCTTCAGTCAACAAGACAAAAACGAGGGCACAAAGTTTTCAAAGCCCTGCGTTGCTGCCAACATATCAGCTCCCGTGGCATAGTGGTTAGGATGATCGCTTTCCACGCCGAGACTGGGAGGCGGCACGGGTTCGAATCCTGTCACCGGCTGTGCTGTCTGAGGTTTTCCCTGGGTTTTCCGAAGACTTTCCAGACGAATGTCGGCACAGTTCACCCTGAAGTCGGCTCAGGACGCATACTAACCCCCCCTGTCCCCCACTCCTTCCTGCTGTCCTCTCTCAATGTGTACATGTCTGTACGCGGCTCATAGCCACAGTTGCTTCGCGGCACTAACACGAAAAAAAAAATGCTGCCAACATAATGTGCACGGGTTGGACAGCGAAGGATTCTGATTAGCGGCGACGTTCTGAAATTCGTAGCTACTTAGCTAGACAAGTATTTGTCTCTTACGAACATTAATATTAGACAGACATCCTTTAGTTGCCTCGAGACGTAAAGCCACGAATTAATATTAACATCCTTTAGCTTCTTTAACTTTTTTGGGGCTTTGCATCTCTTTAGACTTTTCTTTTCAAAGGATCATATTCAAAGAAATTCAAAATGCCTTTTCTATACTTTTTTTTTCTTGGCAAAAATTACATCCTTTGTTTTAACAGTCTGAGGCAGAATTATTATAACAACTCACCTAGCACTGCAGTTTAACGATGTTTAACAATTCAACTTGTCCCGCTCGTTTAGTTACATAGCTGTGTTACACTTCTATTGCAACTACGTACAGAGGATTTTGATCCTACCTGGTTAAGCGAAAGGGTGGACAGTATTGCTGTGAATCACAACGTCATTACATGTGTTTGGTTTAACGCATGCTTGTTTTGAGTGCACGTAAGAAAACCAATGCAGCTTAGAGATGCTCTATAAACTTACGGAATACACATCCGCATAGTTTTCTTGAATATTAATTCAAGACTTGAGTTTAGAAGACCATGGTTTGGGATGTGCATGCCACTGTCTGCACGATGTTCATTGGTTTCGAATTATGTGACCTTCATGACTTTAAATCCCTCCTAACCCTCCCACTCATTCCTGCTGTCCTCTCTCCATCTGTCCACGTCTGTATACGCCGCTCATAGCCACAGTTGTTTTGCGGCGCTCATACATATAAAAAATATATTAAAAAATCATGAGTTTAACGTGTGAACGTTAAAAGTTGAAAGCAGGATAAGGAAACTCGCCCAGGCTGGCTTACCAAAAGAGAGCTCCGGCGCAGGAAATGCAAAGTGGTTACATTTACGATCATTTCGGGGGGTTATATTTACCGTACCGCATACCGTGGAACTAAAGCTCCTTCAGCAGAATTAACTGTGCGACTGTCCAAAATTTGTCATGATAATAGAGGGTTTTAGTGCATAGTACGCTATCGCCTTTGCGTACGTAAGAGATAGCGTGGTGGTTCTGCGAAATGCGTGAAGATCTCTTTATGTTTTGCGCGTGCGCAGAACCACCAACGCTCTCCCTTACGTACGCAAAGGCGATAGCGGACGATGCGCTGAACGTGCACACGGTAACGGTTACGAAAGCATGATAAGCCAATCTCGTTACTCCTTCGAAATTGATGACATCACGTTGCTGATCTTTGATTTGACATCTTCCTTTAGCGTATCTTTTTCGTAGAGTGATTCCGATTCACCAAAGTAACCCCCTAATGTAAGTTTTCATACGTTGCATGACTATTCAAAAGTCATGCCGTTACTACCATCTACTACTAAGTCCGGCGGTGTCTTCCTTATGGAGCTATTTAGCTGCCGATGTGGCGTCCTGGGACGACTTCATGGTGGGCTATGCCGACATCTGCCTTTTGGAGTAGCACTTCTTCTTCAGACGCTAAAAGGTGTGAACATCAAGTGTCAAGCAGGGTTGTGCAAAGAGTCACCAACAAATTTCTCTCCAACAAAGGGGGGGGGGGGGGGGATGAAAATGAGCAAGAAGAAAGATGAAGGGGTTGAAGCTTCCTGGAATCTCTATTGAGGTTCAAGCATATTTTCGGAGTTATTATTTCTCAGAGACGAAAGCAAACGATTGGGCGAAATCATATTTCGTTCAAAGAAAGACAGGAATGCATTTTTAGGAGGCACTAAATTCAACGATAATAACGAAGTCATCGAAGCTGTGTAACTGGATTGGTAAACAGCCGAAAAGGCTTCCCTTGAAACACCTCATTGCTCCTTCCTTGAATTCAAATAAACATGTAACATTACTTGTAACACCCACCCACTCTTCTAGCAGCTTATGGGCTAGCAATATAGGCGTGAAATAAGTAATCAACAATAATGACGTCGTAACAATCAGGCTGGAATAATTCACTATCGGGGTTGCGTAAAAACAGGCATAGCAGGTACATTAAAAATTGTAGTAAAGCGGGTACCGAAACGTTAACAATTACCACTAAGCACCAGAATCACTCCTTCACGCAGCGGCCACAAATGATGCATAAACGAAGTGCAGCAACACGGATAGGGAGTGAATGTTATCACCTCGTGAAGAAGCACTAGTTTGTTCACGGGTCGTGCACCGTAAAATAGTTCACGAACATCTCGACGACAACAATGCTTGGGGAAAATACATCTCAGTCAGATTTGTGCTACAGTGAATGCCGCTACAGGCAGCAAAATCCGATAATGCCTGTTCAGTCGAATTGCGGCGCTGTAAAATAAAGATAATTGCACATCGAATCGTTCCCGCCATCAATCTTCGTCATCGTCCATCCTCATCTCAATTCGCCTCACTGAAGCGACACGGATGCCCGTGAGGCCAACAGCTAGTAACAGCTGGTAACGCCACCACTAAACATGGCGGCAGGAATGGACAAATCCAGACGAACGTGTTCAGCGGTACTGTGATGCATTCATGCTTTTACTTGTACTTTGAGTGCAGGAATTACTTGTACCCTCATGATGTTCACAACGCCTCAGTAATCGCTATGCACATGCACTTAGTATATGATAGAAAACAGAGTTGCAGAATTGGTCGGGTGCTGAATTCAACTTCTCCATATTTTTTTAAAAATTACTTATCAACTTGTCAGGTGACGAAAAGTCAGCGGTGAACGTAACGAAAGTTCGCGCCTCCACAGGAGTATTGACGGCTTCAATAGCATGAACACTAGCTGCCGTACAACCTCTTCACATTCTCTCTTACCGCTGCTTATGCAGCTGCTTTTTATCAATATGTTTCTTGGTCTTACAAGGTGTTTGCCCAAGGTGCACCCATGAGGGTCCTCACAAGGAGACAACTGTAGACTAGGGTTCGGATCGCGGGATCCGGAAATCCCGGGATTTCGCAAGGCCAAATACCGGGATTGCGGGATAATAAATGTCGGCTTTTTTTTTACCACAAATATTCGGTGGTACGAGTGAAAATGAAAGACGGTGTCCTAGCGACTTTTTGTTTCAAGCGTCACTTCCCCGAAAAATGCCATCTCCAATCCGACCAACCTTGTCGTCCACGATACACGACAACCACGTTAGCTGCTGACTCATGTGAATCACGCAAGCCATAGCGGAGAACAGCCTTCAAGTAGCATTAAACCTCCAATGAAATTAGAAGGAATCTTCCAATCCACAACACTACACAAAATATTGCAGAATCTCTCGCTCTCTCTCTCTCTCTGCGGAGTCTCTCTTTTTGTTCTTTTGATCCTCACGAATACGTATATTTGAAAGTAAAAATAGAAAATGGAGACAGCCTTTTCAGAAAGCTATAAACTCGGCTGCTCGAGACCAGAACACAACGGTCACAGTGGATGAATAAAAGGCAAGAAGAACAAAACGCACCATTCCATGTATTCACACAAGCGACATTCCCCAGAATACTCCAGCGGAAGATGCGAAAAACGTGATTGATTTTAGCAGCCGCGTAAGTATAATTGCTGAACGTCATATCTTTTCGTGCACTATTAACTGCGGGAAATATCCTGGGGCGCAGCCAGAAGAAATTCCGTATAGCAGACGACAAGAACAGACGCATTTCATTGCAAAGTCGACATTCCGGCACGGTGCGAATGCTCAATATAATACGCAGGTTTAGCCCCGTGATCAGTTATTATTTGCACTTTTTCCCACAATAGAATAATCCGTGGGGATGACAGAAGACGCGCAATATATCGCTATTTGTGATAGTTGTGCAGGTGGATACAATCCTATTCGACATCCTGGGGATAGTCGCGAATAAATCCCGATCCCGTCCCAGGATCCCGGGATCCACATTTCGAAATCCCGAAATCCCGGGATTGTAAAAGCGGCTCGGGATTCCGAACCCTACTGTTGACCTGTGCAAATAGTAGTTTTAAAACTGAAGCGAGTACGAAGCGAATACGAAGCAAATATAGTTTATACTGGAATCGAATACGAAGCCAATAGCTTATACCATAATCGAATACGAAGCCAATAGTTTATATCGGAATCGAGTACGAGCCATCCATGTGTCTGCACCTCTTCACAATTCCGCAGCAGTACATTATACACCCGGGCTGTTTCTGCATAAATGAGTGCGCACATGTATAGGTTTCATAAATGTACGATTTGAGTCACTTAACAGTTACTTCCTCGTGTTTTCAAGCCGAGCTGTGTGTGACGGCGGGATTACTCGTCAGTCGCATGGTGCATAATTTATTTGCATAACTACGGTGAGCTAGCATCACAGCATAGCCAATCTCGTCCACGTGGTCTCCACAAAAAGTTTGCCTCTTTTTTGGCGGTCGTGTTCTCTATACCCCCGGTGAAGAGGAGGAAATTCTCCATCAGCCGTAACGCTACGCGTTCTTCATGTATGAAGCGTTGTGGGTGAACGCCTCAGGCACCGTCCACCGTCGTGATAAATTGCCAGTTTGTCCTGGTCTCGATTACTGAGCGCACGCGACCTGTAAGCCAACAATTAATTCTATCACCCAATGTCCCTCGCTAACCATCGTACAGGAGCAGGATCCTGTAGCGAACTCCAATGCATCGCCAAAAATTAAGGAGAGCGGTCCATAGCTCCATGAACCTACGTTATTCAGACATATGTACAAAATACCGCACAAAAGTATTTAAAATAAGATACCAAATACTGAGAGGTGATTGTAATTAAAATGCGGCTTAAAATACTTGTAAACAAAAGTATTTAAAAATAGAGTACCAAATACTTCAAAAAATATTCAAGATACTTCTCGAATTTTGGCAGCCGGCACAACCTTCTTCTTTGGCTCAGCGCTGGGGGAACGTGATTCGCCACTTTGCCGGTGTGCGCTGGGGCTGCACTGAGCGGGAGGTACCCGGGTTCGAATCCCGGTGCCGGCTGTGCTGTCTGGGGTTTTTCCTGGGCTTTCCTCTGACGCTTTCAGACATATGTCGGTACAGTTCCCCTAGAAGTCGACCCAGGACGCACATTTCCCCAGGGCGTCAGTCGTGACGTTGCCCACATACGTGAGGCCGACAACGGCAAGCCCTTTCACCACCAGCACCACCACCACCTGCACTGAGCGGGGTCTTCTTGTGCTCCACAAAACGCTGGTTCCCGGCTCCCTGTTATAGAGCTTGCCCGTATTGCACGGTCTATCAGCCACGTCTGAACATAAGCTTCGGTGTACACTGGCACGCAGCCTACGGATGTGCACTGGTGTCCCGCGCAGCGCTGAGACGCGGATGATGATCGCCGACACCGGAGAAATACCTATCGATGTCCTCCGCGGAAGAGAAGCCATCCGACACCATTTACGGTTGCTCGCTCACCACCCTCTGGTTCAAAAGCTACGTAGGCGGAGAACAGTAAACTCTCGCTATGTGTTAAAGCAGCAACTGGCAACATCCCTGTCTTTACTGTTGCCCCGACCGCCCCTTCAGCCAGATCCCCATTCCAGTTCTTAAGCAATCTACTTTGGAAATGATTGATACAAAGTACAGAGGCCGCACGGCTGTGTTTACAGATGGTTCGTCTACGTCGAATGTCTCCTCCGCTGCCTTTGTCATACCGGACGAGTCCATATCATGTGGGTTTGGCCGGTCACATCGTACTTCGTCGACCTCTCCGGAGCTGCATGCCATGTTGCTTTTTCTAACGTCTGCCTTGAACTACCCTCCTCGCTCCTCGGTGATATACACTTACTCAAAATCGGTCCTACAATGTGTAGGAAGCATCGGCATCCGCGGCTCTTTGGCCCCGGTGGTAGAGTATCCTGACGGCGCTCAAGGCTCTTGGGGAACAGGGACACCGGTTAACCCTAAAATGGGTTTCGCCTGGGAAATCCGTTCAAAATACAGACTCGAGATCGCCCAGCAAGTAAAGGCGGCTGCTTGGTGAGCTCCATGGTGCGACCTGAGAATTAGGCGGCACCCTACTTAAATCAACCAAACAACCCAACTACTTAAAACAAGCAAACAAACAAATAAACAAAAGTGCGAAAGGCTGCGGGAACCTGGCAGCAGTGCCAAGACGATATAGTAATGACAAAGTAATTAAAGTACTGAGTAGAAAATACCGAAAAAGTATTTTAGATAAAGTACAAAATACCCCTCGGAAAAGGTAACTAGTAAGATCCTAAATACCGAGAAAAGCATTTAAAATACAGTATTTTAAATACAATACTTAGAATACGTACAGGTTTGTATTCAGACTGTACTACAGACAAAACTTACAGGTCACACGGATCATTCGAGGCGCTTTTCTCTGTCACCGTGTGACAAACTGCGTAACTTCGCATCTGTGGTGAATCTGTGGAAATCTACTCATTTGCGTAATGTGCTGGTCTTGACGACGCAGGACGTAAAAAGAGCCCAGATCTGGTGCATTGCCCAAGAACAACACGCACGTGTCATTTAATTCCCAGCGTGACCGAAACAACGAGTTAAAAAGAAAGGAGAAAAAGGCTCACCGTCGCTAATGTCGGCCACGGTTTCCACGTGATACGCGAACGGCAATACTGCGAAGCTCATCTTTTAACCCACCCACTTCGCCTTACGAACAGAAGTGCAACTGCATGTCAGATTGTAAATTATGCGTGGCGGAATCGTAATCATAAGGCTCATGTAAACGGTGATCTAACGCCTTTGCAGGTGCCGCAGAAAATTGGCCGAGTCAGATTAAGTTCCACGATAATCACCGGTTTTCAGCCGGAAATCTATGTGATCGCGATATGGCTGGGATTACTGTAATGACAACCACTTACTCAAACACGAGAGGGGTCAGTAAGAAAGCCTCAGATGCGACATTACGTATACGGCTCCACAGATATTTCAAATGCAGATTATATATGGTGCTGTTTCTATGCCGGGAATCAGAAGGTCTGCTGTGAGGATGAGATTGATATAAGATGGTACTGCACGGCTGTCGGGACCACAAAATGCGAATATAATTGCTGGTATAGGAATATAATAGCGGGCTCACACGTGATTGGTGAGATGCCTTCTACGCATTCTCACGTGCTTCCGCATTAATCGTTCTCCTCAGCGCACTCTGTCAAATTCAGTGTTCCCGCAGTGGCGAAATCTACCGGAGTAGTCATTGCGGGTGCCATCGTTTGAAATGTTTTCTGTTCACACTCGTAAAATCACAATGTGGCAATAGATGTTCCCGCGTCGTTGAACACCAGCCTGCTGCGTAAAAAGAGTAAATTAAAACCGTTAATCATATGGTAAAGCTGTGAGTCAATGAGCACTCGTACCACTGGTAAAGACGGATAGACTACAGTGATAAAGCCCCGCAGATTGATAGAGAGTTTACACAGATGTTTGGCCATGCGGCGCCAGCAGGGGTTTTCCCAGGATTTTCATCTCGGGGGAGTTGGTACCCCGAAGGAGCGACCACCCAGGTCGTACCAAGACAACTCATACCTGGTCAACTCATACCACACTCAACTCATACAAGGACAACTCAAGCTACACTCAACGCATACCAGGATAACTCCACCAGATGGCACAGCCACCAAACTTTGCACTGAACGGATCATTGCTATGTGTCGTGTGTCTTGTTGGTGCCCAGGATAACTCATACCAAAACAACTCAGATCAAGACAACGCATACCGGGACAACTGACACTAAGACAACTCATATCTGGACAACTCATACCAGGACACAAATGTGGGACATTTTCAATTTGGTTCGTTTAAAAAAAATCCTGTCTCCCATTACAGCTGCAGTGCGCTTTAACTATCCTCCAGTATGCATCGGCAAATGCCATCTGTGGGATTTGTACATTTCCTTCGGTATAAGTCACATTCTGTGACATTTTTTCCTGATATGGCCATTCCAGGCGTGACTTGAATTTGAATGGTACAAAAAAAAGGTACTCCCATAATCAACACCCCTTCCCGCAAAAAAAGCAGTTGAGTGTGATGTGAGTTGTCCTGGTATGAGTTGTCTTGGTATGAGTTGTCTGGTATGAGTTGTCCTGGTATGGGTTGTCTTGGTATGAGTTGTCTTGGTATGAGTTGACTTGGTATGAGTTGTCTTGGTATGAGTTGTCCTGGTATGAGTTGTCCTGGTATGAGTTGTCCTGGTATGAGTTGCCCTGGTGTGGGATGTCTTGGCATGACTTGTTCTGGTATGAGATGTCTTGGTGTGAGTTGTCCCGGTATGACTTTGATGTGGCATGAGTCGTTTTGGTATGAGCTGGGGTAGAGAAGGGAGGGGGTGACGACCATATTTCCTGGCGTTTCGTGCATTTCTGGCCTTTCTGGAATGTATTTCGTGAGGGTGTTGCAATATCTTTGGGGGGTGCTGGGGGATGTGGTGGGTGCTGGGAAAATCCCTGGGCGCTAGTTATACGATTGACGCGAGCACAGCTGTCGGTCTGTGCGTTGCAGACAAACGGCACCTCGTACATGAATCAGAAATTTAAATTTTTCAAGCCTATCTCGTGACAAGCGACCTTGCGAAACCTACAGCCGAGCACAATGTAATATAGACACTGCTTGGAATTTAGCCAACTACGGGTAAATAAAGAACGAACAGGAATACGAAGAAAATGCAGACCTTCCCGGCTGTCTCGGGAGGCGTCCCAGGAAGTGACTGCTCGTAGTTAGCACTTGTGGCGTAGTTCAAGGTGAACTCGTAAAGTAAACGGTTGCAAATGTCTGCTGAACGGCAATTACCTAATCACCTGTCCTGTTACGTGCAAGGAGTCATAAATAAAAGTAAACTAAAAACGACAAGGGAAACGACGACGATAAATGCACAAAAGATACTCAATAATACCATTGCACGCCATCGCATTAGGATCAGTACAAGGACGTGACGCCAATTATTTTAAACGTCAGCCGGAAACAAATGACAAATCTTGTCTTCTGGTTGTCCGCATAGATCCTAGCAAATGGAGATACTACCTGTCCGTATAGTGAAGTGGAACAGATACCTCATAAATGTCCATACCAATGAGGTAGTCAGACACTTCCTGTTGTACTGCTGATAAGTCGTTGCTTTACTTCGCTAGATGACTATAGCTTTACCACTGATTGTCAGGCTGTTTGTACCTGGCACCAGTTGGAGAACCTCCCCTCGTAATATCACCCGAAAGCGCAATGAGTGAAAGCTCCGTATACCTCCACTATAGGGATGAATATCAAGGGGAAAGTCGTATCCGTTCTAAAGCAGCGGTGTCTCTGTTATGTAATTTGGACATCAAAGCCTGCTTGCGGCGGTATAAGATCAAATTAGACACGTTCAAGATAACATGTTCTGGAAAGTGGCATTACTCCGTTATTCTCATCTGAACCCGGAGCTAACCACTTATAATGCATGATATCTCGATACAATCCCCGATATGTATACCGTTTCGATATACTTTACCCATATGAGATCGATGGCGTGATGTAATGATGTAATTTCCGTTTCTCTTCACCAGATACGGTGTAATCTGCCGAAAGTATTATGTTCCCTTCATATTCAACTGTCTGCCTAACGAAATATATCAGATTCAGTCAAGATGCAAGCTAAAATATCATTTATGAACGCTCTGACGATGCCACTGTAGTTGCTTTTCTAATCTCGTACGCACTGTGCTTCCCCCATATCTTGTGTGTTTCCTCTTTCAATATCCGTAGAAAGTGGAACTTGATTGTGTGCTTGTGAAATGTGAAGTGTTCTGCAAACTGCTACTGACGCCTGGCGCAGCATCGCATGTCCCCGTGCTTAGGCCGGCTAGCGCAAGTGCTATAGCTGAATACAAAAAACACATATAATTGACACGAACTGATGAAATTGCGCTGGGGCCACACGTAGCGATTCGCAGAATCCACGCTTACAGCAACAAAAAATGTATGCGTCGAACACCAGAGCCGTGTGGTATATTGCTCATCGTAGGAAGGTTTGCGACCAGCGTACGTGCTATATCTTTAGCGCACTGGGGTTAAAGTGCACGCATTGTTCTCATTTTGAATGTCCTCACGACGTACGCATCCTTTATACATGACCTAGAAGCATACCCTAATGGACACTGAATAACGGAAACTTAATATACAAGTTCGAAATAGAGAGACACGACGCACCCCCGCCACTGCGTGCGCCATGCTAACGTAGGTATACGGTCACTTATCGTTTAAAAGGCGTTGGTGCGCGACATAAATCTGTCCTACTGACTACACAAGCCAAAGTAGAGGGGCGGCCATCACGATCGCGCTTGGATGTTATCGCAGTGCTGATCGAGCAATTCGGCACCTGCGGAATTACCTCCCCGAAGCAGTTGCTCGATGCAGCCGTATCTGCACCGCGCATCTTCCACACGACGTGCCGGTGCTCATTAAAGGGTGTCTTCAACCAGATAATCGCTAATTCAGTTACGTAGCATTTAAGAGTTTCACCACAGTTGCTCCAAGACACGTTTTTATGCACCGCTTTCTCTTACTGACAGGGTCCATAATTTGTAACGACAAACATAGTAGGCTTTTTTGTTTTTTTTACCGCGGTCTCTTGTAGTTTGGGATATGCGAAATATCATCAATACGTTTTTATTGGGGATGAACCCTACACAAGGAGTAAGGAAGTGCCGGTTATCGTTTCCGTGTCGGAAACGAGCGAATACCGGGCATACACGAAATTGTGAAAATTCACAAACCTAAAAAAAACAATGGCCGCGTACAAAAATAGACAATGTATCGTGCGTGACTCGAAAGCAGTAACACGTGCGTGGAGGCATCCAGCTCTCCCAGGTTCCCACCGTATTACGTGCAAAGCGACTGCCAGTCTAGGACTTGGCTTCGAACATTCTGCTGAACTTGGTAAATCACAGTTGGAGCGATGGCTACTATCCAATCCCTGGAACACGTAGTTCCTCCGTAAGCTAGATCGTCTCCAAGAGCTACGGTCATTCAGTCAGCATAATCATGTTCCTTTGCGAGGTAACCGGGCGATTGATCCTGAACTGAATTGAGTAGTCCCAGGGACATAAAGGCTTCATCCAAAACCAGAAGGGGAGCAGCTGTTACTTGCTAGGGGCACGTATCCCCTGTGCACGTGCATCAGCCTTGGATAAGCAAACACCGCATGTTGCGGTGTGGTGGCTTACTGATTGGTTGCTTGCGATTGGTTCATTGCTGAGCAGCATGCTTGCCGTGATGGCGGCTCCCTGAGTTTTCCTAAGACGCTCTAACGCAAGTGTCGGCACTGTTCCGCTTGAAGTTGGCCCAGGATGCGATATCCCCCAATATGGCAGCATGTGTCACCATGTCGGGGGATCTTTTTTTTTTCTGAACCGACTTCGTAAAGACCTATGGCAGGGAATTGTGCGAACGCATACCGTAGATTTAGCTTAGTCCCCCAGACAACACAATGGGTACCGGGACTCTAGCCAGGGGGTCGCAGGAGACCTCTAAGTCTCGGTGTGGAAGGTGATCACCTAGACCACTCAGCCACGGAAGTCTGTTAGATTAGATTAGATTAGATTAGACTAGAATTAGACAAGAAAAATATGGAGATATATAGTGGCTCCTACAAAACACAGGAGCCGGCAACTCCAAAACACTTAAAATTAAAAATTAGTACATCTAATAAGTTAGAGGCGCTGCAATGTCCACAAAGAATGTGATTAAGGAAGCTGTGGCACTTTGCCTAAGATCCCACAGCGAACCTTGAACAGCGAACGACACTGACGCAGATCTATCGTCTGCACTCGATCTGCAGCAACGTTGGATGCAGAAGGAGGAGTTCTGCTTTTCAGACCTCCATCGTCATGACGGAAACGAGAGACTACGCAGCCGAGTGCAGAAACTTTTGGAAAGCTGACGGCGTAAAGCACCGTGTGCCGGATTAAAATAATCCTCAAGTGGGCTTGGGAAAGACCAGAACACCTGTCTTAGGAAAGACACAAGAAAGTCAAACGTGAGAAGAAAGGTAAGCTTTTGCTTAAGATGCACAGCTCATTTACTGACTATTGTTGCCACATCGCTTAACGTGCGTTGAATATATTGTGAGGAAGAACCATCGTCATCGCCCTCTCGAGGAGCATCACCTTCGAACTTACCTTCGGATCCTCTTTTTTTTTATTGCGTGTTAGCGCCGCGAAACAACTGTGGCTATGAGCGGCGTACAAATGCGGACAGACGGAGAGAGGACAGCAGGAAGGAGTGGGGGACAGGGGGATTAGTATGCGTCCTGGGCCGACTTCAGGGGCAACTGTGCCGACATTCGTCAGGAAAGTCTTCGGAAAACCCAGGGAAACCTCAGACACCACAGCCGGTGGTAGGATTCGAACCCACCACCTCCCAGTCTACAGCACGACCTTGGTTACCACCAACGAGCGGACGCCTTAGCCCACTCGGCCATGCCGCTGGTCTTCGGATCCTCAGTCGCCTATTAAATCTATATAGCATCTAACATAGCCTATAGCCTCTTAACGGTATCTTTTCGTCTAATCTACCCTCAATTATTAATATTTAATATCTTTTCTTCTCTCTATCTCCCTCCTTTTCAGGATATCCAGTTTTCTTAGTTCCCTGTGAAGTCTGCCAACCTAGGCAGGCAGACCTAGTCCAGGCAGAAACGAAGTCCTTACTACATTCCTGCGGATGATACGAATACCACCAAAAGGAGCAGCCATTATAGTTCGGGAGGTCTACAATCCATTGTTACCACATTAAATTCGCATTGGCGCGCCACCTGATCTGCAAACTAGTGGCGCCTAAGGTCGACTCTTGTCTCAGCAAAAAGTACACGTGTGGCTCTGTCTCACGTTTAGCTAGTATGGGCATTGGTCCGTGAAGTGCCCTTGACCCAAGAGAAAAGTTATTTCTGGCTGTCTCACGAATATGACATGTTAGGTATATCCAGCGAAGGTGTGAGGTGAACTAGATCCATGACGACGAAGCCTGAGCTTGGACACAACAACAGGACGTAACATAACACAACGTCCTGTTGTTGTTGTACCCAAGCTCAGGCTTTGTCGTCATGGGTCTTATCTACCAGCTTGCCTGCGTGTATGCTATTTCATTCGAGGTGAACTAACCTCTTGTATGACGGTTGACTAACGAAATATATTTTACGATGGAGGGATACCCTGAGACCTTGTCCCATCTCCAAGGAAAGATATTTGAATACCGCATATTCATGGATTCGTAATGAAACTGAAATTAGCTGGCTCCGGATAGCAACTCCTACATAGTAGAGATGGAAGCGACTGAAAATGACAGCGAACCGAAATATGAAGAAAGAAACCTGTACAACGCTTCGCTCACGTGGCGGATGAACGACTCGCGTGTTAGTGCTTCATCGGATCTGGTCCAAGTGACGCAACAGACATTGGGGATTACAGTGCCAAAAGACTTCCGGGTGTGATTTATGTACACGTGTCGGATTCACAGGAGATAAAAGTTGCAACATTGAGCCGTTGCTTCATTTACATAAAAACGTTAGCCATTCCAACGACAAATATTATGATGGTCCACCCAAAATAGTTCCTCCCGTTCTCGTGCACTTTCTGGTGCAGACAAGGCATCTGTCTAGCCCGTATCCAAGCAACGTCTACAATGGCACCAGACTTCTTATGACCGACTACATAAGACATAAGCCGGTAATGAGTCCGGGTTAATGTTTTCGTTGCCTCTAAAAATCAACAACCTATGTACCACATCAACGGGTGGGACCAAAACTTGTTCACTGAGAAATGCAATTCGACAAAAGTGTGTCGCGCTTGATTATACTTATTATAGCCTACTCCCGCAGTCTGATAGGCATAACTAGGCCAGTAGAGGAGGAGGCGACACGTGACACCACTATCCCGTAAGACAACGTATTTGATCGCACCGCTGCCGTGAAAAATGCTGCCCCGAACTAAAGCAAATTCCACGTATGTGTCTGGCAACTCCTCATCAGGATAACTGCGGTGTAGCGTTTTGAAAGCAATACACAATGATTGCCGCAACTCATAATACACACATTCCAAAATTTTGTTTTGAGTTCAGCCTGGCGTCAATGTCTCTACTCTCTAGCACGTATGGAAGTGTGTCGTTGGTGATCGGTAACGCAATATAATTAAACACTAATTTTGCTAATGACGGTAACAGAGAGCGTAGCCCTTTGTATGTTTATTTCAGAATGAAGTGTACATCTGCTAATCTGGCTGTTAATGATCCAGCTAGCATACATGTTATCCTGCACGATAAACTTGTTAAGCGAAAGAAATTCGCCGGGAAGAAACATATTCGAAAATATTTAGGGGAGATCTTACATTCGTATTATGAAGTGCTACTTGTAGAAGAAGTCACTTCCACAAATGTCGACAAAACCTGGTCACATTTCCGGGAAAAAGCAACAATACACCATGCCAAACAACTATATCGCAAACATGTCATAATCTTGCGGTGTATTTGTTCTTCATGCTCCGTACATGAAAACACTCTTTTGTATCGCAGTAATCGAGTGCATTTTCAGCCCTCGTATCAGGGCAACGGCATCTCAACTCGGGCGCACGGCAGGTTGGGAAAAGAAAGAGCGAGCGAGGGAAGAGTGGCTGTCGCGATCTCGTGGCGACGGAAGCGAACAAAATCAAAGTTTGCGCTATCGCTGCAGTCGGCGTGTCCCCCCAGCCCATGGAGCTATCTCAGCGGGCGTCCTGCTTCCGCGGTCCGTGCTGCGATGTCCGCTTCCGCCGCACTCCACTGATACTGGCCCTTCAGTCCTCCTTATCTCACCACTGTGCCCCCCTCTCCTCCTCCTCTCGTTCATCGCGGGCTTCTATGGCATAAATATCCAACGAACATCCATCGAGAAAACATACACTGTCACAGCCAGAAGAGAGATATGGAGAAAACACCTATGTTTCAAGAACGAGAAAGCGTACCGAAAGAACAGGCGACTGGCGATGATAGTCACGGTTGAATGTAAAAGACATCTGCATCACATAAAGTTGCAGTAGCTGACGCTGGTCGATATGTGGAAAGTATGCCTACTGAAGAGCGGTAGCATCAAAATGGTGGCCGCAGTTCTTCAAACTGCATGGTGCACTTCGCTTTCTAGGCTATAGTGGTCAATGCTACAGACCATCACGCAAATATAATTCCAGTAATGAGAGTTGACGCATGTCGACTTCGAAAAAGAACCTCTCTTTACCAGGCACGAATGCCGCGCTATGGTCACTGAATAAGCTTCGTCAGTGACTCTTGCTGGACAACAAGTAAATATGAGATATTCGAGAGCTCAACCGTTATCTACATTTATAGCCAATTAGCTTTTTACAGTGCATCTAACACCGACCTTTAGGCACTGTATGTGCACTATGTCTCCAACATAGACTGAGTTATTAGAATGTGGTCCCGTTATAGCGACGGTCACCACCACGCTGTGTATGTCCCCATACGGCACATTGTTACGCCCAGCACCTATCTCGATGTCATGCCATGGAACGCCTATCCCTTTTATCTTGAGCGGGTCGAATAAAAACTGCAGAGGAACCGCCATGTAAGGCGCTCGTTTCGCAAAAACGGGTCACCAGTGACGGATTCCCTCTGTCCTTAATCAACCATGATTATCGGATGGAGCCAGAACCGCCAATGGACGCCGCTGGGGGAGTTACGTTAGTTTTCAGGCCGCAGCCATCATTTACTCTATCAACGTCACGGTTCAGTTGGGTAGATATATTTAGGTGTTCGCTCACGAGCATATCAGCGAAAGATGTCAGGCTACGTTCTCTAGGCAAGCATGCATTACGGTCTTTCAATGTACATACAAAGTGTCCCACGAAGAGCAGGCCATGGGATTAAAAATAGAAGAAGAAAAAAGAAACCGCGGCGACACTTGCCGTTTCGTCGTTATTGCTAAAGCTATCTTCATCATCAGCGCGGAATTTACACAGGAGGTAAAATGTATTAACCCAAGCAGCACAATGTACTGAAAGTCGAGTGCAATAGGGGTGGACGGGTAGGTGGAAGGCCTTGAACAGACTCGTGAAACTAAGGAACATTGATAAAACAGATACCGTCCACCCCTATTGCACTCGGCTTTCAGTACATTGTGCTGCTTGGGAAGCGAGGCTTTCCTAAGAGCGTAAACTAAACCGCAAAACCGGTTCGTCGAAAAAGCCTATACATGACATTCTCGGGTAAACATAAACAAGCCCCGGCCACAACTTCTGGTGGCACGACTTCTTCCGGTCCTTCCGCGACTAAGGACGCTCGGAACCAGCCACCATGCACATTTATCTCTTTCGCTTTCCTGATTTGTTGAAAATGGGAGGCGTACGCCTTTTTGTGGCAATTTGAATTGCCATAAAAAGGCGTATACGACCCTCTCCCTCCTCAAATCAGAAGCCTATCAATCGGTATAGTGGTTGGTGCAGAGCGTGTTTACTGTGAAACCGGATGTCGTTTTGGCACCAAACCGGAAGCGGTGAAAACGGCAAGCATAACCACTTGTCTTTTTCTTTCGTACTTAGTTTATTCCGGTTAATTAACTACAATCAGGACAGCGGGTACGATATCAAAAATTACGCGCAGCAACGATGCTGCTGTGACGTCAGGTGAGAACCACTTCTTTGTTCACACAATTCGGTTACTACCGTGTCCACAACATGCCTACTCCGTATGCCTACACATTTCTGTGGACACATCACTGAGAAATCACCATGCGTGCCAGATGGAGGGATGGATGTCCCAACTGGACGGTTGCTCAAATGCCACGGAAAGACAACTTTTCAATAACAGACGTTCAATATATTCACTACGCAGTTCATGTACGGCCGCGTTCAGACTTAGCTATTACGCGCGAGCGCCAGCGCCGCTGAGCGTTAGTCTCTGGATTTGAGACTGCGGGCTCAAGACATACGTCCGAGGCTGGGTTGTTGTTGTTGTTGTTATTATTATAATATTGTTATTATTGTTTTTGTTTATTTATTTACTTATTTGCTCGTCCTCCATTTACTGAGATGGAAACACTAAGTAAACCATACAGGGTGTTTCAAAAAACGTGTCATTCAGACTTTATAAAAAAAACGGGGCGACGGAAAAGTACGGGATAAACGGCATTTCTGTGGCAACTGAATTTGCCATCTTTCAAAAGTATTTTCATTTGATTTTAATTAAAAGAAATTGAATTTCTTTAATTGAACTACAAAATTTCTAAAGTCAACCTAGCGTGTTTTTTTTTTTGTTTTTTTTTTTACAGAATTAGAGAGCCCGTAGCGAACTTAGTCAGATCCACCAAGAAATCCGCTCGATATTGCAAATGGAACTGCCAAAAAAAAGTCCCGAAATTGAGGCTTCATAGTTTCGGGTATTCAATGGCGCACAAAATCAGTTGCAAAGACGCGCGGAGAGCCTGACATGCTCCTGCCCCCACGAAGCTAGTACAATTTATCGCCGAACCGGCGTGCAGCACAAGTCGTGCCGATAACAAGGCTGTTGACATTGCACCATACGTTGATAAGCGGCAAACAAAAACGATTCCGCCTCTTTTTTTCGACCTTCTATCTTTCATGGGCAGCAGCATGGGCTTTTATCAGCAGGAGCATGTGCTGCTCTCCGCGCATCTTTGCGACTGATTTGGTGCGCCGTTGAATACCCGAAACTTTGAAGCCTCAATTTTGGGAATTTTTTTTTGGCAGTTCCATTTGCAATATCGAGCGGATTTCTTGGTGGATCTGACTAAGTTCGCTACGGGCTCTCAAATTCTGTAAAAAAAACGTTAGGTTGACTTGGGAAATTTTGGAGTTCAATTAAAGAAACTCAATTTATTTTAAGTAAAATCAAATGAAAATATTTTTGCAAGATGGCAAATTCAGTTGCCACACAAGTGCCGTTTACCCCGTATTTTCCCGTCGCCCCGTTTTTTATAAAGTTCGAAGGACACGTTTTTTGAAACACCCTGTATATGCACCGGCATCACCGAGTTCAGACATGCGACGCCTCACGACAGCGGCTCGTCATGATCGGTCAGGTGGTTGTTGCATCCACAATCAGTCAATCACGGATTCCGTTAAAGAACCCTCAGGAGGGCAAAATTAATCCGCAGGTAGCGCCGCTCAATCATAGTTGTCTCGCGACAACTATAGCTATACAGCCACGAATTATCAATTTGCAATCCCGCTCGCCACCTGCTGTGGTGCATGCGCACTGCGACCCAGTCTGAACCTCAGCGGCCAACGCTCGACGTCTGGCGGCGGCTGTGCACATAGCTCCAGTACGAAACTCATCTTAACATTTACGTCATGTAGCACGCACGCTTGTAATGCATTACCGTAGGACAACCATCAGGCCTTAAAAAGGAAAAATCATTAATTTACTTCGACTACAGTGTATTAAAAAAAAGACATGTAGGGTCATAAATTAAATATAATCAACTAAACATTCGATCGCACATCTCACGATGAAAGATGGAAATAAAAAATCTGAATGCCCTATAGGCACGGCTACTTGTTTTAGGCGACTTTATTACATGTAGCCATAAACAAAGAAGAAAAACTAACATCACACTTCGTCTGCTGTCGATGCACGAGGAATGAATAATTATGGGTCATTAGTGTTCGTTACACCGCACTGAGGTTGCATACGTTTAACTGAGGCCTTAACGGCCGGTTAGAGAGGTGTTACTTAGCCTTATAAGGCTCTATAAAGAAGGCATGATTGGTTAGCGTGAAAGAGTTGGTTCCGAAGAGGTGTTAAGTGATGCCTCCTCGGGACCTTTCTTCTCTTTAGGCTGACTGCTCTCTCTTCCAGATATATTGTGCATCACAATGACAACATAAGGGAAGGATCCATCACCGCCCTCTTTCGTCAAATGCTCAACCCGCTTGAAGTGAAAAGTGGTACATCTTAGTTTTAGTGAAAAATCAACAAACACGGATGGCATCGGATTCTTACTTTTTAAGCATCACCGTTGCAAAATATACCAATAAGATTTGAAGCTTATTGTTTATAATTGAATTCCAAGGTATATTCGCATGCTGTGATACCACAATAAGTAGCTTCCTGCTTTCTATCTGGAATCACCTTACAACGCACTGAAACCACCCGAGACTATACGAAAACAGACACACACGGACAAAGTCTCAAAACGTGTCTCAAAGTCTCAAAAAGTGTCCGTTTTCGTAGTCCCCAGTCTCGGGTTTTTAGTAACATGAACTCCAATCACCAGCTCGCTTGCGTTTTTAGCAATTCTTTCAGCGCACTGACTCGAGACAAAAGCTGTTGCAGTCCTCAGTTCTTTAACTGCACACCGTTGTTACGCAAACAATTGTGTAGCCACTAATGCTCGCATTCCGTTCAACCAATGATGAAACGCAAGCATGACTGCGTCACGTGCAAAATCTTCCAGATATCTGGCAACAATGAACCTTGCCGGCCATGTTGGTTATCTCAAGTGGGCGATGCGACACACACGTGACTGAAATCAGAGACGCACGTTTTCTCGCTTTAGACCATGTCATGTGGAGAAATGATTTGAACGTATTAACACTGCTGACGGATAACGCGTTTGAAACTTATGTGCGTCGACGGCGCCCTGCTTTCTACCCGTACACTCTGCCTTCATCAGTGTAGGCCTTGCCAGTGTCGCAGTGCCTTCAAAGTATGTGAATCGTATTGCAACTGAGAAGAAGAATGACACGTTTACGTCAGGAAAAGCTAGACTTAGCACGCACGAGGAGCTGTGCCACAAAAGAAGTTGGACTGGCACGGTGCATGTGCTTCGCGCGTGTGGTTGCAGACACGCGATGTTCGTTGCTAGTTGTAACGTTTTATTAATAGCACATATCAAGTATAACGTGTCAATGTCTCGAAAATTAAAGGACAACGGAAACGAAATTTGTCCATTGCAAAAAGGGGACCAAACAAGGTGTAACTATTATGTAAAATTATGGTGCCACTAGTATTTTGCAAGTACGCTGTGCGGATGGCCATATTTCTGACGATTACGAGAGCGCTGGGCCGCCCACTCGACACGATCGCCCATGGAGCGCGCCAAGCATTGCGGGAAAATCTGAGGAGCGCGTGACGTCAAATATCTCTCGTGCTCCATGTGCGGCTGCCCGGTACAAACACGGCGAATTCTGAATAACGCCTGAAGATGTTTGATTCGGAGATCTCGTGGAAGTCTGAAGACAATATATCCTATGAGAGATGGGTTCGTGCATGCTTCTTCGTCTTCGTTCTTTCCCCGTAGCAGGAATTAGACGTACGCCGAAACCCAAATGAAATGAAGCGAAATGAAAGTCAGGAACTGCAACAGGAGAGCCAACGTGCGTCACTTCCGTGGTCTGCTATGGCGGCGCGGCGACGCTCACCAGGGGCTCAGAGTGCTCCACGGCCGAATTTTATATCGCGATTGTGGCGGCGTTTCAACTAATATACGCAAATCTAAGTCGAATTCCGGATTGTTTTGGTACACATCGCAATATGAGGCAAATAGCTTTGCAGCCTATTTTCGTTTCCGTCGTCCTTTAAATATGACGTCCAAAACGTAGTGACCAGAAAGTAACGAGGTAGGATGGCAGACGCTCGATGGTAGCTTCTTCGACGACTGCCAGATTGCCCGTCAATATATCATTTAACCACATCTTCACTTGGCCGAGGTTGCTGCAGATCTGCTTTCGAACACAGTCTATACCGCAGATGTCATCCCATATTTTGAAGAAGGCACGAAAGCCACAAAATAAAAATAAACTAACGGCGAACCAGGTTGCGCACCGTGGTAGCGCTTTTATTTGACGCATAAGCGAATATGAAAGTAGTAACTTGTAAAAATAGTCCTGGGATTCCCCACTTGAGGCACGTGAACGCGCATTATCTCTCACCAGCATGCAGAAATAGTGCTAAAGTGGGATAGTTTAAAAGCGAATTCAGCTGCTCATTTTTGTGCAGAAAAAGTTGCACTGGCTCGAGCGTGCATGTTCTGCTGGTTGTTTCGGGGCAACACATTCTGCTGGTCGTTCACGTGCAGCGTGCGCTCGCGAGCACTGAATCCGTGCAGGTTAGGCCACATCGAGAATATCGGCGGTGTGAACGGGAACATGGGCTCTCATGTTCCGCTTTCCGCTCCTTACCCTCATTTCCATTATTTACACTTGTCAACATGGCCGCCATGGAACCGGTCAATCGACAGACCTACTGCAGATATTGGATGCTTTGGATGGGAGTCAAGTTCGTCGAGTTCAGACAGCCTAAGCAGCAGCAGCGGTTACACCTCGCTTTATGCTGTGGCGTTCGACAGATTCTTTCTTTTCTTTTTTTTTGTCTACGGGCGAAGCTTCGGCCGAAGGTGGAGACTCGACACTGTTTCGCGCTACTCGGACAATAAGGCATGAATGTGGGTTGTGAATGTGGATTCTTGCATTGTCATGTATTTTACGTTTAAAGTGGTTATTAAAGTGGTTGTCCTGCGGCACCATCTTGTACATCAGTTGTGTGGGTTCTCCCGTTGCAGGTGTCGCCAGCACGGCGCAGTGATGGCTGAACGCGGTTTCGCATTTTTGGGCGTTACTGGCACCGTCTAGCATGATCGGCTGGGTCGATCGGTGTAAGCAGCACTGGCGCGGTTTTCTTGCACAAGCCCTACACCGGCGCACTACACTGGCCTGCACTCAAACGACCAGCTGAATTCGCCATTAGAATAAAACACGTACGGTGGTCCGTATCACGTAATGCCGTAGCTACGAGCAATGAAATGGGGAAGTGGGGGCGTGCGGGTTCCTATCCCACAGCTCTGGTGCCTATACTTCAACTGCCGTTATTTCGTCTGTATGATATTGCGGCTGACTGTACGTATTTTACGGCGCAGCTCTTTGAAATGGTGAAGGTAAGATCACTTGGCTCACTTCACTTGTATATTTCGTCTGAGGCATTTGAACACAGAGGACACTCGCAGGCATTATTACTATCGTCGATGTTTTTCATTTTCATTGGGTGCGAGTGAAAGTTCCGAGTTGCAAGGGATGCTGCACTGAGATGTGTCGAAATTACAATTGAGGACTTGCACTGCTGAACATTCAACATCTGCTTGACTATCCAAAGCGAATTGTACTATATATGAACACATTACATCGATGCCTCAACGGTTGTTGAAAAGAGCGGAAGGCATGCCGGGAGAAACGAGATGATAAGAAATAACGTCGCTCCGACATCCGCATTTATGTCATTCTGCCTTGAAGAAACTGAACGTCACCGTACAACAGAAACGGGTGGTGCAGTTGTGTTTTGTTTGTTTACTTTGAAAGCTACTCGATTTTGTTGAACGAGACTTTGCATACGGCACCAACGTGTAACCCATAGTGGAAAATGAGTCTTATTTTAAAACTCGCCGACTGTGCCTGAGTGTATGCAACGCTTTGCGACAGTCCATGATTTTGGTCTACATTTTCGATTCAATCCAGATGGGTACTCACATGAGCTTCAACCGAGTACTCACGTAACCAGTAGCTGAAAGGACGATAAGCGATGTCTTGTGAAATAAAAAGTAAGTTCCTAAGGGCTCCACAAAGCCTTTGTTGTCGCGCAGATGTTTACGGAACGGTCAATTTGCAGATGTTTACGAAAGTGTCAATCTGCAGACGTAGCACTCTATATGCGGAAGTGAAAAAGACACGCCAAATCGAGATATCTATGTCGACACAGTTTCCTATGAAGCTGGCCCAGGACACACGATCCCCTCTTCCCCGAGCAGTATGCCATCTCAGGCCGGCAAACAGCACCGTAACAATGACAGTCACCACCACACCCTCGAGATACTTTTCATTGTACTACATTCATCTCGTTTACCTGAATGCCGCCTATAAATTAGCAGGTATGCACACAGAACACACATTTCTTATGGAAATCTCCTAAGACCCCCCCCCCCCCAAAAAAAAAAAATCAAATGAACCGGCGTGTTGAATGGCTGTTTACGGGAAGAATAAAAAAACGACAACTTGATAACATGCACGAAAGGTCATGATAAGATTCATTGTGTTTTTGAAGTAGCAGAATATCAAGCCATGCAAGATCCAAAGGAGTGTGCTCATTGTGAAAACCTTCGTACGTGCGGTATATGGTATTTCAGGGAACCTGAAAGAAATAGAGGAAAGGATAGGATGCAGAGAATAAATCAATTGATACGGTGTCATTTATCCGTTTGATGGAGGTGAAATACACGAGCAGGATGGATCACAAGCTGCAATCCCATTTCTCATCTATATCACCAGCTAAAAAAGAAGGCACGAGCTCTACCCCCTCCCTCTTATCACCGTCACTCATCTTCCGTGAAACAGTTAATACTGGCAGCTTTAATAGGAACTTGGGGTTAGTGTATACACAATGGGGTTCGTTATGTATCAGATCGCTTGGTGTTTGTTCAGTCTTTTGTTACCACTACATTTACAAATGTTAGACAAATTAGTCTTGGTCTTGAATCTGATTGGACACAGATGTCAGTGCAGCCTCACCAGATACACCGCGTGCAAGATTCGTTTTGACTTTGCATAACAAAAAAAGGAGCGAAATCATCCTTTTCTTTTCATGGGGAGACTGTTGTTAAAGTCATTGTCTTCCACTTTTTCATTTTTTGTCGGAATTACTGCGATTTTGATAATTCTTACTTGCGAACAATGGAATGGCGCTTCACGCCAGGGAGCGTTTCGTGGTGCCGCAGTGGTTATTTTTAGGACGATGCCTCTATAAGATTTCAGATCTCTGCGTTCCCATATTGCTTCAGCAAGGTCCACGGATCTCGTTCAAGGGGTAAAAAGTGTAGGTGGCTCACACCTTGCTCCCTTATTGCATGTCGTATAAAATGGCTCGTCCAACGATCGAGGAACAGCGCGTTCCACAGACTGGTCGCCGAGAGCCGTGCACCACTGCTACTGCGGACGTCGAAATTTCCGTCAATGATGCGTGGAGTTCCTGAAAATCGTGTCAAAATTCTTGAGGTTCCAGGTTTTTCTTCTCCTTTTTATAGATTCTGCCCATTTATCGCACATTTACATAAATTCTGCCTGCGCCCTTACAGCCGCAACAAATTTATCTGAACGCTCGCGTGGAAAGCGGTAGTTTCATTTTTCGCCTGTGAGGTTTTTGCGTTTGGGTAGAACCAAGTCCGAAAAGTTGCTTTATGTGCTATCGCAGAGTTGCTGTTTTCTACACTCTTAGAAATGAACTTCACCACATAGCACGCTCCTTGCCAACCATCATCCCGAATGACAACGTTCTCGCTCCTGGGGGCTTAATCGCTTCATCGTCGTTACGGTCGTTAGAAGCTAACGAGTGGCGGGAAATTTAAAAAGGCGGGCACGTGATAAAACACGTGCACGGCGCTCTTCGCGCGATACGTGAAGGCCGTGGTACACGTCACGCGCAATGTGTCACGTGCCCACCTTTTTGAATTTCCCGCTGCTCGTTAGCTTGTAACGACCGTAACGACGACGAAGCGATTAAGCCCCCTGATTTGTTGAAAACGGGAGGCGGAGCCTATTCTGTGCCGTGCATAATTGCACAAAATAGGCTCCTCCTCCCGTTTTCAACAAATCTAGGGCGAGAACGTTGTCATTCGGGATGATGGTTGGCTAGGAGCGTGCTATGTGGTGAAGTTCATTTTTAAGAGTGTAGTTCCGCGTTAGCGCCGCAAAGCAACTGCGGCTATGAACGGCGCACAGACGTGAACAGATGGAGAAAGATTAGCATGAACACTCTTAGAAATGAACTTCACCGCATAGCACGCTTCTAGCCAACCATAATCTCGAGTGATATCGTTATCTGCCCTGATTTGTTGAAAACGGGAGGCGTACGACTTTTTTGTGACAATTATGAACAGCATACATGTCGCAACAAAGGCGTTCGCCTCCCGTTTCCAGCAAATCACGGCAGATAACGATATCACTCGAGATGATGGTTGGCTAGGAGCGTGCTATGCGGTGAAGTTCATTTTTAAGAGTGAAGGAGTGGGGGACAGGGGGGTTAGTATGCGTCCTGGACCGACTTCAGGGGGAACTGTGCCGACATTCGTCTGGAAAGTCTACGGAAAACCCAGGGAAAACCTCAGACAGCACAGCCGGTGGTAGGATTGGAACCCACCACCTCCCACTCTTCAGCACAACCTTGGCTACCACCAACGAGCGGGACGTCTTAACCCGCTCGGCCATGACACTGGTATATCGTAAAGTAACATTATCCAATCATCGTGATATGTTACAGAATATGGTGCTTTCACTCTCTAACGCTTTTACTTAGTTTGATGTGGTAACGACTGTGAGCATTGTACATTACCACCTATAAAGCGATAGCCGTTTGTTGGCACAATTACAGTTCCAAAACTACCGCCAGTAAGAGAAATTACTCCCCTATTTTAGCTTATTATACGTACACGTACACATCAAAACAAATGAACTGGATTGAACATTCACGACTTCACGTGTACACCACTTGACCACCGTAGAAACCTTGTACATCAAACAACCTTGTACATGTTTCATAAGCATGCGACTGTTCTCTCATGAGCGCACATAGTCATTTTGGTACAGCTCCGCGGCCAGTGCACCTCGGTATGCCATCATCCACCACTGACACATAACAACGGATTAAGAAACTGTCTAGACGGACTTCGTTGCGCTTTTCCTGGTACGTGTCATACATGTTGGTTAAGTGCGTCTGTAATGTCTCCTTGTGTACGGTTGAATTCTCCAACGGGAAAGATTAGTTTGGATAGAGCACTTGGTTCGTCCGGTGTCTTCTATCAAATCAAAAGATGACCTCCCCTCTTTGGATGCGGAATGATCAATGCCTCGTGCTTTGGTTGCTCTTTCTCTTGTTACAATGTAAAGCATTGGTAAAGTAATGCTATGCGAAGCGAAAACATGTAGATGGTGTCCCAACTAATGTGAAACGGAGTACTCTACGCGAATGAAACCAACTGAATATGCTGAAACAGTCGTGTATCGTAGCCGTGAGTATTTTTAATTACACCTAATTAATTGATTAGAAAAGAGCAATTAGCTCAATTTTAAAATGTTCATTTAAGGAAGTTAATTGGAAAGTTGTGAAGCCCTTATACCCGCTAAAGGTGTTCCCAACAAGGTACGCCTTTTTAATTTAATTTTTTGCTTTAGCTCAAACTCAAACGCTTTCGTGGCTTCTTTTTCTTTTTGCCTAAAAAACAGCCCACAAAGTACAAGAAATGCCAAGCGACAACGCGCTCGTGCACCTCATTGCCGCGTGGCATTTTGCCATGTCATTTGGCATGTTATGTCAATGTTAATTCAAACAAGAGTGACTCTGGTGAAAATTTTTGTTTCGCTCTTAAAAAGTTTTTAAAAGGCTGTAAGGGACGGGTCGTTTTTCCTACATGTTCTCTCGGAATGTCTTCCATTTCGGGGAATAATTCCAAATGTGTCTGTTTTCATTCATTTGGATTTGGAGCATCTTGAAGGCTGACATTGTTTAAAAGGTCATTCAAGGTTGACTGAGACTTTGATATCTTTAAATACAATAGCAAATTCGGGAAGCGCCAAACTACGTCTGTTTTTTAAAGTATTCACCGTGCGGATCTAGGCACCGCTGCTATCGCTGTGGCAACTCTTTGATGCCTTTGGCGTGTCTTTTTGGAGGGCTTCGTCTGTTTGGAACGTCTTTCCTCCAAGGTGCTCTTTAAGGGGCCCAAACAAATGGTAATCGCCTGGGGCTGAATCTGCGCTGTAAGGGGCATGGGGCAAAAACCTCACAGCGCATTTGGGCCAGGGTCGCTACAATCAAATTCGCCGTATAAGGCCGGACATTGTCATGAAGATAGACGAACCTTGCGGAACATCCCAGACCTTTTCTTGCGAACTGCGTTTCGCACGGCACTATTTATCAACGTGGAGTAGTACTGGGCATTAATCGTGACACCCCGCATGTTCCAGAAGACAGTTCCCATGGACTTTCTAGCAGACGACTCTACCTCGTTCTTCTTTGGCGTCGGGGAACTTTTATGTCGCCATTCTATGATGCTTCCTTTTGTCTCTGGGGTGAAATGACGCAACCAGGCTTCATCACATGTGATGATTGATTGCAAAAATTAGTCCCCCTCGGATTGAAACCGATTCAGCAGCTGCTCAGAGACTGCCATGCGCGCTCCCTTCTGGTCACAAGTGAGGTGTCGGCGAACCCATCTTGCAGAGGCTTTGGGGAAGGACGCCGGTTCTGGAGGATGGCTTGCTCAACGCTTGTGGTGTTCACTGGCGTAACTGCAGTCGGACGAACGTGTCCACGTAGTTCATTCGTCACCATATTCCGTCCTTCGCCAAACTGTCTGCACCATTCATACACTCTTCCCCTTGACATCGTTTGTCCCCATACTGCATGTGCCTGTAATATTCGCAAAATTTCAGCTGGTTCTCCTTCACAAGGAACTTGATTATGCACGGCTGTTCCACAGCTACAGACACACTGCTCGCCGCCATGATAGCTGCGGCTGCGCTGCACGTGTCACTGGCCCGAGAACGATTGCACTTCTTCCTCCGAAAGTCATTCACATTTACTTACTGATTTTTGTCGAGGGAAAGTCTTGGTCCACCTTGAACGACCCTTGTATTATACCAAGCGTGTGCTGATGTTAATCAGCACCCAACGTGATGTACAGTCGGACTGCCTCAAACCATGTTCAGTAACGTCAGAGCAGTGGCAAACGCAGCTTTCTTATCGTGGTGCTTCTAACTAAAAAAAATTCGGGAAACTGGACCTGATACATGCTAATTATAGCAAACCTTCAGTACCTAAATACTGATAAATCCACCACTTTTTTTGCGCGCGAAACCGGGACCTTATGAAAATATTTTCTAACACTGTATTACACATAGTATCCATACAGCCGTTCTCATAACTCAAGCTTAAGACAAACTGCTTTATTTACAACATGCTTTCTGCTCATGTTATTCCCGGTGTCCGTCCAGTAACTCTGCTGCTTGCCAAATACGCTCACTAATCCTCATCCATTATCTAGTAAGTCACGCAAGACCAAGCCGAAATCCCTTAGAACAAACACTTACTTGTTGAGCTAGTCATTCTAGTTATATGGCAAACCTGTTTAACGCTAACCCAACCACAGTCATCCCATACAGCATGCGCGCCACAAAAACAGAAAATCGAGTAAGTTGCGGGGGGAAAGGTTTGAAATGGAACATCGCCACGCGATGACGTCTCTAGGCCTACAAGAAACAGAAGAAAGGTGAACATCCTTGAAGTAGACACCATCACGCAAGATTTCGCTGGCGACCAATATGCGAGGCCTTCGTGATCAAGAACTCAATGCTAACGAATTCAAAGAAAGCGACCGAACGGGTGCAGTCTTGCTGTTCCTTATCCATCATTATTCGTGGGGAGATGATGCCGTGTGGGGGTCGTTACTTGGCTTTGTTGATTGAGTGGGCCTGCACAGGTTGCCTCGTGAGATGACTCTGATGCTCAATCAGTCTCGGCTCTAATGTTTCCTCGTACTCCATTAACCAAACGTTGCCAAGCATGAGACGACTCCCTCTGGTTTAAGGTCTACAATTTCAAAAAAATATAAAAATCAGTTAGTGAAACTGATCATCACAAGCTTCTCTTGCCAAGCATGTCAACCGGTCTCTCTTGTCACTCATCGCGACTCCTCCCGCAGGTTTGCTCTGGAGAAAACCCCATATTTTGAACGAGGAGTCAGAATTTTTGTCAGTAACCAGTGCACGAAGCTTTATAAAATGCTCAGAGGTCTGTTGATACAAAATGAGAAAGAATGGCTGCATCCTGTGTGCGTGTTCCTGCGAAACGAGTTTAAATGCAGTACAGGGACATCTTCAGTAGAGTCACTAAATAGGGAGTGGAGTAGCGACACCGAGCCACGCCGGCGAGGGAGCCCGCAATCTTGGGTCCGGTGCGGCGTCGCCTAACAAGGGGAGATCAATCTCCCCCTTCTCCGTCGGAGAGCAGCGCGCAGTCGAGCCAGGTCGCAACCCAGGAAACCGTTTTTGGATGGAGGGGACTCAAGATGGACGGCGGGTTCTTTGAAGGAGAAACCACGTGACACGATCGGGACCAATCGCGGACACCGAACGGCGGCTCCGCCGCGAAAAACGAATGCGGTAATCTTACCCCTATTTAGTAACTCTAATATTCAAATCCTGATGTTCGAGCGCCCGCACTCGTTTCAGTGTCATTGCAATTTCATTTTCGTTCTCTCTTGTCTCTCCTTCTCTCTACACAGCTGTTACGGACGGGCCTACACGGCCGTTGACGCTGGTAAGGCCCCATAAAGTATCGTTCCGTAGAGGAACAGCTCCGTCTTATTGCTTGATTGATTGAGAAATAAAAAAATCTAGAGCCGCGAGACCCGACAAAGTCCGTCTTATTGAACTAGCCTGTGAATCCCAACACTGCACTACACTGCAAGCCAAATATTGGCTGACCTCTCTCAACACTTAAAAACAACAACAACACATTGTTATCTCTCTGACTCTCTCGGGGACGTCGTTCGCCTAGAAAGCCGTTGCGACGTCACCATCTCGTGCCAAACATCACCGAAATTAACTCAATAAGGTGCATTTACTTCAGGGGTACATAGGCGCAAAATTTTCTCCTCACGGAATGAAAGATGCCGTTACCTTGAGAGCAATACAAAAGGAACGGTACTCATATCCGTTGCCGCTTCCGTGATTTATGAGCGAGAGAAACCGCCAGACTACGATTTCCCTCTCCTTCTCAAGAAGGGCGTCAATGGTCTCCGCAAACAATTTGTCCAATTGAGGAGACCAATGGGAGGCCTCTCCGCATTGTCGGGCTTCTCTAGAAGGAGATTGGGAGTGAAAGCGTACATTGCGGTTTCTTTCGATCATAAATCACGAACGACGCAACGGATGAATCTCGTTCCTTTTGTGTTGGTGTCAAAGTAACGGCATCTTTCATTCCGCGAAGAAAATTTTTGCACTTTAATGCCCCTTTAAAGCGAAAACAAATGAGTGCATCTTACCCTGCAAAATTTGAAAATAACATCAATATAAGCGTCATAACGGAGAGAACGATGCTAGCCACACCTATACATGTGCACCAACCTTAATCGCAGGGGTTTTGTGCGACTAAACAGAATGAACCTTAGGATCTATATATTATACATTATACTTTACACTCTATATATTATACATTAGACTTTACACTTGATCATGACCAGCTTCCGTGGCACAGTGTGGTTAGGGTGATCGCTTTCCACGCAGAGACTGGGAGGTTACACGGGTTCGAATCCTGTCACCGGCTGTGCTGTCTGAGGGTTTCCGTGGGTTTTCCGAAGACTTTCCAGACGAATGTCTGCACAGTGCCCCCTGAAGTCGGCCCAGGACGCTCACTTCCCCCCACCCCCGTCTTCCACTCCTTCCTGCTGTGTCCTCTCCACGTTCTATGTTCGTTCTCCAATGTTGTCCGCAGCAGCCGTGTTACCTTTTCCCCGAAGCACTAAACCGCAGTACGTGGCACGACCTTAATCCAACTCGGTCTTATAGTTCACAAGCAAGAGTTGTCACGCAAGTCCACTTTTGTCTTACGTGAACTTCACTGTCACACGTGGTAACGTCACGTAGTTAGATTTAAAAACGATTCGACTCTTGAGCTGTCCCCTGTTTTCCTTCGTTATCGTTCCCTTGTGCGTCCTTTGCCGCACGGTATATATATTCTTTGATCTTCGCCCCCCCCCCCTTTTTTTTTCTTCTTCTTCTGGGGTGAATGAGCATCACCTATTTTCACGCGTGACACGTAATGCAGCATGCAGCAGCGGACGTACGAATAATGAGGTCAACACCTCCATGTAACAACGAAAACAGAAAGTTTCCCTCGGTGTAGTTGGAATGCAGAAGGTGCTTTGGATAACCCGGTGCCAATGTCTCCGTCATAGAGTGTTGGACGAAAAGTGCGGAACGAAAGTTCTGATGGAGGGACACGGCGAAAAGTATTTCTCTCATCCTCCGCACAAAATATGGCAGCATCCTATAGTTGCGTGTTCACGAATGAGGACTCCTTTACCCTGAAACCAATAAAGCGTTGGATGTTGAGCAGCCCAATACCTTCCGTTGTGGCAGTAATTACCGCCATGTTTCAGTCGATTGTCAATCGGAACTTTGAAGTTTTGAGCAAACACGGACAGCAAACATTGCGTTGCGCATTGGCGATATTCAATTGACTCACCCCTTGGATATTATGTGCGATTCTAACGTTTCGCGCGTAATGTGGTACTGTACTGCTCTCCAGCGGTGAATCACCCCATGTCATAGTCACGATTTATTTGTTGTTGTTGTTGTGCGATATCCGCTGATCAACTCTTTGAACAGCAGATCGTACAGTACGCGCGTACATCTAGTTTCGTTCTCTCTTACAAAGCCTGCTACAAAATAATGTTCGCACACTGAACAATGTTTTATGCCCCAAATATACCATTGGACGTGAATTCGACAAATTGCACTATGGGCAGAAGTCATGGTCAATCGCATGGGACGCCACCGTCCCAGTTGAGGACAGGGCGAGACCCCTAAACGTACCTTAGGCAGTCACGAACGTGTAGTGTCACGGCACTTGTCACGCTGTGCCGCCAATGCCAGCATCATGTGGCAGAAAATTACATAGTTTGTCCTGATCATTTGCAAATAGTGAACATGATATCAAGTCACCTGTCTGTTGGTCGCTTACGTTATCAGCTCCATCGCTGCTGATGTGCATGATAGCGAGAACTAGCATAAGCAGATGAGCAGCAAAGGTCGCTTTGGGGCGCGTTTACCCCTTCGCATAATATTCCAACGTGACCTCCTGAACGGCCATCGTGAGGGGCTTTCCTGGCCTTTCTCTCGTTGTGGCACTGCTACTCAGGTTAAATATGCCTCGGGCGCTACTTGGAGCACAAACCTCGAACAGAGCAGTGCCGAAAAGTGGAAAAAATGACAGGTAGATTGAAGCAAAAGCCTTCCCAAGCACTACACAGGATCGGGTTGCCGGTAAGAGTGAAACGTTTCCGAACATTCGCCGGAGAGTGACGTTCGTTTCGGAACGGTTTAGCAAAACTCGACAGTTGCGAAATAGTGCGCAGGAGCCTCAAGGAAGCTAAGATGCAACATAGTGAACGAAAAACGCCGATTCAAAATTTCAAGGATATGGCACAACAGGCATACGACGTACAGCTCCCGTCAAAGTTAATAATAACACTGGGAAACTGAAGTCTGTCTCACTTCCGAGCGTGATAACAGCCACCCTGGGGGCACTGGGGGAAGGTTAAGTGAACAAAATCGTTGCGTTAAACTAACAGAATAATTTTGTTCAATTGAGATTTCCTCATGGCCCAAAGGGTTGCTGTAATCGCGCTCGGAAACGAGACCACATTTTTTCCAGTGTTATTATTCACTTTGACGGGAGCTGTACCAATCCTCAATAGGTATCATCCATATTGGAAGATTACAAAAACACACAGAAGCGAGACACGCTGAACAACAAAATGAAAACGCACAGTAGCCATGCGGCCTGACATTCCTTTTCATTAAGCATCGCTCGAGGCTCACCGTGATGGCAGGCGGCAGATTCTGAAACCGTGGGATCTGGCCTAACACAATGATGGATGCTCAAAATAGAACTGACGAAAGAGAAAAATTGATTATGAGAGAACTAAATATAGAAACATGTTCGGACGCAGCAATTTTGGTCTGTGTTGTAAGAGGAAAATCTATTACACGACTGCAACCACACCACCACACGATGTTGTAATGAAGACATTGCCCTTGCAGGACCTCCTGACCGTACATATATTGTTCGTCATAATAAGTACTGCCTCCCGCTTAAGCTCCCTCAGGTTCATTCGAAACGTACACCTACATGAATACTGCTTTGCCGCAGAAAATATATACACGTTCTGTAGGATTGGACAGAGTTGTACTAACTGGAGTTTGCGTGATGCTTGCGTACTTCAACGTGGACCAAACAGCTTTTGTCGGATTGATTATTTAAAGCTGGGACAGCAGCTGTATCAGGAGCATAGGGTCGAGTTTACTCTATAGAGTCGACCCCCGTTTATCCGGACTTGACCGTTCCCAGCGAAAACGTCCGATAGCGGGGCATCCGGATAAATGAAACACGATAGTTTGAGCTGTCGACGAGACCTGTATTTATTTCGTAATGCACATGAAACTATCCATACTGATTTGTGAAAGATTACTGTAAGCATCAAGTTCTCCTAGGCTCTTAGTCATGGCTCTAACTTGGGGGAAAATTATTCTTTTGCTCAAACGACACCGAAGCATTTCCGAGTGCATTTCGGGCCTCGTGGAGTGTGACCACACGTGCTTCTTCAGTGTCGTCGTCTGATTAACGGCTGTCGTCATTGCGACTAACAATATCAACGACGTCTTCATCAGTAATGATGGGACGCGTTTCATCATGTCCGTCCACATCGAGGTATTCGAGACCTACTGGGGACTTTCTCACTTAAGGATCTTCCTCTACAGCTTCAAATGAGTTGTCTGGTCATCACACCCACATGGGTACAACAGAAAAGGAGGAAATCATTGAAGGAGAGTATTGAGTAGTGCACTCTAATCTCAAGGTTGACGCCCCCGCTGGAGAAAATGTTGGTCGCACACTGACTCTGACACAAGACAGGATAAGTGAAGCAGGTTGTTGGGTCCTTTACTACAGTGGTTCCTGGAAATTCATGTCCGGATCCGGAAGCTGAAGCCTGGATAAATGAGGCTAAAATGCATGAACTGAAATCTGTCCCCACGATTTCTGATCGGAGAGGGCGGGATCCGGATAAATGAAGCCCGGCTAAACAGGGGTCGGCTATATACAGGGTGCTTGCTCTAACGTGTCCAGAAATTATATTTAAAGCGAGCGATAAAAGAAAAGCAAATGGTACTTTTCTGCTACCTGACTAAGAAAGGTACTGCTTCACCAGTAGCACCTGTTTCTTAGTCAAGTATATTCCTTCAAATATTCCTTTGGAATATTTTTCGCTGAAGGTCCCGATATACGTAAAACAGTGGTTCCGAAAGCGTGCGAAGTAAAATTTAAAAGTTCCTTATTTCATTAGTGAGCGTGTGCAAATGAGCCGCTCACTACGCAGTTCATGGCCGATGTCCCAAGGATCTTTGCCAAAAAGAAAGTTTTTCGATGGCGCTACCTGTTTACGAATTATCCAGCCGGTGGACCTTCGTGAAACACCCGGTAGTTATGAGTGAATGGAACTTATTGGAATCGTCAGTTCGTAACGTGTTGACTTGCTGAGCGACTGTTAGACTTCTGACGTGCTCTAAGTCAATAGTTATGGTCAGCTGGCGCAGTAAGATCCGCAGTAAAGAGTGGAAGAAAAATGATGAGAATGGTACATCACAGAGCGGATGCAAATGCGCTGACGAAGTGTTTTTTTCCCGTTTAAGAATAAATACGCCAGCTGATTTTAATATTGTATATAGGAGATGGCCTGTTCTTGAAATGGTGTGATTTTTTCACTTCCCAGGGGACCTGTTGAGACAATCTGTGACCTGTTGTAACAAATGTGACCAACTGAAAGTTATTATGGTGAACTGTATAGTGAACCGAAGGTCACCACCAGATGGCACAGCCACCGAATTTTGCATTGAACGGATCATTGCTATGTGTCGTGTGTCTTGTTGGCGTGTCCCGTTTTTCGTTTTTCCCTGTTTTTCTTTTACTTTTTTCTTTCCCCCTTTTTTTTCTCTCTCTTTCTGTGGCAACTTGCCGCCCGACTCGGCAGGCAGACCGCCCTCTCTTTATTATTATTTTTTTATTATTTATTTCGGTAAACTTTCTTCGACCTTCTGTGAAAAATGTTCCAGAAAAATACGCGTCTCCACTTACTGATTTTTAGAGTAATCAATTGGTTTCGGTTTACATATTTCTTACACGGAGCACACTATCAGACAAACCTTACGTGTAACATCACGGCAACATTTTTTTTTTTTTTCTTGCGCGGAGCAATGCACCAATGTGGTCTTTCGCTCAGCTATCCGGCTGCCGATACGTGTTCATCCGCCTGGTTCAGACGTGGGGGTGACGGAAGAACAGAAGAGACGCTCCGGCGCACTCGTCATCGTCACGATAAAGGCACGCTCTGCGGCGATTCCTTATCTTCCGTCACCCCCGTGAGAAACGCCATTACACGGACGACTGCCTGAGGCTTGTCTCGGCTATGACCTCAGCAACTGCAGCCCTTCATCTTGACAGCATTCTGTACTTCCAATAAACGGTTTATGTAGCCCACAGAAATATAGTGGCATGTGCCGATTGGAAGGAGACGTCCCCAAAGCACAAGGCGCCATCAAACAATTTCGTGAAGGTGTCCTACGATGAGTGGACAGTGGAACTCTGCAGGACGTGACGCTTTCACGTCGCATTTCGTCTAGCCATCTAAAACGCAGGAAAAAAAAGAACAATAAAAAAACATGTAACTCTATCCACATAAAACCAGAACGGAACCTACTAAATTTTATTACCGCAGACACTGTATCTTTCCGCTTGGTTAGCATGCCTAATCGCATATGTTCTACGTCAACAGTGAACAAATCATCGGCTCGGACATTACGCAGTTAGACCGCCACGGCGAGTACCCAACTATCTCGTGAGGTTGATCACGCTTCGCTTCAACTGGTCATAAAATGGTCTGTCATCGCTGGAAGTTTCGCATTGTAAAACACATTCGTTTACTGGCTGATGGTGTTGCTCAATCGCAGCCTATGTTTGGCAACCTTACATGTTTTGTTTCGACCTTACGCATACGATTCGCGTTTTGCGAATTTCTATTTATTTTTTATTTTTTTTTATTAACCATATGGACGTCGGTTCTTGGAATCAGGTCACCTCAAATTAGCTGTCATTAGGGCTACTATTGCCGTCCGTCGTTCTTTCTATTTCCTGTGTGTGTGTTATTTTAGGTGTATATAGTGTACATAGTTTTTTATCCTGTATAGTGTCTGTGGTGTTTCGTGTGTTGTATATAGCCATTCGAGACTCTAAAGTTTCCTGTTGCCACTGGTTTAGTTTCCCAATTTTTCCATAACACATCGCAATCAACGCATCCTCTTCCTTTTTTGACTGCGTTTGTGCGAGGGGGGAGGGGGGTATATGTTTATTAAGAAAGGGGAAAGGAGGAGGAGGAAAGGAAAGGGGGTTTGTGCGGGTTGTTATACGGAGCAGGCCGTAAGATCACGTGTGACATGTTGCACCAGATGTATGTATAGACTCCACTAAGAGGAGCTGAAGAACAGGACTGGCTAAACCCTGCCACAAGTAGCAACTGGTTAAACGAAAAGTAGTATCAGCCTATTACTCGATTATGAGTACCCTCGCCGATCATCCACCCGGAGGCGGAGAATCGCAAAGACCGAAATTACAACGGGGCGCGGTGCCGAATTCCCGTGACTAAGGCGATCCTGGCGGACAAATATAGAGTAACGCCATACGCGGACGGCTTAATTTCCATTCGCGTGCGATGCCGCACCCGCAGTGCTGGCTCACCTTCATATATCTGCATTCGATCCGCATGGTGGAATTCTTGATCTACACATACGCACGATCCGCATCGTCCCGGAAAGCAGAGAAATGCACATGTGATGTTATAGAATGTTTATTTTACATTAACATATTTTCGTATTGCTAGAAACTTCGTTTATTACCCGTGCGTACAAAAACAGGACATTAAACTAAGGAGTGTAGATATTCTCGTACAAGATGAAACGATTACGCGGAAGCCGTTGTGCTCAGCCGCTTTCTTAAGTCTAATGAGCGGGGCCATTTTTTTCGAACACAGGATAACCATACTCTGTTACTCCTATAGTTCTATGCAATTATAGTTCTTCTCCTAGATATTTAACTAGCGACACGTTTTCGTTAAAAGTCGGTATCTCGTTGCTCTTTTTTTTTTCGGTTTCTCATCCCGCGCCGATTTTCCTCCCACCCTGCTGTTCAACCTTGGACCGCAGGTTCACGACGGCGCAAATAACATCGTATACGTGTATTCAATAGAACTCCGCCCGAACTGTTATAACACATAAACAACACGCGTCAACAACTTTATTTTTAAGATGATGAATGGGGAGTTTCATCGCCAGCGGCGATACTCTACCCCACTGCTGATGGATGGTTATGTGGGGAATTAAATAATGAGCCCCTTCAAAATAAGGTTCGAAGTCCTATGGTGTCCTAAAAATGTCAAAAGATCTTTGAGGTCACAGCTATGGTGCGCTGGATTTGACCAGGAACCGACGACTTTTGAGAGAGAGAGGGGGGGGGGGGGACGAGAGTCCAGCTTGTTAAGAGACGCGGAGAGTGCGGTTCGGGAAGGTTGGTAGTGTGGGCAATGAAGAAGCATGAGCTCTAGATCTTCTATAGCACCGCAGTGACTTCATCTGGGACAATCAACTTGTCTCAAGCGGTAACGCCAGTGAGATGTAAAAGCCACGGCGAGTCGCATTCGATGAATTAACGCAGCATCTTGACGAGTGGTGTTTCGTGGTATGCGGAAAGCGAGTGTTGGATCAACTCTTCTCAGCATAGATGGGGGGAGAATGCGTCTGCATCATTCAAGTTGTACACTGACAAAATAGATGGTGGTGGTGGTGGTGGAACTGCTTGCCGTGGTTGCCCACGCTCAGGCGGTTTTCTTCCCTGATTTGTTGAAAATGGGATGGATCCGCCTATTTTGGACACTTTGCATTTTGTGATAATTGCGAAAGGAGAGAGGAGAGAGAGACAGCCGTACAGTCCCTGTTACTTTTTTTAAAATCAGGGGACAGAACGCTATTTTGAATGACAGTTAGTTTCGGACGGTGTTAAGTGGCGAAGCTCTGTTTTAAGCAGTGATGGCCACTAACTACTTCTACAGCAGTTTAACTATAACTATTAACTACTTCGCAATGGAGTAGTATAACTAGTAGTTCTACTTTCAGGGGAGTAGTTAAAACTACTTCTTGAACTGCTGCAATGTTTTTTAACTACATATATAACTATACTTAACGTTGTCCATCAACACCGTCCCTTGTAGTGTTCTTGGACACCTAAATATGAATCACAAGCAGTGATAATTATATTTAAAATATACTCATGTGCCTACGTCGTTTAATTCACATACTGTCGTAAAATCCACTGCCTATCTCTTGTATATTATGCGCTGACAAAAGAGCTTTGCGGAAATATTTTCTACGGCGTGAAAGCTTCCGCTATATAAAGGTACGTACAACATACGGCGGACCATGAACGAGATTTACACTCAGGCTACTTCGTCACAGATGAATGCGCCATGCACAAATATTGTGGTGGGTGCCGATTGCGCCACTGTGGACATATTTTCCTTTAGCCACGATGATCGATCACGTAGCCATCCTATGCGGTTTCGATGGAAATTCATGCAAATGAGGCTTCACTAAACAAGCATTAAAAGTGAAAATTTAGTACACATCCACCTGCGTTCTCATCAAACAAGTAGCTCAAGGTAAAAGTTGGAAGCACAATCGGGCCGTAAAGCTTTCAAAGCAAAATCGGAAGTATATAGTTGGCGCCTGCAGTAACCTAACTACTGTAGCTAACTACTCGAAATAGTAGCTTAACTAGTAGTTGCCACTACATTTCTGCAAGTAGTTAACTACTTTTAAACTACAATTAGGTAGTTTAACTACATGTTTAACTACTGGCCATCACTGGTTTTAAGAGTGCAGAAAACTATACATACACTATAGATGTATACCTGTATACCATCACATCCTGCTCCATTGTGCCTTGGGGTAGTGGGCCGCACCTTACGTGGCGAATTTCCCCATTCATTATCATTAACTTATTTGTTGTTGTTGTTGTTGTTGTATACCTGTGCTTGCGGCATCTTTGGCACGGGATTGCCGCCACTACATGCGACCTAGATACTACAAGGACGCATCAAGTCAAGGAAGCTTCAGTGTACAAATATAAGCAATTTGGCCTTCAAATGTACACGGTCAATCACGTGTTATGACCGCATAATCAGAGCGCGCAAACGTCAGTGTAGTTAATATACGTCGCCTCAGGGCGATCGAGACTAAAATACAAACGCCACGGCAGCATACAGGGAAAGGAAAGAAGCAGGAAGGTTAATGCGGCGATGTATTGCTTCAGGCTTCTTAGACGGGTTTACTGAGAGAAGGCGGCGAAAAACTTCGCGCTTTCACCGTTTAATTGTTGCCATCTAAGTAGGGTGCAGGTGCAAAGTGCAACCAGCGCTCCGATTGGCGGAGAAAGTCGCGTGCCGGGCGTTGCACCAGCAGGGATTGGTTCGTGTGTGAAAGGGTGCTCCGTAATCCGTGTTTTGCGGTTAATACCGCCTTTGCGCCTGCCAACGGACGGCTCGCAAGTTTCTAAACAAGGACGAATGTTATTGTGAAATGCACGTGTTGTGATTTGGAAGGAGGAAACGCGTGAACAAAAATATGGTGTGTGCTGAACCCTCAACCACAATTACCGCCCAACACATGGCTAATCGACTGTATGTCCGATCTAAAGCTTACTGAAATAGATTATATAGAGAGAGGGGGGGATGAAAGGGAAAGAAATGTGCTTCGAAGACCCCAACGATGTTTTACGAGTGTTTAAGTTGCGAAGAGTTGAGAGATTATCCGTAGTGAACACGGAGCTGTTCGGCAGGAAACAGGCAGGACAGCACATCTCACTCTTATACGCTTTCCTATCGTGCTGGCATCAATAAACTTCGCGTGGATCAACACTGTCCCCCGTTACGTAACTCCCCCCAAACTTAAACTAGTTTAAGTACTTTTATTGATGTCTTAGCGCCCGTTGAATTAGAGCGTCTATCTGCAGAATTTATATTTCGTAAATATAGTTTCGATCCGAACGTTATAAGATGAAACAATTCAGGAAAAAGGTGCTGACGGGATTCGAACCTGGACCCTCCTGATTTCCGGTCAGGGATGCTACCATTACATGACCGGAGATCAGGAGGGATCAGGTTCGAATCCTGGCGTCAGCACCTTTTTCCTGAGTTGTTTCATTCCATTGATTCAGGGCAGCTTGCGTGTTTGTGCCGTCCACATTTGTAGCCTGCCTCGGCTAATTCTCGTTGTTTACGTGACGATTTAACACAGAACTCGAGGTATATACTCCTGTGGAAAGTCGAGTTGCTTCACCCCTGACGCTAATTGGATATCACACTCCAGAGCACAAAAGCGGATGATATTCTAAAGTGAAGTCTCCTTCTCTATAAGAGCTGTCGATGGATAACTAGTCCCGTCTCCCAACATTTCACGAGGTCAAAGGGTCTTTTGTTGAGTCTATCCAGGGGTCCACGCAACGCTCGGATCGCGAAGGTTTTAAAAGATGTTGTTAATCGCTCTGGAGTATCCGGTACCACATTAGATCAGGCCTACATCTACATATGTTTTTCAAGTACAATCACAACCGTCAGTTGCTATCCTGCCAACTTTTTCTTGTTTGCCAATCGTGTTTTCTTAAATGTTCATTGAAACACGCGACCCCGGAGTCTAAACTTATTGCACACAAAACGCCGTATAGTTCCCGTCGTTGAATATGGGAGTCCCACGCGGTGTCTGCGACACACGTCCAGCGGTATTGCCAAACTTGAAAGCACACAAAACAGAGCGCTACGTTTTATACGCAATTGTTATAGGTGTACTGCCTCAATATCAGCATCAGGTTTCGCTATGGGTTCCGTAGCGAAAATCATCAGGTAAGCGGATGTGTTTATGCGAATACTAGGTAAAAAAAAAAAAAATACTGTACCGTTTCGAAAAACTGGCAGGTATGATTCAAGTTACAGTATAGCATCAAAGCAACGACAGCGACAGAGCTGTTTATGTGCCCGTGCGTCTCCTTCGGAGTGAAGCCACACGCTCATCGGTAAACCCTCCTTGACATTTCCTCTTTTCTCTTTTCTTTCTATTAAAAATATAGCCCCCTCCCCCTTCGTCAAAGTTGGTGTGCTTTAGGATGGCGGTGGCTCCGTTTACGATCCCGTCGGACACATCGAGGTTGCAAGTGATCAACGAGATAACAGCTACACTCTTAAAAACGAGCTTCACCGCATAGCACGCTCCCAGCCAACCATCATCTCGAATGATATCGTTATCTGCCCTGATTTGTTGAAAACGGGGGGCGTACGCCTTTTTTGTGACACTTATGCTGTTCATAATTGTCACAAAAAAGGCGTACGCCCCCCGTTTTCAACAAATCAGAGGCGAGAACGATATCATTCGAGATGATGGTTGTCTGGGAGCGTGCTATGCGGTGAAGTTCATTTTTAAGATTGTAGCTGTCGCTGTAAAATATCTCGTCATTTCTGTTATCTCGTTTCTTCGCTTCATCTCGCTGGGTTTTCGGCGATGCGACGTACAGGATCTTCACGAAAGTGAGCCCTTAACAGCTGGTGCTGTAAAAGCAGTCTTGGGTAAGTTACTTATAAAGAGTAACTGAGTTACAGTTACAGTTTATGTGCCAAAAATAGTAACTCAGTTACAGTTATAGTTACTTTCTTGGTCGAGTAACTAGTTACAGTTACAGTTACTAAGAGAAAGTAACTTAGTTACATTACAGTTACTTTTTATAAAAATGACATGAGAGGGTGATACAATTGTTAAAAACAAGTCACGTTGACCATAACGGTACGTTGACCATAACCCAAGAGGGTGCCGATGACGCCAGTGAGAAAGAAGGCACCGTTGAGGAAGAAGCCCTCGTTGTGACAGTTGAGCATGGGAGATCGGCATTAAGGACTGCACTGACATTTTTCTAGCAGCGCAATAACGTAGCTCAAGTCAATGCAATTAGCAAAAGTTTGCAGGAATTGAGTGCCTACACTACTATGAAACAACTGTCATTCACGAGCTTTCTGTGTTTTAGTTAAACCTTGCGCTGTATGACGTTTCTATTCGGTAGTTTCATTTATCCGGATGCCCCGGTATCCGGACGATTTCGCCGGGAACGGCACCGTCCGGATAAACGGGGGTCGACTGTATTAACATTTACTGAAGTGCAATAAAAATTGTCTGGAACTTAACCAGAAGCAGTATAAGTTAATACGCGGTTATCCCACACTGAAAAATACGACATGTGCATGCGACTTGGCGCATCGCGGTGAAAAAGAACAGCACGGTGACACGCAAATGTTTCGTAGCGTGTAGAGAAAGAGAGACATACGCAAGAACAAGGAACTCGCCTCAAGATGCTTTTTCAGGTCTGAAGTCGACGTCGTGTTTGCAGAGTACGTCTTATTCCATAGCTTGCACTTTACAGTTAAATTATTCTCGCCCTTCCATGATAAAAACTCAAAGGTTGCTTCATCGACCGGCCACGGAAGCTTGTGGTAGCAGCAACCGGAGCATGGTTAGCCATTGCACTGAACGGAGCGCAAGCGAGCTGACCGGAAAGGTTCTCTTTGTGCATAATCATTCCCTTGTGCATGTCCACAGGAGGCAGGATCCCGTGCTAGGGCAGTGATACTATTACTCACATATGACTCACTCCGACGGTTGAGGGTCACTAACTTCAACTAATTTCTGTTCGCAAAGCTGGAATTCCCTGCTTGGTCAAGAGCCCAAGGCATGGGGCAAATACCGATTACGGATAAAAGGAAGGAAGACACTGTTACGGGGAAGTAGGGGAAGGTAGAGTAAAGAAAAAAAAAAGGAATGACATTTATTCGAGTAACTAGTTACATTTTGCAGTTACTTTCACAGAAATAGTAACTAGTTACAGTTAAAAGCTACTTCTCTGGAAATGTAGCTAGTTACTGTAACTAGTTACCCCCAAAAGTAACTAGTTACAGTTACAAGTTAAAAGTAACTTAGTTACTACCCAAGACTGGAATTACATACTCACCGACAAGGCACGGCACATCACACCATATATATGCAGGAGACTGCTGCGCCACATCCACGCAGAAATGAGATTGAACAACTCTTACAGAACGGAATTTCCGAACAGACTCCTTTTTCGTTCTCCTTTTCTGCCCACTCACTACTGGGACTGGAACCAGCTGGAGGTGAGCACGGCAAACACAGTAGTTTCTTAGAATGTTGATGAACACGTGTGTAGTCCACGTATTCATTTAATTTATACGTTGATCTGACTTATTGATTATGTGATATGAAATACATATCTAACATTATTTGAACACCGTCCACCCCTGTATAGCAGCCCCCGGGCTAACAGTATGTTTAGGATAAAATAAGTAACATAAGTTGTAGACCGATTGATCTACCACGTTCATCTAAATTGCGCTATCTTCCAATCTACCTGTATCTACGCACGATCAATCTACAGTACGATAACATCTACAAGATCCCCGTATACCCCAGCCTCTTGGCACTGTGTTAATGATCCCTTTCGAGCACATGTAATTTGCTACGCTCGGACAAGGAATGGGAGTTATCGGGATTTATCGGACGGGACCGACAACTCATAGTAGAGGCTGCTATTAAGTTGATTATGGTCAAGGACTATTTAGCCGTACATTACGCAGGGCACCGAGGCTAGGACATTTACAACCTACCAGTAGAACCGACTGACGCCAACTTCAAGCTGTGTACCAATCTTTTACTATAATGCGTGCACCCTCAGAGTACTAATAGTTACACTATAAATAATTATGATTAATCCCTAACCGGCTTCCTGCCTCCAGGGGCAGCTATCAAGTTCCTCACACAAACGAGATCCACCATGCAAGAAAATGGAATTTTAAACCCTAGACGTAAATGTGATTATCTTTGAACGCATCCTTCGCGTTACAGCTGATGACTCTACCTCTCAATCCATCTAGCTTTTCTACCTCTTTCTTCCTACCGCTTCCTCGAATCTATCACAGTGCGCTAAGCCCCTGCATTTAAGGAAACACTGGGTACTGCGCAGCTATTATCCACTACATCCTCATCAGAAATTGCACTGAGAGCATCACAAGTGTTCCCTCTGGCTACCGTACGTTTCCCTGTTCGGCCGTCTCCGACAGCAGCTCGGAAAAGAAAACGAGCCGTAATGCACAGATCCAGAACGTATATGTGCAGTCTGGTATAGCCTAACTTGACTATACGTGCAGTGTGCAAAGAAAACGCTTGACTGTGACTGATTACCATAATTAAAGAGCCAGGATGCACGTCCTCTCGCATATTTCCAAGTTCAAATGAACAAGCAAACGCATAATAGAGCTCAAGGGCGGGAACCAAACAAGAGTCGGGCAAGGATGAAGAAACTTCAAGATCTGGCCAGTATCAATCAAATGCCGCTCCTTCTGGGATGCACTCCGTTCTGACTAATGCGCCGCCAAGCGGTCGTTACACTGCTCGTTCTCACTGACGCGTAAACGGCTGCAATAATAAAAAAGCGGGAGGTCCGGCAATAATGGGTAAGCCAATACCTCGCGTTCTCATTGTAAAAGTTGATAAAATGCACGGTGTCACGAGTGCAAGTGCCTCTATAGACTGGTAACTACTTCTATACATTGAATGTTAAAGCTGCATGTAGTGCGGCAATTAAAGAATTCGAGATATGAGTTACCACCCAAAATAGCGTGATGACCTTTCGATCCATTAAACGATAGCCTTTGTAAGGACACAAAATCAACATGCAGCTATTAATATGATACGCATATAAACAGCGTAAAGTACGTGCCTCAGAATCAAATGATTATTGCTTTCCTGGTTTTCACGGCTTTCGTTCACAAAGGGATTCATAGCGTCTGGTAGTATATAGGAACGTGCGTGTATAGGCATTCCTGATTTTACTGCGCTGTTTCAGCCCTCCGCTGGCGAATACAACATTATCTATTGCTACATACTCGGATTCAGCACTCGTCATAACAACACACCTTTACTGACCTTTTTATGGTTTCGCTCATGTCTCTTTTTTTATTCAGTGTTAGCGCCGCGAAGCAACTGTGGCTATGAGCGACGTACAGACGTGGACAGATGGAGAGAGGACAGCAGGAAGGAGTGGGGAACAGGGGGTTTAATAGGAGTCCTGGGCAGACTTCAAGGGGAACTGTTCCGACATTCATCCGGAAAGCCCGCCGGAAAACCCAGGGAAAACCTCAGACAGCACAGTCGGTGGTATAGGATTCGTGACCCGTCACCTGCCGTCAACAGAACCACCTTGGCTACCACCAACGAGCGGGTGCTTTTACCCGCTTAGCCACGCCACTTCTCTTTTCTTTTCTTTGTGTGTGTGTGTGTGTTTTCTGTTCACAATGTTTCCGGTAATCTGTCGGATCAATGTTAATCATAGCCAAATAAACCAACTCGAAGCACTGTATACGTAGTTGGAACACGAACAGCAAGAATGCTCCAATCAAGCTAATTTACAAAATTATGACCAGTTAAAGGGTCGCCCAGTATATGACACAAAGGAGAATATGAAATTCGCGAGCCACCCAAATTTTATTCACTAACAAGAAAAAAATATATAAGAGAACGGATGAACACTACCAGCGAGCGAAACCAACATGTGGCTGAACTCTCTTTGAGGACGATCGACGACGACGATGATGATGTGAACAAAATAAAAATGGGGACGTGAGTCTTGAGAAGGTCGGACAGGCTACCCTCTACATCCCTACCCTATAGTGACTACGAAAACATAAAATGAAGCATGCACAAAACGTAATGTACAAATACCTTAGTTACTTGAGTCAATGTTGCTATACCATACTTTGCGGTGAAAACCATAGTACTATGCAGATTGTAGTAGGACGAAGTAGTTAGCGGCGTCAAAGCACAGGACCGTGCCGAAAAGTGCACGTAAAGACTGTAGTTAAGAAGCACTGAAGTTGGAAAAAGTGACGGCGAACTCGAAAGATGACATCGGAGATTTTCCTTCTCAGATATTACTTAGTGTACCGCAAAGCACGGTTCACACTATACTGCGTTTCATTGCGTGCGGACACCGGCGAATGTTGTTTACCGGGCAACTGACGCGTGCGAGACCTTCCGCAGCATAACGCAAAGAGTTCGCACAGGCTGAACTTTTTCCGACGCACACACCGAGCCGCAAGCGCAGAACCAATCGCAGTGTTCTACGCAAAAAGATGCAGGATTCATTACAGTTTCATTCATACTAACAGCAGTTTGTGTCACGCCGGACTCAAACGTGGAGTGCACCCTTTACAAGGACGTGATGAAAGACGCGTATTGGCTGACACTTGCGCTGCCCGCATGTACGTCAACACTCTAGCGGATCGCTTGTGTCGTACGCATACGTACGCAGGCGTCTGCACGCTATTAAACGCAGTAGTGTGAACCAAGCTTTACCCATGCTGAACAGGATAGTTCGCTCTCCAAGCATCGATTCGTTGATTTCTGTTGCAGACGGTAGTGTATGTCGAACTTATCAGGTCTGTGGTCCCAAGCAGAGGCTGAGAGTCTTCATTTTCCCGGGGGGGGGGGGGGGGCGCACCGCGAAGTAAGTACTCTGGCGGGGGGGGGGGATGTTTATTAAGAAAAAAAAAAAAGAAAGGCAAGGTAACTCAGATGGATGTCAGCTTGTTATTCCAAAAAAAAGTGAAAGGGGAAGACAAAAAAAGGCAAAGAAAAGAAGAAAGCAAAAGAAAACAAAAAGAAGGAAAGAAAAGGAAAAGAAAATGAAGAACACAAAACTAAAGCTGAAGAATCACACACTCTGGCGGGATCCTATGATGTATGCAGAACTGGTATAGAAATAAGAGGAAGTAAGAACAGAAAAAAAAAAGAAAGAAAGAAAAAACAGAGAGAACGTAAACAGTGAACATGTGCACAACTGGCATTACGCCTTTGAAAACTGAGTGCAAAAGGAACAAAATGCATTGAATCCTCGGTGTTTGACCCGAAATGCGCGTAATATAATGAATATGGTCAATGAAATGGAGCAGCGGGAGTTGAACCCGCTCCCAAGGATATGCGTTCCTAAGATCCTACCGTTACACGTCATTGGCAGCTGCTGGTACATTTTCGACTGCTTCGTTTCATTGATCTGATTGCTTTGGGTGAAATTCATGCTATGTTAGAAGTGCAAGGGTGCAGGCGACCTGGTACATTGTAAAACGACGATAAAAACCGGAGACACGGAACAGAAAAAAGGACAACACGACACGTGTCGTGTTGTCTTTTTTCTGTTCTGTGTCTCCGGTTTTTATCGTCGTTTCAGGCTATGTGTTGTGTCATCCTTTGTGTTTCTTCGCCTCACTTTCTACTGTGATCATGAGTATGGTGGGCGGATACATATTGTACAACTTGCAACATGCATTTTTGGGGTTGGTGCCTCTTCGCTCTTTCGACCCGGGCGCGCCGAGCCCAAAAGGTTGGTGTCAGTCTCTTAGCGGGACTTCACGGGGGAGGAGGCGCCCCCCCCCCCCCGCAGTCGGCGCCTATGGTCCCAAGTAGTCCCAATTATCCGCAGTCCTACCCTGCGCCTGTGCAACATGTCGCCACACTGCGCAGACAAACCTTACGTGTAACATTACAGTACCATTATTATTTATTTATAATCAAGTCCGTGCATTAGTTTCCGGCAGCTCGCGCGATATGATTTATTGTAGGCATCTGAAGGCAACGAGATCCACAAAAGTAGGCTTTCCCGCGGACAATGACGTATGCGAGACGTCGCTCTGAGAACAATGTGACGACAACAGGGCGGTCCCGTTTCCCTGGCAGAGATGCGGCTTCCTATCGCCAGCCCGTGCGGCAGCCCTGAAGCAACGTCACGAGACGCCACGCGAGCCGATAGCAGCCTCCAGTAATATATGCTGCTCCCCCGGCTCCCGTCCGCGCTGCCGGTGCCCACAGGAAAATACAGAAAACTCGGAAAATAAATCGATTTCGAACGGAAGGAATTGACAGGGAATTGTTAGTTGTCTATTACACACGTCCAGCACGTTTCTTTTTTCAGTTTCCCTGAGGAGCGAACTATCTCTTTAAAGGGGCGGTCGCATTCGGAACCCCATCTATATGAAAGCGATACCACTATGTTGGGCATCGACCGACAATCTACTTGGCTAATTTTTTCGTCCGAAAAGTGCTTAGATATTAAATAAACGAATTTTAAAGATCAGCGCTGCTTATCCGCAGCTACAGAGGCCCCGTCCGCGTGCTGCTCGTTTTCTTAACGGACAGTACGATGGATCACACATCCCGTTCTTTTTAACAGGTCGTGTCGTGAAACCCTGTGAGTGTCCTATTCCCGTCCGTGTTTTGCGGACACGACTCCCCCATCCGCGGACCATGTACGCTGAAAAAGGAACAAATGGAGGAGAAACAGCTGCAACATACGGGCGGGAAAACCGTCCATTGCATCTCTTTTCTTTCCTTCTTCTGTTTTTAGGCGTACGGCCGGTTTCACATTAACGTTTTTCTCATTCGTGTCTCCGTCTCAACGGAGACACCGTTCGTAACACGCTAGGCCTACCGTATCCATCATGGCGGCTCACTTGTTGAGATGTGCCCCTCATGGCTGGCTTCGTTTCTAGTTATATGAGAGTTATATGGTTGCGCGTGGGCTCTTATAAGCTGGACTCAAACGAACGTGACGTTATTTGCGTCCGTGAATAACGGACGTGAAAGCCGTCACACTCGTGCGAGAGAGCGTCCGTTCACGCTCCGCTCGCAACCACCCATCAGTATGAGTTTCCTCAGAAACGGGATAGGCGCTGAGTTTCTCGGGACGGACATGCTGTCCGCAGATAAAAAAAGAAGTGATGAAAAAATTCACAAGTCGGTTACGGTTGTGTAACGCGAATTTCAGCTGTTGTGGGTGGATATTGACAGTTTTATTGCTGATGTATGGAGAACTACTTTAGAGAGAACTTTGGAGAACTTCCGTTCTTGAGTTTAATAAATTTTCCTTTAACAACTACTTTAGAGTGACGGGTATTGCATTGTGATCTGTGAAATGAGTGTCGATATTCTTGACGAGGTCTCTGTTTTGGAAGACTAAATCAATGCAGGTCTTTCTCGAGGTTGTTACGGCCCGTGCTCTGGTGGCGAGTTGCAACATCAGCGGTTCTTGTAGACCGGCGATGAAGTTAGTGGTCTTTACGTCGATGTTAAAGTCTCCCAGCAGTAGTATCGGCATGTGGACTGTTAATGTGTAGCTGAGGTATGTTATAACTCGCAAAACCGTTGCGCTGGGGGCAAAGTAGGCGGCCACGACGATGAGTCCACTATCAAACTGCACTGCACACATCTCACCCACGTCTTCGCAGTCAGCAAAAAGGTCTGGGGGTGAAGCGTTGACCCCATCTCGCATGTAGATGGCCACTCCGGCCGCGCGGTTCTTGCAGTTGCGTCGAGAGGCACAAGCTGCCGCTGGCGGGCGGCAAGAAAGAGGAAAGAAAGAGTGCTTGCCGCCCAGCAGCCGCTACCGCCTGCGGTTTCCGCGGCTTTCAAGATATCAACGCTGAAGACGCTGAAGACGTGCTGCAGACTGCGTGGGTGGCCGGAGGAAAGCAAGAGCATGACGCTATTTCCGTTCACCACCTGACTGGACGAAGATGCGCGGCATGCCGCTAAAAATCGTGCATTGCGCGGTCGAGGAAAAGCAGGACGCGAAGGCGGGTTCTCCCGCACCGCAGCAAGAATCTGTATACGCGCCCTGTATACGCGTTGTCGCGCACAATTGCCGCGTGCGGGCACGTGGCCTAAGCGGCTTCATGGTTCCGTTTCCGTGATATCATACTACCATAAATCCAGGAATTTGCCTCAGCATTTCTGGTCTGCGAACTGGTACGACTGCGCAGGGGATACAGACCCCCAACATGAATATTGTCATGAATTTTCGCTAAAAATAAGGTATCATAATTTTTATGTTTTAATTTTTTATGCGCTGAGGAGAGGCCAGATCTGTGCGTCTTATTCGGCACGTTACTGGAAGATTGGTTGGGAAGATTCCCCACCGTCTTACACCAGGCCTCTCAGCATTAAAAATTAAGCAAGCTTGATCATGATGACAAAGGCCGAGTAACACTGAACGTATCTAGCTTATCCTGCACCGTGACCAAGCTTTGTCGATAGCATGATACGTCGCTGAATCTCCGTTGCGGCAGTAGCCGAGTGTAAAGTATCTGCCTCACAACCTGAAGATCCCTGGTTCGTGGGTGACGCCCGAGCGGACGTGATGCCGGACCGCGACCTGACGTGACGAAAACTATCGTATAAACAGATGTCCGGAATCATCCCCTGATAGATGTGTCTCTGTGAGCCCAAGTTGCATCGACCTGGTAATACGGAACTCATCGCATATGGCTGACGTTCAATGAAGCATTGGGCAGCGCTTATTGGGTATGAGTTTGGCAAGGACCATGTTGACGAAAACAAAACGTTATCGAAGTGCCGACCAGCTCCCTTGGCCTAGCGGTTACGGTGACAGCATTCCACGGCGAGACTGGAAGGGTGACCCGGGTTCCAATCCGGGCGCCGGCTGTGCTGCCTAGGTGTTTTCCCTAGGTCTTCCTCAAACGCTTTAAGACAACTGTCGGTACAATTCCCTGTGAAGTCGGCCTAGGACGTACGACTGCGATGTCCTGGAACCTTATCGAAGTGGTCATGTTCAAGTTTAGGCTACTGTCAACGCGCTGCAATGAAGCGTACATAACCAACGATTTTCTACAATATTCCAGTATCACCTACATGATAATCTGTCGATGTCAGCGTGCGTACCCCTAACACTGAAGTTGCAGGCGTATTACTTTCACTTGCCAGTATGCTTCCATGGTACCAACCGGTAAACGGAATTTTATTTTTCAATTCCGGTTTCGGTTCGTGGTGAGCAGAATTTCCGGTTATACACCGGTTACGGTTCCAGAAAAAAATTTCGGTTCCAAGCGGTTATCGGTTCGGTTCCGGTTTCGGTCCCTGCGGTTGGATAACAGTGAAGGTGCTTGAGTGGTACCTCAAACAGAATCATCTCATCATCTCATCTCATCCTGGTCCAGTCGTGACGCTGCCCACATAAGTGAGGCCAAAAACGGCAAGCCGGTTTCGTCACCACCACCAGCACCAACACCTCAAACAGAACGCGCCCGACGTGTTTTAATCTTTCTCGCATATAACACCAACTTTCGTTTACAACAACAACAACAGATATATTCTGCCGCTGCTGCTTTCCCTAAGCATTTTGAGCAGATCATCCCTTACATGATGACAACGTGCTGGTCTTTCAAGAGACATTTACAAACCAAGGAAAAGAAGCGGAAGTGGTTGCGAAGATGCAACGAAAGAAATTGGTGGCGCTTAAACACGAAACGCACATTTCATTCTTTCGACATCTGTTCCCAACTCACTACTGTACATCATATCTCGCGCGGCGTATCCACCTAAGCTATTAACCCATCCGCGATTGTTCTTTTTACTTTTTTTTGCTCTTTGAGGATATGCGGCTAATTAACGTACTTCATACTCTGTCGACAACACCAAATATTCGCAGGCTGAGCCACCGCCTCCAGGTTACAACGCTTTAGGTATACACAAAGGTCACGTACGTGAGACCTGTTATGAATATGAATCACGAATGTATTTAGCGGTAAACCCAGAGCTATGAGGCGGCCCTTATCTTGAAATTAATCCACAACATCTCCCCGGCATAACTCAAACAAGCGAGGCGGCCACTAGGCAGCGGCTGTAATAACTTCATTACTGCACCGGACGAAGGCGCCAAAAATAATAACCCGAACTATGGACGCAAGCGGACGGGACCACATTGAGTAATCTACAGGTTTGCTTTGTCCCGAACCGTCTAATAGCAACATGCCTCTCGAAATGCCACATTTTAGTGCCCTCCACAGTTGCGTCTCGGAGGCGTGTTCGCTAAGAGTGTCAAAAATGCATGTAAAGAAACAAAGCGATATCAAAAATGCCACTCGAATTACGACATTTCTTTATGACGACTTTCCTTCTGGTTCGTCCGGGTGATTTTGCGTTGTGATGGGAGCGACCTTGGGGGACGTAATAATGATGTAGTCGGGTTCGGCGGCGGCCTTTGAAGAGAGAATGTGGCTCGGAGACGTATTCTAGTGCCATCTGGTACAACGTATCTACCCACCGGGACGCGTTGTACCTATCACAACGTAGCAAACACCTGTGTGCGGGGATAAACACAGTTGGTGATAAACAGTCTTCACCATAGGCCTAATTACAAGTCATAAAGAAAGTATGGCCTTATTTAATCATTATCTGCTTTCTCTTCCTGTCTTACGCCTCTCCACCTTTCGAGGGCCATTACGCCAGTAATTTCAGCAAAGCGTGATTCGTGACCTTCTTAAACTAAATACACGGCAACCGTGCAGATGGTTCATTAAAGCAGTGCATCAAGTTCGCAATGTTTCATATTCATGCCACGCAAAATTAATTGCGTGATGAGCAGCGTTCTGGTACTTTATACTTTGTAACTATCGACGGCCTCATTGCTGTGCAATGCATACGGGACCTCACATTTTCAGTTTCCTACTGCATCGCTGGGTCTTTCATCTTCTTGAACGCAAATAATAGGCAGTTTTAGAATAGGGTTATACTGTTACGAGCGTATGGCGTCTGCGCTGCCTTGCTACGTCTATCACGCCATTCCACCCAGGAGGTCCACGACAGTACCCAAGCGCCCTGGGGCCCCAAAGAACTAAGGCCTCATCAGTGCGCATGCCCAAAACCAAGTAATGTTTTGCGTAATGCGGAGTGACGATCCATACGTCCAAGTGATACCCCGTTCTAAAACTGTCTATCAGAGAGTTTTAGTAGCCCTTGCCTGCGCACGTAGAGAGCTTGCGGGTCAAAATCTGACGCCACCGGTGATAACTTAGCAGGGAGTTTTAGAATAGGAGGCGCAAATGGGCCGTACGGCGGACGCAAATAAAGGCAATGCGAGTGTTTTAGAATAAGGTTTGGCCTCCGCAACCCAAAACGCAAGTATATTGCGCTGCAGTTCCATTAAGAGGTAGGGACTGTGTGCGTTTTCCGTACGAAATTAGTTTAATTTGAAAAATACAAGTTTTGGCCCAAAATATCGTTGTTGAATTTACGCTACACTAAACGATGTGTGTTTCGGTGACTAGCTCCTCGCAACATCTCGCGCGCGGACGACGCAAGTTCACATTGAGGAGAGTTTCTGTACCCATGGCGGGCGCTCCAAAGATGCAAAGTACGGATTAGCATGAGGATTTACGACCCTCCAATTTCAAGGGGGTCCCAAAGCTCTTGGATATCCAATTCTAAAAACTTCATCATCTCAAAAACGTCGGCAACGAAACGGGAAGTCCTTTACCACTGCCCATTTGACACCGCAGCCAATTGAAGAAATTATATAATTATTTTTTAATTAACGAAGCACAATTAATGCGATATCCTGCATGGCGATAAACAGCAACAAAACGCATTAAAAAGGTTGCGACACATCGATACAGGTAATGCCGGATAACTGTGAACGACAACCATTCGCATCGATGTGAACCTGCATTCAAACTTGTACAGCAAAAAAAAGAAAAAAAAAACTGGCACCGCGGATACCCAAACTCATCCGAGTCTGACATCACTGCAGGCGTATCCGCCACTGAGGCAACCCGTGAAGGTCACGTGCCTACGAGTACCAATAGGAATGACCGTAGCTCTTGCTCCTCTGACGTCAGAGCTTGACGCGTATGTGCTTTCAACGATTTGTATAGCGCTAAGTACGACACGTCAAAAAATCATTCTTCCTTCCTCAATACTGCGGCGTACAGTACAATGCGTGTATCACGCATATCAAAGCGTCACAACCCCTTTGAGTGGGCTGTTTTCAAGTACAACGACTATTTGCTTGGATACACTCTATGTATGGGAACTTGAGGAAATTTTGGAACGCGTCAAATACGCGTAATAATTAATTTGCTTATTTCGTGGTAAAATCAAGTATTCCCCGGTTCACAATGGGCGTGGTATTTTCTGCAAAACTATATGCGTGGCAAACACGTGCATAGCTTCATGCATAGCGATCTTTATCTGTTTCGTATCTAACCTGCATTCGAGGTGAGCAACATTAGGGCATTTTACCGCAAGAACGAACTAAGAAACCCTCAGTGGACGACAGGCAGTAAGCTATACTGGCGCCCCATATTCACACAATGAAAAGCACACACCGTCAGAGAGTCAATAGAGCGTGTAGGCTGACCCAAAAGTGCTAGACCGGACGCGTCAATAAGTAACGGAGAGTCAAAATAGTAAAGCGACGATAATGACTACGTGGATTTCTATGATGCGACTACCCTCTACCTCAAGCAGGGAACGGCGCGAAACAAGAGCGATACACGTCTGCAATAGAGAGAAAGAAAAACTACGATCAACAACGCACCACTCCGGATGCTCTCAAAAGCAGCGCAAACCACAACTCGGCACAAAAATACATCCGCAATGCATACATACGAACAAAGCAAAAAGCGAATATAAACTACAACGACATCGCCATTGGGAACCTCCTTTTTGGATTCTTTTATCAGGCCCGCACCATCGGGTACGGATAAGATATCTCGATGTAGGTGGCGCCATTGACGAGAGTTCTTTTATGTTTTTTTTTTTTTTCTTTTTTTGGAAGAGGGCTGCAACAGCAGGCCCCGCGCTTGGCAGACGATAGCGCAACGATCTTTCTTTTTATCGCCATTGCTCTCCCAAGTCGTTACCTTTCGCGGGGTCGTGGGTCTTGCCTGCATTTTGTTTTATCTGGCGCGATATCTCGCACTTTCGCCCAGCCAAAAGGGGAGGAGGAAGGGGGCATAAAAAGAAATGGAAGAGATAAGGTCCAGAGTGGTGGCGTTCCTGGCGTAGCTGAGATAAGAACTCATGATGGGGGAGGCGAGAATATTTCGGGCGGAAAACGCGCCGCAAAGCAGCAGCCCTTTCGATTATGTCTGTGGCAGGCCCGTGAAGCGCCAAACTGGCGACGGATGCGCACTCAGCCAATGAAAGGAGACCAAAGACAAACGTGTCGCCCGATGGTTGTCGATACGTTCGCCGCGCTCGGCAAGATATAGCCGGAATAGCTACAACAATGCCGCGTTCGACGAATGTTTCACATTTGTGGTGACCTCTTGATTTTCTTCTACTGCTTCTAAGTAAGAACGGGAACGTTCACGACAAACAATAGGGAGTTTTAGCAGACCGTTGATAACGTGGCTTGCGTCGAACCGTATCAACCGGGACCAATCAGTGGGTAAGATTCTGAGTCACGCACCACTGCGATTGGTTCCGATAGGCACGATAACCTTATCAACGGTATACTAAAACTCACTAATAACTCGACTTCGCCGTCGTTCGCCATCTTGTCAGACTCGGTCTCAGAAGCTCTCGTATTGGACGAGATTTCGCTGTGGAGACTCGCGGGCGGAGGCGGTATAGCTGTGGGATATATGCTTGCGCGTGGCAAGCGGTTCCGCACTTCTCTACCGCATGTGGGTACGGGCCTTAAAAGGCGGTGTTGCGATGAGTGCGATGAGCAGTTGAGACGCTGCACCCCAGACTCACAACACTGATGCCGCTGGCTGTTGTTGCAGAACAGCTCACTACGATCCCAGATGGGTAGAAATCCAGCGAACCGGTGTCTGTAGCCTAGATCACTACGTTCACATAATCCCCTCCACACTCTAACAAAGCAGCCATTCACTCCGGCCGTAGAAACCCGTACGGAACCTTTCTTCCCTCCGGGCTGTTGACTCACAATTCGCATGAACCTTTAAACACGTCACACCTAACCCTTTAAATACCATGCCAATGATGAGGACGGTGCCCAGAAGAAGAACAGTCTCTGTTCGAAATATCGGCGGCTTCTGTCCTGAGGCAACTCCCTTCCTTCACTACGATCCCAGGCACTTGAGTGCCGAGTGCGTCACGACGCCGTCTAGGGAACGACGTTTCAACAGCCTTTCGCAACACCGCCATTCTGATTGTTTCGAAGATGGGATTTGTACGTTCCACATTCTCACTTAACGCTACCATACTCAATCATTTCTACTGCCCATTCATTATCTCATAATTTCTACTGCAAAGCCGGGAAGAAATACTGCGCGATAATAAATCATCACGAAATGTGTGTCGATAATCACTTTGATTAATGAAAAAGAAAAACAGAGTTATCCTGGACTGGAACTCCAATGCTACCGTAATCACTCCTGATACTACTTCTGGTTGCTTCTTTCGGGGGAAGGTATATCGAGTGCACCCTCAAGAACCCTCAGTAACATACAGGGTGTCCCAAAAAACGTGTCATTGAATTATAATTTAAAAAAAATCCACCACCTAGAGTCATGCGGTCAACGGCATTTGTTCTTACTGGGTTTTTGCCACCTCCTGATGTGAATGTCGTGTAACGTAAGTTTAATTATGTAAATATTTGCCAAGTAAAGGTCACTTTTTTACCCCACCAATGTGAAGAGCGTGTCTAATTTACTCAAATTAATGATAATTGACAGGGATATTCAGGAGCTATCCCATCGGAAAAAATAGCCGAACATCATGCTTTACGGAGCTCCCACAGGATAGCGCACCATGAATTTTTCAGCGCAATCCTTGTCGGTCCGGCCGACGAAAGGAGGTTGGAAACCCAGCCCACCCCGACATCGCAGAAACAGATAACACAGGCATGGCTTATCGTGTCCAACTTTCGCTGGGATAATGCTTTCCCTCTCCCAATTTTAGGTACTGTTACTTTTTCTACTATCACTCTGTGGGCTGGCTTTGGAACCTCCATTCGTCGGACTGCGAGCGATTGCGCTCAAAAAGTCATCGCGCATTATGGTCCGGTGCTCCGATAAGCACGATGTTCGGCTATTTTTTCCGATGGGATAGCTCGTGAATATCACTGTCAATTATCATGAATTTGAGTAAATTCGGCACGCTCTTCATATTGGTGGGGTAAAAAGGTGACCTTTCCTTGGCAAATTTCCGAGTTCAGTTCGCAAATAATTACATAATTAAACTTACGATACATGATATTCCCCATCAGGAGGTGGCAAAACCTAGTAAGAACAAATGCCGTTGACCGCATGATTCTAGGTGGCGTAGTTTTTTTTATTATAATTCAATGACACGTTTTCTGGGACACCCTGTCGTTACAAGCCTTCTCATAGAAGGTTTATTCGATGACCACTAATTTTCTGGTGGAGCTAATAACAATTTAAATTGCCCAATACCAAAATGCAGCACCCAGAAAAGTCCCGTGGCGCTACTAACGCTATTTAGTAGAGTCAAATTTGCATGGTAACTCAATGATAAGATCAACTGGTAATCTGAAGAACGCTAGCGTGCCGGATTATGGTCTTCGATGTCGTCGATCTACCATACAAATCGGTAAGTGGAGTATGTTGAGTATCATTTTCCAATTAATGAATCTCTCAAGGGCATACGATTGTGCTGTAACGTACGAGGTCGCTCGACGAAACGTTGTTTAGGATATACTATGTATCCGCCGTGTAAAACCAACAACAAAGACACCAAATGAGTTACAACGAACACAGTTCATTTTGTGTCTCTGTTGTTGCACCTACACGATGGATAGCAAGTAGCATCGACAAGGCCAAATTGCATTACAGATATGCCGCGTACTTTGTGCTACCTTACGCGCTACACTGCAGGTGCCTCCGTTATGTGGCGTCGCATGCATCAACTCTAACGTTCTCTGTACGAAGAAACGTGGTCGACAACAAGAAAAACAGCGGAAATCAATTTCTAAATCTAGCTTTGATTTCGCGTCTCGTGTTCTTTTTCGTCGAATAGTGCATTTTTGTCTGTTTGTGGAGGGTTCTACAGTCATGTAGCGGTACCCTAGTCTTAAAGGTCAATAATAGGTAGGACCTAAAGATCAATAAAGCATATAAAGGCGATCACAACAGTTCAGCCTCACAACGCCTATTTGCATGCTTCGATCTGTCTATAGCGTACCAATCTGTCTGATTAGTTGAAATGACGTCAGGTATAGCAATGCAACAACGTTTGCACACAGGTGTGAGGCCAACAACAGCATATGCTCTTACCATCACCACCATCACCACCTCCCCCATATCGCCCACTCCTTCCTGCAGTCCTCTCTCCATATGTCCACGTCTGTACGCCGCTCATAGCCACAGTTACTTCGCCGCGCTAACACTGAAGTATCACATTAACATTATCATTATGATTATGAGTGATTATCATTGACACTGAATGAAAAAAAAAAAAAGAACACACCACCAACCACCGCCGCAACAACGTTTATCCTGGCAGTCGTCCACGCCATCAGAATGCGAACGTAGCAGGAATTCAACCAATCCTGTCTTTCGTGAAATTTCCCCAACTGAAAGTCGTAAGGAATATGTGTAACATTATCATCACAGATCCTGCCTAGCTTTAGCACATAAGCGTCTCTTATACAAAAATGCTCACTCAGCTGTATGCCATGAGAAAGTATATAGAGAGTTTTATTAGAACCAAAGTATTACTCAACGAAACGGACACGATAAAAGGAGCTGTCAAATGAAATATCAGCAGCGTGATGCCATCCACTTCAAAGTAATAAGGCGATTGGCTTATCATCGTGGAAAGTAACCGTTCTGTAACCATCATGTTCACCGGATGCCTCGTCCTGTGTCGTCACGTATGAAAAAACATGAAGGAGAAAGTGTGGTGAGAGAGAGAGTGCCTGTCCCGTTCGTTGACTGAGTTCCCCTGATAAGTCGTTCGCAAGCCATTGCCAGTGTAGCATAGTGTGGCTAGGTCGTATAAGGCAATCGAGAGGTGCGTCGTTCGATTCATGCCGCTGTCTGGCTTTTTCGACGATTGCCATAATTCAATGGCAATTGAATGTCTCCCATTCAATGCCAATTCAAAGACATTCAATGCCAATGGCAATTGAATGTCTCCCTGTCACTCAGCTTACCGTTCTTATCCTGGAGGAGGTGGTGGTGAAAGGGCTTGCTGTTGTCGGCCTCACAGAGGTGGGCAACGTCACGACCGATGCCCTGGGAAATGTGCGTCCTGGGCCGACTTCTAAGGCAACTGTGCTTACATATATCTGACAGCATCCGAGGAAAATCCGGGAAAAAACCCAGATAGCACAGCCGGCACCGGGATTCGAACCGGGTTAACCCCCTTGTCTCGACGTGACATGGCCAGCACGCTAACCACTAAGCCACACGAGTTGGTCCGTTCTTCTCCTCCTTTTAGTGAGCAGTTGACATCCTACACGTTTCTATCCCGCCTATAAAACTTACGTTGTCATCCTCGCTTGAACCTGTGCGCTCACACACTACCGGCGTATCGCACTCCTGACCAACCCGAACGACGTTCGACTGCAATCCAAACCAGATGAGCTGGCGTGGCAGAACACGGCTCTCCCTTGAGTGTATCTAAAGTTGTGATCTGGGGGGTGTATGCTGTTGCGACTCATAGAAGAAAGAAGACGCTTGAAAAGTGCTAGTAGAAGCCAACTGTGGATCCGGTCAGTCGCTACGTGTAGCAGATACTCATCTCCAGGATCCCCTCAGAGTGACGTCAAGGTTATTCAGGAGTCTTGCTGCGCAAAGGAGGATCACATATGATCGGGCAAGAGGACATCGCCTCATCGCAGTCGATAAGGATACTAGATACCCTACATTGCCCATGTTTTTATGTTATTTTAGCTTTTTTATTTCTTCCCCGTTTGAGAAAACCCTTAATGATGTGGCGGAGATGTTCGAGATTACCGAGTTCTTGCCAGAAGGGATTGGAAAAGAGACGCTATCTGCAGTATTCAATATGAACTGCTTAGCTTCTCTGCTTGCAATATCCTCGGACCGTGGTCGAACGCTGCCCACCAGATGCAAGGCCTTCGTCTTCTAGCGGAGTACTTGCGCTCCACCGGTCTGGTGACGGATCTTTGAAAGTGCTCCCCCCATCATCATCCCTTCCCAATGTGCAATAGGGCAGTGTACCGCTTCAGCGGCGGTGAATCGCCCACCTCATCATCATCCAATGTATGTGTGTGTATGCGTGTCTCTGCTTGCATGCAGAGTATTATTTGTGGAATATTTATACACACGTGACGCTTTGAATGGTGATTGCACAACGGGCTAACCGTTAATGTTCCCACTGAACCATGACCTCAAAGCGTCATCAGCAGCATCACCACCAAGTGCAGAGTGAAATGAAAAAAAAAAAGAGTGCAGAGTGCAATGCAGATGCAGAGTGCAATGAAAAAAAAAAAAAAAACGGATCTTGCGACGCGGCAACAACCATCAGCGGATGGCGTTATGGACGTTTCACGGTCCATAAACAGTAATTCCGCAACGTACATCAGGCAATTTCAAATCACACCAAAATTTGATCTCTAGAACTCACTGCAGCCTAAGCAGGCTGAGTAATAGCAGGCTCCTACTTTTCTCGAGTTAACCGTGTTCAAGTTGTAGTCGAGTTAACCGTGATCAAGAACGAAATCCCAGCACCGTGGAGGCTAAACGAAACATTCCACTCACATACTGCGGTGTGGAAAGCAATATTGCTTCACCTGTCCTAACGCCACGTGTCGAGGGGATCTGCATGTATGCAACATACGCGTAATAGTTTATGGTCAGACTCCTTATCCCATTAGATGAAGGAAACATCTGGTAGCTATACAGCGACAGACCAGTCCTCATGAGGAATATAAAGCTCCGCCTTCCATCTTTTAATTATTACTGTGGGAGCAGCATGCATTCCAATACATATCGCTCCATCATAAGGACAATCTGCACGGTGCGTGCAGCTGCAGTCCGACGAGGGGTGGGTCTTCCTCCACCACAGCGAGGGAAGCTGTCCGTCCTAGCCAGGTGGCCTCGCCGCGTTCCGGATTCGTCAGATCGCTATCGCAAAATAAAACCGGAGCGCCATACTGCTCAAAAATACGTGCCTTTTGTCTGCGCTGCGATAAGCATCGCCAAAGACAACGGACCGATCGCTTGCACTCGACCGTCAAGGTCATTCGCGCCCCGACGGTCCAACAAAGCAAGTGGTTGCGTACTATGTGACAGTTAATGCGTGTTGTGTGCTAACGGATCATTAAGTATACTTACAACTAAAATAATCCACCCTCTTCTTCCTGCTGTCCTCGCTCCATCTGTCCACATCTGTACGCTGCTCATAGCCACAGTTGCTTCGCGGCGCTAACACGGAATTTAAAAAAAGACTACTAAAATAACATCCACAACTGAAGAAAAACGCAGAGACGTCAGACAGCACAGATGAAGGTAGGATTCGAACCCACCACCCTTTACTGTTATGCATATGTTCAGTTACAGTAAAGAGTTTGCCGTCGAGTCGGCCGTCGGCAGTGAGTCTAAGATCCATACGAAGATAGCCCCCCCCACCCCCTTCCCCGAGGCATGAGCACAACAGAAAAACAACACTGCAAGGGATTTCGTTAACCAGGTTGCCTGCAAGTCATCTTAGATTTAGATATACTAGTGGTTTATGTCGAATTATTTGTGTGGGAGAGGTAGTCAGCCGAAGGACGTATAGCGCTTTAAAAGAAAAGACGAAAACGACACAGAGACACCAAGCATGGAATGGTGTGAATGTCTCAGCGCCCACCCTGAAGACAACGGACATACGTTAGAAAGTTTTAACGCAGCTTCCGTCAGAGAGTTTATTAGGCACGCACTATGCGTAGGTATATATAACTGCTCATGAATGTGTTGGTGATGTTGCAGCCCAGACTGTTTCTGTACCCCGCCTAGCCTTTAATGCGTGTCTTCCGAATACAATATCCATACCCTTCGGAGTGCAGAAGGTGCTGGGCCCATGGTCAACGAGCACTCAACTGCCAGCTTTGCGAGCCGTTACACAGTTTTTAAGGGACACCAAGCTGTTAGACGGGCTATGACCCTGTCTGTGGCGTTCGTCGCCGCTTCGCGACATCTCCAGTGGGTGTGGGTGGATGTGTCTGGCATTCCTTCCCTTAGGTGATCTGGGGTAGCCGGCCCTCGTGATGAGGGCTACAATCCCCCTTTTTTTCTTTCAATCATCATAATCATCAACAATATCCATAGTGAACTTCACTGCACAGGATGTTAGCATTCGCACTACGTAGTTCTGCGAACTTCAGACATGCAACATCTAACACCATTGCTGAATGAAAGATGAAACTGGTTAAACGGGAGCACTTATTTGAAAAACCCCGTTACTTCGTCTTTCCATTATAGATACAAACGTACATCGCAGATTCGCATATCACCAAAGAACTGCAGAACAAATTTCGAAGGAATTTAAAGCGAGAGTGAAGACAAAGTAGAACAGAGCAGAACCGTTCCTTTCTCGGCATTTTCGTTATAGTTGAACCCCCCCCCCCTCGTTTTATCACTTATTTTGTTTATCACGCACTTGTGGAATAGCAAGCCGACACTCCGTTTGGCTGACCTTTCCTTCTCTCTTCGTCTTCTAATAAATATATCTTCTCATACTTAAACAGTAACACCAGAACACATCAATTGTCGCATTCGCGCTTATCCTGTTCTCTGTGAGTGCTTCTTTCACCTTACATTCGCTCGGATATGGCGACAGGTTACGGCACATTCGATATGCAGTGGCGCAATCGATTAGCAGCGCTATTATGCCAGAAATACGTGACGCTAGAAAAAAAACAACAACATTGTTTTTCGTTAACCATGACAGCCCCCCGTACTCGCATTGATTATATTGCTGGGAAGGCGTATCGTCTTCTTGGTCTTATATGCAGAGTGACTAGAGATCTGTGTGATCCTGATTGTTACCATGCTCTTTTTAAGCCTCTCCTACTGCCTGCTTGAATTTGGCTCGGTCGCATGGAATTGTAACGGTGCCACCAATGTCACGCTTTTGAACTCTGTGTTTAAACGTTACTTGAAAATTGCTGCAACGAGATATCCTGGTGATGAGCGCATCACATACTACTCTTCGTCTTTTTTGCTCCATAGTAGAAACAAGCGCGACGTCACTTTTTTGTATAAGTGTCTTCACAATCTCTTGGATGTTGATCCTGTAATTAGCCTATTAGACTTCTACGTACCACAACGTGCTGTTCGTCGCAACTCCTTGTTTTATGTGAACGATACATTGGCACGTCGATCCCCCTCAAGGCGTATTCAGATGTACTTCAATTCTGTGTCACATGAACTCGATTTGTTTCATCCATCCTTTAGTGTTTTTAGACAAGACGTTTCACGTTGCCTTGGCCTTTGACAGGTGCACTGCTGCGTAGGCATCGCTGTTTGCAGGCACCTAACTAAATAAACATTATTATTATTATTATATTGTCCAAATCAAGTCCCAAGTCACGCCAAACAATACCTGGCAGTGGTGCATATCTGACATGTATACCGTATCCATCATCAAAGTAACCTTAAGAATGAGTGAGTGAGTGACTATATGACTTCATAATAAATTTTCTGATGGGATTATACTACTGGTACGACGACGTAATGCAACAACCACTCAGGCATGAAATGATGGAACAACACAGAATTTCGTCTTGTAATAACACGTGAAACAATGGTGAGGATGATGGCAAAATAATGAGCCTAGTCCGACTTATCCTATAGTCATATTTTGTGCACATACAAACGGAGGAGTACGTAGAAGAGGCAGTAGACGTACGTGTCCCTCGTTAGGTAGAACGAACATGTGCATAAAGGCTGATTCACATTACAGCGTCTACGGCTGCGTACATCGTCTTACGTGCACCTTCATTCTATCCTGAAGGAGGTTGCGTTGCAATGATTCGCTGTCAGCTGAACGTCGCTGGCACGCACCCGCACGCACGCATTGAAACGCAATAGTGTGAACCGGGCTTTATGCACCTAGCGTGACGCTCCGTAGCACCGCTTGCGGGTGCCCTCCTGTACACGGGCGGGAAGATGGAAGGGTTGTAGCTTTGGTTGTCCTTAGACTTTGAGTTCCCCAAAAAATGCGCACTCAAGATTGTGGAATGCGCTGCAGGTCTCCAGCCAGATCCATCTGCACTGTAAAATTAGATATTTCACACGCTTTCACGTTACTTACACATGCATATAGGCGGCGGCGGTTCTCTACGTACTTTTTCCTGCGTACAAGCCGAATCCAGTGTTCCCTTCGTCTCTTTCATGTGGCTTGCTGGGAAACACATAAAACTTGATCTCTGGCGGTGAATTGCCGTACCTGTTTGTACAGCCAGCTACACAACAGTTAGTATTCCCTCTGCGGCTACCCATATTGCAATGGCGGCCTTCCATGTCTTTCATTGAGAAAACGACACGGCGACCGCTAGGGGCGCGCCTGTCTGCCGGAGTTACACATGCGCGGGGCTTATACGGAAGCAAAGCAGAATGCGGAGCGAAGACCGTTGGGGGGGGGGGGGGGAGATATATTTATTAGAGCAAAGGGAAAAAAAGGGGGAGAAAGGTCAGCCAAACGGGACGTCGGCTTGCTATTCCGCAAAGAAAAAAGAAAAATAAGTGAAAGAAGAATAAAATAAATAAAAAAGAACAGAAAAGAATTAGGAAATAAATGATAAACTAACAAACCGTGAAAGAAGGATGAGATGCATTACAGAAGAAGATGACTTTAAGGTTAATGAGGTTAAGACCTTTGGCTCCTATTTGGTATCTGGGCGTTTCAACACCGCGTGCTCTCTAGGTGAAGCTCTCTAGAAGCGACGTCTCGGGGGGATAGCCTACTAATTATACGGCCTGCATGGTGCTTTGACTCTGCAAGTGTGGTGAATGGTGCTTCGACAAGAAATTAATGCGATCCTTTTCGCCCATTTTCCACCGAAAAGGTTCTTGGGTGCTGGCCTAGAAATCAACTCATGCCTGCCATGCGCGGCCTTGTGCAATTCCTCGTCTAGACGGACCTCTTTCACACACTGTGACGCTCTATTTTTCTTCTTTTTGTGTGTGTGTGTGTGTTTGCTCGCGTCTGGGCCTGCGTGCCTCACAAAGTGTGTAGTTTTGTGGCCATCTTCTCTCTAGAGTCCCCCACACTCCTTTTCCTTCATTGTTTCATATATAGTGCGCACTAGTTAACGCGTCCTGGGCCCCGATCTTAAATTTTCACATAGCGATCGTTATCGTTATATTTAAAGTTCGCGCGCTCCAAAGCCGCTGTGGTAGGCTCGCGCAAAAGCTCGTGGCAAATCACGGACCGAAGTGATGATTTAGCGCGCGTTATGGGATAACGACAAGTTGAAGATCGGGTCCCTGGGGTAGCCAATCCCGAGTTGCTTGTTTTTTTTATTAACATCTCCACTTTTTTCCTTTTTCAATCAGTCAATGCTTTCCTTTTAGTCTCCAGTAAGAGTTTGCTTACTACCGAAAGGGTTCCAAATCTTACGATCCGTGTTATGGCACTCTGTACTAGGTCATGTTCAAAACCGACTTCCAACAAGTGGCAGGGAAAGGAGACGCACAAGCCTCTCAAAAGAACCTGAAACTACGATAGTTCCTGCAAGTAACTGGACAGACTTCGTGCTGATGCCAACAATCTGCAAAAAATAAAATCCTCGTGGTCGTTGCCACGCTTTCTCCAATAATGGCGCATTATTGAGGTCCATCGTTGAAGTGAAAACTGCAATGGACTTGAAGAACATCATGGACACGTTGTCCGTGAATGCTTCGTGAATAGAACAAGAGCGGGTGAAATATAGTTATGCTTATCCCCGGTATCCTGGAGCTAGAGAAGTCGACTCTAATGGAGTCCTCCCGTAGATGCCTTCAGCCTGCCTAACTCCCAGGATTAAAAAACAAAGACTTTTCGACTTTGTTTTTGTGTATGTGTGCGACATGCGGATAATATTAATGATCGTGAGAGCTACCAGGGAGTATTTTGAGTGGGCACACCATATCTGGTCGTCATCATTCGAAGGCCGAGATCACTGTACCGATTTACCTCTACCATACTTTGGCCACTTAGCGTCACCACTGTGCATCGAATTTAAAAAAAACAAAAGCTCCTGTCATGCGATAGCGCGCGTCTGCATACCTGCCTTGCGTGACCATTAAGAGCTAGAAGAGACCCGACTTGCCGACTAACTTTTCTCAAGGTTGTCTGGATATACTTCACATATTTATCACTTCTTTCCCCTTTCAAAAGTAAAAACAAAAGCAAGGCATAATTCTCCGCAACGTTGCGGTCATTTTAATTAGTCTGTATGACAACAATATCACTGCTTCGCGCAGGTTTTGAGAGATTAAATAACGATAGGAACATCCGTAACTTTGTGTCGCTCAGAATTAGAACGGGTTTAGATCGTGCATTTCATAAGGTGGCACGAGAGAGAGTTCCGCAACAGTCATAAAGTAGGCAAGTCCTCGGAAAGCGGATGCCAGCGTGGTAGAATTGGTCAAAGTGTTCGACCGGTAATCGAGAGATGCGTGGTTCAAATCCAGCCGCTGTCTTGCTTTTTCGATGACTGCCATATAATTCAACTGTTCATGTTCCCAGGCACCTTGAGGCTTGTGTTGTGTTCGTCCCTTTGTATGTTCCAGCTGCAGAACAATTACTTTCCATCATGTTCACCAGATGCCGCGCCTCGTACTTGTGTCGTATGAATGCCTGTGTGAGAGGAGAACTATAGGAGAGAGTGTGAGAGTGGATGCGTCCTATAGGCCTAATCTGCATCGCGGCGACAGTAGAATATGTCGTTAAGCGAAGCTGTTCGTTGTGTATCGGTTACGTTTTGTATTCACGCCCCCCCCCCCCCCCTCCTTTCTCATTATTTTTTAACTCCTTCAACTACATGTATGCCCGCGAATTGGTTTTCTCCAGAAACAGAAGTATACAGATCCCGACGAAAGTTTAAGGAAAAGCGGAATGGCGTATGGCGTGACTTATAGACAGGTGACTGGGTACTCCATGCACCTCCACTCCAGTTCCTACCAGAGTGTCGCTCCAGTCAAGAAATACGTCGCTATGGTGTTCCATAAATCTTTGTCGGAATGTGATGACACAGTGTATTGAAACAATCTTCTTCGTTATTTCTCCCTAAAGTTTTCGTTTCTTTCGTTTCACCTGAACCAGGAAAGGCGAGGGAAGATACGAAATTTGAGCGAAAACGGCATACGTCAGAGGAATAATTTATTAAAAGCGCTTTCGAACAGAACATGCGACTGAAAGAGCGCAATGGATTCCGAACGTTCGTTTGGACGTGCCGAATACCACGCTAAATGGTATACTGGGAAATGTTGAGAGCATGTGCATTGTGGTTAAACATTTAATGGAATTGGAATTTACAGTCGCACCGTGGCGGTTTTCGCCCTTTTTACGGGATGCACGTTTGTACAGAAGATCCAGCGACGATGATGATAATAATAGTCAGCATATAGCAAGACGTGATAAGACGAAGACTGCAGCATATTCACGTGGTCATCTAATCGGCGTCCTCCGAACTGTAAGGGCAAAGTGATGTTTTCCGAAATAGCCCACTCAGTTTTCGAATGTCTTGATGGGCCGCGACACACTTCAGCCTGTGCGGGATGTCCCGTGAATTTTTGTCGCACACCATGTTCAGTTTGCGTGATGTATATCTTGGCTGGTATAGATTTTAGTGATCTCTAGTGCAGTAGTGCTTCACAAGGATAGATTTTCGATGTGAGCCCTAGAAACTTTCCTTCCAGAAAGCTTAAAAGAGATTTGAGGGCAGAGCGCTGGTGGGCTGGATTTGGTCACAGGACTTCGATCCTTATTGTGAAGGGGTTCACTATTTCATTCCCCACAACGCCACCAGCAATGGGGTACAGTATCGCCCCTGGCGATGAAACTCGTTATTCATCATCTGAAAATATTGTTGTTGTTGTTGTTGTTGTTCCTTCGATGTGGGTATTTCCTGTCTGCTCCATGTCTACAACACCTCATGGAGAAATGGGGAAGTGCCGGAGAGCTCGAAAGATGCGTTAGCTGTCCCTCTGTTAAAGCCGAGCAAGCAACCTTCTGATCTCTCCTGCTTTCGTCCTGTCAGCCTGACAAGTTGTCTCGGTAAAGTTTTGGAGCGAATGGTGCTACATAGGCTAGAATGGTGGCTTGAGGGACATGGAGCTTTCCCTGCAGAGATGACAGGTTTCCGTCGCCATTGCAGCGCTACGGATTCGGTCCTCGACCTTGTCACCTCCGTCGAACAAGCCAAGACCCAGAAGAAAATTGTCATGGCGGTTTTCCTGGACGTCAAAAGAGCTTACGATACCGTCAGTCATCCCTTTGTGCTGCACGCACTGCTGCAAGCCCAGGCCTCTGACAGAATGTTCCTGTGGCTGGCGGATTTTCCGCGCGACAGAGCACTTTCTGTTCGCACGTATAAGGGGTCCACGCTGAAGATTCCGTTAGCTCATCGGGTACCACACGGGAGTGTCTTAAGCCCAATTCTCTTCACTCTGGTAATGGCAGGCCTAAAGTACTGCGTTGGCCGAAGAGTTAAAATTTCCATTTATGCCGACGACATTTGTATTTGGACAATTGGGAGATCAAGGCCAGCCGTCATCTTCAGCTTTCGCTGGATAAGATTTAGCGGTATCTCACTGAAGCAGGCATGGATATCTCGGCTGAAAAAACAGCAGCGCTAGCCTTTACTAAGAAGGATATGCGCCAGTGCCAGCTTTCCATTGGTAATACGCCGCTCAGACAAGTTAAACACCACAGATTTCTGTGCGTCATTCTGGACTCCAGCCTGTCCTGGAAGAAGCATGTCGACCACTTAGACACCAAGGCCCACTGGTGGATATCTGTCATCCGTCACTTGCCGGAGCTAAGTGGGGAATGGATTAGAAATCATTTGTGGCCCTCCATCACACTTTAGTTCGTGGCACACTTGTGTACAGCCTCCCTGTCCTGCATGGCGTCTCCCAGACTCAAGAACAGCGACTTCGGTGTATACTTGCGCGAAGCCTGAGGATATGTCTCGGTGTTCGGAGAGCCGCGGAAACTCGAATGGTGATAGCCGAAGCCCGTGAGCTACCGATAGAAATCCTACGGTAGATGGAAACCATTCGCCATTACATGCGCCTCAGAACGCACCACCGTCGTCATCCCCTTCTAGCAAAAATTTATCGGCGAAGCCAGAGTGCTGTCTTCAAGTGTCTAATGAAAGTGAGGCCCAAGCTTCCTCCGTTCACAATCCACACAACAGTTCCCACAACGCCTCCGGAGTCGCTTGCGCTCCCCTCACTCTCCCTATCTGTCCCTGGCCTCAAGTTTCCAAAGCATTAAGTGCCACCTTTAGTTCTTCAGCAGTTGGCAGTGGACATGATGCACCTTAAATATCCTGACCACACTGCCGTCTTCACTGATGGATCTTCCACACGCGATGGTTCGTCGTGTGCTTTTGTTGTCCCATCTAATGCAGTCGCACGTGGATATCGTCTGTCACGTCGTACGTCATCAACATCGGCGGAGCTGTATGTCATTCTACTGTTTCTGCAGCAGATCTCCCAACTTCCTTCGCGTGCCTGGGTAGTCTACACCGATCGCTGCTCTGCAATGTGTGGCAACCATGGGGCTTCGTGGGTCTCTAGCTTCCACCGTAGTAGACATTCTCCACCAAGTTCAGCGTCTACGTGATGAAGGTCACCATATATCTCTGCAGTGGATTCCAGGTCACTGCGGTCTAAGAGGCAATGAGGAGGCTGACAGAGTAGCAACGGCTGCCCACGAGTCCCCGACAGCCGTGCCCATTGTGCTGTCGAGAGGTGGCAGAAGGACCCTACTAACTACATGGTTACAACCCTTGGCTCTGCAGCAATGGCGCCGGGACATCACGGCTCAATCTCTCATGTTTCGGTAGACCCAAATTTGTCGTTTTCTTTCCCTGCCCGTCTATTACGTCATTTTACCTCCCTCCTGCGTAGACTCCTGCTCAATGTGGCTTTCACCCCGCAATTCAAGTGCATGATCAGATGCTGTGACACGGGCCTCTGTTCCACATGCGGTGTCGTGGCGACCGCACAGCACATTCTTATGGAATGTTCACTCTACTGCCCGCAAAGGCGGGTATTGTGTGATGAGCTTGCCCGTATCAGCAAGAGGCCGCTTACCTTAGCTGCACTCATTGGCCCGCTATGAAGATCCTGTGCTCCATCGTCGGGTTCTTCACCCGTTCATGGCCTTCCTGTCGTTCACTGAATTGCTCCAGACGCTTTAGTTTTCTTGTGTTTTCATCCTTCGTTCATCATCTTCACATAATGTTCCACGTGCAATGGGGTAGGGTACCGCACCACCGCGGTGAAACACCCCATCTCATCGTGATAATTTATTGTTGTTGTTGTTGTCCTTCCAGCACGGAGATTTCCGGCGTACGTTGACGGCCGTGGAAATTATCCGCAGTCCTACCCTGCGGCAAGTGCAGCATGTAGCAACACAATTGTGGGCGGGCTCACCTTGGTTGTAAATCTACTTCCAATTATTACTATCTCCTGCAGAGCTTAGAAGATGACAAAAAATCGCATTTCGTGCTTCGTTCACTTCTGTTAGCACGTACAAAATAAATATGTCTCAAACGAAGATTCTGATCTCATTAAGCAATAGAAAAATATATCTAAAATCGACACATATCTCACAATATTTCGTCTACGTTGAGTCATCTACCTCCTTTCCTATTAGCAGAGAAGACCCCCCAACATTTGAGGTTCAAGCTAGGCCGCAAAGCATTATAATGATGACATAACAGTGACATTTATATCCTTCGCAACGTCTAAGGGTGAACATTTAAGCATGATACCTAAACTTCACCGCCACTGCTTCAGAACAGAGGTGCTGCAAATATAAGTGCTCTTTCGTTAATTTTTTCGGTGTGGAACTGTTCTTCACGTGCCCCACAAAATCGCAAATCCGTTGACGTAGCACAAAGCACGTCAACTACTCGAACTGAGTACTGCTTCCGATCTACAGTATATGCTATTAGTTTAAGTACGCTGCTGGAAATCATGTTCTTTTTTATGCCTCTTGGTCTTCTTGGGGTCTGTTTATCTCCTTTTTTTCTATTCACGTGTTCTGTAGTAGCCTGACCCGACTTTGTCGGGTCTCACATCTCAATTTTTTTTTTCAATCAATCAATCAAATCATTTACACAGAAGAAAAGTAACAAATTGTAAATGATGAATTAATATGGTTTTGCGCAGAACCGTAATCACGCATATTCCCATCAGCTACAAACACAAATTAATTCAGAGGCCCACATAAGTCTGGACCCAACGTTCATCATTCAAGGCCGCTCTCGACCGACTGGACGGTAGACCTTTTGACATTGCAAAGGTGTTAGGTGTCTCGCTCTCTAGCAAGAGGGATGTAGCTCTGACTGCGCTTGTGAATTTTATTGCACAGTGTTCTTTGGAATCCGTTTATTAGGTTCTGTGCACTGTCGGTGTGTGATGTTGTGATTGTTGCCGCTGTACCGTATCTTTGCTGTTGCTATTGCGCTGTCGTTGATGTTGCTCACGTGTTATCGCTTTGTACATAAGTGTGGCCCCGAGACTACGTTTTGATGGGTGCGTGTGTTACGACATGTTCTGTTCTTTCTTTTTTTTTTTTTTTTAGTTGCAGAATTGGTCGGGTGCCGAATTCAATTTCTCCATATTTTTTTTTTAAATTTACTTATCAACTTATCTGCTTAACTTACTTATATTTAAAAAAATTCCACGCGTGAAAAAATAAAAATAAAAAATATCTACAGTATATGCTCGGAACAGTCACAATAAAAAATTTCGTTTCGCCATGTTTGCTGGTTCATGATCACGAGTTGTTCAATTACGGTCTGCTAGTCTAACTGCCATCCCCGAAACAATTCCATACGAACAAACCCTGGCCTTTTCGTCCCTCGGCGGCGGAATGTCACACAGAGCGACGTTCACAACCACCTGGCCCTCCAGATCACGGAATCAGGCTTATCTATCTGCGACCCAGTCTGCATGCCTCGCAGTGAAGCCCGCCAACGCAGTCTGCTGCTCCCCTTATCTCGAGAGCAAGCCAATGGAGACACATCATTTGGAAGACCTTCCATGTGCAGATAAGAGAAACCACAACGGAGACATGCTGGCATATGGAGCCAAGAAAAGCCCGCAAACAAACACGCTGAGAGCCTCCATACATTCCCCTTAATAACTTCTCTGATAGTCGCCGGCCCGATATCATCGCAGAGTCTGTGCGGCTCTTATCTCGTAGTTAGCGACAGCGAAAAATGGACGACGATTTTTGGACGATAACACACGCACTGCTGCTGCTGGCAGACATAATAACGCGGCGAGAATTCTTTGTGGCGTTGGTTCAAAATAGCGGAGGAGGTCTGGAATGGCAGATACCGTTGTCGTGTTCAGAGATCATTCGGAAAGTATGCGATGGAAATCTACAGTTAGAAAGAAACATACAGTTGGCATCGTCTCAAATAAAAAGTAAGTCTAAGGTGGTATAGAGTCTATTCCTTTCCTGGGCGTCATCGCAGGCGCGTTACGTTCTGAAATGTTTGTTGGTTCTATAGGCGCTAATTGGCTGGCCAAGAAAAGAGCTCTATTTCTAACCATCAAATGCTCGTAAATATCGAGTCGACCTAAACTATGAGCCGTCTTTGTGTTGGAGTAGCTATTGGTCTATAAATTTCGTGAGACTATGACGTGGCAACAAGAGCACCTGTTCTGAAAGCACCGTATATTGCTCACAGCTATCTTTTGTCCGACAATTACGAGGGAACGGCAAGCAGCACTACAACGAGGCAGCACAGTCTATATACTATACGCAAAATACTACTTCGGCAACCATTCCCCTGTACAAGGGGGAAAAAATCTGGCAGGGAACATATTCCCAGTGCAATTCGCCATTGTAGTCGTCTGGACAGCCAGTTCCGCCCTGGGAAATTACCCCAGCAGGAGTCCTTGAGCTGTCCCTTCTCTTTCTCGATATGGGTTTCCTGACAAAGCTTTGCACAACAAGGAAGCGCGAAGCAGGTACACCATGTTAAGCTGTTGCCTGAGGCGCTTCGAGGAAGCCCGCTTCGATCATCTATTCGCTAAATTATATCTCATTGCGCACATACACTTGATCGATGAGGCACAATTCGAATTAAAGTCGCCGTTGTTTCACACCAGTAATGCATTAGTATTCGTGCCACCTGGATGCCTTTCATCCCACATCCCACATCATCATCATCATCCATTCATCTATGTTGTTGTTGTTGTTGTTGTTGTTGGATGCCTTTTGTACAGGGGCTACCGTTTTTCTGAAATAAGCGCAAGGAAATTAGGTAACGACGATCCTTATGAATGGTAGCCGAACCATTGGCTACTGGGTTTTCGGTCACACTTGAGCGCTGTCGCTGTTGATGTCCCGTCAGTTGTGCCGAGCTATTCGTTCGAGTGCTTAACTGCTTGTGTTTCTGCCCACATACCGCTCAAAAAATGACAGCAACTATTCTGAACTACAACGAAAGCTTGTATTCGATAAAACATAGCAGACATGAACAAAATACCTTGAAATACTTTTTTTTTTCTATTCTATTATATACCTTGAAAAAGTAATAAAAATAGGACGCTAAAGAGAAAATGAAATGAAAAAGAAAGAATAAATGTAATACAAATAGTCTGAATACGGGGTAATTGGGAGTAAAGAGCACCAAACAAGAAGAAAAGTACGAGTCTTGTATGTTAACGGCTAGATAGCCGCCTATTCTTGCGTACAAACCTACATTCGATGGTGCACAGAAACAAATAGCCCATAGCACAGCCTGCACTAAGCGTAATTTCATGCTCTACTTACAATGGCACAGGGAAACAAACACTTCAATTTAAACTCTGTGTATTTCCTCAATATTTGACAGTAGTTCCAAGCCACAGAGTCATCTTCAGAGGTAAAGGTTGCATCGAAACGACGAAGGTCGAGACATTTAAAAATGACCAAAAATACGCGTAAATAGTTCATATAGACTTCGTCATTTGAGGAGTTCTAAGTTCCAGTGCTAAGGGGTGAAAGCACCGAACTCCTCCTCCTGAGTGCTCATGACAGAAAGCGAACGTGTCTGGAATCGCATTTGGATAATTGAATTTATCCTCCTTTCATTGAATCAAAATTCCAAAGTCACAACTCGAAGTCACAACCCCAAAGCCGCAACTATTTGCACATGTATCCACTCAAACTAAAAATGCTCCTCTTGCACATGACCACTGCATCGGATCACACCGCCATTCAGTGTGCTTGCAAGAAGTCACGTCACTACACTTCTTGCAGGAGTCCAATACGTGTTCTACACGTGATAGCCAGCGGGCACTATTCTGAGAGATCATCAGCAATAAGAATAAATGCACAAAGAGGAGACGTGGCTAATAGAATCAAATGACAAGGCTGGCTGGACCAATTTACCGGCACAGCAAGTGTCCCCACGGCCGCTGCAGAGGGTTCCTTTATACACAACCTGTGTGGAATGTGGATGGTAACCTGCGCATGCGGTCACGATAGTCATCATCATCATCATCATCATCATCATGATGATGAAATGAAAAATAAATACAATGGGGAGGTTGGCTCCACCAATGTGGAGGCCGAATACGAAAATCAGAGCTCACACGTCGTTGAACATTGACGAAATGTACACAGTAGTAGCAATTTAGAGACACGTGGACGTTGTATTAGAAACTACAACTACGTGTAGCGATTCAGCTGCTCGGATGGCATATAGACAGGCAAGCTGATGGACAAAATCCATACTAAGAAAGCCCGAGCTATGAGTACAATAGAAAAACGACACGACACGAAGGCTCAAACAGTCTTTGTGCCGCGTCATTTTCCTGGTTGGTTGGCTGGTATAAAAAAGAAAAATATGGAGATGTTGGCCCAACTCTATTTTCCCCTATCGTGCCCATAGCTCATGATTTCTTAGTATGGATTCAGCTGCTCGTTTCTGATTTCGGTCAATGGAAGAGATAGATTGAGGAGTAATAGATACTCCCCATGTCAACCTGCAGTTTACGGCCATCACATCGTCACTATCTAGTTGTTGTTGTTGTTGTTGCAGTTTACGGTTCCATCTACTTTCGATGAATAACAATAACAATAATAAATAGTAATAGATTAATAAACGATAATACATCTCTAGGGATAGAGCGATAACAACAGAAGCAACTTCGCCGGCGGAGAGGTTACATATCCTGAACTGTACATAGTCTTATTCATACTGAACTGTTCATGGTCTTATTCATCCTGGTTTTGTGTTCTCGTTGGCACCCTTGCGTGCAAGTTAATACCACGTTTTATTAAATTTTCCTCAAACAACAGCAGCGAAGACTGCACCCAACTTGTGAAGCGTGTGGATGACGAAGAGTGGAGGACGGGGAGCCAATCGCCCGACTTAACAAAACAATTACTCACTCTAAAACATAACTTCACTGCTGAACACGCTCTCCTATAGGCAGTCAGCATTCCGAATGATATCATTGTATCTCCCGATCTGTTGCACTCAATGGGGGCGTAAGCCATTATTCTGACACTTCGCATAATGTCAAGAACGAGTAAAAAGGCGTACGGCCCGGTCTCTCCTCATATTACAAACGATAAGGCAAGTGATGGCCAGAATCATTCGGCGCTTCGGCTGACCTCGCGACACAACTATGATCATGAGCGACGCCACAGTGGTCGGTCTGTGGATTAATTTTGCCCACCTGAGGGTTCTTTAACGCGCGCCGAAATACAGCACACCGTATCGAACGTCCCTCGTGGAAGACAGGCGGGTCTAAGCAACTGTACGGTTGTACCCTGCCACCAAGTTGCTGGCGTCCTCGGCTGGGATGGAATACCCAACCTTGACATCAGTATAGGCGAATACGCTACCAACTGATTCATGGAGCCCGGTAGGTGTTATGTGGTGAAGTTGCGTTTTTAGCGTCTAGGACGACGCAGGACTAGCATCATAATAAACCGTTGGGGGAGGGCACGTCTGTACTTGGTGATTGAGCATATAGAGAAGCGTCCATAGATATCACCGACATCCCCATGTGATGGCAGCCTCAGTACATGTACTCTTTCACGTGTACTCCAAGTAGCCTTTTACTTCGTCCTTCGTGCAAGCCACTTAGCGTGCCTCAATATGACCTACAAGTGGAAACCATTAGTGGAGAACCTAGTAAAAAAAAAAAGCCCTCGAAATGCACACGTACAAGATTCAGTAAAACAATTATTGGATTGCAGCCCCGATGAAATGGAATCAATTGACAACAGGCAATGAAGCAATTTCTTTTCGTTTTATGTGTATGCATAGTCGTTCTGCTTTTATAGGCCATATACGTATGAACGAGGTCCGATGACGTCAAAGGCGGACCTTCTAAAGGCCTGAGAGGTACTTTTCCGGCTGCTGTTCTTGTGTCTCTAATTGAGAAGATGGAATTTATCTCGCACGATCTGGCTTGCGCCATTTAACCCTCGAGCTAGTGGAGCAGTACGCACGCGGCAGCTAGGAATGACCGGCAGGGTTTTCAGGTGTTGGCTGCACACAGGACCGGTAATCCGTGGGTGACCCAGGCTGTAACGGTTTTTTGTTGGCTGCTTCCTCCCAATTAATTTTAATACACGCCGCACTATTAGAAGAAAAGCTATGTAAGAGTTATAAAAAATGCATAAATCGAGGCTAAAGTATACATATTTATGCCTCATCATCACCATTTGTACCCCGTTTAAATCATGCGTAAAGTGTATGACACTGAGGCTATACAGGGTGTTTGCTCTAACGTGTCCAGAAATTTTATTTAAAGCGAGCGATAAAAGATACACACGCGCTACTTTTCAACGACTTGATTAAGAAACAGGTGCTACTAATGAAGCAGTACATGTTTCTTACTCAAGTAGCAGGAAAGTACCACTTGCTTTTCTTTTATCGCTCGCTTTAAATATAATTTCTGGACAGGTTAGAGCAAACACCCTGTATATCTCCCACGGTAGTTGTTTGTATGTAATAAGGGACTTCTTTATTAACTCGATACCTTCAAAGCGTTTTGCATACATTTACCTGCATGGCAACGCATTGGACACCAACGAGGCATGGCACCATATGGTAGAGACGGCATAATTTCAGTAGAACAGTAATATCATTAGAAACAGTCATTTACACTGTAGTATTTGAATCAATAGGGGGTAGCGATTTGTAGCAGCATACTTTCCGTTCCTGAAATAACCGCGGCTACGCGTCCTCACTTGCATAAAGTCGCTTCTCCGGTGAAGGCGGCTCCACGATTTGCCAAGCCCCGGTGTGTTTATCAGTATCTATTCTGCAAGAAATGCCAAACTCTCCCACATTTCTTATTACGTGGCGATCAATCTACACGATCTTTCCTATCCGGTTCATACCCATGCTTTCTGAATATAATTTTGCGCATGTGTTTGTGCATTGTTTGGGTTTTGTGCGTGTGTTCGCAAGCATTTGTCCATACATTCTAAACACAGAACTTCACCGCATAGCACGTTAAACGCCAACCATTGCCACGAATAATAGGGTTATCGCTTTTGACTTGAAGAGAGAGGGAGGGGTGTACACCTTTTTGTGTCAATTTGGATATACGATAATTCACACAAAAAGGCGTACGCCTCTCTCACTCTTCGAATCAGAAGCAGTAACCCTGCCATTGGTGCCAATGATTGGCGCACAGCGTGCTATCTTCTATGCGGTGCAGTTCTGTTTCTAGAGTAAACACGCTTTCGTTCCTGTAAAGCATATAGAACAAATCACCTTTTTCTTGTGGGTTTCAGAAATCAGAAGGCCCAGCATCCTGGCAGCGTGAGATCATGAGCCATGTAGCAACACCTCCTAGATAGTACAAGGCATGCGCACTGCCCATCTCACGGAGGCCTGCGTGAGCTTTGAGAGCTGCTTCGAGCTTTTTCTCTTGTTCACTCTTTCATTGACGTCATAGCAGCATCAACAGCAGGCCTTCGTGTGTGAAGCTGTGTTACGTGGGGCGCAGGCCTGATGCTATCTAGGAGGTGTTGCATGGAGGCGATGAAGCCTGAGAGCACGTGAACACACTCGTTGGGTAGACGACACCGTTGGTCGTTACGCGAGCGACGGATTGCGCCTCTGTCCCGTTAACGAAAAAAGCGCGTCACGTGAGACGTGTCACGTGTCCATGCTAACCAGAGCCCCGCCCCTCGTTTGCTCGCGAGCGGTGGAAGCGATTAAGGCCCCAGGGTTAGAATCCTGGCGTCAACATCTTTTTCCTGATTTGTTTGATTTCCCTCGGCTAATTCCCGTTCGTTGTATCCACAAATTGCCGCCCTGCCTCGGTCTGAATGAGTGAGAAAGATGTAACAGAGAATGGAAATAGCGTGATTTTTTGTCCGTCCCCTCTGTACTTGACGCACTCTTACGAGAAAGTCCTGCCGCCTTGGTGTAGCGCCAGCATATCTGATCGGAAATCAGAAGGCCCAGGTTCCAATCCTGGCGTCAGCACCTTTTTCCTGAGTTGTTTGATTTCATTATGTATTCGCTGGAAACGTTCCCTACAGATACGCAAGTAACTCGTGCTATTCCGCTAGCAAAAATGAATTTGCTAACTACCAGTAGTTAGCGGCGCTATTACATTTATGTAATAACTATCATTACCTATCATTTCATCTACTTTACTGGATATTTAATTGAACTGGAGTAGCCGGCTCTCTTCATGAGCTCCACATTCTTCATTTTATGTTTCTTTACACCAAACCAACATTTATGTAATAGAGGACGCCATAAATGTTGACACGACACATGCTGACGGACACAAGCTAGAAGATGAAAACTGCAGTGGAAATGGCACTGCAAACCTTGCGGGCAAGTGAAGTGCAACACGGGAGAGGGGTGGCGCCGTCAAAGTAGTGTGGCTAGAATAGAGGTGTCTGAATGAGTAACGTTTACCCAGGTTAATTCCCTGGAGAACCGGTTCACAGCCAATCTCATCACGATTAAAGACAGATTGATACCCAGTCACCCCTTCTCATGAAAGGTCCAGAAACATTATGATGGTTTATTGTTATTATGGTGCTTTACCTTTGTCGGTGGGGGGGGGGGGGCACTGACACCAGATCTCAGGAGCTAAGTTGGGCAATAAAGCAATCCCCAAGGGATTTTAGAGCTCTGAAGGGAAACGCTTTCAGGGGTATTGTTGTAACATTTTTTAGACCGTGGCCCTGCAAAACGGGGAGGGGGGGGGGGGGGGCGTTTCACGCTTGTCCTGCGGATATTCCCCTCGATTGCGATTCGATCCCTGCGGATATTCGCCTCGGGCCGGCTCTGATCTTTGGTCTGCTGGTTTGACCTGTATTCCTCCCGTTTTTTTTTTTAAAGACGGCAGCGATTACCGTTTTTGAGATCATTGCTTAGGCGTTGGTGGGGCTTAATTGTTGCGTTTGTTTCAATTGTTGAATTGTTCATTCAACCTCTGCAATTCGCCCTGTGGAACGCTTAAAAAGATACGTTACATTGCTGTACATCCGTTCAAGAAATCACACACGATGTTTCTCGAAGGTTCGCCGAACTGAGAAGCACGCAGGTATACGTAACACCCGAAGCGCACTCCGTAAACACTCCGGTTCCCGAGAACTCTTTTCTGACGAGGCTCCGATCGGTTCCTTGCCGCACGACCACATAACGACCGACCGTATGCACCGCGCCGGTTCCCGAAAACTTGGCATTGTTCCACGTGTGCTCCGGTCTGGACAGCCAGCACCAAGTCAGTATGCCATCAGTCAGCAATATATAAAACTAAAATACTAGGGGGCAAGTAGAAAACGAAGCAAAAAGTTGCGCTTTCTGAGTTGCAAATATAGAAGGGAAGAATTCAATTGTGAAGCCAGTGTCGGCTTTGAAATAGGAGCGAAAGTGCAATTGTGCAACAAATAGCATGATCTCTTGCGAACGGACCACGGGCGCAGCTGTCCTACACTGTTAAAAGAGAACTTCAGCGCATAACACGCTCCTATAGCCACCCATGCATCATTCCAAATGATATCGTGCTGCCTTCTGATATGTTGAAAATAGGATGGATGAGAACTTTAAATATGGTGCTTTTCACAGCACTAATGACCATAGATAAGATATTTTGCACGACCTTCTGTGTCTACAACGCCTAAAAAAAATCACGATGTTCACACCAGGATGTGAACACAGAGTATATAAGTGTAAGTTCTTCACGTTCCATTACACTGTGGTATCAATAATAATTAAGAGCGTTCTTTTGTATGTGTCTTCATCTGAAGAAGGATGTCACGGGTCCTTCATCAATGATCATCCATTTCCAGAAAGGGGTTCCAATAAAGAATTATAACATCTTTCGTTCGTAGGACTTTGTACTGAATCGAAAACAAGCGTATACTTCCAATTATAAGCCAATTTAGCACTAATAATGCTACAGCCAGCAGCGGCGATAGTACGCTGTGAAAACGACATACGTACTTTTTAAATTCCGTGTTACCGCCGCGAAGTAACTGTGGCTATATGAGCGGCGTACAGACCTGGAGAGAGAGAGAGAGAGGACAGCTGAAAGGAGTGGGGGACAGGGGGTTAGTATGCGTCCTGGGCCGACTTCAGGGGGAACTGCGCCGACATTCGCCTGGAAAGTCGCCGCAAAACCCGGGGAAAAGAAACGATGGTGATGATAGTAGTAAAGAAACCGCTAGTAGTAGTACCGCTAGTAATCCATCACAGCCGTATACTCTATGTACAACGTCACCGAATAATTAAGTGTATCGGAAATATGCCAAACGAAACGTAGAGACTATATGTGCGTGATCTACATCACATGGAACATGATGAAGCAACGAATGCAAAGGAGACGCGAACAACACTCACTGACAACGAGTTTCTTTAAGGCAAGCAGAAAAGACAATGGCCAAACCGGCAAGGCTCTACAAGAAACGCGATCTCTGCTGGGAAAAGGTTGACTGCATTCAGGTTATTGTGGGAAAGCTTAAAGGAGCATGGAGGGCACCTCGAATTCTATACAGGGTGTTTCAAAAAACGTGTCATTCGGACTTTATAAAAAACGGGGCAACGGAAAAATACGGGGTAAACGGCACTTGTGTGGCAACTTAGTTTGCCATCTTGCCAAAATATTTTCATTCGATTTTAATTAAAATAAATTGAATTCCTTTAATTGAACTCCAAAATTTCCCAAGTCAACCTGACGTTTTTTTAACGGAATTAGAGAGCCCGTAGCGAACTTAGTCAGATACACAAAGAAATCCGCTCAATATTGCAAATGGAACTGCCCCAAAAAAGTCCCGAAATTGAGGCTTCAAAGTTTCGGGTATTCAACGGCGCACCAAATCAGTCGCAAAGATTCGTGGAGAGGAGGACATGCTCCTGCCCCCATGAAAGATAGAAAGTCGGAAAAAAAAAAACAGGGCGGGAAAAAGAGGCGGAATCATTTTTGTTTGCCGCTTATCAACGTATGGTGCAATGTCAACCGCCTTGTTATCGGCACGTCTTGTGCTGCACGCCGGTTCGACGATAAATTGTACTAGCTTCGCGGGGCAGGAGCATGTCAGGCTCTCCGCGCGTCTTTGAGGCTGATTTTGTGCGCCGTTGAATACCCGAAACTCTGAAGCCTCAATTTCGGGACTTTTTTTGGGCAGTTCTATTTACAATATCGAGCGAATTTCTTGGTGGATCTGACTAAGTTCGCTACGTGCTCTCTAATTCTGTAAAAAAACGTTAGGTTGACTTGGGAAATTTTGGAGTTCAATTAAAGAAATTCAATTTATTTTAATTAAAATCAAATGAAAATATTTTTGCAAGATGGCAAATTCAGTTGCCACACAAATGCCGTTTACCCCGTATTTTTCCGTCGCCCTGTTTTTTTATAAAGTCCGAGTGACACGTTTTTTTAAACACCCTGTATATATATCAGTCTTGGGTAGTAACTAAGTTACTTTTAACTTGTAACTGTAACTAGTTACTTTTGGGGGCAACTAGTTACAGTAACTAGTTACATTTCCATAGTAGTAGCTTTTAACTGTAACTAGTTACTATTTTGTGAAAGTAACTGCAAGATGTAAGTAGTTACTCGAATAAATGTCGTTCCTTTTTATTTCGTTAGTCTACCTTCCCCTACTTCCCCCTAGCAGTGTCTTCCTTCCTTTTATCCGTAATCGGGATGTGCCTCCTGCCTTGAGATCTTGACCAAGCAGGGAATTCCAGCTTTGCGAACAGAAATTAGTTGAAGTTAGCGACCCTCAACGGTCGGAGTGAGTCATATGTGAGTAATAGTGTCACTGCCCTAGTACGGGATCCTGCCTTCTGTGGATATGGACAAGGGAATGACTATGCACAAAGAGAAACTTTCCGGTCAGCTAACTTGCGCTCCGACCAGTGCAATGGCTAATCCTGTTCCGGTTGCTGCTGCCGTAAGCTTCCGTGGCCGCTCTATGAAGCAACCTTCGAATTTTTATCATGGAGGGACGAGAATAATAAAGTGCAAGCTATGGAATAAGACGTACTCGGCAAACAGGACGTCAACTTCAAACCTGAAAAAGCACCATGAGGCGTGTTCCTTGTTCTAGTGTATGTCTCTCTCTCTCTCTCTACAAGCTACGAAACGCGTGCGATTTATGTTTTTAACAATTGTATCACCCTCTCATGGACATTTTTATAGAAAGTAACTGTAATGTAACTAAGTTACTTTCTCTCAGTAACTGTACTGTAACTAGTTACTCGACCAAGAAAGTAACTATAACTGTAACTCAGTTACTTTTTAGAAGTAACTTACCCAAGACTGCTGTATATATTACCGGGTGGTATGGATATACTACTTCCGGGAACTGTCACGCAAAATATATCCTTTGCGAAGCGCGCATTTCATTAGCAAATGAGAAGAATGCGCGCAGCGGTGTCGAACTCTCCCAGCTCCCTCTGGCGTGTTCTGACGTCAGCTGATCCGAGCACTTTTATTGGCTGCTGAGAATCATCTGATACAGCGCGGGAGCAAGGCGACCGGTCAACTGCCCTGTGTCAGACGCGGGACGAATGCAACCGCAAAAAAGAAAGTACAAAGGAGGCACTACCTCACTATTGGGCGGATGACATGACGTCGTAGACTGGCAGCCGAGCGAAGAGGCTTTTTCTGACCCGCGATATTTGACAGCTCTTCTGCGCACCAGGGTGGCGCGCTGCACTCGACCCTTTCGTGCGAATATGCGTTCAGTGCTTGTAATCCTGACACTTTTTTTTTTCGAATCCTTCCATGCTCCTTTAATGCGCGTGGTTTCGAAGATCTCCTGGGCGCGCCGGGAAGGATGCCTCCGCCTGACCGCAGCGTTCTCGAAATCTAGGGTGACAAGTAGAAATGTCGCGTGGAGTGCACTTTTAGGAACCGGGGCATAACTCACTTGTAGGCTGACGAAGGCGAACGTTGAGACAATGCCACGTTTGTACTCTATACTGCTTCCCGCACGCCAAACGAAAGGAATAAACTACATTACTCGTGCAAGAAACGAGCTTCTTGCGATGTTTCACATGCTACAGATCAGAGGCCTCTCGCCGGCCAAAGGCCGTAGCGGTGGCTAACCTTTCCCTCCTATTTTTTTTATACAATAAACATACCCCCCCCCCCCCCTTCTCACACGCGCTACGGGTCAGATATGATCATCTTTGTTGCTGTCGAACTAGTCAGGAGACAAGTTCAATTTCTCCCTGGTTTTCTTTTAAATAATCAATCATCTTTGTTGCTCAAGAGCGAATCTTATTTGTTGCACAATATGCTGAGCTAAAATGGAAATATTTGTGGGGAGGACTTTCACAGTTCCTTTAAAGGGACGGTCGCATCAGTTCCATTCGATTTCGACACTATATACTGCCATTTTATTCCTCGTGTACCACTGACCACGGTATCGAAAATCCCATGCTAAATAGTGGCGTAGATGACTGTTATTCGATGGAATACATGACAAAAGCACCCGCCTGATGTTGAGAGTATGCCGGAATTCCCTCCCTGGAAAAAGGCGAAAACTTCATTCGCTACGAAACCAATCAGAGGACGGCCTTGAGAAAACGAATGCCTTGGCCGGGCGTCTGGACCAGACCTTGGCAAAACTCACTCATTGAGCACGCTCACTCACGCTCAATTCGGCCAATGAACTGAGCGTGAGTGAGCGAGCAGAGAGTTGAGCGGGCAGTGAATGAGCGTGAGTGAGTGAGCCGGGAGCTGAGCGGGCGATGAGTGAAACTTGAGTGAGCGAGAGTCAAAACTGCCTAGCTATGTATGTCTGTATGGAGGTACGAACGCTACGGGCGGGCGACGCGTTGCCCCTGTTAGCTGCTGCTACAGAAGGCGTCTCAATGCGCCCATTGTTTCTAAATGGCTGCCTTCCCGCGCCTTCACCGACGAAGAAGGACCGTAGCTTGCCGCACTCAATGCATGGCCGATGGCGCATACACTCCGTGGAAATTCACTGCGTTCTCAGCGCTCGTTCATAGGCGACGCAACGACTGATTCTCCGTGGAAAGCAATAACGTGAGCGTGTGAGAAAATAACTCAAAATAGCGCAAACGATGAGTTGGGCTGGAAGTGAGTGAGCGTGAGTGAGCGAGCGAGTCGAGAGCTGAGCGGCCGGTGAGTGAGCGAACCGAGAACTCATCTGCCGGCGAGTGAGCGTGAGTGAGCGAACAGAGAGCTGAGCTGCAGGGGAGTGAACTTCAGTGAGCGAGAGTCAAAACTGCCGAGGTCTGATCTGGACAGCGCCTTTCTCCTCTGAGCGCCGCCCTCTCACTCCTTCGGTTAGGGACTGACGTCACGCCGCTGGAGCCTAGCTCTGCAGCTGCGGAAGCAGCGCTGATCTTTAAAATTCGTTTCTTTAATTTCTGAGCACTTTTCGGACGAGAAGATTAGCCAAGTAGATTGTCGGCCGATGTCGAACATAGTGGTATCGGTTTCATAGATGGGTCTCCGGATGCGACCGTCCCTTTATAGCGCGCTCACCAACCTGATTTTGAGAGCGCAATGGTAAGATGTCCTTCCCAGTGCGGGCGGGAAATTGCCGAAACTAGGCTCACTGAGCTCTCGCACAATAATGTGAGTCAACGGGCAGTGAACTTTTGCGCAGCTCGGAGGTCACTGTTGTAGCTAGGTGCTCCCCAGGTTCGTCGTTTCTTCTGTCTCAACAAACCAGTTGCTAGCGAATGCTGTCCGTATCTCTTTTGCGTTTTGGTTCATCGTGTTTCAAGCAGACCAACCGTTCTGCATCTACTATGCACGTCACACACTCACACTTCGCGTCGGATAGTGCCAGCGCATGTTCTTGGTGTACGGCGCTGCTTACTGGTTGAACTTGTTAGCACTTGCATTCGAGAATGGTTGTCCAATGGTTCGCACTGTCTTATCAGGCTGAACGTTCGCGCAACGGGATGTTTCGCACCTAACCACATTTTATGGACTCCGTTTTCAAGGATATTAGACTACTGCTCCCAAATGGGAATACTTCAAGGTCGAAGAAACGCACCTGTGCAGGAACAGATTTATTCATTTCTTCCAATCCAAAAAGTTGATTTTATCAGTGTGTTTAATCTAACACAGAACGTAGTTTCATTGGCTGGCGCCGAAGACGAGAGCCAATCCAACAACCTTGAGCATGTATCATCAAGGGGACGTATTGTTTGCCGTTCAGGTTCGAGGAAGTACAGCATACATTCAACTGCGCCCTTTCATACAGCTGTGACCGGTAATAAATTCTAACGACCATACGAACATAAGGGATGGCCTTCTGTTTATGCTAACAGAAGAGCTGCCTACGTGTTAGCCGCAGGGAGGAGCCAAAGAATGGTGTGAGTGTGACGCAACCACACGGAATTTCCGCGCAATTATTTTATTAGAGAGTTGTAGTTGTGGCGTACGCAACGGGTATTTCTTTTTATTCCGTGTTAGCGCCGCGAAGCAACTGCGGCTATGGGCGGCGTACAGATGTGGACAGATGGAGAGAGGACAGCAGGAAGGAGTGGGGGACAAGGGGTTAGTATGCGTCCTGGGCGACTTCAGGGGAAACTGTGCCGACATTCGTCTGGAAAGTCTTCGGAAAACCCAGGGAAAACCTGAGACAGCACAGCCGATGGTAGGATTCGGACCCATCACCTCCCGGTCTTCAGCGTGACCTTGGCCACCACCAACGAGCAGGACGCCTTAACCCGCTCCGCCATGCAGCTGGTCAACGGGAGGGGGGGGGGGGGTATGTTTAATGCAAAGTAACAAAAAAGGGAAGGGAAAGGTTAGCCACGGTGTAGGCTTGCTATTCCCAACGCTATGGTCAACGGGAAATTGCATGTTCACACTGCGGACGCGCTAAAGGCAAAGCAATGTTCTACGCATCTGGACTGTGCACCCGCTATTCCGTTATGTACGCAAATCGATTGCGCACGGAGTACTGACACTCTCTCTTATTAAGATCTTTAAGTGGAGCTGTCAAATGTATAATAAATAGGGTCCGGATTTTTAGGCACTAACAGGTAGCGTTCTTCGTTATGGATAAATCATTCTAGGCCAACCAACCTTCTGAACCGTATTGTTTTATCTTCCGATTGGAAGGAATGTTGATACATAAAACGACGCGCACCCCCTTTCTCAGCTTATCGGGAAACAGAGCGATATCATCCGCGATGATGATTGGCATACTGCGTGATATGCGGTCAAGAGCGCCCCCTGTTAGTGCCGAAAAATCCGGGCCTTAATAATAAACTATACTTTGTATTTCGGTGAAATCTACTACTAAATATCAGCCGTAAACATGCCGATCCTGGATCATCCTGGAACATCCTGGATCGACTGAAAAGAAAACGCTTTGGGATCATTTCGGCGTACGGCCGGATCTGGGTTTGCTGTGCGAAGAAGTCACACGATTTACGGCTGATCTGCAATACGCATAGCGATGTTAACAGCAAAGCTTTAATCTCGACTTATGTGTGCGTGAGTTATCCGTCGTTACACGGTTACGAAAAAAGCGTGAGAGCTACGTGAGAATCCTGCATTAAAAAAAAAATCCCGTGTTAGCGCTGCGAAGCAACTGTGGCTATGAGCGGCGTACATATGTGGACAGATTGCGAGACGACAGCAGGAAGGAGTGGGGGGGGGGGGGGGATATGTTTAATGCAAAGTAAGAAAAAAGAAGGGAAAGGTTAGCCACGGTGTGGGCTTGCTATTCCCTAATGCTTTCAAGCAAACAGAAGAAAACAGCTGGGATACACAGCTCCTTCACTAATCATTGCGCATAGGACGCATCAGAGAATGCCCAGGAGTTTAGATTCCCGAAGGAATCGTGTCAGTGCAGACGTGACTTCAGCGTGCTGGGTAGGGCGAAGTAGCACCGCGAGGGAAAGCTCTCGGTAGCCTAGATGAGCAAGGCGGCGCCGGAGACTCGATCGGTGGTCTTCGTAACGCTGGCAGGCAATGAGAATGTGTGGCACATCGGCTTCTACGTTGCACGTTGGGCAAAGAGGTGATGGGTGCTGATTCATCTTAAATAGGAGGAGAGGAGTTCGGGCCACATTCAGTCGTAGCCGATGAAGCAGCGATTCCTCGATGCGCGGGATGCGGCCAGGCACAGCATATGTCATTAAGGGGTCAATGGATTTAAGGAAGGCATTGGTTCGTATAGCTTCTTGCTGAAAGAGCTGTGTGCGGTTGGCAGTGAAGCGGCGGATTTTCTGCTGGCACATAGAGTGCGCAAGGGGAAGGACAGTTGGTTGCTCAGCGTCGTGGGCTTGCCGAGCAAGAGCGTCAGCACGATCATTGCCTGAAATTCCGACATGGCTCGGAATCCATTGGAACACCACTTCGTGTCCCAGTGATACAAGTTCAGAGTGCAGGGCGATGATCGTGGTGTAGGTGTCACTGATGACTGCGGCAGAGTAAGAGGCCAGCGCCTCCAGAGCCACTTTACTGTCGGTGAGGACCGACCAGGCCCTGGGCGCACACGAGGAGACATGTCTCAAAGCGGCCAGTAGTGCGAATGCCTCGGCCTCAGCAGATGACATAAGAGGGAGCTTGAAGCCGTGCTCAGCTCCATGCGGTTACGACTTCAGCAAAGGAGGAAGAAGTCAGATGCTCTAGCTGCTGGTCTCTGAAGGCCCACTCAAGGGTGGACCGAAAGGCGTTCCAGTCGGAGCTCTTGATGCAGCGTGTAAGTGGGGAGCGGGGGATGGGGTGGGAATCCTGCAAGTACCATCAAAGTGTGCACCTCCATTGTGTACATCTTCGGGAGAAGCGTGTATCTTCAGATGTGTATCCTACACCACTTTACCTATTTTTGTTAGAGCCTCACACAAAAGGTGTATTCGGTCGGTCACGATATTCGTTCAGTTGACATGTTCAGTTGACCCGGCAAATGTGGCTTTACAAGCAGGGAACGCCCTCGCATGTTGCCTGTATTGTGCCACTGTACTTGGTACAAGGTCATTATCATAAGTCCCCCCCCCCCCCCCCAGTGGAAGATTTTCTGCGCTACAATGACAAGTAGAATTCGGACGCGTTCCGGTGGAGCAGTCGCACCAGACTGGTTAAAAAGTTGCGGAGTTACACGGGGGATCAGGACAAGGTCACCGAATGTTTTGGCCTTCAGAAAAATTTTGCGGATGCGTCCCTTTGCCATCGATGTTTTGGGTTCAGGACAGGCTAAACAACGTCAATATAAGACAAGGCGCTGAGCTAGCGGGAGAGCACTGGTCGTCGTCGTGTTTTGGGCCCGATAAGCGCCCGACTGGCGGGCAACGGCGGAAGCAGTGTTGGACTCGTAGTTCCATCACCACCCCACCACTCGCCGAAAGGGGCGAGGGGGAGGGGGGGGGGGGCAAGGTGCTGCGTGTAGCATACACGAGGGGGGACACTACACTCTAAAAACAGAACTTCACCGCATAGCACGCTGTGCGCCAACAATTGTCACGAATGATAGCGATATCGCTTCTGATTCGAAGAGAGAGGGGGCGTACGCCTTTTCGTGGCAGTTTGGATATATGGTAATCGGCACAGAAGGCGTACCCCCCCACCCCCTTTTCAGATCAGAAACGATAGCCGGCATTCGTGGCAATGGTTGGCGCACCGCGTGCTGTGCGGTGAATACGTGTTGAATTTTAGGATGGGAAGTCGACTTGAAGGATCAAAAGAGCAGACGAAAAAAAAAAAAAAACAAGCAGAGCCAGCACCTACCCAGCAAAAACCCAGACAGCGTCAGGAACCGAACCCACACATCCTGATGGTCAAGTGGTGGGCAATCTCTAAAGTTCTTACGCATTGGTGTTTGTGTTGTGTTTGTCAGTTTGTGTGTTCCAGTTGCTTTTCGTCATGTTCAGCAGTGCTGGAGAGGCGATTCTCCCAGCAGACGAATTGAAAGTGGTCAGGTCAACGAGAGGCAAACAGGTTCGCGGCCTGAAAATCCGAAAACAAGGGACACATCAAATCGCAGAGTGCCTGAGTCTTGAAGGTAGCGGCTGTGTTTCACTTTCAACCAGAAAAGACATTATGCAGCTAATTGCCCCAATAGAGTTGCGTTTGCGATGATGCCGAGGACAGAAAATTCTTAGAAACGAATGCACGAGAAGTGATTGTGAATGGCCGGGTACGCTTAGTCCTTCGAGATTCTGGAGCTGCAGTGAAGGCGGTCCACTCATCTTGCGTAACGGGAGCTGACAACGCGGCTATGCCAACATGCGGATAGGGGAGTGCCTTTCTAGGGGAACTGCAGAAGATGGAATGTCTGGCTGTTCGAACGACTGCCTTATTTCAATAACCGGAAAAGGTCTGTTGGGCGTACAACCACTGAAGCTACAGCGTCGGAGAAACTTTTGCTAAATTATCAGCGCATAGTTTTCGAAAAAGAATATTTGTTAAGTTGAAACAACAAGGTAAACGCTTTTCGGAACGAATCTCTCAAGCATTGGCGCCCGTAAGGATTCAAAAATGGAAATAAAAGTAAACCGAGAAAGCAACAAAATGATTTCTCATGCGTTATGCCGCACCCCAAAATGAAGGTTGTTCAGCCGCCGTGAATGCCGCGAGTGGTGGTGGTGCAGACACAGTAAGAATTGAGGAGAACATCGCTACAGAAAAAGAAAAAAGAAAGAGAGAGACAGAAGAAGAAGACGAGAAAAAAAAGAAAGAAAACAAAGCACCCCGGGCGCAAACCTCCGGCTGAATCAGAACGACGTTCTATTTGTTTATTTGTTGATATTTTTAGACCATGTAAAGTAACATCACCTCTAAGCTATACAGACAACAAGACACTAGCGGTGAACAGACGAGTGACACTTCGCTCAAAGGTAGATGCGATAGCGTCAGCGAGGGATTAGCGGAGAAAAATGCCTCGTTTCTGATCGGATCAAACCTCCTCCATAGGCGATATCGACGAAGAAACGGAACAACGTCGGAACAGCTTGCTCTCCCGCAAAAAGTGTCGGACCGTGAGCAGCCACGTCTAGCTCACAGTGGCCCTGATGCAGAACACTTTCGGGTTTTGTATAGCTAAGCTTCGCCTAAGAGAGGGGTACTACTAACAAGGTATTCGCAAGATGTTGACCGTCATGGGGGTTCTGATCCATTTGATAGCGAATTTGGAGGTTAGTAAAAAAAGTTCCGAAAAGGGAAAGCTGACGACTTCTTCAGAAGCACTCAGGAGCATTCGTGTCGTCAGGTCCCCCCCTTTTTTTTCCCTCTCGTTTCTTTCTTTCTTTCTCTGTGGGTGTATGTGTTTTCTTTTCTTGTTTTTTTTTCTTTCTTTCTTTGTTCTTGCGTGTTAGCTCCTATAGTTTCGCTATATCAATTTCCTCAGAAGCCCCTGGATGAAGCAGGTTGAGCTCAGTTGATTATCCTAAATTCCAGTACTGCCAACCATTATTATTTTCCTGAGTAAGAGAGTGATTTCTAATGCGCTATGCATCATTATCGAGTGTTGTGTGCTGAATGATTCCATGTCCGCAGTACAGGGTAACGAAATGGGTAATTGAACGGAAAGGTGTACCTCACTTCTTTGTGCGCGGTGTGTTTGTTCTGCCATTCCATTGCTGTGTCTCCGTTTGATGCAAGCTACAATAAGGGTCCTCAAACGAAACGTTTTCTTGCCACGTAATGATCTGGAACTGGATGACACATACGAAATGCACGGGACGTACCCTCGTTTCACATTACTTTTGCACCTGGTAACGTGCGTTGTGAATCTCTTCACTGTCTTCCATGACACCTCAATTAACATTTTTGCCCTCTCGCTTCTTTCTTGGTGTTGACGCAATCTCTAGATAATAGTATTACAGGAAGTCGTTCAGCATAGATGAAATCCTGTACGCCTGCAGCCCCTTCTAAGGTCCCGATCTGTACATGCAGGCCTTTCACGCATCTTTTCAGTACTGCTTTCATGACCTACAGCACACAGTTCCCAGGATTCGTGACCGCCGAAACCCGCATTGCAGAGGATATACAGCAGCCAGAGACATAGATCTCTGAGCGAGGACAATGCGCATCTCACGAAGCGGCCGCCCCTCATGAGCTCACGACAAAGGCATACATCTGATAAGCGCGCTTGCATGCAGAGTTTGGCTGTGGTTTATAAAGGGACCCTGATATGAAATGGGAGGAGTCTCGTAGGAGGATGCAGATTGCGAGATAAGGACGTTGACGAGCTAACTCCATGAGTGCCCGTTGTCGTGCCCCTCTTTATCTTAGTTTGCAATCAGACTGGCTCACCGCTGAGAGGAAAATGCGTCTGCCTAGCCACCGGGACATATAGAACGCGCGGCAGTTTCATTAACTTCTTGCTGGTAAAATACGCGTATGTTCATTTATATGTGTGTTTCAGGCGTTGCGTCAAATTCAATAGCCATTCGTCGCACATCTTCCCTGTTATCATTTGCATTATACCGGGTGTTTCCCGAAGGTCCCCCGGCTGAATAATTCGTAAACACGTGGCGCTATAGAAAATATTTCTCTTCAGTGAGCATCCCTGAAACATCGGCCAAGAACTGAGCAGTGAGCATTCCTAACTTCTAAATTTCACTTCGGGCGCTTTCGGAAACTCTGCTTTACCTATTGGGACTTCAAGCGAAGAATATTCCAGAAAAAAAAAAGCACGTCGTCACTAATGATTTTTCGAGTACTGAATTGGTTTCGGTTTACATATTTCTTGTGCGGAGCAGCGTAGCACGCCGCTCTTTCGCTCAGCTATCCGGCTGCGAATGACGTGTTCATCCGCGAAGTTCACACACGGGGGTAGCGGAAGATAAGGAACAGCCGCAATCCAAGCAGCACAATGTACTGAAAGTCGAGTGCAATAGGGGTGGACGGTATGTGTCTTATCAATGTTCTTTAGTTGCACGAGCCTGTTCAGAGTCTCTTCGGTATTCCCTCTCCTTCTTTACCCGATTGGTACGCAGCGCTGTCGTTCGGTAGTGAGGTTGCGTGCCTTTATCGTGATGATGACGAATCCACCGCGAGCGCTGTGTACTAGTCGTTTAGAGAAGAACGCATACCGAAGCGTATCTTACGGCTATTCCTTATGTTCCGCCATCCTCGCTTCTGAACCATGCGGATGAACACGTAATAGAGGTAAACAACGATAGTTGACCAAGGCAGACCACAATAAGGGACGACATACGTGTCTGTGTCTCCCTAATTGTGGTCTGCCTCGGCCAATTCTCGTTGTTTACGTCGTTTACAAATCGCCCTGCCTCCTGTCTGAATGAGAGAGTGAGTGAGAAAGCTACAAGAGAGAATCGGATTAGCGTGGTTGGTTGGTCCGTCCACCCTGTACTTGAGGCACACTGGCTCAAAGGGAACGGCGTGCTGGTGCGTGGTGCTGGTCTGGTGTTTTGTGGTGGTGGTGTAGCGGTTAGCATATCTGACCGGAGATCAGAAGACCCAGGTTCGATTCCTGGCGTCAGCACCTGTTTTCCCTGAGTTGTTTGAATACGTAATAGAGCTCCCCGTGTTACGTAAACTTTGCAGCGACTGAAGCGCCACAGTGGTGTGGGTGCCGGCCAACCTTGGAACTATTCGCGTGTTCTGGCGTATATGACAAGGTGTATTCGTTTTGTCCACCAGTGGGCAGATCACGTGGCAATGACGTAGTTCTCCGGGAACTCTACTGGCAGCCGATAACCGAGCGAAATTGTAAGGGACACAATATGGCAACGCATTAGAGTGATGGAATCCTGTTTTCATGGGCGCGACACACGCGGTGCAATAGCCTACAACGTGTCTTCCACTGTCGCACATGGAGGTGGAATATCTGGCGGAGGAGCCCTGTCGAAATTCGTATTCGTTGAGTCTGTACACAGCAGTGCGGGCCAGAACATGGGTAGAACATTTAATACCACTTGATCTTGTAAAACTCCTTGGTCCTCAGCCATTCAATCATCAAACGGATCTGATCGACATTTTGTGACACTTTCTGGTCCCTTGTTTGTGACAAGTATTCCCACTGGTCCGAGATGTTTGTCTCCCCCCCCCCCCCCCCAACTACTGGGTTTTCTCCCTTTTTTTCCGAACTAACTGTGGTCTGGGGTAGCCAGTCTGCCTTCGTCGTGACTTAACGTCCCGAATTTTTTCTTCCTGTATCACATCACATCACATCACATTTAATACCTTCATGTTTGGTGGCGCTGATGGTTATTACCGGACTATTTGACTGCCGATGCGTACTCCTGGGCCCCGATCTTCAACTTTCACATGGCGAGCGTTATCGTTATATTGAAAGTTCGCGCGCTCCAAAGCCGCTGTGGTAGGTTCGCGCAAGAGCTCGTGGCGAATCACAGGCCGACACTCCAAAATTCGCAGCTTCGTCTGCTTTCTCCAGGAATCTGGCCTCGCTCAAAGGCTATGAGTACTGCTCGGACTTCTCGCCAACTCTGCAGTGACTGCCCTAGATCTTAACTTTCGGCCGTCATCATTCCTTCATCCGCTATCACCATCTCATCTCATTCTGGGCTACAGTCGTGACGCAGCCCACATACGTGAGGCCAACCACGGCAAGCCGGTTTTCGTCACCACCACCACCAGGCCGAAGTGATGGGTACCCGGGTTCGAATCCCGGTGCCGGCTATGCTATGTGGGGTTCTCCTGGGTTTTCCTCAGACACTTTCAGACATATGTGGGCACAGTTCCCGTAGAAGCCGGCCCAGGACGCACATTTCCCCAGGGCGTTAGTCGTGACGTTGCCCTCCTCTGTGAGGCCGACAACGGCGAGCCCTTTCACCGCGACCACCACGGGCCGCGTAATGGGATAGCGACAAGTTGGAGGACCGTGCGTCTTGGGGCGACTTCATAAACAACTGTTCCGACATTTACCTTAGGGTATTCGGGGAAAACTCAGGGAAAACATCCAGACAGCACAGACATCGGTGGTGATATTTGATAATCTAAATACTGGCACGATTGATAAATTAATCAAAACAACTCTAAATACTCGGATACTTGCACAATAAATAAGTTTTGGCCTTCGTACGTTTGTATCGTACTTTAAATATTTTGAGAAGTATATTGTGCATGTTTGTGCCGAATCAGCACGGAACATAAATGTATGAAATCTAAATCTCACACGCACAGCCCAAGGAACAACGAGACGTCCCTTTATCGTGACAAGAATGCTTTCTTAAGGTTCTGCCTTGTAAAACATACTATCCCGATCATCACTTGTGTCGGTGTTACCGATATCATCTATGCCTCTTACGTTATATCACTCGCAGGCTCCGTACAAACCCCGACCCCTTTCCTATAGATTTACGATAAATGTAAGCGGTAATTAGGGTTGCTCGAAAATTAACGTAATTAAAACTGTGCGGACTTGAAGCGAGCTCGTGTACAAGGCATACGTCGCCAGAATTTATACATTGCTCCGTCTACATAATGCGCTTCGCGACAGCGGAGCAATTAATCGAGCAGGACAAGTCAGAGGTCTGATATATGCCGTGAGATTCTGTAATTAATTCTTTGTGCCCTACCGACCTCGCCACACGCAATACCAACGGGTGTGTCAGGAAGCAAGAACATATTCAGTGGCCATGATAACGAACCCCGAGACGAGGGACAAGGAGGGATACACACGCGTTGTTTGTGTATGTCCCTTCTTGTCCCTCGTTCTCGGGATTTCGTTATCATGGATACTTACCACTAGCTCTCTTCCTATATTTAACCATCATTTCATATTCAGTGAGTTGTTATACCAACGTGGTCACCAGTCATCAAGATGTTGTCGATATTCGGCAATTCACAACATTTGCCTCGTAACTCGTGGCGACTTTCGTCACTCGTTCTCGTCGGTTCGCGGCTGAAACGACACCTACCGTGTTCTTATGTGTGTCTGGATTGGGCCAAACACTTGAAGTTGTAACAAAAACTCCATCTAGCGTACGGGAGGGGTGCCCCGACGTTTCGGAGCCAATTCGGTACCTTTCTCAGGTGTGACTCTAGTGGTCAGTACAAATACCAGCTACATACTAACTATGCAGGTTAGGTTTTACCTATGCAATAGGTTTTGTACCTATCTGAGGCTTTCGTTTCAAACTGTGTTCGCCGGGTTTTCTGCTTTTCGACGTTTACTAGAAATATAGGACACCTACCCTGCGAATTTGAGCCACACAAAAAAAGCAAACTAAAAGCGAAAGCGTGCGCACTACATTGCGTAAAAGTCCCCATTCCAAATGCAAGTATCGGCGAATGGACCCCCCTCCGAATTCTGTCAATAAACAACACACCCGTCTACTCCCACTCCCATCTGTTAGTTTTTCGTTATTTCCAAATTCTTTTTCTTTATTTCTTATTTCTTAATTTTCTTCCTTTAATTCTTTCTTATTCCTTCCTATTTCTTTCTTTCTTTAATTCTTATCTTTTCTTTTTATTTATTTATTATTATTTCTTATTTCTGGAATAGCAAGCCGACGTCCCGTTTGGCTGACCTTTCCCCGTTTTTTTTTCCTTTTCGTCTAATAAATATATCCCCCCCCCCCCCACTCAACAAACTGGCTTAGCTCATGAGCTTAGAACCTCCTTTTCAATGGTCAAGCGCACAATACGCTTTAAAAGAAATATTTAGTATATTAGGTACACCGAGAGAAGGCCAATCAGGCTAAAGTGTTGCACATAAAGGCGAAACGAATATGCAAGATCACCTCTTCCTACCGTCTGTACTATCAATGGAGTAAAGTAAAATCTGATATCGTGCCCAGTTCCCAGGAAGACTTTGAAGTATCTTTTTTTTTTTAAATTCCGCGTTAGTGCCGCGGAGCAACTGCGGTTATGAGCAGCGTACAGATGGGGGGATGGAGAGAGGACAGCAGGATTAAGTCTAATTTAAACAAGTATTGAAACCTTTAAATGCATTTTGCCCACTTATAGGCTGCAGAAGGACTTTTTCAATTGATGGGTGTGCCTGGATCCAAGGGGCAGGTCACCATACCAGATTCCTATCTCAGGTCAACAGGCACGGTGAAGAACATCCCAACACGATACTCCGAGCTATTCGAATACCTGCAGCTATAGAGAGTTGCCGCAATACGACATGAAACTGTTCAGAACAGATAGGAAGATGTTTATCTGCACTCTACGATACATCAAGTGCAATCCTCACGTTCTAATCAGGACATCTCTCGCCGGCAGAGATCAGTTGAAGATTTAACGTCCCCATCAAAGGTTTCGTAACCGAATATATGGTTACCTCTATCCGATGCATTAAATAGCAGAGGTAATACCATTATACGAGGTAATGTTGTGGGACATAGATATGAAAGATCTGCTCCTGTGTACATACTTTTAAGTACTGGGCAGCGCGTCGTGAACCTAATTGTGTCAACTGTAGAGTGAACCATGCACCGTCGCACGGGGCACAAGTGGTCGCATGAGATTCGCGGCTGCAACCCATGGCCGGGGCGTTCTGCACAAAAGGCAATGAAGCTGCACGCCCCAACCCCGCTTACGCTCACCGAAAATCAAAAGGCAAACAATAATTAGCGGTCCAGACTGAAAAAATCATACGCCGAACTATAGCTGCAGAAGGGCATGGTACCGCGACCTTGCTATGCCGCCATCACTACAGGAGTCACCATATCCAGTCCTGAAGATTCTGGTCGGGTACGGCGAATGAAGCTCCTTTCTATGTGCTACAGACACACAAGAACACATCCTTAAGGATAGTATAACCGGTGGGACACAAGCTATGCCAAAATGCAAGCGTTATACACGCTAGAGCAGCTACTATATGTAACCGTTACTCTGCTCCCAGTGACGGGTGATAGGTACTCAAGGACTTCTAGCATGCATTGGACGATAGACTTTGATACAGTGGAAGGCCGCCACATGCCGCGGTGCTTATTTTACGCTCTGGAGTGAAAGCAGGGTCATGGACAACAAAAGCCCCAGGCTGGAACATCTTCAAAATGAAGCCGGAGGAATTAGTGCTGAACGTCACGGCTTTGCACGATTTTATCAGCACGTTGTCATCGAGCACGACAGAAGCAACAAAAAAGATGTAGGTCCCGGTCAGACACAACAACGTGGACATTGGGTTCGAAAAGATTAGGACATTGCATGGCCAAGCAGAGCGAAGATTCTGGAGATATGTCCATAGATTTAGAGTTAGGGTAAAACGTTGGGACCTGGTTACAATAGAAAATGGGCTGAAACCAGCCCAAACAGCTTGGGGGACTCGGTTGTTTGTTGGGTCCCGCCTGTTCATGAAGGTCTTACGACACCTCAAGTGTATCGCCGGAATACACATAATCCCAGCATACGACTTCATTGTCATTTTCATGGCCAATCCCTCCGGGGTAAGGGCAGCAAGTCGTCACTCCTTCATGAAGTCATGTCGGCATACGGTTGTCGTCTTGCCATCAACGCTATCATCAGTGTCGCTGTCGATCATCATTGGGCACGTCGTCGATACTTCAGCTAGCCATTCCGGAGTCTGCACCTACCACTCACGTACTTGCATCTTCAACGTCAGCAATTAGACCATCGTCGTTTCAGTTGTTCAATAAACCCAGGGCTATGCGTTAGCTGCCTGGTGATTCACGCTGGGAGAAATCACAACAGCATGCCTCCGTGGTGTACCAGAATGTACATGTAAAGAACCAAAAACATCCTCAGGGACCGGATCGGCAGAGCTAGAGATCGTTTTGCTCCATATACATATTTGATAAGATAGTGCGCAACTGTTGAGTACCTGCAGTTCTTCCGTGCACTGGGGACATTTTCAGAGACTCGTACAAAGTCGTCGGATCCATCCTCTAGACTAGAGCCGCTAAGTAAACTTTGTTGGAAGGAATGATGACGTGTGACGACGTGACTCAGGAAACACACATGGATAAGGACTTCGACATCAAAGAGCGGAATGGAAGCTCTATGGGCCTGCGCGTGGACCCGAAAGAATCACGTACTGTAATTATGAGCGGTAAAAACGTTGACAGTGCGTGACTTAAAAACGGGCACACAAAACATACAGCACTGATTATCCTTTTCACCGCTTTTAATTATGAATCACCAACAAGCCCAAATCCTCACTCTTATGGACCACGTAGTGTAAGGCAATAGCATCGTTGGTGCTGCGATGCGCTTCCCTCATGAACACAGAATAGAAGTGACATCGTCCATGCAGCATGGAAGACGCAGATGCTACTCCCCACTTATCATCATTCAAATAAAGTTGTTGTTGCAGGTGCTACCTGTGTAGAAAACAAGTAAACCTCGAGAGTAAGCGTCATTTCGGCGACATCTAGTCCCCCAAATTCCGCAAAATGGCAGGATTCAGAAAGCACGATGCACAATGGTACTATAAACCTCGTTGTCCACGAAGACGACCAGGCAAAAGGGCGAACTACCAGCTGCAGTGTCCCTTGACATAAAGACAGCGCACATAAAAACAAGTCACAGCCACGTTCTACACCTGCATCCTTTGGGCACGAATGGACGGGCATTATGCCCGGTTACTGCTAGAATGCACGAGAGAGATCAATCTTGATTGGAAAGCCGCACACAGGTGCCGCAGAGGTGACACACGATATTACAGCATATAACGGCTGGAGTACCGCAAGCAGGTGCCCTCAGTCCACGCGTATGTAATGTGGTTCTCACTGTCACCTTTGTCTGATACCTCTACCAGTGTATGTCTCTATATGCACATGACATTTCGCAATGGTCCACGCGAAAGCAGTGGTCATCGAACAGCGTAACCTACGTTTGCCCTATATAGCTGCTGTTGACGTACGCTACACGAAATGTACATAAGGTATGTCATTTATTTCTTTATGACGATTTCGAACTACCAGTGTGACATCACATCTACAAAGACAATGGTATTGGTCAGACTTTCAGGGTGTGTCATACTGGTGTGCTTCGAAACGTCATAAAAACGACCGCAGATTTTGAATGAATTCTTGCGTGCCGTCTACAGGGTTGCAAGAACAAACCTGTTACTATTTCTTAGTACCATGAACTAACCGACTTCGCAATATCCACAATTCACAGGAATGATGATAATAATGATAATTTGGTGTTTACGTCGCGAGACAACTGAGGTCATGAGCGACGCACAGGAATGATGAAGGCTGTTGAAGAGTGTGATCTGCTGAGCGGAGCATGACACACATGTACACGCACGGAGTAACGTGGTTTGTGCACCCAATTTTTACGGGGTGTCCAGAACGATAGGTACCAGCGGCATGGCCGAGAGGGTTACGGCGTCCCGCTCGATGGTGGTAGCCAAGGTCGTGCTGAAGAATGGGAGATGGTGGGTTCGAATCCTACCACCGGCTGTGCTGTTTGAGGTTTTCCCTGGGTTTGCCAAAGACTTTCCAGACGAATGTCGGCAGAGTTCCCCCTGAAGTCGGCCCAGGACGCGTACTAAACCCCCCTGTCCCTCTCTCCTTCCTGCTGTCCTCTCTCCATCTGTCCACGTCTGTACGCCACTAATAGCCACAGTTGCTTCGTGCCGCTAACACGGAACAACGAAAAATGATTCTAGGTCTTTTGAAGTTCAAGACAAATACAAGCGATACGACCAAGTTACAGCCAAAACACAAGAGGATACGGAAAAGCTTTCTGCTTTTCCGTATAAAGCTCTCCGTATAAAACTCCGTATACACCTCCGTTAAAGCTATCCATATTCTTTCTGCGACAGCCATCACAATCTTCCCAAAAAGTTTTACTGCCCTTCGACATCATCGATTCATTACCAAGGACAAGACGAGAACTATTATTTTCTCAACACTGACAGAGACAAACCCTTTCGGTGTCCGCAACGTTTGCAGGTTTTCGGACAGCAACCTGTGCAGTGAGCTACATAATTGAACTCGTTTCATCATGAATGCGCAGCGGGAGGGTTGACTGCAGTTGTATTCCTTGATATAAGAGAGCTATGCCACCGCCACTGAAGCTCGTGTGATACAGGCATTTCATGCTATGGATAGCAGGTAATAGAGTGTGTTAATAGACCGTTGATAACGTCACCGTGAAGCTATATACCTACCGGAACGAATTGCAGCGTGCATGACTCAGAATCTTATCAGCTGATTGGGTGCGGTAGACACGGTACTTGGAAAGCCACGTTATCAACGGTCTACAAACACTCACTAATAACACTGCAGTGGATTGTCACTTCGACAAACGGGACACGGGACATACGAATGTTTGATGGAGGAGGTACAGCCCAACCGAAATGCTCAAAGAAGATGTGCTCGCAAAATGCTCCTTAGTGTATCACTGTTTATACTGCCAGCCATGTTGGCTCGCAGTGTGAGGATCAACTTGGGCGCGCACTTCAATGACCCTCAGCGCAACTAAAGCAGAAGTACCAAAGCCCAAGCTATTACACACTCCTTGACTAGGCAAGGAATGTATGTCCGACAAGACAGTGTTATTTCGCCCATGAGTAAATGACTCATATTTCAAGGCTGCGAGTTAAAATCAAGAATCAACGATCATCAACTGCGCCATCACTTTGTACGGAACGTTTCAGTCTTTGTCTGCGAAAGTACGTCACATAAATAAAATAAAAAAGCTGATGTCACGATTAACGTTCTGCGATGCATTGTTCACCTTCCTGAAGGCGTCATCGAGGTCACTGCATGGGAGTACCCATCGTACTGACACGGATAACCATTTATCATGTCGCAGTACTCAGGTGGATAATATGCAGTGATACTTGACTCAGGGGTGCTCGCATCAATGGGAATACATAGGTGTCTAATTTTTGTAAAAACGAGTTCCTGTAATTACGTAAACATACAATTGGTGCGACACATGTGCGACACATATGGTTCCAGTGGATACCAAGCCACAGCAGCACACGTGCGCATGCTGATTCAGTGTAATGAATGCTGCACAACCGGCTATCAGCGGTCTCTCCCGTACAATGTTGACCAGGGGTGCAGCTTGCTGCCATCACTTTCGAGGTTATCGATTTTTACCGACGGATCAACGGATAGCTACCGAATCTGCGTTCGCATTTGTGACTCCGCAGCACAGCAATGAAGGAATGGCACGCCTGTCCCACAGATCATCAGCGGAATTGGTAGCCATACAGATGGCGATGCAGTATGTGGCCACAAGTCAGGCACAATGGGTCACATACTAGTATTCGAAGGCCAGTCTTAGACGGAAATCTACAGATGTGGATCATGATGTATTTATTGCGTGGGTTCCTGAATATGTACCGAAGGTGCGGACGAGATCACGCATATAGTTAAAATATAGCCAAGGTGACATGTGACATGTTCTAAGTCACATGTGAAAAACCTGCATGCTAAGGTAGCTGACAGAGAAGATGTGCAGATGGCAACGGTTTGAACCGGACCGCCGCTCATCCCTGCTGCATAAGATTGATCTAGAGCTGAAATTCAGTATTTTGCCTAGCACACCAGACATCTGTGTTCAGACACCTTCGCATGAGCGTCGCTTCAACGTCCCGCATGGCCGTCAGTTTCTGCATGTAGTTGGGTTGGCTGACTGCGAACTGTTCAGAGTGTGCAGCGGTGGAGAGTACATCCTCATGCCCTGCAGAAGATATGCATTCCAACGGAATAGACTGATACTTGCTCTCGATCGTTGGGACAATAAATAAAAATGTCGATACGGTGAAGGTGCTGGGCGCGTTTGGGAATCCGAGGTGGAGCGTTTACGGTTCACCTAAGCTTCATTGTGAGTTTTCTACGGAGACAGTGCAACCAGCTCGTCTGCTTGGTGTGTGTTATCGAGTTTGTTATTTCGGTGTCCCTGCGTCCTAAGGGATTGAGGTGACATCAGAATTCGACTGGCGAGAGGCGACTCCCCCCACTCTTTTTCTTTTTTCAGTCCAATCCAAACTTGACAGTTATTTTCATATTCTTCGTTACATTTTTCGCACTCATACCCACATTCATGCAAAACGAACGTAGAGACGGGAGGTATCTTTGTGAAGTAAGGCAAGCACCAGAGACTGATTAACCCTTTGTTGGACAGTGGGCACTGGTGTCCCTCTTATCACTTCTTCTTCTATGCGGGTTCCAGCTACGCCATGCAATCATTTTCTCCCCAAATTGCTGTGACTCCATCTATGAGTGGTAATAGTAACCTGAGGAGTAGTTTTACTCTTCTATTAAAAGGTGGGGGCATATTAGGCGATGTTTTCCTTTCGGTGTTCTCCGAAACTCTTGCATCGTTTCATGTGCCGTTTTGGAAACCTCCCCGGAACGATAACAAACGTCCGGTAAACGAAATTGTTGTTTCTTGCACTGTGGTAATGACACACAAAAAGCCTCCACCGGTATAATAGAATGTTCGTGCATTTGTAGCTTCGGAACTCGTATCCTCGCTAGGGAGGGTGTTTTGCGTGGCTGAAGCGTCAGGTTTAGTTGGCCGATGTACACACATCGAATGCAATTTGGCAGTTGTAGTATCTCTATTTGGCCTATGTATAAGAAAACGAGGGCAAATGACAACGGAGGACATGTTTTTTAGTCAGACTATCAGGATGATCCCAACAATATCCCAAAATGAGAGGAGAGAATGAGCTGACTGTTCTACGTTTCAAGCAGAGGCAAGAGTAAAGGAAAGTCGTGCAAAAGTCGCACAGGTGAAAGAAAACGATGAAGAATGGCGGTAGTAATGATGATGGAACGGCTCCGTAGTCAGCCACGCTGAGGCGGCCAACGTGACAACGATCACAGGTGGAATCGTGCGTCCTGGACCCACTTCACAGGGAACTGTACCGACATCTGTCTTCAAATGTCTGATGAAAACTCACGGAAAACACCCAGTACAGAAATAAGAACGACATCACACCTCATCAAATGAGAATAAATAATTTTTGCGCGATGACTCGCGTGCCTGAGGCTGGTAACGCCCTTATAAAATCATAGCAAAAGACACATCCTAGGTGCAGCTTGTGCACAACGGAGCCGCAAGAGCCTTGTGCAAAGCATCTGTGCAGTGTGTGCATTGTCCCACTTTCCGTAGTGTGTCTGGGGCCTTTTTACAGGCAGTGAAGAGGGGTCTGAAGTGGATCATGGGACATACCCTGCCCCACTTCATCAAAGTTCCTCAGCTGCTTCATGGGACGAGTTAGTCTTACTTTTTTCTCGGCTGCAAAAAGTTTCTCGGCGTTCGGGTTGGGCTTTTTTGTGTATAAAAGTGCACCAGAAGAGCAGTGGAAGTGTTCCTGGTGATGTGCAATGGCACACTTTCTCGTGTCCAAGAGATGCAATAAACGCAACACGTAAGCGTCACATTGCCTGGTGCTAATCATTAAAGGACGGCAGGTAACAAAAAGGCCACCGAGTGCCAATAATTTCGGTTCGGTGCCAATGGTTTCGGTAGTTTGGGGCAAAAAGCGATAAACGCAGACAGACTGCTCTTTCGGTTGGAGGTTCTTCTAAACGCGTGGTAGACCCCAAACGGCGTTGCTACATCGAAAGTATTACGCGAAAAAAGTCAGGCGACAACAGGGATTTCTGCCGACGCGACACCATTAGTCATAGGAACAAGCGCTGCTCGTGTTTTAACGATTTCATCGCCAGGTTTCTATCACCCTCTGAGTGCATATACTCAACTCTTTGTCGAGCTGGCTGCGGAGACCACCTCCTGACGAGTAAATGCCATGAAGCGTATACTGCTATAAATGAGAAATAGGGAATGTCCGCATTTTTTTTTTTTTTTTTTTGTGGAGCTATGTATTTTTCTTGTTTTTTTTTATATCACAATACAGGAGTACAATATATTTAAACAAAAACAACTTTCTTCATTAGGTCGACCTAGGCAATTTGAGACTGGCGCCGGTAGAGGGGTTACGTAGCACACCAAACTAGTCAGCATCATAACGAACTAGTAGTATATTGACAGGAAGGAATTGTAGGTCAACATTCTCTCTCTCTCTGTCGTTCTCTCTTTTGACGTACAATTTGCTGCGTTACCGGTTTGGTATAGGGTTATATGAATTAAATCAATTTAATTCCTAATGTATTAATTAATTAACTGTATTAACAAAAATAATTACTTTAATCAGTCATCAAAGTAAATTCTACGCCCAAAGCCCCGCTGACTTCTCCAATGGACAGAGGCCACCTAACTTTCTCTCTGTCGCCCGGTCACAGCAGAATGTTCGCGCAACGATCGTTTCGATACCATGCTAGGGGGAGTCTGGGAGCGACTTTCAACACCGTGCTGATGCCAGGCAACTTTGTTTTTTTCTCTCTCTCTCTCTTGTCTAAATCGTTCCGAAGGTCGCCATATGTCGGAGTAAACGCTAAACGCAGTAAGAATGCCAAAAATGCCAGAAATATTCTCAAGCTCACTACCCTCGAAATCTCTGCATTAAAGTATAAGATCAATAGGAACCCTCTCACGCTGGTATGCAGGAAAAGACAAAAAAACGACAAAACTGTGTCCTTAATTTTCCTATGGCTTGCGGCATAGAAGCACACAAAATGAAGCCCGTGATGTCGTCAAGTCTCTCGTGACAGAAACTGATCGGGAGCCTCCATAAGAAAATTGACTTAGCGCCGCAGGTGCTGTTCCCCCTTGGCCTTTGGGAAACGCCTCCAAAGATTATACGTTGAGTCGAATGACTTACCACATGGTCTCAAGGATCGCATCAAGGATTTTCGGTGCTCACTTACCTGAAAAGAAGCAGGAAAGAGTGTTCATTAGGGCGCTGCACACGGCGATGTGAGCAATCACGGGGATTGTAAATAACAACAGTCGCATTATGTGGTACGTAATGATGCTATCTAGTGAGTGAGTGAATGAAAAAGGAAAAAATTGAGAAAATGATGCTATCTAGGTCAGGGACTCGCTTGTTGCTTCTTGTGTACTTGTCCTTCTTGACGCTGTTTGTTCTGATTGTAATTTTAAACGCCTCTTCTCCCTCGTACATAAGGGCGAGGGAAGAGCGCATTTCTGGGGGAGCGACAAAAATGGTCTTCAAATCTGCTTTTTTTTTTTTTTTTTTTTTTTTTACAGCGTCCATTTCCTCACGCAAATTGGGCGCAATCCTTTTTCTGACACGGCAACGGCATCAGCGTAACAAACGGAACGGATGTGGTCACTGGGCCGAACTTCGATCTTTCGTAATTAAAAAGTTGATTGAAAATTAATTAGGGCAGCGCTGCAGGAGGCCGCTAGTGCAGCCATAAGGTAGCCCACTAAACCAAGAATATATCACCAATGATTCCCTCGAGTGTATTCACCTACGTCACGTTGTGAAGTCGCATGCGCGAGACTCGTCCCAGCACTGGTGTTCATTTTTCGGGTGATTGAAAGATGACGAACTGCGCGATTTTTCAGTGCGGCAACCGTAGTTTTCGTAAAAGAAAAGGACAACGGCGAAGTGTCTTCGGAAAAAAGAAGGGGATCGACGTCACCGCATTTCCAAACTTTCTCACGATAACGAGCTCCCTCGCAGAGTTGATCAGCATATGCGCTTAAACGTATTATGGAATATACCATTTTTAAGGTTTGCAGAGCAAACGCTAGATCAACTCGAAAGCTGCGCCGAAAAAAATGGCCGACACGGTGGCGGCAAACGTGTCCGTTTGATGTCCTGTGAATAAACCCTATATTTTAAAAAAATCTGACAACAGTTAGCGCGGACACCGTGTATGTGCTCTGCTGGAATTTGATGGAACGAGGCAATATAATTAAGCAATTTTCTGCCAGCAGAGAAAGAAACGGTGGGTGCCCTTTCTATAGATAAATTGTGCTCAGAATGTCACAAGAGTTCATAACTCGACATACCAGTTTAATTCAAAGTAAGCTTCATTTATGCGCATTGAGCATGTGCACATACGACTGTGAGGACAAAGCGTGAAGTGTACAGTCTCCACTCTGTGACATTCAGTCGTGAGAAGAACTAATGGTTGTGACAATGTGTGACACCTATACTAGATATGTGTAATATAAAGAAAACAAGAATGTCACGTAACCTAAAATTACTAGAGATAATGCTTAACACTTCACTTGCTCCACACTTCGGGATGGAAATTTAAATTTTGTAGTTTACTACGGATGGTGAAATATATGTGACAAACGGCAGATCGGTCACAACGTCGCTGGCACGGAAGGGATATGCTCTGTGGCCTCTCTCCTGCAAAAATTATATTTCACTGTGCATACTTTATTGATTGATTGATTAGTGATACCTTAAGGGCCCGAAGACATTGCATAATTGAGTTAGGGCACATAAGCGTCGGCAGAAAAGAAAATGCAACTACAATATAACAACAATATGCAATTTACAAGTCCACTGAATACAAAATCAGTCATCATATACACCAAGCAACCAAATACCAAGTAAATTTAAAGTAAGTTAAAGCGTGCCTAAAATGAATTGGGTTAGTAAGCGAGGCCCATTCATCAGGGAGGTCATTCCAGAGCTTGGAGATGCGTGGATCTGTTCGAGGTAATAACTGTTTTTGCAAGAGCTTAGTCCAACTTTAGAACGATGACAGAGTCGTATATGAGGGTGTACTTAACATTGGGGAGAGCATATTGGATGCAGAGAGGGATGTTTCATTGCTGCGCGGTTCAATATTCGCAATTTTACCTTCAGTTCTGCAGTCTGAAGGCTAAGGAAAATTGTGATCAACAAGATGGATGACACGCAGGCACATAATGTCTCCCAAGTTATGTGCACCACCTGGCTAAAAATAGCAAAATACCATCCTAACTCGGGTATAAGTATCCTTATTCCATGCCTGTGTTTTACGCGTCACTGTGTATGTGTTTTAAATAGGTGATCACATATACGTATTATTATTATTTTTTAATCTGCGAATATGCATTGACATAAAACAGGCTCTTGAAAGAGCTTAAGTTATAAAGCGTGGCTAGATGTTTCAAATAGGCAGCTACTTTGGTGCTCACACAAAGCCGACCGACGTTCTATTCGAAACGAAAGATCTAAACAACGTGGTCTTATTTCTCGAAAATGGAGCGTCACAAAACGAGCAGTGTCCCACAAAGCCAATCGTACGGTTTCGTCCATTTTTCACAACGTCTACGTCGTAGCGGCGACAAGGAACTGTGAATAATAAAAAATAGCCTATAAGTGTCAACTATGTCATCTGGATCACGTGCAGCTTGTACATTTAAATTACTGGAATCTACCTCGTGCTGTTCCAGTCAGCAAATGTCACCTCACAGGACAATAAAGTCGTTCTTCTTTTTGGCTAATACAGACGCTCTAACGTACATTCATGCCGAATGTTATTTTTGTTTTTGTTTTAATCCGCAACAAGTTTTAAAAAAAAGAAGCAATGAGAACAGCATCGATGCCGTCTTTGCAGTTGAGTTATACGGCCAGGCGGACATCCTCTTGGAGAAAGTATGTAACTACTGATTACTAATTACGTAAAATTCATTAATTAACTCTTTGATTAGGGGATTTCGGAAAAAAGTGAGATAGCCGAATGGGAGACAACCCTCGTTGGAAGCCATTTTATTATTTTTTTAAAGTGAAACGAGCACGCACGTTGAAATATCCATAAATAACTAAATAAATAAATATCCGTCGACGAGTTTTGCTAAGCAAATGAGCCGAAACCGAAACCTGGCGCCTCAGGAGCGCATGAGCTTCGGTCTTCGGAGGCTTATTTGGACCGCAAAGCGCGGTTGATATGACCAGAAGATCAGAGCCTAGTTCAAACATTTCCATCGCTCCAAAGCACGTGGCCCTCTGACGTAGAATGAGCGCTGTCCTCCCTGCGCTCCTGAGGCGCGCGGTCGCGGTTTCGGCTCATTTGCACAGCGAAATTCGGCGCAACTTATGTAGGTACTCGTTTCGAGATTTTTTTTAAAATCAGAAATGCTTTCAGCGAGGGTTCTCTCCCATTCTGCTAAATCACTTTTCCCCGAAAGCCTCTAAGTAAGTTAATTAATGAATTGTAGGTTGCATCCACTGTAGTTTCGTCCTCTATACAAGAGGATGTCCGCCTATAGCCGTATAACCCAACTGAAAAAACGGTACCTATGCTGTCCTCATAGACATATATATATATATATATACTCATGGAACGATGCGACAGCACCAGAGGACACGTGTTTCGCCGTGTTTGCGGCTTGTCAGCTCTGGGTAGCTGCGCATCGTTCGGAATTGGCAAACCAGGGGTCGCTCAGCGTGCGATATACACCTGGGAGGGTGACTGAGCACTCCTCAATGCCACAGTGCAAGCCAGTGAATTATAATGATGGGGGAAAAAGCCATTAAAGAAACAAGTAAATGACACTAGACGTGCTAGAAATTCAAAATTTTCCCAAAATGTTCCCAGGCTTTTTCCCCTCATTATATACATATATATATATATATAAGGGAAAAAAGGGAAAGCCAGAGAGCTCTTTGGCTTTTCCCTTATATTATATATTTTATATTTTATTATTATTATATTTATTATATTTTTTCCCCTTATACACTTGACTGGCTTTGCGCTGGGCTTTCAGAGGTGTCTTAGGACACCCTGACGGGAGGTTATTTTTTTGACGTTGCCCATATAAGAAATATGCTGTATATAATTGGGAGTAGATTTACACACGTCAGGTTAGTCCACCTACACTTGTGTGGCTGCATGCTGCAGTTTGCAGAGTTCTTTAACGTGCGCCGGAAATCTCCAACGCACGGTACTCGATGTCGTCGTTATCTCCCCCCCAATGCTAACGTCCATATGACAGGGATCGAACCCGCAAGCTGAGCAAACCAGCACGCTACCAACGGAGCTACCAAGGTCGGTATGAGCTATCGAGGCATGGGATATACTTTATATACTATAGCATCGCGTGTACGAAGCCTACATTTCCGAAAAGATTGAAAGTTCGACAGTGCTTCGCGCGCGCACCGTGCCTCAAGAGTGCAAGTTTGATATGCCCATAATCCGCTGGTGATGCGAGGTAGAAAGCAACTATCCAACTGTGCTACATTGTAAAGCTTGTATAGTTAGTTAAACTACCTGTACTGCACACGCTACAGCAACCAGCCATATAAGAAGGAACAATATGACCCACGACACTAATAGTATAAAACGCGAAGAAATCATCTGGTATTCCCTAATACTAAATGTTATCCCCCAGTTAAGACGTCGCTCGCATTGAATGCGGTTCATACGTATCATGCTCGTAACCAGCTAAAAAAAGAATAATATCAAATTACTTGATCGCAGTGCACGAATCCGGGCAACGAGAAACAGAAACTCAAGGCAGGGCCTCTCGGTAGGGCAGGCATAGTAATCTCGAATACAGAGACGAAACCACGCAATGGGCTTTCCTGATACGTGGATGCGTACAAGGACTATCCGCGCAATCTCTTATTAGCATAATCTTAATGAAAGCTCCCGGACAATTTACGAGTAGATGGGATCTCGAAACATTGGAGCATAATTCCGTCCGTGCAATTAATCACCCTCACAAGCACAAAGGGATGGGTAGATGGACGAGATAGTGCAGACAGCGAGTCATGCATCCCATTGCCATTGCATGACAAGGATTGTGTACCTCGAAAACTGGATACTGTACATGAACCTGACGAAGACAAAACGGACGTCCGTTTATTTCTTTTTCCTCCATGAAATGAGGACACATAAATGGATTTTCCATCAACGCTACCACGCATTAAAAACACCATGACCTATCTCTTTTTTTTTCTACCAAAGCAAGCCAAACCAAGTATAACCTATTCGGCTTTCGTTTTAGATATTTTTTTCGAAACGAAGCTCGCTGAACTTTATCAATTTTCTGAAAACTCTCGTGTCAAAATATACGAGGCATTTCGGGTGACACAGACGCACAGATGAGACTTCTTGAGAACTAAGTTAAGCTTGCTTACGCTGTAACCGGCCAGTGGATTCACTTCCCCGAGCTGAGGAATCTTTGTTTGGCGTCCCCCCCCCCTTTAATGGTCACCTTACCGTCCATCAAGAAAAGTGCGCAGTGCAGCTAAAAATTAATAGGGTTCTCGAATGAATATGCGCTGTGTGCAAATACACACTGGTGCATGTTACCACACTGTGCTGGTGTACAGGTGTGGACAAAGAGCACAAGATGTGGAGCGCGCCCTGGGGTGATTTACTCAGGAACTGTGTCTGTCTAAGTTGAACAAGGTAGACGACTGACCTTGTTGGTACGACACGACGAATTCAAGGGCCGTGTGAATAATTTCCTTATTAAACAGTGTCTTGGAAGTAAGCGCTGTGTTTGTTGATCTCTCCGTTGTGTGTCCCGTTTTTTTTTTTGTGTGTGTGTTTCTTTTATTTTTTGCTTGAATTTGTCGTTCTGTCTAACTGTCGTCTGAAACATATTGCGTAAAACAACGAAAAACGGCAGTACGGTACTAAAATTCAATCCTCTGTTCACCTCGCTGCGAAAAGCCCCACATGTTCCATGCTCGTTATAACATGGATGCCATACTGGTTGACAACGCGCTCCCAGCTGATCTGAACCCGGTGATCAAGGCAACTGCTCAAGCTAGGTTTACAGGCAAACCACACTATTTAGCTGAAACTAAATACGCAACCAAAGGTAGATTTCTGAATCTAGAATACGATACAGAAGACACATGAGGATGTGTAAGGCTACATAAAATTCAATACAGAAGATGTGTCCTCCGTGACCACTATAACGATTAAAACATACTTTGGTCATCACCCGAGAAGCGCAGGAGAAGCCCACTGTGAAAGCAACACCATACGTTAGCTCCCCATAGCGCGAGAATGGCACAGGATTTCGCTTTGTTTGCCATTATGCCGACAAAAAGTTGGAGGGGAAAAAAAAAAAAAAAGAACGCGGGAGTCGATCCACGACTGAGAGCTTTTCTTGGAATGACACTCCCGTAACGTAGGCATCGCAGTCGGGTTATCAGCAACATTTGCACATTTCGAATACTTTCGATACAGGTTCTGTGAAGCTAAAGGAGAATGTCGTTATCGTTCGACATAGCAGCGGGTGCAGTGTCCACTCTTGGAAAACACGGAAACTTACAACTACACCCCCACCACAGGACATAAAACCCTAATATGAAGTCTGAGGGATCCACGCGTGCGCCGCAAGAAACCACATGCGATGCATAAGCCTGATACATACCAGGAATGCCTTTGTTATCAGTAGCTCGCGAAGTCCTTGATGCTTGCACTCACACTGCCGGTACGTTTCTTATTGGACAATTGCTATCGGCCCTCAGTGAAGCGTTACATCCTCGTTTTCCTTGCACGATACGCTGGGCTGCGATTTCGAAAAGATCACGCGCGTTTCTGGAGAAAACAGTTCCTGCTAGCCGGTGCGAATCGATGTGTGGCTTAGATAAACCGGTAGGCGATGCCGCGCTGATACCGCCAGTGGAGTAAATTGAAAACATTCCCGTCTTTGCCAAAGGGCCGCTAACAAGAACAGTTACTTAAACTCATTATCTAATATGTTATCGGAACCTGTCCCTTGCACAATGAATGAAAGAGAAAAGAGGATGATCTCTCTAATGCCTGTACGTTTTCCCGTGGTAAACTTACCTTAAGCGCCCCTTCCAGGGTACCTTGGCTCTTGGGCCAAGATACATGATTTTCAAGCTGAAGATACATTTCAGTTATAAAGCAACAAACGGGTAAAGTTGGTGGTAAGATGACAAACATGCGTTTCTGACAACTACCGGAACCTGACAGTTACACATTATGAAAATAGCCATTTTCGAGGGCTCTTTAGACTCCAAAGCAGCTTTTTCCTCCAGAGAAAAATTGTTGCCTGTTCTCACATACAGCGCTTTGCTTCAGAGCGCTGCAAAACAGCGATGGAAACTAAGCCCTGTTTTCCACCTTCGTGTTCTCACTTGCAAAGAAGGCAGCTCAAGTCTCGCGGGGCATCATTGGCGACGTGACGCAGCGCCGTACCGCTTGCGTTGATTCTTGATTCCTATTACCTATGATGACCCACAAGCTCAGTTAGCTGGCCAAACGGGAAATTCGACGGCATGCTCAGTTCACCACGAAACCAGCACAACACCGCAAACACCAGAAAGCAAAACAATCCCACAACTTCCGGGACGTCGTGGGTAAAGCCGCCCCTTGATTGGCCACCACAAACAAGCGCTAGAAATGAGCTCTGTAAAAGTTGACAGGAGCTCAACTTTGACAAGCGCTGTTTTCCTGCGCTTCATAGCAGTGCGATGAGGAAAAAACAGCGCTGCTATAGTGCTGTGGAGCAAAAAGCGCTGCATGTGAGCGCCGCGCGCCCTGACTTCTGCGGGAATCGATGAGACTATAGGACAGAAACATAACATATCGCAGTGTCGTCTCATGAGAACTTCATCTGGGACACATGGGGAGTACAAGTACAACACGTGTAGGCGTTTGAAGCACAGTTCAAGGTTAAAGCAAGGACGGGCGACGGTATTCCTCACCTCAGTCCGTAGTTGCGCAGGACTGTGACACGAAAGGCATTAAAATCGACAAATCTTCGATTACGTTTATGCATACACTGATGTCAACTATTTGCCTCCGCTCCTCTCCGCTATGTAGGCACCTTACGGACGTTTATTCAGTATACTTTATTTCGCAGGATTTCTCACTCCAATAACCTGCACTCTACCTCAAGAGCTTTTCGACACTACTATCACTTCTGCTCAGTTAAAATACATTTGGCGAGAATTTCGTACACGTCTTATACGTTTATGTCTGCACTTTTTTCTGTGGAACATTTTTACTGTTTTACGAAGGTTACAACAGTTATAGCGTAACACACTCTGCGGTTGGGATGTGTGAACCGATGTCGGATACCTGAACTGCCGGGAGCAATCATAACCAGAAAGCGATGATCCGCTGTTATCAAAAACACATGTTTGTAGTCGTGCTGGCGTTGGTACATTGCGTAAATTCACTCCCTCGAAGTGCCGGAAACCGGTTCGTCGTGCGTTTGGTGCCGACCTGCGGGGTTTCCGAATTCGCTTCAAGGCATAAGAAGGTGGCAACTTCGAAGGGCATGCGGGAGATCAAAGGTCCAGCGCAGCGTCGTTCGTCGCTGGAATACATATAGCGGCGAACGTTAGGGATAGTGGCGGTGACGTTGAACTAGCATGCCGATTATAACGTAAATTGCAGAGGCCGAATGAGGATCGAGTTAGGACAAACACAGCACTTAAATAGGATAGGAGTATCATTTCCTTGCGCCTGGGGAAGAACGTCGAAAACACTGAAGGCTAGCCTTGGGCTGAAAGAAGGAAATCACTGAAAAGGTTAGCCAGCTGCAGGATGACTGACTGATTTTCAGTGACTTCCTTCTTTCATTGTCCTTAGGGACTTGAGGCTTTGTGTGTTGTCCTTTATTCTGTGTTCCAGCCTCAGAACATCACTTTCCATCGTAGCCTTGGGAAGTATACTTCAACTTCTTTACAAGTAATCATTCACAGCAATTAACCGTAATTGATACCTCTCTCTGAGAGAGCAACTTTCCTGGTGACCTGGCAGGTATAGTGAAAGTCTGAACGAGGATGCGGATAGTTACTGAAATTAGATAGATAAACACGAAACTCTAAAGTAACTGTAACTAGACAGCAACTCGTTACAGTTACTTTAGAGTTTCGTGTTTGTCTCCCTAGTTTCAGACACTTGTCGCATCTTTGTTCACTATGCCTGTCGCTGACTGGTATTCACCATGAAAGATATGCCCTTATCCAGCATACAGCACCTCGCTTGCATTCTATCTTGTTCTACAAAACTTAAGCTTTACCAACGCCCAAATTACAATGATTTCCAAAGGACGGCAGTTGCGAAAAGTGGCAAAAGTCAGCTAGTGCCGGTGGCGGAAGTCGAACTCAGACCTTTCTGATTTCCATTGCGTCCTAATAAAAGGATCGAAGTAGATACGAGCCTCACCGTTTCCTCCTATATCACGACGTAGGGTGGTATCCATTGCAAAGCCACTGTTCCTCGCGGTGCCTGCAGATTGTAGCAGGCCCGTCAACAAAGAGGTTACTTGCCTGCACAAATCGGCAGCTGTGGGTCACAGTATAGCACTCAGCTCAGCTATCGTAGACCACGTCGGAAATCTTGGTCTTTCAATTTCGATACTACCATGTGGCCGCACTTTTCTGCAGTTAATTCACCGATGCGTTTCAAAGGACGACAAGGTAGCCTTTGTGGCGATCCCAGATCAGTGCGTGAGCTTCATTCTTCAACCAAGTTGAGCTCAGTCTTCTGATTGTGGAATGAAGTCCCTCCAGAATGGTGTGCTATAAACGCTTTTTGCACTCTTATATATGATACTGCAATATCTCGTACTCAGCTACTCTGTCGCTCGCTTTACCCTTGTGTATGTTCGAGAGTGGGACTCTCTGATGCAGTCTCTCCATGTGCTTGAGAGCCCCGACATCAGTGCGCAGTACGATTGGCCATTCTCCAGCCTCCAGGTAGGTTTCCTTGTCGTCAGAGAAGTGTTGGAGCACTAGTGCTGGTGATATTCCTCCTGTGTGTGGTCTCTCTACTAGCTGTAGCTGAGAGCCTCCGATGTCAATGTGGGTTACAATGCGATGTCAATGTGGATGTCAGTGGGTTTATACCACCACGAATTTCCCTTTACTTTTCGGACTAAGTTGTGGGTCCTCTTGCCTCTGTTTATGACCTTTCTGATTTGCTGTGTCCAGAGTACTTTCGATTGTCACACAATCCTTTGGTGGGATACTGACTAGTGGTTGGATTTCTCCTGTGAAGCATGGAGTATCCGTTCACTGAATGCTTCAATAATTCCTTGGAGCATTATATCTGCGCTGTTGCTCGAGCTTAGTTTGTGTTCTTCCATTTGATAATAATATACATTTGACGTAGAATTTGTTGTCGGAGTGTACAAGAAGGGGTGCATCTTCTTGCGTATTCCTGCCACACCCATACTGAAAGCGTTGATGAGCGCGCCTCCTTGCGGGGCTGCACACAGAAGTGGTAATGTTCTGCTGACATGTTTTGCCAATGACCACATTGAGGGTCATGTTATCTATAGATCATCCGCATTGCATCTCCGTCTACGCGTCAGACATGGAGATTAGGCGTCCCTAAAGAAAGGCCAGACAGCGGTGAGACTCGAACCTACACCCCTTAATTGCCGGTAAAACGCGCTATACCACTACACTGGCACGACTTCCCAATGACTTACCAGGGGGCTTCTTTCTGTCACTTTCACAGGACACAGGACATGCACTCACCCTCTTCAGACACTCTCCTACATCCTTTCCCCAAACGCAGACACAACGAGGCGGGCGGCATCTGATGAACATGGTAGAAAGTAACCCAGCTGAGGTTGGCACACATGCAGATAAACACTATGCAAAGCGAACGCGAGAAGTCAATATGTAGAGCCTGCGCCAGTGATTGCTAGAACTATTTGTCAGGTACTCTGGTCGGGGAAAAACACATTTTCTTTATCATTCCGATGAGCACTTAATGTTTTCTTTTCGTTCTCTTTTTTTTTTTTTTTTTCAGTCGAAGCTGACGCAGTTTTCTGGGCAAACTGAGCAACAACAAGCAGCAGCATATTTATTTAGATAAACGTTATTACGCATACTATGTTATCAAAATGCTGCGATGGACATTGGTTCGTCCCAGATAACGCGTCTTCCTATTATATTACAGGTAGAGCCATAAATCAATTAGGAGGAACATTATGCCAATACAACACCAGAGAAGATCACAATGCTCTCCAGCTACTGGCTACCTGCCAGTGCAATGCGCGGAGCTGAACATATATTAAGAGCCGGCAATTAAGTGGTGCGTAATCCTAACAAATGTTACGGCATTTAGTACACTATCCTATTATACGCCGACTGCTTTTTGCGCTCTGAAGTTTCCAATCACCTTATCGTTGTATTGAAAAAACGACCACACCCTATAATACTTCTACCTTCATAATTACATACGCGCACTGTATCCTATAGAACAAAAAAAAAATCGCTCCCGATCGTTTCCTTCTGAACTACCACGTGATCCCCTTGTACCCGACACATTATGTACTATTAGCTTTGCGATTTTCAAGTTCATGTGCTTTCGATCTCAAGTATAGTACTATACTCCGAAGCAACATCAGAGTTGCAGTCACAGAAAAATGTCTCTGCCAGCGCAGATGGTATATATAGCCCGTACACTGAGGGTGAGGAGCGCGAGAAGATACGCAGGTTGGGAACACTGACAAGTTGTTTTTTAAACACGACATACAAGAATACTTACCGATAGTTTCGTGACCTCAAACTAACGCTGGAAGGGGAGTCGTATCGCTCGGCCGTTATGATGAGCAATGGTTCTTCTTCGGAAAGCTTTACTCTGTGTATTGCTACAGCACATGCTTGTTCGTTCATGGCTGAGTTGTTCTCACCGTGACTTTTCCCCGATTTGTGGGCCTTCATATACAGGGTGTCCCAGAAAACGTGTCATTGAATTATAATAAAAAAACTACGCCACCTAGAGTCACGCGGTCAACGGCATATGTTCTTACTGGGTTTTTGCCACCTCCTGATGTGAATGTCGTGTAACGTACCTTCACGAACTGTAGGGATTTCCTTCCCTCGTCATCCTTTCATGTGAACCTTTTTGGAATGGGGTAGGGTCCTGCACTCAACGCAGGGAAACATCCCACATCATCATCATCATCCATTCATCTATGTTGTTGTTGTCGTGTAACGTAAGTTTAATTATGTAAATTTTTGCGAGCTTAAGTCGGAAATTTGCCAAGTAAAGGTCACTTTTTTACCCCACCAATGTAAAGAGCGTGCCGAATTTATTCAAACTAATGATAGTTGACAGGGATATTCAGGGGCTACCCCATCAGAAAAAATAGCCGAACATCATGCTCTACGGAGCTCCCACAGGATAGCACATGTTGAATTTTTCAACGCAATCTTTGTCAGTCCGACGAAAGGAGGTTGGAAACCCAGCCCATCCCGGCATCGCAGAAAGAGATAACACAGGCATGGCTTATCGCGTCCGACTTTCGCTGGGATAATACTTTCCCTCTTCCAATTTTAGGAACTGCTACTTTTTCTACTATCACTCTGTGGGCTGGCTTTGGAACCTCCTTTCGTCGGACTGTGAGCGATTGCGCTCAAGAAGTCATCGCGCGTTATGGTCCGGTACTCCGAAAAACATGATGTTCGGCTATTTTTTATCGATGGGATAGCTCATGAATATCACTGTCAATTATGATGAATTTGAGTGAATTCGGCACGCTCTTCATATTGGTGGGGTAAAAAAGTGACCTTCACTTGGCAAATGTCTGAGTTCAGTTCGCAAATATTTACATAATTAAACTTACGATACATGACATTTACATGAGGACGTGGCAAAATCCTAATAAGAACAAATACCGTTAACCGCATGGTTCTAGGTGGTGTAGGTTATTTATTATAATTCAATGACACGTTTTCTGGGACACCCTGTATGTAGCGTTCGGGAGTCATATTGGTGACGAATAACTAATGATCCCTCCGGTAACATTAGTAACGAAGCGTGGTTGGCAGGAACCTATAATTTCCGAATATGGGGAAGCCGATTCACGCGTTTCGCTAACGCAATGCCGCTATGGATCAGAAGAACACCTTATTAAGCGCTAATTTATCCCACACTTTATTACTGTTTGGGGATTAACTACCTCGACACATTACACTAGAATTTATGCACCGCAAAAGAAAGCAGTACGATTCATTGCGAATACTACGGCAGCATCTTCAGAGACTGCGGGAATTAAAAAACTTGTCAATACGTTACCTATATACTTTAAAGCTTGGGTTATCCGCGTACAACAGCTTCTATTCAGGTGCAGTTCAGATAAACACCACAACCAAACGCTACACTTCGAAAGTTTAATTTGTGAAGTTTTCTTATCATTTTTTTGTCGTTTGTCAAGTTTTTTGTAAGCTTTGAAAGTTTAATTTATCTGCCTACCTTAAAAGTACTGTAAAGCAGTAGACAAGCATGATATGCCGGTGATGTGACTAGAGACTTTGTTGCTTCTAAATACCATATGCGGAACCATACGACCGACAACGCGCTATATATATTTTCAATTTGCCATGTAAGATGCGGCGTAGTAGAGTCACAGTACAGTGACTCTACGGCGTAGTGGAGCGGTGCGACGCCTGGTGTCACACAACCCCCTGTACAGCGGGCAACACTGAAAATTGGTATTACACACTATTACATCGGAACTTCGTTATTTTAGTAACCATATTATTAGTTTTTCTGTTTACCTATGCATTTTGAAACCCCTGTTAACAGTGTTTTTTGCGAAGTAACCCACCGTTGTCCGCTGTTCGATGGAGGCTCTCCCTACTTCTCTGCTGCGCCTGCGCGCTCATTCTGTTCGCGGCCTCTTTCGAACGAACAAACTCTGTCCGTGAACCTCTGTGAACAAACAAGTCCCGACGCTGTCTGGCTTCTTGAACGTCTGACACATTTTTTTCAACGGCTCAGCATTTCATATCAGTTCGCTTATCCTTTTATCCTCAGATGTGGATCGTTGTGTGGATTGCAGGGGCGGATTTTATGGTGGATTGTGGTGGATTGTTATGTCGGGCCCAGTGTTATACGCATGCAATGTGGTTGCCGCCGTATGTGTCAGGGGTACGGATTCATTTCGAATACCTAGTACAGTGTTACCCGTAATCTTTAATTGTAATTTTCTAATTAATTGCACCGTCGATTGGAATGAAACTTGCGCAGTTTTTGTCCTGGTGGCTTGGACTATCGAATAGCCACACTAAATGACATTTGATCGGTGCTGCTTTACAGTACCTTTAAGGTAGACAGATAAATTAATTAATCACGGCCGTGGTACGACTGGTACGACTATAAATTTATAGTCGTACCAGTCGTAGCACGGCCGATCGTATGGCATGCAGGCGACTGACTATTTCTTACCAAATTTTTGCAATACTATGTGCCACTTATTTACATCTTTTCTAACATTTCCTGCATACAAAAGAACACTGATGGAAGCGTCACTGAGTGCAGATATATTGACCTCTGTAGATTAATTCATTAAAAAATGGCTGGAACCATTACTATTGTTCTGTTGATGTTAAATGCTGTTCGTATTAATCACTACTGCTGTTAAAGCTGCTAAAGCTGTCGAAAAATGTATGTTGTTCTGTGAACTACTGTTGTTAAAATCGCTGCGACTGCTTGTAGAGGACCAGGTTCCTCGTCAGGAATCCTAATCCCTTTTGTACCTGGCCCTTATTTCCTTTGGAAATAAAATAAAATGAAAAATAAGTTTTACATGTTTTCTCAAAAGGGGCTAAAGTGAATGCGTTTTTGGTATATCGTCTGCAACAAGTGTATTCGTAACATGATCAGTGTACAAGCAGAAATATGAATCACGGGTGCGCACTACATGGCGACTTCAAGGCGTCATGCGCCCGCGCAAGCCAATCAGGGCCGTCTTCAGCTTCCTGGGCGGAGTTGACCTGTAGGAGTTAACTTGTCTCGTATTATAATATCCCACACTTTCTGACGCTCTCTACCTGCATCACTTTAGCCTCCTTTCCAGTTACACCATATGACCTATTTATTGTGAGCGCGACTCTCGTTGCTCTCCCTTGCACAGATAGATAGGCCACAGGAATCGTGCTACACCGCTTTAAAATTTCTCTTCGAGTTACTATGGAACTGTGAATCCAATCCGCCATCCTCTATGAAGCAAGAGGAGTATGTAAAGCAGCGTTGCATGTCTAAGTGGTGGTGGTGGTGGTGGTGGTTGTGAAAGGGCTCGCCGTGGTCGGCCTCACAGAGGTGGGCAACGTCATGACTGACGCCCTGGGAGAATGTGCGTCCTGGGCCGACTTCTAAGGGAACTGTGCCGACAACATATGTCTGAAAGCGTAGCGATGGGGGGGGGGGGGCGAGAGGGGCAGCCGCCCCGGGCGCACTCGCCAGAGAGGGCGCCGAACGGCAGGCCCTGTCAGGTTATTTGTACAGTATAAAGCGGGAATGAAGGGAATTGGAATTTACGATCTCGACAGTGCGAATGAGCGTTTTCTTTCTTTGTTTACAAACTTTCTGACGGCAGTCAGAGGGGGGGGGGGGCGCTTCACGTTTACCCTGCCCCGGGCGCAAACTCGGCTCATGACGGCTCTGCCCAGACCGCACAGTCGCACCGGGATTCGAACTCGGGTACCTCCCAGTCTCGACGTAACATGGCCAGCACGCTAACCACTGAGTCACGCGAGCTGGTGCATGTCTAAGTTGTGTTCCCTTACACTCTAAAAACAGAACTTCACAGCATAGAACGCTCTGCTCGAATCATTGCCGCGGATGATAGGGTTATCAGTGCTGATTCCAAGAGATGGGGGGGCATACGCCTTTTTGTGTCAATTATCATATATCCAAATTAACACAAAAAGGCGTACGCCCCCTCTCTATCTTCGAATCAGAAGTGATAACCCTATCATCCGTGGGAATGATTCAGCACGGCGAGCTATGCGGCGAATTTCTGTTTTTAGAGTGCATAGGTCCACAACTTATCTCTGAAGTCTGTAAAGCGAGCGAGCTTGCTTGTCGGCATGAATTTTTGTGGGATCTTCAACAGATGCATAATGTGTTACATTACATTATGCATCAACTTCACCGGCTCGCTTGTTTCTTAGCCATCTTTTCAATGTCTTCAACAGAGCTTGGAAATATGTAACATATAAACGGCTCCTCAGGATATGGTATCCGTTAGACAAGCGAGGACCATTACTGTAGTTCAATTCGAAAGCAAACTTTAATATTTGTACTTTGACTCAATAAAAAAGTAACCATTCAGAAAAGGGTCTACGACAGTCTACATGACGACTAACTGAATATTCCCAGTTTGGAATAGTTTTATACGCAAAACAAATGGTACTGATTTGTTAACTGCGTTAGCCTTAGTGAACCGTTAAGTCATTAAATAGGTTAATAAGCGACGAATACATCAAGCATAAATATTACAAAGTGCAGCAACAAAAGCAGGTGATGAAATAATATAATCTTAATTGCAAACAATACGGAAGACGCATATATTTATTTTAAATTATTAGGAAAGTAATCAGAAAACGTTATTTTTAACAGCAATCCCTGCTTGCCCCACACGTAGATATGCAATACGCGGTTAGTGCTCTCGTGGGTCGCAGACAATGTAACAAAGAGAGCTTATTTCAATTTATATGAAACTCAATGGATGTCCGTTCTCAGAAGACTCTTATAGCCAAAATAAAAATTCGTCAAAAATCTGAAAGTGCTCGTGGACCATTCATCTGAAACTTGTAAAATACAAATTCTAGTCTAAAATGAAAAAAAAAAAAGAGAGAGTTCGTTAAACAAGTTAAAGACGTCCTGAAAGACAACTGCATGAATAACCAGTTCTAGTATTCCAGGTTTTTTCCAGTAGAATGGAGCACAAGGTTTACTTTACAGTGTCGCTGCCTAACCAGTTCGCACTGCGGGATGTGCACGCTGTGCGCACACGGCGACATTTTGTAACTACTTCCAGAAATATTGTTACCTTCTACTGTAATAAGCCATTGATACCAGATAGATACCGGATGTTGTCCGCATTCAGACCTGTATAGCACACAGTAAAATAACCGTTCGTATCTCCGTATTTTTCACCTTTAAGAGGTTCTTCAAAAGCAGGACGATCAGGAGATCTTTAGCCATTCTTTCGTTCTCCAAGACAAGTTGAGAGAAAGTTCTTGCATTATAAACAATTCTCGAAGAACGGCTGTTTTCCTGTGTGTTAATGAGTGCGTAAGTCAGTGTCCTTATCTGGATAATTCCTCATGATTTGTGGCTTTACGTCGAGAGACAACTATATGAACGACGCCAGAGTAATCGGCCCGGGGATTAATTTTGCCAACTCGAGGGTTCTTTATAGAGTGCGCCAAAATGTCAGCGCATGGGGTGTCCTTATGTAGCAGAAAGAAAAATTCTTATCTCATCTCACGACAAACAACAGCGGCCATCTCGTCGACTTTCTCACGACCTACGGCGTAATTACGAAACAGGAACGCCCCAGGTGTGCCTGTGAATTGAATCGCTTGGTACACGTATTGGCATGGCCTGGCTCGATGGGGGCAAAGCTACGTGGACGGACGCCATTACAGACAAGCAGCATCATACAAAGGCTGTTCGATGAGGGCATGTTAGAGTATGACAAATGAACTACAGTGCTCGGTAAATTTTGCGCAAGTGCTCACATCAAGACTTTAATTGTTGTGCTGCTGCTCACTAAACAAAGTTAAAGTCCCTACCACATGGAGGCTTACTCCGAAGCAGTTTTCCTTGGGGAAGGTGTTGTACGTCAACGTATGGGAATTGTAGCCAGGAATATACGATTTAACGATAAACAACATAATGCTATAATGAATATACCTATACCGCGAGCCTATACCGCGAGCCGAGTCCTTCACTTTTTACTTCGCCGACTTAAAAGCGTCCCTATCAGTAAGAAGGGAAAAAAAAAACTCCCTTCAATTCAACAGTTCAATTCTTTATTTTCCAGTGCCCATGAACAACAAGGTTTGGGCATCAAAAATGAACTCAGCTGCATACATGCATAGTGTAAAAACACGCCTCCAGGACAACAAGACGTCATCTTGACCTCTTCCGGAATGAGCTAACATTAACGCTTTGTCTTCAGAGCCGTAGCTAGACAAGTTTTCGCCCAGGACAGAGTAAATCTGAAGCGCCCCCCTCTCCCACTACCGTCAGAAGCCCAGTAAAGAAAGAAATGAAAACGCTTATTTGCACTGCCGAGATCGTAAATTCAAATTTTCTTCGTTCCCGCTTTATCCTGTCCAGCCGACCTGCCAGGGCCTGCCGTTCGGCGCCTTCTCTGGCGAGGGCGCCCGGGGCGTCTGCCCCTTTGACCACACCCCCGCCGTCGCTATGGCTCTGTTTGTCTTACATGTTTTATGGAGTCCCACAGTGCATACTGATGCGTGCTTTTGGATCCTCATTCGTGGCAACCTGTTATATTTAACAATGCGTGCAGGACGGCTTCGCATACTGTATTTCCAGGATTCCTAGCACCCCCGTTCGAAGAACCCTCTCCGTTTTTTCAAACATCTTGGCCTAATAACAGATTGCCTGCGGATGTAAGCGGGCACCCCCGTTCTGTACAAGGAATGAGAAATTAGGCACAAGAGCAATTCGGCGCGGTTGCCTGCGATTCCCGCGCCATGGTCGCCTTAAAGGAGCAATGAGGTGATATTTAACATCGCTCCAATTCCTGCCTCGTCTGTCAAGCTGTCCACCAGGAGACACCATGCTAAATATTTTCGCTCTGCGGTGCGTTATAGCTGTGCAATTTTTTTTTATTCAGTGTTATAGCGCCGCGAAGAAACTGCGGCTATAAGCGGCGTACACACGTAGACAGACGAAGAGATGACAGCAGGAAGGAGTGGGGTACAGGGGGTTAGTATGCGTCCTGGGCCGACTGCAAGGGGAACTGTGCCGACATTCGTCTGGAAAGTCTGCCGGAAAACCCAGGGAAAACCCCAGAGCTGTGCAATCAAATTTACAAAAAAAAACAGTCTGAGAAAGCAGCCGCGGACGGCCGACACGATGCTCTCGTGACGTGGTGAAGGCTCCGTGCCTTGTTTCTTTGTTTTTTCTTCGCAGCTCACGCGCCGCGCTTATACATGCTTGAGCTGTGCCGCTGACGTCACTGGACACGTGAGGGGAGTAGCATACGTCACTAAGTCCTCTCGTTCTGCGATGCGCACTTTTCACGAGGAGAAGGATTTTTCAAAGGTGTGTGGAACAGAGCCCGCGCGCTCGCTCTGTAGGTCACCTACGCTCATCGTTCTTTCGCAGGAACTCATTTTATTCGTTGGAGAACACTCTGCACAGAAAAACGACAAAAAAAAATGCGGGTCACCTCAGTCATTATCAGTCGTTGTCGCTCAGTTCGAGCGCGGGATCACAGAGGACGCGAGCGGCAGCGAGAGTGCGAGCAATGGCGGCGCATGGGGTGGACTGACACAATGATCAAACAGAACTTCACCACATAACAATCGTACAGAATGAGACCGTTATCACTCCTGATTTGTAGAAACCGCGGGGTGTATGCATTTTTGTGACAATTAACTTCATAAGTACTGCACGATAACTGCATAAGTGTCACAAAAAGACGTACGCCACCAGTTTACAACAAATCAAAGGAGAGAGCAATGTCATTCGAGATGACGGTTGCGGTTGACGTGTTATGCGGTGAAGTTCTGCTTTAAGAGTGTACTGCCAACGCCACCTGGATACAGAAAGCCTGCTTAATGCCTCCTCTCACTCAAAGTCAGACAATCGTTGAAGACGATTTTGAAACCCAGGCTTTCTGTGGCTACCAGTGGCCTCCCATGCGGCTGATGGCGGCTTGTCTCCGGAGCTACGGCCGCTGAAAGCACGATCGTGATTGGCCGACTCTTAATTGTTACGGCACATCGCTGAAGCGATCAGACTTTGTCTCTATGTGGCGTTGGTACTGCACGCAGCGTATTCGTTTGGTCACACATCAAAAGGCCGCGTGGAACATATCGCGTTTTGGTGGAGGCCATTGTTGATGCGGGAACTTAAATATGCGAAAAACGCAAGCTCACTATTTGTCTGTGACGTCAGTGTATCTACTTCGCGGGTACTTAAATTCGCGAATATTTGGCGCTCACGAAAAACGCGACAAATCGTTCACGAAAATCGCGAAAACTTTTACAGTATTCGACGTCCCTAGCAGAGAATTACGTATCTAAGCAACTCGCACCATGCCAAAGATTTCTGACGTTATGGACTGCCTTAAAATAAATGATGTGGGAAAGAAACAAACCGTAGAAAGTAAATGAAGCAACCAATCCAAACTTCAGTCCGGTGGTTTCTTCGCTAATGATATACGAAGATAATAAACGATTGCGTATACCTTACATCACGGACATACAGGGAACTAAATCGACGATGATGTTCGGCCGAAGAACGTTTGCTGGCAAACCTGCCAGGGCGCGTCCGTACATAAGAGAACGTTCGTGTAAATACAGCCTTCATTCAACTGATAGCAGCTGCCGAGATCTCTTAATGGATACTTCGTCCAATCAGCGAGCGCTCGATACGGTCTACCGATAAGGATTGGCCCGTTCTACGGCGTTCGTGCGGATTATCGAGCAAAATGGTGCAGCGCTGTCAGCGATGCCAAATTCGCGACACATCGTATCACTCGAGTCAAATCAATAGCGTCGTTATGCATCTCTGGAACAGAGTATATTAAAGCGCGCAGGTATATGGAGATATTATGCAGCGGGATGAGTGCGTCAACTGGGTAGTACAGCCAAAATGATGTCTTTATGCGCTTTAATTTGATTTCCTTTCCTTTTTGTAAAATGAGTATGTTACACCAACGCCTGTCGCGATAGAGCTCGTCTTTGTCGCCGTTTCAGCTCGACACCTTTGTTGTTTCTTCTGCCCACACTATGAGAACAGAACTTCACCGCGTAGTACGTTGTGCGCCAACCATTGGCAGGAATGACAGGGTTATCGCTTCTGATTCGAAGAAAGAGGGGGGCGTACGCCTTTTTTGTGGCAATTTGGATATACGATGATTGCCGCAAAAAGGCGTACGCCCCACTCTCTCCTCGAATCAGGAGCGATACACCTATCATTCCTGGCAATGGTTGGCGCACAGCGTGTGCCATGCAATGAAGTTCCGTTTTTAGAAGTCCTCAACTCCCCTCTCTCTCACTTTGCGTTTTTTTTTTTTTTTGCTATAGTCGTGACGATGTCCACTTGAGTGCGGCCAACAACGGCAAGCTACCTCGACCCCCCCCCCCCCCCTTCGTTTTTAGAGTGCATCTGCAGTATAACGCGGTCCAGTAATACGTTTTCCGTTCTTTCTACCATAAACAACAACCGAAAAGAAAGAAAGACAACCAAATTTAATATCGGATACCCGAAAGGCTCAAGACACAGTAGTGGGACCCCACTCCTCAGTTCTATTTCAGGTGTCTCCATGCACTGCAAATATGGCATGCGTTATATCTACGTGCCACACGACGCAAGAACAGTGTGCAGATTGGTAAATTCGTTCCTCTTTTTTTTTTTTTTTTTTAATTCGCGTTCACTTCAGAGGCATTCTGCGACCAATAACATATTTAATAGAAAAGCATTGGTTTGCGCGCTCTAAGAGAAAAAAAGGGTGTGAAAAGGTGGGAACTTCTAAGATTCTTACCACCCATGTCAACATAGCGTCTGATGAAGGGTGCAAAAGAGGGGTAAAAGCAATTATCATATATCCAAATTGCTACAAAAAGGCGTACGCCCCCGTCGGTCACCGAATCAGAAGCGGTAACCCTATCATCCGTGGCAGAGAATGAGGTAGCAGGTAGAACTTTGCAACCTTTTAGACACAACATATGCGACAACTATTACCTCCTAGAAGGTGTAACGGCTCCGCCCTTTTTTGTAAGAGTGTGGTGGAGCTACGAAAAGCAAAAACACGTTTTAAACGTTATCCGTTTAACTCGTTTCTTGTTGAATTTATTTGCTTTCCTTTTTTTCGTAGGAAATATGATACTGTAAGTTACGAAGTTCGTTGCTGATGTGATCCACACGGGGGTAAAAAAGACCAAAACGAACGCTGGCCAACACGTCGGAACAGAGTAAATAGACACGATATGTGCCAGTATACATAAAACCGCGGTTGTCCACATATATAGGTGTAAATATATTACTTTTCTTTGTTGGTATTGCGCACCGTAACACTACTCTTCTTCACGTATTTGTGCACAGAGTATTAAACACAAAGTATTAAACACAAAACACAGTGCACAAAGTGCACAGAGTATTAAACACATTTCAACTTGCAATACTAATGGAGTGCTTCAACATTCTAGGCGTCAACGGTGCCTGACTCCAGAAATTTAGCAGGTGCATGTCCCACAAACGAATCTGCAGAATACTTAAGTGCCGCAGTGAAGGTAATCGAAACGACTAATCAGAGTCCATACAGCACGTGATCACATGTTTAATACCTGAGGCCAGTTGTACCAGGAACCGTCGCATTTTTAAAAGCTGAACGTGAGCTCAGCAGTCTGCGACACATTGCATATTTGTATTCAAAATCAACCATAATCTCCAAAAGGGAATTTCAAATTAACCTAATTTATATTTCTCTTTAGTTCTTGTTCTCTTACAACGCCTCCGATTCCAGGTACAACTCTACTTATGCTGATTTTCTTTCGAATACTTATTTGCGTTACAAAACGAAAACAAAACGATTTGATTATGAAATGAAATGTGCATTACGATTTACTCGTGGGTAAAACAACTAAAAAAGAAGCGAAAAGGAAAGGACGCGGGGAGTAGGTACCGAAAACACAACTAAGATGTTGGCTTTTAGTGTTGGCAATAGGTATTCGTAAAAGACGGCCATTTTCAACGACTGAATCTGAACACCAAGTTTTACCGCAAACGGGTTAACTGACGCCAACAAAATCGGCACAGACAACACTGAAACGTACTCCTTCGGCTGTGACATCACGGCAGACATCTTCGCTAGAGAGGCCGTGCGGACGAGGTCACGTGCTTACGAGAACCAATAGAAATGGCCGACGCTCTCATTCCTCTGACGTCAGAACTGGACGCGGAAGTGTGTTCGACGGATTGCATATCGGGCTAACTACGACACGTAGTCAGGTTTTCTTGAAAACTCCTACGTGTAGTATAATACGCGCATGATCTGGAATGCATTGTACGAACGCTAGGGAACAATTGGGTGGCTGCACCGAGTGTATGTCACATGAATGGAAGCGACTACCAATGCCTTATAGGGACCTCCCACGAAGCGTTGTTGTAGGGCACGAAAACTGAAGGTGATACGGGACATGAAAATCTCTTCCACTATAGAGTAATGAGCGGGAAACTCGTACGTGGCGCGAAAAAAGAACACGCACAAACAAGAAGGCTAATAAATTATCATCCTCAGAAAGGGGTATGCGAAAGCCAGGTTGCCCTACCTTGGTGGTCGGGGAGCATGTCGCCCATAATAAGGAGCAGGAAGGAGAAGAATAAAATTTCGCTAAAGAGGTGTTGTGTGTACAGATAGCGGTTCAGGACTGGCGGTTCCTTTGTACTGCGAAAATTTGAAAGAAATCTGTTCCTTGCTTGAAAAAGTTCATGAGCAGCTGGATTATAACTTTGCCGTACAATACTATGGAGAAAAGACGCGTTTTTACGGCATGGCGTTGGTGATTCCGATGGATTCCCGTTTCGACTACGGCCACAACTTGCCGGCTAGCGCGAAATATCCAGGACCAAGATAAACAAGGAACATTTCTGAAACACGAGGCGTGATTTTTGTTTATCTTTTGCTGGCTGGTGGCTGCATTGTTTCTCGTGAATTGTGAACGACGACTGAAATGGATGAACAGAATATTTTGGTGAAAAGATTCCGTTTCTTGAGTTGCTATTGTCCTCAAGCAATCTTGAATACTCCAGGTTGACTGGAATAAGTAAGCAAGCTATGCAGTTCTTTTCATTCCTGTGCAGTGTTTGTAGTGCAACTGCATTCATTGTCCATGAAAGAACTGATGTTCTGAGGCTGGAACAACATAGAAGGGACAAATACATACAAGGCCTCAATTTGCCTAAGAAATTAACGATGAAAGACGAAAGTCACTGAAAAGGTTAGCCAGCTGTTGGACTCGAACCCACGTCTTCTGGATTGCCGGTCCAGGGCCATTCTGGACTATTCTGGATTGCCGGTCTGGCTAACCTTTTCAGTGACTTTCATCTTGCATTCATTGTGTTATCCTGTATTGCGGCACCACCGCCCCAATCCCTTCGTTCATACAATTGAGCCATACATAGTAAATTAATTTACGAAGAAGATTCACATCGCAAAGTTTAAACAGCATATGCACTCTAAGAAAAAAAAGAGTGATTTTACTCCTTTTGGGGACTAAATGCATTGCCACAAAAAATAGTCCCTTTCGGGAGTAAATGCACGGGAGTAAATGAATGTCACAGAGTGGAGACTACATTTCACGCTCTGTTCTAAGAGTCCCAGGTACATAATTCTTGTGCATGCATGAAAATACTTTGAATCAAACCGTCAACCGTGATATATCGAGTGATATAAAACCTTGCGACATACATAGGGCACAATTTGCGAAGAAGGAAGCGCTAACTGTTTGCTATTCTGCGTGGGTGGAAAATTGCTAAGTTGGCTGAGAGATACAGTCTTACGCCATCAAATTGACCAAGAGCACATATTTACGTAAACTAGTGCATCCGGAAGACCATTCGCGAAGTTCAGTGACTATTTGCAGTCCTGTGGAGTACATTTCGGGGTTAGGGGACTAAAATGGGGAGTAATTGCAATTTAGGGGACTAGAAGGTGCAATTACTCCCCATTTTCATCTTGTTTTCTTAGAGTGTAATAGTGCTGCCAAATTCCAGCTTTGGGGAACTGCTTCAGCACTAATTCCTTGCGACATTTAATATGTTCCCTAACACCATACAAGACGGTGCGATTTATACACTGTAAGATTCTAGTGAATACTGTGCATTCTCTGGATGACCATGACCTTGCTTTGTGACGTATTTCATAGTGCTATTTTCTATACTGACATGGAATCATTTCAGTGGATTGATCCATGCATACTGCACAAAGTTTCTCTTTGTGATGACTGAGATATGACTTGTAAGGATGACATCCGCGATCTTTGAAAACATGTCCCTTCTTCAATTTTTCCACCTGAACAGGTGCAGATTGCATGCGCATGTAGAATCGCGTGACGTATTATATTCAGTTTCCTAAAATCTAAAAACAGATGGCGGTGGTGGCTGTGGTGGCGGTGGTGGTGGTGATGATGATGATGAAAGGGCTCGCCGTTGTCGGCCTCACAGATGTGGGCAACGTCACGACTGACGCCCTGGGGGAATGTGCGTGCTGGGCCGACTTCTAAGGGAACGGTGACGACATATGTCTGAAAGCAGAACCTCACCACGTAGCACGCTCTTAGCCAATCACCATCCCGAATGACATCGTTCTTCCCCCTGATTGGTTAACAACGGGAGGCGTACGCCTTTTTGGAACACTTATGCAGTCCAAAAAAGGCGTACGCCCGGCGCTTTCCACAAATCGTGAGTGATAAAGGTATCATTCTGCGCAGTGGTTGGCCTTCACCGTGCTATGTGGTGAAGTTCTGTTTTTAGAATGGAGCAGGAGAATCTGCCAGTAACCCATTCTGCCCCCATCTATGCTGAGAAGAGTTGATCAAACACTCGCTTTCCGCATGCCACGAAACACCTCTCGTCAAGATGCTGCAGAGAGAGAGAGATAATACCTGTTTATTTACAAACATTGGAACTGAGTGACACCCTTGAGGGGTCTGCTGCTTCATTTCTTGAAAGCGTTTCAATAACGCATGAATAAAATATACACACAGAACAGAAAATGCAGAACAAGATGCTGCATTCATTCATTCTTCTTTCCTTTCTGAGGGCCACCGGCTTCCTTCACGAACTGTAGGGATTTCCTTCCCTCGTCATCCTTTCATGTGAACCTTTTTGGAATGGGGTAGGGTCCTGCACTCAACGCAGGGAAACATCCCACATCATCATCATCCATTCATCTATGTTGTTGTTGTTGTGTCATTCATCGGATGCGACTCGATGTGGCTTTCACAGCTCTGTTGACTCTCCCAGATGCTGTCACTGTGGTGTTATAGAAGATCGAGAGCACAATCCTCTTCATTGCCCACACCAGCAACCTTGTCGAACCGCATCCTCCGGGTCTCTCAGCAAGCTGTACTCTCACCCAGACTTGTGCCCGTTACCAAAAAATAGGAACTAAATACCGTTACCCGTTACTTCAGAAAAAAGTAACTAAATACGTTACTCGTTACCAACATACAAAAGTAACGAGTTCTCGTTACTCACAGGTAACGAGTTACTTTTAAGTTACCGCCGCATAGTTAAAGGAGCCAACAAACATGCCGTCACTTGCCTTCAACTCATTATTAATGAGAAATTGCACTTCACAAGAAGCTGATACTCGAAATTTACATCAGTGATCTTCGTTCTCTTTCGTGTGAATACATCTGCTGCCGAAGTGGGGGTGATCGGAGGTTATGAAAACACAAGAAAAGACACCGGTTTTCGTGCCACCGATCACCAACGGTTCCCAAAAACAGACGAGGGGCTGCGTCATAAATTAGGGAGAAGCTTAGCAAAGACAAGAAAAGCTAGAAGTCAAAACGCGTTTTTTGTAGCCATAGCACAATTGGTGCCCATTCTTTGAAAGGAGTGATGGTCGGAGATAACGGAAGCCAAGAGAAAAGACAAGGGCCTTCGTTGAAGACGATTCAGCACGTCAACAACACATCCAGGGAGGGACTGCAATACTACCTTGAGTCACACGTGGTCGTGGGTCACACAAGTCCACGCATTGCACCACACGGAGTGCCGAAATGTGCTCCCCAGCGCTGAAGAAAAGGAACGCGCAACGTCAGTAACGAGTTACCAATTTTTGTAACTGATTCCGTTACTATTAGCATTTTTTAAAAAGTAACTGAATCGTTACTTCGTTACCAAAAAAGTAACCGTTACCAAGTAACGAGTTAGGCACAACTCTACTCTCACCCCCCCCCCCTCTCTCTCTCTCTCAAAATTGATTCGTCCCTGGCCAAATCCAGCCCACAAAGGCTGTGCACTCAAAGCTCTTTTGACATTTTTGCACAATATAGGACTTCGAACCTTATTGTGAAGGGACTCATTATTTCATTCCCCCCATCACCATCAGCAATGGGATAGAGTATCGCCCCTTGCGATGAAACTCCCCATTCATCATCTTAAAAAGAAAGTTGAGTTGTTGTAGTTGTTCTTGTTTCCAGTAACCTTTGGTAAGGTCTACACACGAAGACACGTTACGTCCACCCATGCCATTGACGGTGTCGTCAATGCGGAGCAGCCGGAATGGAAAAAAGTTCTGCTGATTGATGCGAGGAGAGTGTGTGAAGCTTCCATTTTCCTCAAGTGCAATCGGAATTGGCGAGGCGGATGGTGAATCACACGGACGTATTACCAGGACATCCAGAACAGATTTGTAACTCATTCTCAAACCAGGCCTCATTGTCCATCGACACGATCAAGGTACGGCTACTTAGGAACATCTGTGAGGATATAGCGCGTCCGGAAGTAGCGGGTTGGTAGCGACCACGTAAAAATTACGTCGAAGACTTGGGATTTTACCACCTCGAATAGAGGCTTCGACGCACCTGACTCTCTCGTAGCATTCGGAAGCTCCTGGTGTCGCTAGGCCTCTCGTTGCTGCGTATAGATATCACACAGATCAGCATTTCTCGAATCGTATTGGGCGTATATGACTCGATTGAAGCGCAATCACAATGGCCTTTGCTATACTCTTCGATCACCTACTTCTTCCACAGTCAACTTTGATATGTTAATGATGTGCTGCATTCTCTCAACAGTAGAGATGGGACGAATCCAGGATTTCTCGAATCCGAATCCGGATCCGAATCCAAGGAAGGTTCTGCGAATCCACGAATCTTACGAATCTGGAATCTTTCGAATCCTGTCTTCGAAAAGAGTTTAAAAAGCCAAGGAAAAAACTATTCTACTGAAACGTGTTTTGAAGCAGAAATTAATATATTTGTTTAATAAAAAACAGATTTCGGAAGAAGACATGCCCATCCTATACTTCTTCCTAAGTGTAACTTATTTGACATGTTGTTCATCGACTACAGGAAATACATAAACTCAGGAGTCTGAATTCCTTCCAAAAAGCTAAGAAACAATCAAGGCAAAACCGTGTTACTTTCAAACTTCTAATATCGGATCTTTATGTTGTGGTTTTGGCGTGCACCGGGGACCGCCGGCCAAGCAGGCTTGGTGGCGCCGATTTTAAAAAGAAACAAACAAACAAACGTGGTTGGTGGATTCGAAAGATTCGATTCGCTGTTTTGGGCAATGGGATTCGAATTCGCGAATCTCGAATCCCTGTCTAGGATTCGAGGATTCGGTTGGCACATCCCTACTCAAAAGTATGAGGGGTACTCACAGATCACGGCCATAGCCTATGACCGTGATCTGCGAGTACCCCTCATACTATTGAGAGTATCCTGTACGTCACGAACAAATGACTGATACGTTACTGAACGTCAGAGGAAACCTCGCGTCTACGCCAGCTCGGAAGGGGTGCAAAGCGAAGCATTCGCCGATGAGCTTGCCAAAGAACAACACCCACATGTGGCCATGCGTTGATCCTGTGGACCGCGCCAAAAGTGTAGTATTCCTAATATTCCTAATTCCTACTATTCCTATTGCACATTTATAAGGTGATTCCGTAACGCAGGCCCTTCGAGGACGTCCTAAGAAATGTTTATTTTTGCTCCTCCTCCTTTCATTCGGTGTCTTCCTCCTCCACCTCATCGACATACCAGCACCAAACAGGAACGTACGATATTCCACGACACATGCAGACATAATGCTGTTCCGTTTTTTAATTACCTCGCGCGTCCTGGCCTCGCGAGAGCGAATTATTCCAACGTTGACGACAACCTAATTGACTCCTGTAGCCACCATATCGCTATAAATTCCATACTTGCTATGCAGATCCAGGTAATTACGCGAGGGTAAACAGGCGATCGGCGGTACCCATCTATTATCCGGTGATCACGTCTGCCTTAAGTAAGCAAATAAGAAAGCGAAGTAAAGCGTAAAACAAAATCATTTTGCGCTACTCCCGAGGTTCAGCAATCTCTCATGCAAGACGCACGCCAAAAAGAAGTAAAAAAAAATGTATACTACTCATGTGGGACGGTTCTGCCCAGCAATTTATAGCCGTAAGACGTTCCACCTTACGGAATCGTAATTTATGGGAGCTTGAAACTTCACGCATGCTTCACTATTCTTGCACTCCAGTAAGGTAAGACAGGGAGAAGTGCATGGCCTCCCGTTTCCGGCATTATGTAGGGGTTCTATTATTAAAGTAGTAACAGTGAAATGACAAAGCCATCAACTCGAGCAGCCTTCCGCACAAAGACGCAGAAAATTAATACGTCACTGAATCCACGTTAAGGGGTATTTCTATTCCCATTACTCTACAGCGTATCCAGGGTGAAAAAAAAAGGGGGATGAGTCATCGTTTGATATGAAGTGAAAATGACGGTGTCTTCTATTGAAAACTGGAAGGTGGGACAATACGGAATGCTTGGCCCCCATATCGCATCTCAAAAATACTTCATTTCAATAACAGTACTGAAGTTGACGTATTGAAGGATGACGTTATTTTTTAAGCTGAGCTATAAACTTCTCTCAACAAATGGTGGTGAACAGTCGAGACAACCGCAACTTTAAGCAAGCTTTTGAAACATGGTGCAGCATACGAGGGTGAAACCAACAGGATTTGGTTGTCAGGATATTTTTGTATTCCTCCTCATTAATTAATTAAGATAGATTAATGATATAACTGTTTAACTCTGTAACTCCGCGTTTAGCGCCGTGCTAGCGCCGTGTTAGCGCCACTAAGCAACTGTGGCTATGAGCGGTGTACAGATGTACACAGATGGAGAGAGGACAGCAGGAATGAGTGGGGGACATTGGGGGTTAGTATGCGTCCTGGGCCGACTTCAGGGGGTAATGTGCCGACATTCGTCTGGAAAGTCTTCGGAAAACCCAGGGAAAACCTCAGACAGCACAGCCGGTGGTAGGATTCGAACCCACCACCTCCCAGTCTTCAGCACGACCTTGGCTACCGCCAACGAGTGGGACGCCTTAACCCTCTCGGCCGAGCCGCTGGTGTAACGTAGACTTCGCTCACTGTACCAGTTTTCAGCGTCTGTGTGTCCAAGTTGTATTACGGGGGGGGGGGGGGGGGGTATATTTATTAGACGAAAAGGAAAGAAGAAAAAGGGAGGAAGGGACAGCCAAACGGGACGTCGGCTTGCTATCCCAGAAATAAATAAATAAATAAATACAGAAAATTAAGATATAAGAAATAAATAAAAAGAAAAGGAACTAGGAAATAAAGGATAAACTAACAAATGATGGAAGAAGGATGAGGTAGACTAAGGACAAAGATGACAAAAAAAGGATGACTAACAAACGGTGAAAGAATGATGAAATGGATCACAAAAGATGACTTTAAAAGGAAAGCATGAGGTTAATGCGTTGAGGGTGAGAGTGAGGCACAGAAGAATGAGATTGCACGACTGAGTTCACAGGCTGTTCATAAGGCCTGAACCTCTCAAGAAAGTCAGGACTGCTTTGGTCACAGACCGCTGTGTGTGATCTCGTACTGGGCTGAGCAGAGAAAAGCCCGTGCAACGCAGCTCGAGTAGGCGTCGTCTCAGCGTGGCTCGAGGGGTGTCGAATCTGTGACAGTCGAGGAGAAGGCGTGGAACATCAGCTTCAACAGCGCAAGTGGGGCATTTGGACGACTGGAGAAGACCCATTTTACAGAGAAGTAGAGGTGTCCTGGCGGCATTAAGGCGTAGTCGGTGTAGAATGGACGCTTCTTGACGCGAGCAGTGGTGTGTGGCAACGAAACCCATCGACGGGTCGATAGACCGGAGATGGTCGTTCAGTCGGACAGCGTCCTCTTGAAACTGCCGAGTGCCGTTACGACGGAGTCGCTGTGTCTGTAACCGACACGATGAGGCTGAAAGTGGTAGGAGACAGTTATTGGAGGTGCCGTCCCCATGTGCCCGACGTGCTAAGGCGTCCGCGCTGGTGTTTCCGTGCAGACCCGTGTGACTGGGCACCCATTGGAAACACGGGCTATGACCAAAGGATAGAAGTCTGTTGTATATTGCGACTATCATGGTGTCATGGTGGTGGTGGTTGTTGGATTACGGGAGTGTTACAGAAACCATGAATTCACACGAGCGACATTCTTGAGAAATCTTCAGCGCAAGATACGAAAAACGTCATGGCTTTCAGCTGCCACGTATACGCGCAAGCGCTCGACGTCATGTCTTTTCGTGCACTGCTAACCGTGGCGAATATTCTGCGGCGAAGTCACGAGATATCCCGAAGCAGACGACAGGAAAAGACGCAGACGGTGTCGTCTGCTACGCAGCACGCCACTCCCGAGATTCCTTGCACCAGTGCGAATGCTCAACACAAGGCCGGACTCCCCCACTGTCTCCCACTCCTTCCTGCTGTCCCTTCTCCATCTGTCCACGTCTGATGCCGCTCTCAGTCACAGTTGCTTCGCGGCGCTAACATGGAATTAAACAGAAGGCCGGACTCACACGAACGTGACGTTTCTTGCGTCCGTAAACAACGGACGTAATATTCGTCATATTCGTTTGAAAGGGAGTCCGTTTACGCTCCGATTGCACCCGGCCGTCAGCTAGTCTTTTCCTCAGAAACGGGCCGTACGCAGAGTTTCTCCCGGCAGTGTTGTACGCAACGCCGTACCGTAATCGATACCTTTTTCGGTATCGAAGTGCGGATCGCTATACTTTTTTTAAAGTCAGTATAGGAAAAGAACTTCAGTTACAAATTTATGCCAAGACGATCTGCGTATCGTTCCCGATCCCGATACTTTTGTAGTGCTCCCACCCTTTTTCAATAACAAGCAGGTCGCCAATAGCAAGCCGCCGTAGCGCAGGCTAACCTTTCCCTCCTATTTTTTTATATAATAAACATACCCCCCCCCCCTTTTCTTCGCCGGTCACATGTCTTACCTTTTATTCACTGTGACTGGTCCGCCTGCGCGGACAGATGAACATTATGAGCGGCAGCTACTGCTAAAAGTCGACCAAAGTGTTTGAGCTGTTTTATAAATGCTCTGCTCTTTCGCTGAAAAACGGTATTCGCCCAATTCGTTCGAGTGTATTCACGTAAGCGAGATTTCGATGTTGCAGATTTCATGCAACTTCTTCGTATTTTCAGCAAAAGTATCGGATAAAGCATCGCGTTACTTTTTCTTCTTTTTCGTAACGGTAGCGGTACTCCGTTAGCTTAACAAAGAAGCATCGATATTGGTACTTCGCTACTTTTTACTCAAGTAACGAGTATCGCTACCGCGATACCATACTTCGGTAACGAGTAAAACACCGATTCTCAGGACGGACATACGGTCCGTACAGAGAGAGAGAGAGAGAGATAGAAAAAAAAAAAACGAATGTGTGAACATCCGCGTAGACTTCAATGGTCCATATGCTGGCCCTCAAAAGAGCAGATATCACACGGACGAGACAAACGTTCGTGCGAGTTCGGCCTAACAAGCGACGGAACTTGGGAGCAGTTGTTTTGCTTTTGCTTCGACTACAACATTCCTTAAGGATATCCGCGCGTGTAAACACACATAGAGAGGAAAGTCGGCATCAAGCGCCTCCATTCACGGTTCCAAAGAACAGTCGGCTATGTTGTCATCTTGTGTTGTCAACTCAGGTTATGTCAAACTGTGTGCGGCCGCGCATGACGCGGGTCACGTTATGCTTTATTGTACTCGTTCAATCACATGGAGAACGCGCAAGGAGAAGGCGCAATTTGATTTACAGATACAAGAATGAGAGGAGACATATTGCAACCTCAATGCACTCGCAAAAAGTGTTAGACGTGCAAGTTTGACCCATACCTTGTAGGCGTTCTTTATTTAGAGGATACAATGCAAGAGTAAACGTTACGCTAAATTTCGACTAAAGTTCTACTAAAGTAAAACGAAAGTTGTGGACGGGTCGACGCGACGGCATACCAGACAGTCGGTATTCCACACAAAATTAAGACATAGATTATCAGAACTGATTCCATAGCCTTCATCGTTTGCATGACGTCCTTCTTAGGGCACAAAACCCTTTTGTTCTCGGCAGCTTGGCTTTTGTATTTCCAGGAACTTTCACCAAGTTTTGCAAAGCTGAGGCACACTTTGTTCTTTGGCTTCCCTCCTTTTTACCATCTCAAAGTCCGTTGGTGGCAGTGGAAGCTCACCAAGCCAAGTCGCGTTCCAGCAGAAACTGGAGCGAAAACAATAGCCGTTTCCGATAACGGCCCTTATCTTCCACGGATCGGTGACTCTATTATTGTAATCACCACGGTCGATGTACTACACGGATCAGCCCCTTTGGACACTGCTCAATAGATGCATAACGGGCAGAAAGCTATCGGCGACTCCTCCTGGAAATTGCACTGGCCAAGATTTCCGTGCCAGCACAGTTATCAAGATTAATTCTGATCAACCAAAGGGTCCAGGGCCATAAAGCGCTACTGCTCAACAGTAAAAACTGCGGGCTAAATGGAGGGCGGGAAAGGGGTTTGATAGAAACTGGTCTTTCGACGAGCGAAGAAATCAGGATAGGATATTTGCCCTGGCCTTACATGTTTATTCTGTGCCTCAACCATTAACGTTTCCTTTTCTAAGAAAGTGTTCTGTGTCCGCTAAAAAGTGGGAAGCGTAAAGTGTCTAGTTTTTACAACCTTGTCCGATCATCGTGTACAGAACGCCTATGTTAATTGTCGACAAGTCAAAGTTGACAAGCTCCATTCCCCGCAAAGAACCTCTCCGCTTACCCGTAGCTAACAAAGGAGAAAATACGTCTGTATTTTCTTTTTTTATCTATAAATCTCGCTAAAGAAACATGCGACAGCGGTAGTCGCAACAAGCCATTGCCAACCAAAAGCGAGCAGTTCTAGCCGGGTGCATAAGTGAATTGTCTTGTTGGACCGATAAAACATACAAAAACACAGACGCAACATGGGTTTAGAGCGTTGCTTAAGCTAGGGACACTAACTTAACTTCGTTTACTCCGCTTGTTAGTGACTTTATTATGCGTATCTAGTGGATCTAGATTAAACCATCCTGAAAACAAGGAAGTAGGTCACGGCCTGCACCGTCGAGCTACTCTTTGTTTACGCCGTAAAGTCACTGGTTTCGTTTTGTTTGCGCTTCTGCTTAACAACAGGTATATTTTCCTTCGAGAACTGTCTAGCAGCCACACGTATATTTGAATACCTGCGCACACACTCTGTATTCGAAGCAGACTTGTACGTATTTGGAGTATTGTATTTAAAATACCGTATTTTAAATACAATTAGCAGTATTTTGGTACTCTACTCAATACTTTTTGTTTTGTGTATTTGTACTCTATTTAAAATACATTTTATGGTATTTTATACTCAATACTCTAATTACATATTTTGGATCTCCCTCTCAAACTTGCTGTGTCTCGTCTTTCCATTATCTTGCTTGTTCAGTGGAAAATTCCCGCTTGTGGCCGCCTCATCCAACGTGCTATCTCATCCACCGTGCCACCTCATCCAATTTCGTGCCACCTCATCCACCGTGCCATGTCATCCATCGTGTCGTTTTGTCCATCGAGCGGCCTCATCCATTTTGAGCTGATCAGACGACATGCCAGGTCATCCACCGTGCCACCTCATCCACCGTGCAAGATCATCCACCGTGCCATGTCATCCAACGGGCTGGATCATCCACAGACCGTCCCACCTCAGCCATCATGCCATGTCATCCATCGAGCTTGGTCAACGTACGAACTTGCTTTTGTTTCTTGTCCTCGTGAGGTCAGTGACCGATAGCTCCCGACAGCGCCAAAATATTTCTCATAATCCTCTTTATTCTAGTATTTTTTGCTGTGAAAATAACGGCCAGTGCCTGAGCAGGATACTAAAGTGTGCATACGATCAGTGAACGGATACAGTATGCAACCGTTCTTTTTTTTTTTTTTTTCTTAATAAACATATCCCCCATCATCCTCAGCTATCCAAACACTGCTGACAATTCTACCTTTCACGCAATTTAAATTTAGCCAATTCAGCTACAATACAATTTTTGCTGTCTTCCGTTCAAATCTACCTGCCGCTGCAGAGCAGCATTTTTGTTCAATCTGCTGCCACATGTTAAAACATTTCTATCGCAAACATCACAATCCCAGTGTTGAGTTTGTTCCCCAGTTAAGAAAATGTGTCACATATTTTCACCCTGATAAAAAAGCTCCCGGACACAATTGTAAGAAGGGACTCGTTGGACGAATTCAGTGTACTGTTGAACAGCCACGGACGACACTAACTCAGAACAAATCTCGTCGTTCGTGTCACAGCTTTCTTGAGATCTAGAATGCGTTGTGAATAAGCGCTGTGGTTACGCCTGTAATGCTTTGTCCCACAGCATCCCACACGAAAACATCTGCCAATCAAGTCCCTTTCACAGACAAGACACTGATGTGGTCGAAATATATTGTCAATTGAAAAACATTTCACATCTCAACCTGTCGAACCGGGGAAAGTGGGGAGATGTGCGTGCATCATACTCGATATGTTCCCCGCCTTCGGAGCGCTCGCTTACTGGGTCAGTTGGGGAGCTAAAGTGGGTCGTGATAGTATCCTTATCCACCGTGCCATCTCATCCACCGAGCTGGGTCATCCATCGGGTTGGGACATCCACCGAGCTGGAACATCCATGCCGTGCCATCTCATCCACAGAGTTGTTTCATCCACCGTGCCATCTCATCCATCAGTGGATGAGTTGGCATGGTGGACGACCTGGCGCGGTGGATGAGGTGACACGGAATCGAAAATTCCTGAGTCCCTCGGACTTGACCTGGACATTGGCCCTTCTTGGAAGTCTGCATTTAGAGATCCTGCCCCGTGTGTCTTAATCCTCTGCCAGTGAGGGTTCTATTATGTGTACCCTGACGCGGTGACGCCGAATTCTGACCTCGCCGAGCGGGGACCTGCTAGGATTTTGCTTTGTTCTGGGTCACATATACTTATTGGAGTTGTGTGGTATCTCTTTGTCATCTTTTGGGGACTTGTGTTTAGATGACTCCTGCCACACAGCGGCGGCTTGCGCTAGTGCGCAGGGTTCCGGTGATTCATGTGACACAGCGACGATTTGCCGCATTGACCAGTGACCGGTGACTTTTTGCGTTCAAGGATAAATAGTATCTTAACTGTATTTCAAATACTTTTTGAAGTATTTTGTACTCTATCTTAATTACTTTAATTTTCATGTATTTATACTCTATCTTAATTACATTCTAACGTTAGTATTTATTATCTTATCTTAAATACATTTTTGAGTATCTTCTACATGTCTGATTCGAAGTACGTTGGAACTGACGTTCACGTGCCTTTGGTTCGATAAGTACCAGATCGACTCATCGCTGATGCCCAGGTTATGGACTTTTAGTACTACAGGAACCGAGAACAGCCCCCATCATCACGGACCCGTCCCATATTCGTGGAAGTAGCGGTAAGCCCTGGGCTGGGTGATATGTATGATCCATTCAAAGAAGCCTCAGTGCAGGGGACATAAAAGAGACAGACACACTGAAGGATACTTCTTCACGTTGTAAATATAGAGACCACCATCTATCACTAAATTGCCCCCAATTGCCTTTCCATCATCAAGCCCGCGCGTGTGATGGGTTTCCGTTTAATTACGTAATCTCAACCGCACTGAGCCGACATCTGCATCCAAATCCTTGACATGACTACAGGTATGACGCGAAGCATGACGTCCTTGTAGCTTAAATGAAGTTTCTCAAACCCATTTTATTCCTTCGTCACAATCCGTAGATTTTATACGGTGATGTTTCGTGTCGCCATAGCAGACAAAAGCATCCCGTTCTCGAGCCGGGTTTGTGCATCAGGATACTTCGTTCGTGAAGGGTATATACGAAGACAAACATTAGTAGAAATTCATGAACAAAATTTGCTTCTCAAAATCGGTCAAATTAACATCTGCACAATATTTGTCGCAGAACCTGCGGCCCGTTTAGCTATTCCACGAAAGCACGCCTCACACAGTTACTATAGATGATTAGGCCTGATGCGGGAGAGTAGAAAATATTTACGTAGCATTGACGTGGCCAGTAAAAATAAATAACGACACACCTACTCATGTTATCCCTTTTCCAGGACGCTCTTTCGCCCCCCCTCCCCTCCCCTCCGATGGTGTTTCGGAAATAATAACTGGTTGTATAACGTCATTCGCATTTTTCGGGTGGATTTCTCTTAACCGCATACAGATCCTCAAAAGGTATCGCGCGTTTTGATCAACGTTGGCCATGCAGATGACTGTCGGCTGGTAAAACAACGCGGCGAAAGACAATTGATTATCCAAGTAAAAGCGTTTTCCAGTATGTTACATGTGGGATCGTCAGAAGGCAATCTGATCGTCATATTCATTTGTAGCTTTGGTGCAGCGCTGCTGGGTTGGTTTTCGTCCGTTGTGGACTTTCTGCGTCGCTTTCTTTCTTTCTTTCACTTTTTATAAACATGACCGGAGAAAGCATGAAAGCCTGATATTATAATCCACAGCAGTCTCGCGATGTAAAGCCACGGATGATTAATTATCATACCACAATCCTTCTCTGGCATTATGCTGCAAGCACTTACTTTACAAAGCACACACAAACGTCTCAGCTTTTCGGCCTGGAAAAACATTATTTGTGTTTGCTTTAGAAGCTGTTAACATGGCGTATTCGCAGGTAAGCTGGTGAAGGATTTACGTCGACACACGCGTCTGCTATAGACCGTTTACATCAGAGTTATCTGGGCGCCGCCATCTTAGCGCACGTGACCTTGCCCGCCACTGCTTGCCTTCTCTTTCGGCTGCCTGTTGGCACGGCGCATATAGTACGGCCGGTGCAACCCAGAGACGCTTTCTCCGATTTTATATTTTTTGCAATGAATTCCGGATAGAAGGATGACACGAGGCTTTCGCCGAAGCTTCAACGGTCAGGTGAGTGGATTTGCTTGATTTAGAGTGATATTTTTGTCCTCGTGCGTCCCAGATGATCGGCCCCACTATGCTCGAGTTACTACATGTTTCGGCGTTTTTTTCCCTCTTCTTTTGTTGCGTATACGTTACGTTGTGGGTACGTTCATAATGTAATATCGTAAGATCGTGATTTCTTGCTCTTTATCGCAAGAGTTGCGGTACAACTGCCTGAGAAAGATATGCATGTAAGGGCTGTTATGTTGTCGTTATGAAGCAGCATATACTTTTATTGTTGATTTCAAATGTATACAACCACATGATCAACGAGCTAGAGGGAGACGGAAAGCCTGCGCTGAGCTACAGAGAATTTGCGAAGGGAACGAAGCTGTTTGACAGCGGCCATGTCAGTGTAGTACTGTGCCAGTGCAACGATGGTGTATGAATTTTAAAGGCCGACATCAGGTCGACACAAACTGTGAGAAGAAGGTGCAGTACAGAGACTAGCTTCGGGCCCACTTTGGCGGCAACATGCACATGTAAAGCGGGTTTGAGCAACAGGTGCAGTCATATTTGTACACCGCTCATCAAGGTTGTAGAGGCGACAAACAAGGGGCTCACGATCGAGTGCTTCGTGCACTGACAAGGCATGTACACAGAATCGTTCAACTGCAAGGAACGTGACCCCTGTAACTATGGGGAAAGGTTATTCTCACAAGCAGCAGCCAACGCCTACAGCGGAGTTTGGGGCTCACACAGAAATGCTGCGCCACTTTGAGGGCTTCATTACTTACCCTCGCTAACTCTCCCGGTTTGAAATCCTTCCTCTGAAGATTCGATACCTACTGTTGTCGAATCAGCTTGTTTTTCTCTCTTTGTGGAAACCCTGCATTGCAAAAGGCCTCGAACGCGGGCAGTCTTTGTATAGCGACGGCTCGTGAATTTGACAAACAGCTTTGTCCCACACGATCAGATCTCTGTCACAGTTTCTACACTCAATCACGGAACAAGTCTTCCCTCTGCTTTTCCAGATTTTGCACAGAACTGTAGCACAGCGGCAAAAAAAGGTGTGAAACACTCACATAGGCAAAGGTACACAGGCTCTCGCAGAAGGCAAGCAATGGCGTGGCTTCTGTGGCGCTATCTACTAGCGCCCGAAGCAACTGGCTACTGTAAACAGTCTATATAGTAACGAATAACAACTTCCTACAACTCGAGTTTGAAAACAGCCTCTCGACCTCACGATCTTGGTCCATCAACGGTAGCCGTTTGAGAGAAATAAACAAAAAAGTAATTTGAATTAAGCATGTCAGTGATACATAGGTCGTACGAAAGCAACTCGGATTGTTTCTGCATCCTGCTGTTGCTTCCAACGAATGTTGTCTCCTTTTCGGAACTACTCCGTCGTACCTGGTCATGGAAAAACTACGGCAATGGCTAGGATACATGAATGTTTGCACATATCATGCCGGTTGTGTGTGCTTGCCCCTGTGTGTGTTTGCATGGCATTCTTAATATGATGCCATGTTTTCGCAAGCGGTATAATAAATACGCTTACTGCACTCACGGCCTTCAACCGCTTCATTCGCTTTCTAGGAAAGTTGTCCATTGGGTGTGTATTGGAAACTTGAGCCAGTCACACACGTTCTTCTCCACGCATTTTATAAACGGCTAAAACCACTGACACCCCTGTTGCGCCCGCCTGCTTGTGCACACGCGCACAACCTTATGCGTGTGTCCGCTTGCTCCACCTCTAACTGACCGCACGTTATTACGATTTCATTAACAAACATGTCAAAATGAAAAAACAAGATCCGTCAGTCATTTGTGCACGTTTTTCCATTTCTGACATGTCACCTTGTTGTCTTACGCTTTTTCATGTTCCTACTCGCTTTATGCTTATTTTACACTTATTCCAGCATTGCTATTAATGTAACTATTCACTCTGTTTATTTTGTAGCTGTTTCACTGATGTCCACAAGTATACCTGTATTTGTATATAATGATCTTTACGTATTCCGCACCCGAGAATCTCTGTCAAACACATTATTTGTTACCACCGCCTAACCGTGCATGTTTGTATGTATAACTTTCTTTTTGGGATGAAACTCCCCATTCATCATCTCACAATAAAGTTGTTGTTTTGTTTGTTGTAAAGTTGTTTCTTTTTGGGAGGCCCTTTTCTACCTTCCCCGAGGAACGTGCCGCCAATCTAGGCAGGCAAACTGCTCGAATCCCCCCCCCCCCCATTGTACGAGGTGATACTGAAATAAAACGAATCAGAACAACAACACGAAATATGCATCAGGAGAGGCCATTTAGAAGCCAAAGCAATCATAACGGCCATCGTCCTTGACCCTGGTCTCTTGGCACTAAAACCGTGAATATGGAACAACATTTTTATTTCGCCTAATCCTGTTTCTTATGCTATTCGGTTTCTCAACGTTGGTTGACTATCAATATAGCAATGCAGTCAGTTGCGTTTGTTTTTTAAAATTATTTTTGCATGCATGCTTGATACGGAAACGTGTAGCACCCTGTAGGTGTTTACCAGCTAATAATGTATTAATAATTAGCATTTCACACGTGATCATCAACGACGAGCACATACCATTCCTATCGAAGGCACGCAACCCGTTGGAGAGCGTGAAAAGCAAGCTAGGAAGAAAAAAAAAGTCTTTCAATGATCGCTAACTCATAAATACCAGGTATTGAATATTTGTTTCTGTAAATATTTATAGTAATAAAAAGCCCTAAAGACTGGCAAGAACTTACATCGGCGTTACTTGCAGGTCTTTCCTCATGCTGCAAAGAGGCTCTACGCTGACACACCGTGCCTATTTTCATGATCAGCTCTGTCTAGCTCTAGACCACATCTACGATGATCCAAGTCTTCCACTCAAGCACACAATACTACGTTCGTGCACTTCCAATCTAACAGCGTTTCATTTTTTCCTACTCGTTGTACGTCAGGCACTTGTAAATGCATAACAGAGCTATTCTTGAGCATCTACAACCACATGCCAGAGCGAACAGACGCTCGGTTGTTGCATTAACCATGCGCATGAGAATGCTGTATGCGGGGAGCTCTGTTATCGGTCGCCTTTCTTGCAGCGCGTATTTGAAAACAAGACGCAAAGCGTAAGATAAGATATCGAGGGCCCTAGGCAGTGATAGCCCTAGAAGGCTACGATATGCAGCTCGTGGATACACGCATCTGTTTGGAATTGAGATATTGTGGTCGAGACTGGGCCGCTATTATGTATTGTAACCAGTCTCGGCGCTTGCGGCCAGAAGCGGGTGACAAGGAAGCAGTGGAAAAAAAGCACGCGGGGATCATGATTTTTTGTTCTGGACTGAACCCCTGACAACAACACCAACAACAACAACAAAAAAAAATACCGTGGCGTGCAAACGTATTTCCCCAAATTAAGGGATATGTACAGAACATGGATGAAACACGGACGGCGTTCAACTAGCACTCAGTATATTCAACAAAGATCAGAGCTAGCATGGAAAGTCCATTGGCAAGGCGACCTCTGGCAGGGACAGGTTCACCGTCCTGTAGTTGACCCTTGGGTGCGTTCCTAACGGAATGCTTGAGTAGATTGCAGTCACCTGGTAGGGTTTCACCACATGACGGATTAAGTAAAGCTCGCGGGAAGCTTTGGGAATGATCATTCGAGTGATGCTGCACTTAAAAATGGACACCTAAGTGATACGCTGTGCGGTTGCTCTCCAGGCAGCCCAACTGTTCGTCATCTACGAAGACGATGCCTAGGACGAAGCGTTTGCCATTCTGAGTGCCGGTACAAACGAAAAGAAACGTACTTACTTCTATCTTTCCATTATAAGATTACTTCCACGTGGCATTATGGGTTCCGACAGATAATTATGATCAGCGTGGTCGCAGATGTATCGCAGCCAATCGGTCCTCCTTCTTTTAGAGCAACAAAGCTTCAAGAACCATAGCTACGCCTGAAACTTAAATGGAGTTGCGGTCCGCACTGACTCAGTGCATACGCATTTAAAGACAGTCGGGGGAAAACGCAGGCATATCTGTGACAACGCACTGTGCGAGAAGATAGGACAACAAAAGCAACACGTTGTTTTGTCACCCTAATTACTGCTACTGGCGTTAACACAATCCGCATTACTAACCTTCTTGATGTGCACGTGGGTCTCCCTTTCAGTGGAAAAGGTTTTGTCACAAAAAATACATTCATACATCTTATCTGTATAGCTGCACGACACTAATGACAACAGACGAATCGGGCACTTGCTGGCATCGAGACTCCTACGAAACAGCCGAGAAAGTGCCGACGACACCGACAACGCCCATGGCTACCCATCGGTTAGAGGAGAGTCGGCTGCATAGCAGCCCAGGTCGACCCAATCTACAGGATTGTAACGTGAAGTTTTTGCTTTTTGGCTGTTCTAGCAGTACTATTTTTGAAGCGTGATGTGGGCAAGCATTGCGCTTGTCCCATCCTACAGTCTGAAATACAAAGTTAGTGTCTGTCCAAAAGGGACTACCTCCATAGGTAGCTCTCCCCTGCTTGATGACAATACACACGCTATTGGGGCTCCAGGACCACGTGCGGCGGTTGCAACAGTTCGGCGTGGGAGTACTCTCCGGTGTGAGCTACACCTCCGCCAAAGATCATCTCGCACTCCTGAGGGAGGAATGGTGGGAGGCGTTGAGGTATATGGCGGCGAGGGACAATATAGAGAAGGAAGCCTGGTGCTCCCAGAGACTCCTCTCTAAACATCTGGCTTCAGCGCAACCGCCCATGGAGGCCCTCATAAACAAGGGCAGACGAGTCACCAAGCAAGGTGAAATAGCCAATGTGGCACGGGAGTTCTACGCCAACATGTTTGAGAACGGGCTCACGGAAGGTGATTCCTTTTGTGGGGGTAAGCCAGGGAAAGGCATAGAACTTTGCTGCAAAGAGGTACAGCAGGCGGTTGGAAGCCTGAATAGTGGAAAGTCGCCGGGACCTGACGGGTTTCCAGCAGAATTCTACAAACGGTATTGGAACGTCCTCGTTCCTGGAAGGAACGGTCACTCTGCTGTGCAAGGATCAGCAGCTTAAGGAAGAGTTGGGCGCCTGGAGACCTATAACGTTGTTAAATTTAGATAATAAAATATTAGCCAGGCCACTCGTGGGCCGCATACAAGGAGGTATGGAAGAGTGGGTGTTGCAGTGGGGGAGTGCAGTAAAAGGTCGCAGAATCCAAAGGAAAACATGGGAGCTAAGAGATGTGATAGAATTGTCAAGCGAGAGGAGAATAAGAAGTATTCTGATGACCTTAGACCAAGAAAAGACATTTGATCGGCTTAAACACGCATATTTAAGAGAAACATTAGGAGGAACTGGGCGGAAAATCCAATAATAAACACAATAGGAGCCATGTATGAAAACGCCAAGGGTGGGCTACTCATCAATGTGCAATTAGGCAAGAGCTTTCAGGTCAAAAGAGGAATAAGGCAAGGTTTCTTTCTCCCCTACTGTATGTGTTAGACTTTGATAGGTTATTACGGGTAGCACCCCGATTCGTCCAAATGTTTATTTCGTCCAAGTATTCACAACGTCCAAGTACTCAGCACGTCCGAAACAAATTGGACATAGTGGGCATTGGACGAACTGAACCAAAGGGGGGGAAACTTGCCCAACCCGTCCAAATAACCGTACCGTCCAAACGCTTGTTTCGTCCGAAAAGGGAGGGGGATCTCCGAATGCGAGTGAACAATTGCTTCGTTTACGATTGAAGGTAGGATTTAAACATTCACACCGAAAGATGCCATGCCATACACCAAGTAAAACGAAAAACAAATGCTCAGCCTGCTCTGTTTATTTATTTTTCTTCCTTTCTTTTTCATTTCAACAACTGACTTATTAGTTGAAGGTAAGATTTAAAGATTCCCACTGAAAGATGTTATACACCGAGTAAAACGAGAAACAAATGCTCAGCCTGCTCTGTTTAGTTGTTCTTTTTTTCTTTTTTTCATTTGAACAACTGACTTATTAGTTAGCATGGCCCAGCAAGTGGGGCATGCGCTGCAGGTATGCCTTGATGACATGAGCAAACTGCTCTGTTACGTCTGTGAAGGGTGCTTCGTTTCCCAGCATCATTTCCCCTGAGCTGTATTTTCCGTACGCCCATGAGAAGGAAGAGCGAGCCTCTTGTATCGTCTCCTGCTTGGCGAAGCCCCGTTCAACAGCAGCCGAATGCGTACCTGCAAATGGCGGTAAGAGGCATGAATACAAAGAGAGCAAGCGAGGAAGTATATATGCTATATTCTATTAATTATCATGATGGTGTTCCCTGATTATGCGAATTTGTTGCTTACCTGGTTGTGCTTACATTGTGTACGGTTGACTCAAATTCGACGAGGAACTTCGAAAACGTCATGTGGGGTTGGCTCTTGAATTTCATGCGCAGCGAATTATGCCGCCCTTCGGCGTGATTGTTTGCGCGGAGATCGTCCTCATCCGCAAACTAATTCCAGAGATGAACGTTGGTAAGCCACTGCCACTCGAAGTAGTCTACGTGAAGGCAAAGGGCCGCAAGTTTCCTTAGAGATCCCTAGATGTTTCCAAGAAAGATCACTGACATTGGGAAACGCGGTACGTAGCGAGAACACAGTTATAGAAAACAACACATCGTTAACTGGACGGTCACTGTAGGTCAGCGGTCCTGTGAACGGGTTTGTGTTTTCTGTGATTCCCCGTTTGATCGATAATCCATTTGCTTTCATGAATACAGTCACCTGCCATTCACCCAGTGTCAAAATGGCCTGTACTTTCATGACTGCAGCCAGGCAGTCGCCTGCCGAAAGGAGCAGAGCCGTAGGCAGTCGTCTGCCGAAAGGAGCAGAGCCTTTGGGAATTCGGAATTCCCCCATTTGGACGAAACGGGCTATTGGACGGTACGGGTATTGGACGCGCTGGGCAAGTTTCTCCTCGCCTGTTCATTTCGTCCAAGTGTTCAGTACGTCCGATTTTTTTCGGACGAATTAAATATTTGGACGTTGTGAACACTTGGACGAAATAAACGTTTGGACGAAATGGGGCGTAACCGTTATTACGAGAGCTGAACCAACGTGAGGCACTGAAAGGGGTTGGATTACCTGGGGCTGTATACAAAGCAAAACGATAGTGGCCTACGCAGATGACCTCACTATGGTAGTTCAAGGCGAAAGGGAAGTTGAGAAAGCTCTAGAAGTAATGGAAGGATATAAGACAATGAGTGGGGCGAAAATAAATAGCGACAAATCAAATTGGTGTAATTAGGTGGAGAGAAACCGAGGAAAAATCTGGGTGTGTGCATTGTGGAAGGGACCAAAATTCTCGGAGTCAGGTTTAATAAGGGCGGGGTTTCAGACAACAATTGGATGCAGTTAGAGAAATACTTGGAAAAATTAAAGGAAGAGTATGTTGAACCGTGAACAGTGCCACGGACAGCTCGAGCGCAGATTGTCAAGACAATTATGATACCGAAACGTGCGTACCTTTTTTCTGTCGCCTACCCTTCTCTTGAAATATGCCGGGGAATTGAAAAACTTTGCTTTCAGTTTATTTGGGACGGGAAAACGCAATGGGTAGCACTAGAGAAACTGAAGCTTCCTATTAAAATTGGGGGCCTACCAATTCCTGATCTGAAACAATTATCACAAGCATGTGCTTTACATGGCATATATAGGATGTTAGATGGGAAGCACATCGGGCACCAGGTAGCAAGATTTTGGCTGGAAATAAGCATAAGAAATTTTAGCCAACAGGGGATAGATCACAGTTGGCCAATGTCAGAAAGGCAACCAGCAATTTATGAAGCAGGGAAGCACACATTGCCACAATTGAAAAAGGTTAGACAACAGCAAAGACTACAGCGGAAATTCAGTCGCAGAATTATACAGAGATCTGAGGAGGAAAGAAATAGAAAAATATCCATCTAAGATAACAGCGAAAGGTTGGAAAAGAATACATAGTTTCTGGTTAGAAGGCAAAAGAAAATCATTCCTATGGAAAGTGCCACATGATGTCATACCAGTGAGGGACAAATTTTATCTGTGGGGGAAAAACAGCAGAAGGGACTGCGAGCTTTGCGGTCAAATAGAAACGATGAGGCACGCCATCTTTGCGTGTAAGGTACCGACATATCTTTGGTCCTGTTTTAAGAAATATTTTGGATTAAGTAACTTAACGTTTGAAGAAGCAGTGGGAATACATGTTAGGAAAGTAATCAAAAGACAACAGAGATTTTACATGTTAGTAGCTGCCAAAATCACATATCAAGTTTCGGTTAACAGGTCGTAGGGTGGTGCATCGTGGTGACTGCTGGGGAGAACGAATAAGAAATATAATCAGCTACTATGTACGAAGCGGCTAAGGTTAGGAGTAAAAAACTTTGCAGAACAGTGGCAGTGTAAAAGATTCAGGGTAGTGGAGGGTGTTATTAAATTTAAATTACCAGATTAGTTAAATGAATTTAGAATATGCTGAAGGAGCAACACAGGCAGGGGGTTTATTGGAAACTTGGGGTGAGTTAATTGTAAAGCACAGGAGTGTTGCCGCTCTTCTGAAGCACACAATGCAGCGTTACACTCAAGTGCAAAAGCAATAGAGAAGGGTTTTAGAACTGGCCTCAGTTGTTGACTTTGTTGGGGAGAATAAAGTGAATCCGTAAGTTAAGGACATAGGGAATAGTAGGCTAAAACGTTAAGGAAGATAGGCTCACAGTCACAAATTCTGTGACTCGTACGAGAAAAAAAGCGGGATAGTTGGTAAGCGTTCATGATTTGCCAATATGCAGCATATAAGACACGGACGAAGTCCGTGGTCCGTCACGGACCAACTTTGTCCGTGTCTTTTATGCTATTATGCTCTTATGAATCTAGATACTGGTTGTAAATCGATGAAAGGGGCGTATCTACTCCCGGTCAACCTGAGTACATCTAGGAGCGCACCCGTTGCTGGATACTTCCTTAACCAAGGTGAGAGGGGTGTTTCTACTTAACAACAGATTCTCGAACACTGGGAATAAATTAGGGAAAAAGCGCCAGTGCGCTTTCAGAGTCAGTAGCATAACGTCCGAAAGGGAATGGATCGTGGATTTCTGTTGTCGGAGGTGATGTGGCGGGAGTGATCGTCTATTGAGGATTTCGTATGCTCTTATGGGTGGAGAGGGGGGATTTATTGGCAGAAAAAAGGAAAAGAATGATAAAAGGGAAAGGTCAGCCATGCCGCACGCCGGCTTGCTATTCCCTAAACAAAAAAAAAGAAAAATAAATTCATAAAAATAAACAAAACTAAAAATAAACAAACAAATAAGATACGTAAATAAAAAGAAGCCCTCTTATGGGATTACTGATTAACAAGGTAGCTGCCTCCTTCCCCTGAAAGTGCATTACCACCCTTTGTTGTGTGGTAATGCACACAACAAACCAACCAATATATTTACCAAACTTCTCAGTGTCTCAACTATCGCCTCCGCCAACACGTACCCAGAATCGATACCCTCTTGGACCGCATGCCACTGACTGTAAAATTGTACTTGCTCCTTGCCCTAACTGTCTCCCAATGTTCGAAAATCCGGCTGCTAGGTGAAAACACCCTTCTCGCCTCGGGCGAGAAACTGCATCAGCTATACTGTCATTAAGCTCTCATCCGACAACGTCAGCCAGGGATCCGTGAACCTGTTCTCGCCAGATAGGTCCCTTTGTTTCAAGGGACGTTCCAGGAACATCTTTGTTGCATAAACCAGTTGCTAGTTGAACGCCGTCCCTGTCCGTCCCGTGTTTCCCCACGTTCCCATCATGCTCAGTGTTAACCAACACGCTCTTACACCTTCTCGTACTCGTGTGCAATATGTTGCCCACGTCAAGTACACACCAGGTCGCTTCCGTACTATGCTGGTGGCGGTAATGATGGTGATGGTGATGATGATATTAGTGGAAAGCTGTGGACCAAACTTACTACTGCTTCCCTACTGTTATACAACTTTATGACTGTCTGGAAAACACTACGCGGCATTTGACGCGAGTCCCACAAAGCCATACCGAAGACGTCGGATGACGCTGCACGGACCGATTTACTATGAAGTGATGTCGAACTAGCTCGATATGTGGTCTTACTTTCTGGTTGTCGTTTCCCCCTTTCAGCTGTGGCTTTATTATCTATTTAGAGTCCCGGACTACATAGCTCTCCGCATTTGTGAACCACCATCCCCTGTTTCATTTTTGTTGTTTTTTTGTTTATGAAGAAGAAATAATAATAATCGTACGTGACCGTTTGTATCACAATGAAACAACCACACCAATTTACTGTCGAATTATGCCGCGGGAGCGGAGCAAAATAATAGGTACCAGGGTCATAAAACGGGCACAGCTTCAGGGTGGGCTGGGGGACGACTGCCATTTATGCCCTGTACGAGTTACACACCTTTCGTTAGAACACCGAATGTGTAGAGCTTAATTGTTTCGCTTCACCTCTCTTTTATAACAGCTGGAAGGGACGAGGAATGGCAACTGGTATGTGGGGCAACTACTTAATGCGTATCTATGGAACAGGGACGGTTTGTTGTTGGAACGGGACATTTGTTGTTGTTACCGCACTCAGTAATCACAGTAAGTTACTGTACTTAGTGCAATTAGTGATAAGTACTTTGTTTAGAACATGCTACACTTTAGCTTCATTTTTATTTCGGCCAAAAACGGTCGATATTGTATTATTGTGCAAGATAACTTCGCTAACTGCGAACCCCCTATTACTGCTAAGCTTTGGCAAACGTCAGAAATGCCTACACATAAGTCATGTTAAGAACTCGGGAGCCGCTACTGCGAAAAGAGACTGTTCTTCTTCAGGGCGGCATGGGCCTCGAAGGACTGTCTCCGTTCGCAACTCTTAACGTTACTGTCACCGGATCGCTGGATCTTTCCTTCTGTCAACAGTTCCCAATCTAGGTACACATGCGTTTCGGAGACAGTCCCTAAATCCTGTGCCGTGTGGATGCACCGACAAGTATCCCAGCAGCGCCTAACAGGGTATCCAGCTTCCTGTTAATTGGACCTTTGTGTTCCACAGCATGTACCCAGACACCAGGTTCCAAGAACGCAGCTTCCAACTTACCTGCAAAAGACGAAAATAGAATGCCAATAAATATTGGTGACACAATGCTCGGATATTGATGAACTCGTAATAAATAGCAACCTATACAAGTTGTTCGACTGATACATTTGTTGGCAAATTCGACCCGAATATTTATTGCCCTTATATTGCTGGAACAAAAGGACCTGGGTGAAGTCAGCATCGCATCAGGGTTTTGACGGGACACTAGCAGCTCGAACGAGAGAGGGAAAGGTATTATTGACTTGGCATCAACTACTTAATCACCGAGAACGTACACTTTCTGAGCGACAGGCAACATTTCATTCAAATACCTGAATATACACCGGTGCACGGAATTACGACGACGCTGCATGATTCACGAAGATGTATTCCAACAGTCTGAGGGAAAAAAAAACTTCCGCTGGCCATCGCGGCCAACGAAGTTATAATTACAGCTTATAAATCAAGCCGTAATTCGAAAAACAAAAATACTTTCGATGAAAACGAAGACCAGCAATTTACCGAGCAAGTGGAGAAGTTAACTGGTCCTAAAGCTGATGTTTTGTCCCGAGAGGGGATTCATAATTTATTGCGCGTATATTTCGACAGTATGATGATGGCTACGGTCCCCTGACATGCCAGAAACCAGCAATTTATCACCGTGACACCACGGCGATGGCTAATGTAACGGCTACTGAACATCTTCTGGTTTCCACATCGCAGAGCATGCATGATACAGAAGCCTGTGAGAAGCACGTAACGCTGCAGCAGAGGAAAGACGGTGACGCGCTGGTCAAAAGCGTGTCTAGATGCCATGCTCCCCAGGAGAGGGAACGTGAACACCGTGGCTAAATGTTACCATTGTAGCTCGTCATAATTCATCGTTTTTACGCAAGAAGGGATTTCGTAAATATATTCATATAGGCGCTTGATACGGAGTGAAACAAGCAGCAAGCACGACAAAAACGGGAGAACACGACAAGGACAACTACCTTCCTTGTCGTCTTTCTCCGGTCTTCTCCCGTCTTTGTCCAGCTTGCTGCTTGTTTCACTCGGTAAGAATCGTCACCAACTACCCCGCCTGGGTATCTTAGCCCAATACATAGGCGCCCTTGCAGTGTAGGGGCTTCAGCGACGAAACGCCCCATATCTAGGTCAGCATGCGGTTGGTGTTGCCGTACCGGCCTCATCAGAAACAAACAGACAAACAAGGAAAAGTAATATTTCCTCAGTAAAATTAATCTTTCGCCGCACACCCCAAAGAAGCGCAGTGAACCGGTCAACGTGTACCTCACGCACGGATCCTTGCGAGTAACACATCTGTTGCCTCCCACAGAGTCTTCTACTAACGCGTTCCATCAGCCTCAACCAGTTACAAGCTCCGAAGCAGCGGCACTCGATGGAAGTGCTATGATTTATCGCAAGTAAATCAAGCTGCAACAGAATCGGCATGCGCTCAAATTGCAGCCGCATACTCGAGCCACGTACGGCGTAATTGCAAGCACTCTCGCCGCAGAAAAAAAGGAAAGCTGCTTCACAGTTAGGTGTTGCGTACGCGCGTCTTTTGCTTCTCCTTTTTACGCGAGGCCCGCATTCACGTTTGATTTTCATTCGCCGTTTGGGCTACACAGAGGGAAAAAAAAAAAGCAAAAGATTGCGAGAGGGTGCAGAAACATGTGCGCCTCTGGCGAAACCTCCCTTTCATCCTCGGTCAGTAAATGTGTCTTATGATGACCATTTTATACGAGCTTTGAAAAATGTTCAGTCTCCAGACTGCGCAGAATGTATTACGAAGATGATTCTTTAATCCGTACGTAGAGCATCGCTTCTTGCGATGAAACGGTCCAATCATCATCATCACGATGAAGTTGTTGCTTAATCATCTTATCATTGTCATTCAATGCACCAAGCTGAAAGCGCTGCTCACATTTAACACATGTATTGGCTTGAAGCTAACATATCGTGGGCTAAATGTTACGAATGCATTGCAGAAAGCTGTTGTGTCCTATATTAGGTGCTTACTTAGAAGATTTTGCAAAATAATTTTTTGTTTCTATTTGTAAGGTACATTGTCGACCACGGTGGGTGGTGTACACCGCAAGAAAATGTTCTGAACTTTCGCTAATAGCATAACATCTCGATACAGAGACGTATAGGTCACATTCACATGACTGTCCTTGATTTCATCTTCAATGCATTGCTGGTAATCTGTGCTTTTGGTTACCAAGCGATCTGCCTGCCCGTAGGTGGGGCTTCGGCATCTGAGGTAGATGTACTAGACTGCGGCAACACAGCCAGTGCCGATATAAGAACCCACCTTACTTCCTTCTCTCCGTGCGGGACGGCTAGTCTCCACCACCGCAGCTGGTTGCAGTAAGCACACTTTTGAACTATCTCGTTTCAGCAATTGCACTTAAACGAGTCAGTTGCAGACGTCTTCCTAACCAGTTGCACTGAGGTGTTTTTTTACCCCACTTGGGGGCTCATGCTCTATCGCATGGGCATCTAGAAGGTCTGAAAGTCTGCTTTATTCTCAGAAAAAAAGACGGTACGAGTGACTATCTCGTTCACAATCGACGTGAACTTCAGGTTCAGGGCCGTTTTGTTCCTCCATGGTCAACTGCGCCGCTTCCACACCGGCTTCGGCTCGACGTGTCCCATACAGTGCCCGCCTTCTGAATAAACTGGGAGAGGTATACCATCCCCCGACTGCACGGGGTGCGCGGTAGAGCTACAGCGTATCCTGCTACACCCCCTCCCCCCACGTTAAGAGCACAGTCGTCACAACTTTTCACACGTGCAAAATTGTACTATTACTAGGGAGTTTTAGGAAATCGTAAGCACCCTCCGATTCCAACTCCGTATCGCTGTCAGTCAGTCATGTATCAGCAACGTGATGTCAGCCACTCCAAAGGACTCAGGCGATTGGCTTATCATGTTTTCGGAAAAGTTATCGTGAAACTTGTACGTTTTCCTAAAACTCCCTATTGTCATAGGGGACGCTCGTATCACGGAAGTCGACGAAATGCGCATTTTGGAGCACCACATGATATGGAGCTCTCTGTCTCTATCGATCACCACACAAGGGAATACAAGAAAGAAGAAACGACCCACATGAACGGTGTGGATTTTCCTTGATAGGTTCAGGTTTTCCTATCGCGGCAGTGTGTTAACATTTTTCCTCGTCAGTTCATCACCACGCACTCACGGTACGATATCATATGGTTGATGCACGTCGTGCTTCATAGAGTGTGCAGTGCGCCAATGGTAGCGCCACAGCAAGAACTTGTCTCGTAATATAATCGCAGTAGGTGTAGCCCTCAGTGCTGTGTGAACAGGCCACAAGCTTTACAGATAGGAGGTAAGCTGGGACATCACAGCAGATTGCACGCCTCGTTTCCAAATACGGTGATAAAGCGAAACACGATAAGCGCGGCGCACACTCGATAGCACATCTACGCCAGACGATAAATCGCGGGTTATATACGCCCCTGGATAGCCAAGCAACTGATAAGCGTTGTCGAGTGCGAGATAGCATTTTCTTCGACCAAGGGTGGAGACCGAGAAGTTCACATGTTGGCAATACGAAATGGTGGAACGGCCATCCCCTTGGGTGACGAGCACATTTTACGAGTTCGAGGAGGAGATTCAAAATAAGGTCGTGCTTTTTAGTTCCAAAGTGAAGTCGGGAGCATTTCTATATTGTCACTCATTTATACAGTTATTCACTGATTCGAACTCGGCAGAGGACGGGGGGGGGGGGGGGGGGTATGTTTATTGAAAAAAAAAAGAAAAGGGAGGAACGGTTAGTCAGGCGTAAGGACGGCAATTTGGTGCCATTCCGTAGAGACGTGGTCTTCCGTGGTGGACGTTAAAAAGTCTGTGCAGTGCGCTGAAATTTCAGCGCACGTTAGACACCACGAGTGGGCAATATGGAATACGCGAGCCGACCCTCGTGAATAGTGCTGTCTCGCTACGTGAACCCATCAATTATTGTTATTAGTATATACTGTTGAATTTTTTTTCTCTTTATCGTTAGTTTCCAAATCCAGTTCGTATAGAGTTCTTTTTTTTTTTTTTTTTCACTCGTAATATATGTGCCCTTTGTTTTGGCAGTCAAGTCTATTGCTCTCGTATATTGTGGTTGTTCGCTCACAGTTCTGCCCGGGGCCTATAGCCACCAGCCATGTTGGCTTCGGCGAGCTATGTCTGTTTCTTGTGGTCATCTTCTGAATAGAATTTGAATTTGAGTGTATTGAGTGTATATTGAGTGTATTGTATTACTACAGCGTGTGCATATTACAATTGGGTACACATTCAGGAGTTATCGAGGGTATGGAAAGTGAAGTATTTACATCGTGATGCACACACATTACGCGCATAAAATAAAATAGCAGTTTGTTCCCTTTACAAATTGAATTCTGTAATTTGTAGCCCGGTAAAAGTAGGCTCGATATAGCTGCTATGCAGTTCAAACAACGCAAGGTCCCCCGACCCACTGGACAAATAGTACGTAATCGATATCTTCAAAAAGTCCTATCCTATAAGGACAATAAATCTACTCCAATTACCTTACCTAAGGGCAGTAGTCAACAACACTGGCTGAATTAAAAACCCCGACTGCAATTAGTCTGATGGCTGTAATTGCGCTTGACAGGTCGTTGACAAAGTGTGAAAACAAGAGAGCGATGATACGTGATGAAACTCTTGATGGTGCAATGAAGGATCTATATAAAGTCTTAGTTTCGTCAGCTGCTACGTAAATGACTCTTTTTTTTTTTTGCTTGATTAAAAAGCTTCCTACTACTCTAATTCAATGCATATGTAAAAGCACACTTGAGGCACCGCTTTGATGAGCATTAAATTAAAATTCAGTTTAAATAAAGCATTAAATAAAAATGATGTTTTCTTTTCGAATATTCACACATAGGTGATGTTGTGTTGCATAAGGTGCAGACACAAGTTGTGCAGCATGAATTCTAACAAGTGAATTGAACATTTACGCCAAGTATTTTGTTCAGCATGCCGTACCACAAACAGATGCCGATCAAACAGCGTAATGGCTCATTATCAGGCCGTGCTGTTTGTTACATCAGATGCAAGGTTCTGAATTTCACTGCACTTTTTGCGAAATTTGCATAATGTCATCTCAAACGATCTCTGATTCGTCGTGCCTATTAAGCTGAGACACAATTATATGAAACAAGTGAAACAGGTCTGCTCGCACACAAGCCCCCGCTTATGAAGCCATTGATTAAATATGATATGAAGCCATTGATGAGTGATCCAAACGCACCTCATGCCAATGCTAAGGGCGCTCATGTCAAAGTATGAATGGATTAATAATGACATATTCCATTCTTATTCGCCTAGTGAGCATTTAGCGCTATACTGTACAATTTTAAACATCTTTCTAAGTGCAATTATGGAGTTTAACTATAGGGCGGTATTTCCTTCTATATACCACTATTACACCCTCCGTGCATATCGGGCGTTAAATGGATGTAACAGTAACATAATTCTTTCTGTACAGCAATCTGCTTGGACGTTGGTTATACAACGGGTGTCAGACAGTAACGCACTCTTTGCATGCTTTTGTGAAAGATATGCATGTAACCATTTACAGCATGTGCAGCACAAAGTGGGCATCGACAGGCCTCTCCACCCTGCTTTGATTACCGGACTCCTCATCATTTCTATCATCATCTCTCATTACGTACAAGTGGCACTGGGGCAGCGCCCAGCCCGCTGGCCGGCATCAGCCCCACCTCATCATCGTATCTTTATATGTGTGTGTGTGTGGGGAGGGGGGGGGGGCTGTCAGACGTCTAGTATATATGGTATAAACTGATTTACCTGTCCATAGGTGTGTAAAGTATTTACATGTTCATTACAAATTGTCTATAAGGTGGTTATTTTTTTTATTCCGTGCTAGCGCCGCGAAGCAACTGTGGCTATGAGCGGCGTACAGATGGGGACAGATGGAGAAAGGACAGCAGGAAAGAGTGGGGGACAGTATGCGTCCTGGGCCGACTACATGGGTAACTGTGCCGACATTCGTCTGGAAAGTATTCGGAAAACCCAGGGAAAACCTCAGACAGCACAGCCGGTGGTAGGATTCGAACCCACCACCTGCCAGTCTTCAGCACGACCTTGGCTATCACCAACGAGCGGGACGCCTTAACCCGCTCGGCCATGCCGCTGGTCTATAGGATGGCTAATGATGGCTAGGATGGCGTTGAACACTATGTTTAATATAGACACAATGTGCCTCAAAATCACTCGTCGAATATGGCGGCGTGATTATTGAAGGACAAGAGTACTTTTCAGCTACAGTGTAATGCTTCGCAATGTTTCTGTTCTGCCAACGTGTGGCTGGCTATACTGCAAATGTAACTGAGTTAGAGTTACAATTACATAATATCGAAAGCTATTCTAGAAGTAGTTAATTCCGAAAACGTAATTAGACTTTAATATCTAACAGTGTTTATCTAAGCTAATGTAAAACAAGCCGCGTTAAGTGCACGTTGTAAATCTTAACTGGTTGACCCATCACCTGTTGGCACTCCTACCATGCCAGCACTCATCCGCATCTGTTGCAGCCCAAGCACCGCTACTTTGTCGCTCCATGGTTCACAATATCGGTCGAAAGCCTGTCGCAAACAGGCTTTAGACGCGTCGCTACACGTGCAAAGACACGATGCATGCACCACATTTTAACTTTAAGTGACAATCGTTGAGCTACTCCTATTCTGCTGCAAAAAGATATGCAGGCTCCGAGCCGAGGAAACAGATACCCCGTCGTTTGATCGATATCACTGCTGCCGCGACAATTTTTGGACACATTAAGTTACATCTGCGCTCTTCTGAAACACGTTATATAAGCTCATTGCTGAGATAATAAAGTGGGGTAGAATTGCCTGCAGCACACTAGTCTGGAATACAGTAACCGGCTTCGTTCCCACTCCTCCGCGCAGTAGTAAGCTTTACCATTGGAATTACTGAGTACTTGAAGTACTGTGTGACACTGTAGTACTGTGGAGTACTGTAGTACTTGGAGTACTGTGTGACTTAGGGATCGTGTAACATCTGGAAGTTTAAACGTTTTTCAGATACGCTGCAAGCCATGCGAAGTATTAAAGGAAAATGAGCAACCCAGGACCCCATAGACGTGAGCCACGTGTACAACGTTATACTCTAGCGCGCGAGTCCTGCGTTTGAGCACACTTCCAGTTTCACAATATATCACCCACACAACCCCAGGCAACACAATGTGGAGATAATTCAGGTGCGTGCGTGCGTGTGGTTGGTGGACATCAGCGGAAAGCTTCATTGCACAGAGCTGCACAAGAAAAGAAAAATCTTAAGTAGCCCGACCGTCCCCTATAACCCGACCCGAAGCAATAGTTCGATTAAAGAAACACAGTTGACAAAAATGCATAATCAGTGAGATTCGAACGCACAACCTCCGATTTCCGGTCAGTGATGCTACTAGTTCTAACACCGCTGATTACTCTCCCGTCAACACGCCAAGCCACGCAGAGAGACACACGCACCCACACTTAAAACACGTTGTTGGCCTCAGTTAGCGCTACGTTGTGAAGCAACAGGCCTGTTCGACTGCCTTTCGACTGTTCCCGTTTTTAACACCAATGCAAAGACTCGCCAATCGTTTTTCGCCACACACTAATCAATTTCCTGGCCACTTCTTTGCCCAACGACCCGCACTTCTCGCGGGCCATTCTGATTGCACCGCAGCTACATACCTCTATAGAGTCCTGCCTGTAGCATCCCCCCAAAGTTATGCATAGCCATAATGCGTCGCTAGACAAGTATACGGTATACACAACAGGAGTCGGTTTGTGATTCCGCCCTCCTGAGGATTATGAAACCGTGCCCTGACACCTTCGCACGCAGATTTCTTCCCTTTCCGAAAAAGCGATGTATCGAAGCAACTTGCATCGTAACACAAAATTATGCCAGGTTCGAAACCTCGGGATCAGTGCAGGACATATTCGCCACTTTGCCGCCGTATAGCCTGCCGCGACTATTAGCTCCATAGTTTTGCGAGCGTATACAAGAAAATGTTTTATTGTGGGCTACTGGTGACCGCAAACGACTTATAACGGTGCCCAAGTGCATATTATTTAAGCGTGCAGGTATGGTCGCGAGCATTCTAACCTAACCGGTGTATGGTGAACCGAAGGTGACCAGATGGTACAGCCACCGAACTTTGTACTGAACGGATCATAGATATGTGTCATGTGTCTTGTTGGCGTGTCCCGTCGTTTTTCCCTGTCATTTCCCGTTTTTCTCTGCCTGTGGCAACTTAACGCCCGGCAGGCAGGCCGCCCTCTCTTTCTTATTATTTTTTTCTTTCTTTCGATAAACGATACCCCCCAACCTGACGAAATACTAAAGCATAATCCCCATTAGAGGATGCGTCGTATGCGCCACCTGGAATACACGTAAAAACGCCTGAAAGACTGCAGCTTATTCCGAGCAACAGTTAAGTGTGCCACCTGCGGATAGTATTCAGATAAATATAAGAATCCCTGTTGAGTGTTGATCACATGCCAATCTAGATACCTTTGCGTTTGCTCGCATGAAAGGGATGCGTGCCGCATACTGATGCTCAAATTTCTACTCGTATGGGGATCGAACGTTTACAAGTGTTTGTTAGTTTAAGCACGGTGACGTCCAATAGCAACCGATACTTTTTCTTTTTCGTGTGTTTTTTTTTCTTTCTTTTTTTCCTTTTGGCCGGGTTTACAGGTTAAAATAAGCTCTCCACATCCCGTAGGAACCTGTACAAATTCTCCCTTTGTTTCTGAAAGCGATCGTACGTTTCCATGGACGCGCGGGTAATTCATTATGCTTCCACTGCACGGCAAACCTTGACTGTGATCGTGTGACATACAAGGTAGAGATCAGAGCGTCACTAGATGGCGTGATAACTGATTCCTACGAAGTGATCTCATCAGGATACCGATCTACACGAAAGACTGCATACTTTTTAGGGAACCCATTCGTTGCCTTTCTGCGTCTCATCGTTACGCATGTGTAGCTGTTGTTGTTCTTTGCAAGCGATGCACTTATTTGTCGAAACGGAATACACTGCAATGCGTCTTGTTCGCGCTGCTCGGAACTGGCGTCTCACGGCATCACTTGTGGAGACGTCGAAAATACACTGTATTGCGTTCATTACAAAATGTATAGCAAACATTATAGACGCAAGTTAGATATTAGTGAAACCGGACGTACGCAACGCTGAGCAAGAAGTACTCGTAAAACTGTTTAAAGGGACGCCCACTTGCATGGACGTTGAGGACATTCCTCGGTGGCGTCCTCAGTAGCTTCGGTAGTGCTTCGGGCCTCGCCAGTGCCATCGATGCTGTTCGTGTCAAAGCTACTGAGGACGTCACTGAAGAATTTCCTCAATGCATTTCTTTAGTGTAAGTTGGTTCTGGTCTTGAACTTCAAAACCGCACTAGTAGTATATTGCTTACTACACCCTTACTATCGCCGAAACATTGCGGAAGGAATCGCGGACGATAGCAAATACTTGATGTTTCGCGTAGCCCCGTAACCCGAATATACGTCACGCCGTCCGTCTGCGCGCCTTGCGTCACTGATGCATTGGAGGGTCGCATTCACGCGGTGAAGGAATTTGGTTAGAAGGATATGCCAGTGGGAAGGAGGAAAGCGGACGCGAGGAGGTAAGATCGCTTTTATTCGTTGAACCAAAACTACGATGTTTCGTAGAGGTGACAGCTCGTATCCTTTGCCGGCTAGAGGAAGGGATAAAGTACACAGAAGAAGCATGTTGACGGTTACTTTTAGCTCACCTTAGGGATCGTGTAACATTTTCGTCCTTCTTTTACATGTACAATGCGCAATGCACAGTCACGCGTGGCAACCTCTGCGCGGACTGATTTTTATATACAGGGTATGTGCAGATAAATTGTATCTATATTTGCACATGTAACACGTTGCCTGCATACCGGACGAACTTCCGGTGACGCACGACGACGCATTTATCCGATCAAAACCGGCAACAACAACAAAAACTCGTGGTAACCAAACTCTGTGTCAAAAAAAAAATAAAAAAATATCGCCACAAAACTTTTTTCCAGCATTTCCAGTGGGACATAGCGGTCTCCGAGTGCCAAGTGCTTTCCGTATGGCCAAATCCTCTTGCATTGGCTGAGTACAATTACAGTTCAATACGACATGTTCGGCGCAGTCTCTTCTTGCTCACATATAGCACATGTTTTGTGTATGATTTCCGAATATTTAGCTACATCGGCTTGTTCCACTGATCTCTATGTATAAAGGCTGGATCGCGCATGGGAGAGGGGCTCGTGGGAGAGAGGCGTGCATTCGGGCCGCCATGTTGGGAGACCCTAAAGCGCTGTGTGTGCCAATTGAAAACAATGGGAGGCAACGGAGATTGTATTTATTGCGCTGCAGGCGTTGATCGTTGTTTGTCATCACACAATTTTGTAAGGTGCCAGTATACTGATGTATCCTAACAGTGTTTCACGGGTGTCCTGCCGTTCGATTCTTAATTACGTTATGTTTTGCATTCCGAAACTAGACCGTCACTGCAGTGCAGCGCTGGGGATTGTACTACAGCACGTTTCCCAACCAATATTTCAATAAGAAACGATGTTAGGTTAACAACAATTATGTATGTAATATCCCGTGCTGCGTTCTGGACAAAAATTGTTCCATAACGAACGGTCCGGGAAAGATATACTCGCAGGCAGAAAGAGATCGTTCTGTAGAATCACAGCCGTTGTTTCAGTCGTGTATGCGTTTAGTATGATTTATATCAAGCATCGCCGCAGAAAGAGTCTTTTAGTGGACGACAGCGGTGCCTTGCCTCACAAATATGGACACACTGAAGCAGCCCAAATAATCACTTCACGCAATTAGATCAGGCTCGTTCGGACAGTTAATCAGGTAGTGATGCAAGCTTAATCAATTAATTAGAAAGTGGTAACACCTCCTTGAGACACAGGACTTATCTCTTTTTGAAGTACAGCCCTTCTATGTTTGTTTGTTTCTTCCTTCATTTGTTCTGATTATTTGCAGGCGCGGTTGTGCCTAAACTGAATGTTCTTCTCGAGCACTCACATGCTTTTGCTGAATACAACTGCAGCTTGAGCAAAGCTGCTTAGGGACGGGGGCCTGCTATCCAGTGCTGACTTTGTCATGCTTGTTATGTGGAGCACGTTCGAAAAAATGCAGCTGCACATCTGAAACTCCAATCAGTATCATCGTCATCTAAAAGGGAGCGTCGTAGCACCGTTGAGAGACCAGACACGCTTTCTGAAGATCTTCTATGGCACCTTCCGCAGTTAGCACAATTTTGTTCAGCATCGAAGTGTCTCATAGGAAACACTTTGCATTAACTGTGACTCCCACCTTACATTTTGATGTGAAAGAGCCCTGTTGCACTACACACGTATGGTCTACAAATTGCAACAGGACGATTTGGAGCTTGAAACAGTTGTAATTTTGTCATTTTGGCCCTCGTGTACCCAGTCTGTGAAACGTAAACAAAAAAAGTCTAACACGATATGCTTTTGTAAAGAAGATCACTGATGACGAGTAAAGAGAATATACATTTTTCAAGTTCAACATTTATTTCTTGCACTTATGCGTTTCAGGATACAATGAACGTGCAGGGAGGTCGCAAAAGACTACATTTATTGTTTTGTGACCTTCCTACAATGACAATATATATTTTAGGAATGACAATAGACAGGTACACTCTCTAAATTTGTAGCACTCAATTTTAGGTTGGAATGAGCAATGAATAGCAACTTCCCTCCTGATATTTTATCATATATGCTAAATTTTAAATTTAATGTGATCGAATATGTGATAATATAATAATAATATATAAGAATATAATATGTGATAAATGAATGCGATCAACAGTAGATGTAAACAACATCAGTAGCCAGAGAAGTGCATTCTCAAGAATTTTCTACTTCTAGCATATATGTGCATGCCTATTAACTGAAACAATTATCACAGTTCCCTGACAAGTTTTAATTTCTGAGAGTGTACTGTAGAGGCGGCATAGATCTACAAGGTTAATACTAATAATAGATCTATAGTTAATACAAGGTATTATATACTGTGAATACCTTTAAAAATCCCATGTGACACATATCCTTTTACTTTCTGGAGGTGCTGGGGTAATCAAAGTTTCTGGGCATTACGCAGGTTCTGCACCCATTTCTTGAGATATGTCGAGGCAGCTGTGAAGTAACCTGTATTGATGATGATCATTCCACTTTTTATGGTGCATCGACAACAAAGGTCATAATACATCAGAACATTGGTTTGGATGCAACTAGTTAAAAATAAATACGTTTAATAAATGCATTGGACAAATGTTAAAACACCAGTTTAAAACAGGGTTTACAATCCCTCTATCTTCTAAAAATTTAAAAGATTAAAAACTATTCTAAAAAGAACTATAATTATTATATTGCTGGGTGAAGGAGCCTAAGATGTATAAGATGTGTTTTGAGATGTGAACATGTTAGAAAATGTGCAAAATTGAGAGAGGCTAACCACAGTGTGTGCACTGAGGTGGTTCCTTCCTGTAAAGTAGAAACCCGTGGATGAGGAACATGATACTTATCTGTACACTCAGTCGCATCACACTGCATAGACGATCCTCTGAGTAGCCCCATGAGGAAATCTGTATTGAGAGACCACTTTTGCCTTAAAAACTGCTACAAACAGCACGACACGCTACAAATTATTATCGCAACAAGCTGACGATATAGCTCAGACAAAAAGGCAGTACTCAAGTCGCGCCACACCACCGTTACGTAGGATTCTTTCTCACAAATCAAACCAAGGCACAAAACAATACCAATACATGAAAAAGGGTGACAATCTTGGTCTCATTATGACGTAATACCGAACTTGTGCGCGAAGGTAATTCAAAGAAATGAATGTGCACTTGCTTCCGTACACCGTATACCATGCTAGCAATGCATGCAGAAAAGCGCTCGAGTGTTCGCACATATATTGATGACAACACTACCAGTGTAGTGTAACACGTTCTCCCAAGCATATTATGCACTCAAACTGCATTTGCCGCCTGGTAAAATGCAAGTGTGTTCGATTGAACCTCGGAAGAGCGATCAAACATCCTGCATCCGTGCTCGTTTTGGGCAAAAAAACACTTCATAATTGTCAACTAAACATACAGAATGGACGCCTATTTATTCCTTGATAAAGAATGACTCACCTGTATAAATTTAGGCCCTGTATCCTTGTCAGTACAATTGGTACGACCGTAATTACAAGAAGTTGCCATGATCGCTGCGGCGATTGTTGTGGGTACAGTAAGATGGCGGCCGGTTTCTTCAGGTTAGAGCCCCTAGCGGCACCCGCCCACAACTCTCCGGAGACAGCATTGGGCAGAGCCAAATTGGAAACGCGCGGAGAGCAAACATTTCGTGGCTGTTATTTTGTTACACAGAGTTTGGTTACCACGATTTATTTTTTAGTTTTTATGTGTCTCGTGTTCCACCGGAAGTTGTCTCGTGCACCGCCGGTATGCAGGCACCACGTTACGTGCGCGAAGGTGGGTATACTTTATACCTCGTTTATGTGTCAAGAAATCGCACTCAACGTGAGCAGTTGTTTCGGCAGCCTCACATACATACTTTGGTCACACAAAAAATCGGAAGTATAAAATGTGACTACTCTCTTCCGGTCTCCCCTACACGTCGACGAGTCTGGCCTCCCTTCGAAGAAAGCAACGCTTGTCCTTCGTCAACTCAACTGAACTCTATTACGCTTGAAAGAAAATAAATAACTAAGCCACGAGTATAGCACGTATAAATGGACAAACATGACACTCAAGCCTCCATCGCATAAGAACATCGAAATAACGCAGCCACTGGAAAAGCCACCCGCCGCTGTCCGGATTTTCCAACGACTGCCTTGTTTGGTTGCGCTTCATTGCGCCGCGAAGGAAGAATGAAAACCTTGGCTGACGCATTGTTTTACGTATCTCGCTCTACTTGCGTTTTAAGGTTGCAGACATGGAGAAATGAAAAAAGCGCACGACAGTCGCACACTACGTCGGTGTTACTGCCGCATTACACATCGCCGTCACTGTCTTTGCGTCCTACCCAACAACCATTCACTGGTCCCCGCGTTACAGGTACAACGGGAACAAGTTCCCCGACTCCAGTGATGTATGACGCATTAAAAGTCCACGTTCAGCAGCAGCACAAGAGCACGGCATCCAGTTTCAGTGTCCTACTGGTCGCTGCGGCACGGGGCACTGAGAACGAGGCCACGGGCGCACCCTACGTGACATATGAGGGATGGAATTCAGGTACACTAAAGAAGAACGTTTTCCACCATCTTTCGTGCAGACAACCAAGACGGCTTGACAATTCACCCCAAGTTCACCTCCGCATGTCTCGTATCAATCAATCAATCGACTAATATCGCCGCTTAGGCTTGCCACCCAGCGGGTATTGAACCGGCAGGCACTGTTGCTCCTGCAGGTTGAAAGGCAATGCCGGCAGTGATATGCCGGAGTTTATCGCGGAAGGCACTTTATGAACAAGTTTCCGCAAATTCCCTGAGCTCCTAGAAGGAATTATGCACGCTGTTGAATGAGTGTTTTCGCTTGTCTTTCACCTCTCCTATTCTCTCTCTCCTATATTCGCTATCTATACACTGTTTTCCCGTGGACGCCGCCATATTGAAAGCACAGTGCAGTGTAGCCAGGGAAGCATGTTGAAAGCTGTTTACCGCACATGCCAGAGAGAAGGAGAGCACACGTGTCGTATCCCAAGCAGCACAATGCACTGAAAGTCGAGTGCAATAGGGGTGGACGGTATGTGTCTTATCAATGTTCTTTAGTTTCAAGAGTCTGTTCAAGGTCTTTCACCTACCCGTCCACCCCTACTGCACTCGACTTTCAGTACATTTCGCTGCTTGGGATGCTTCCTCCATGGTATCGCTGTCCTCCTTGCTGGGTGCGAGGCTGGGTGGAAAACGGTGCATATTCCCCTCGTTAAATCCTTTGGTCCTCCTCCTCTCCATTTTGGTCTCGCTCACTCAGCCGGTATTTTTGATAGCAAAAGGTGGCAACTCTATCGGCGATCGATGTGCCATACTGCTCATTGGATGACCCATAGTGTTCCACTAGCAGTTTATCGTACACTATACTGTCCCTCCATCACATGAATCCGCCATACCACTTCGTATCGAGGTTTAGATGCTTTAACCAAGGGTCACGGTCTTTTGCACGCAACACTTGAAACGTATGAATGCATTCGTGCGTACGAACTTAATCCGCCCCTAGTTTCCATCTGCTTGAAGCCTTCAGTTGAAATTGTCATTACAGCACAACCGGCGCATGGTTGGTCCCACAGCAGCCGGTTTGCTCAAGGAACAGGAAAACGCCTTCATCGTGACGGCGAACAATGTTGAACTACCCTCTTTTTTTTCTGCGTTGTCTTCGTGAGTTGCTATTGGTATTCTTGATGATGCGAAAATGGGAGATAGATTGGCTTGTCTCCATCACGAGACGAACAGTAATGGAGTTATTATGCACCAGAAACCTTGCTTCGGGACACATCACGTGCTTCGGCTGTTATCTTGATTATTGTCTGTGGTACATGTAAATGCATACGGGACACGTACACCTGTTCCTTTTCTTACATTATACCTTTCAAGATAACTCTTATCTCCCTGTAGTGATAACGCCTCTCTATGACCGTCATCCGTGAAATCTCCGGCCCTGGTAGCGAAAAGGGCCTTATGGGCACGACTAAGAGTCATTACCGAATATGTGGTCAAGAAAGCTTGTCTAAGTGAAACGATAAGCCGGCAGCTTGCGACACGTTGCATTTCGCGGGAGAAGGAGTGTAAGATAGCCAAGCATTTTAGAGGGGATGGTTCTACGATCTGTGGAAGCCGTGTCCAGTATACCAGCAAACTTTACAGAACGTATGTTCCGTGAAGCACGGAAGTGTGTACGCATTTAAAACTATTGCGCACGTACGTGTTGATTTGGTGCGTGACTGATTGCATGGTGCAGCACCACCAAGGCGTCTTTTCTTTCTTCTTTTCCAAACAAAATTTTCACCAGTGTGCCTTTGCAACGTACTGGTACTTCCTTCTTAACAGTTTGCGTATCTCCCCTTCTACATTTCCTATTTCGCAGGCAAAGGCAGTCGAAATTGCTTAACGGACGGGATGAACGATTATGTTATATGACTGCATACTCATCATCATACCACATCTCATGCCGTCCATTGTGCCTCGGGGTAGTGGGCCGCACCTCATGGGGCGAATTTCCCCATTCGTCAATATCAATTTATCTGTTGTTGTTGTTGTTGTTGGGAAAGCTTTCGCCTGAAAGTAACGTGACATGGCACCTCCAGGCATATGCTTCCTCCAGAAATCTGGACTCGCGCAAAGACTGTGACTCAGTTTATTCGCTCACGGAACTTATCACCAATCCTAGTAATGACCGGCATACATCCTAGCTTCCGAACGTCATCATTTCGACACCTCATATCATATGATCTCATCTCATCCTGGCTACAGTCGGGACGCTGCCCATCAAGTCAGGCCAACAAGAGCAAGCCGCTCTCGACACCACCACCACCACGACATGGCACTTGTTATACATATAAGACTTTGCGGTTCCAGTTATGAAACCACCTCTCTACGTGCTCTCTAACATTAAGGCATCAGATGTCATAGTGCAGTCAAACAAAACGTACATGAGCGAAAACCCGCGAATTGAGGTGAGCACAAGAGGAAAAAGTAGCGTTGTCTGTATTAGCCCAGTAAGCAACACTATGAAACACAGCCTATAACAGCAACAACTGCATGGTACAGGTGCTTCACGTGCCGGTTCGTAAACAAAACGTCAAACATGTTAACGCAAGATTCTGGTACACCCTTTCTTAAGTGCCGTCGATGGCCACTCGGTACTTTCCGCGGTACAAAAATAGTTCATGTTCATCAGCACGGCAGCATTCTTCAGTATGAAAGCTCCGCTGGCTTTTCCTACAGGAAAATATGGACTAAATTGTCTTTCCAGTGCCGAAAGCGTTTCGGCTTTTGGCTATAATAATGATGATGATGCTGCGCCTCGCAGCCTTCACGCGAGTGCATGAATTGCTCGTCTGATTGACGCCTTCTTGCCCAAATCCACATGGGTGAGAGGGATGCGAAGCATTCCCCACGTAAGCTGGCAATGATAGAGTTGTCATGCAAAGGGTCGGAGGGAACAACTCCATCATGATGTTCTTCGCAGCTCTTGGCTCCTTGTTGTTGAATACCTTGTCAAGAGCGCGTGTTTTTCCGCGCAGACCTCTGTCATTGACCGATCGTCCAACACAGCTTGCCGGTTGATCGCACGATTAATCGCTGTCTTCGCGCACGTAATAACATAGTGTGATGATTGACTCCGCGATTGAGCTTTTTTCTTTCTGTTTTTAGCGCAGGGCGGCCATATTCCCGAGGGAATCTCATTATGTATGTGGTAGATGTTGTCTTTTATGTTGCGTTGTGTTCAAGAAGGCAGTGTTAAGTTGAGTACAGGGAAAGTGCACTGCGCATGCACTTCCTCTACAGGGTGCCGAGTACAGGTGATCGAAGACATGCGGTAGGGCTGCACTGAAGCACCGGAGTGGTGGCCAACTTTCTCGTCAAAGGCAGTGCGTCGGGAACTGATGACTAACATGAGTTAATGTGGTTCGCTTATAGTTATGGTCCGGCACTGTATGTATTTAGTCGAGGAACCTCCTCTGGGGAAACAAGCGGAAACGAATTCACCAATGGAGTTAAGTTTGTTCGGGGCCGAGAGGGAACCGTTCATCCCGGAGTAAGGGACTACGGACATACACGAAAACTAGGAACGAACAACATTTATTTACAATGACAGGTAACTGAGTGACATAGTGACGGTCAGGGAGCGTCTGTTCTCCCAAGGCCGTGTTTAGCTTTTAAGCCGTCCCGAAACATGGATACGTCCTGGCATCTTGGTCCATACTGAGCGAGCGTTCTTGGCTGAGCATTCCCATGACGCTCAGAAGCGAGAACCCTTGCTTTCCTTTTCGAAACTAATACCTGGAGCTCGTAGGAAGATCACTTAATAAATGGGGTCAAGTACAATGGACCATAACCATATTCGTGTCGCCCCTGGCGGCGGAATATCGAATGACGTGGTTTCCCCCCAGTAATCATGGCGACGCTCATACGAACTGGCACGTCTTGTGGCAAAGTAGCAAGAGAACACATGTAGAAAGAGTGAAAGTGCCTCTCAGGCACTGAAACATCGAAACGTCGTCAAGATTCACATAACTATGAAGCCGATGACTCCACTCAATTAGCATGGCGGCTGCCTGCAGGTAGCTGCTTATGCGCAAACACGTACTCAGGAATGGTCCAAGTGCGGACAACGAAACCTGGCGTAACGATGCTTGGATGGATGGATGGGTGGGTGGACATATAAAGAAAGCTATGTAACCATGTTTATATGCCACTCGAGTTGTGAACTCCTGGTGTTTCTGCAATGTTCACGGAAAGCATGTAACCCCTCTTGGCATACGCTCCTTCCGCGGAAGTCCCACAATACGATATAAAACTCGTCAATCGTGTTTATTGTCCCATGAGAAAAATATAGCACAGAACGTGTAAAGTATAAAAAGTATAAATACGAAGATGGCGATACCGCAACTTTACTTATCAGTCACCATACTATACAAACGAAGAGCCGCAGCATTCGATGCAAGCCTAATTTCCCATTTAACAAATACTAATTCCGGAAGGACGAATGTTGTAATGCCATCCAAGTGTATTATCAGTGAACTATAAAAAGAGTCATTACAGAGACCTTCTAAGATGTGACAAGTAACGACAAGGCGATAGACGGGAATGCAGTGCTGTAAGAGGCCATACCGCACCTTATATATATTCCGAAAGAGTATTGGCGCACTTCCCCTTGAAATCTGCCTGGGGCGCACATGATCCACCCCTTCCTCTTATCTACTCTCCATCTGTCGATGTCTGTACACCGGGATTGCTTACTTCGCGAGACTGACACGGAATTGGAACCAATAGTCAAGGATAAAGGGGACACCACTCTGAGAAAGCAACGTGAAGCTTATTACCGCTCGGCACGTGGCACTAATTTGGCCTGCCTCTTAGAGTGACCTACTGAACGTTGAACGTTGGTTGGTTGGACCTACTGAATGAACGTTGGTTGATGAAAGAAATGAGTTCCAGGAAGTTGACAGCTGAAGAGAACAGATGAAGCTTCACGTTACGGAAGTTCAAATACGGGGCAGGGGTGCATTGGATCGTAGCACTAGGTTGCTGCGAAACGCAGAGTGCGGAACGCCCCCGTGTCGTGGCTTTGCGTCGCGAGACAACTATGATCATGAGTGACGCCACACTGGTTGGTCTGTGGATTACTTTTGCCCTTCTTTAACGTGCGCCAAAATCTCAACACAGAGCACCGTACTTAACGTCCCTCGCGGAAGACGGTCTAAGCGAGGTGATGCTGACATAAACCATTTAAAAATAAAACGTTAAAAAGGGAACTCTCTGAAAAATCCAACTTCCAAAATAAACTTTTGAAAATAAATCATGCACATATCCAAAATAAACTCGGAAAAATAAACTTCGCAAAATCAACCCTTCAAAATAAGCCTTTCGAAATCCATCCTCTCTGATTGGTGCTCAGCGGAAGCTATCTACATCCGCGTCGGAAAATAGTACGCTCTTCACTCTTGGAATGAACCTGACTACGTACTCAGAAAGTACTTCCGGTTTATAGGAATAGCTTCGTCCACAGCTCAACGCAGGAATGTGTGCCTGTATTAATACGCGCCATCCTGTGCGTTTTCAAACTGGGTATTTCGATTTCTTCAGCTATTATTGGAAGAAACATGTTGAATTATGGTGCAGATATGAATAAAAAAAAAAACGTTAATATTGCCAGTTTCGTTGAACACAACATATGTACGCTCATGAACTAACGTACGGCAGAGAACCACCATAGGCCTTATGAATATCTTGACGCAGTGCGTCTTTGGGGCGTGGATTCTTCAACGGTTTAAAAAGATTTTTCGCGATAGAAGTTTAAGCGTGGATTTTGTAAGGTTTTAATTTTAAGCGTTTATTTGCACATAGTTGTGTTTATTGTAGTCACTGTAAAATTGCCGTGAGTGGAAGAACGAAACGTTACCTGACAGAGTCATGGATAATACTCGCTGAGTAACACGCCGGTCTCAAGCTTGCAGACCGGCAAACCACTATGCAAAAAAAAAGCTGTGGAGAAAATAAAACGCCCCCGGTGGAGCAGTAGGTAGCGTGTCCGCCTACTGATCCCAAGGTTGCGGGTTTGATCTCGGCCGAGAACGCTAGCTAGCTGGCAGGGTACAAGTCCGGTCCAGGACCCCAGGAATTCGGGGAATGTTCAGCATTGCTCATGCGCTCCATCTTCAGGGAGAGACATTCAACACTGGGTGCCGTGCGTTGGAGATTTTGAGCGAACGTTACAGAACTCTCAGGTCGTCAAAGTTAATCCACGAAACAACCAGTTCACTCTGTTAGTGAAAAATGATTCCCGCATATCCAGCCGGCCGACGTCAAGCGTCAAGCTCCCCGTGTTATATACCCTCAGTGACTACGTGTCTCTCATCATCAACTACGTTCCTTTTCGGTTATGCGTTAAATCACCTGGCACCGCATGTCCTCATCGCCATTATTACCTCTAATTTCAGGTCTTTGCCAGAGGGGGAGAAAGGGAAGGTTTGTAACAGTGCTCACTTTACGGTGCGATCAGGAAAAGGAGGAGGCACTCCAGTAGCAGATCAAGATCTACTTTCGCGTGGCGATAAAATTGCTGGCGAAAATTGTAGCGCTCATGCGAGAAAGATATTCAACGTGAACCGCAAACATCGCAGCTGGTCGTATAATATGGTAGTGAGGTTTGATGGTTTGATGGATCCTTTTTCTCACGCCCAGGCCGGCGGGTCAGCGTGGTTAACTCTACTGTAATGCTATGCTGCCACCGATTCATCTGGAGGTACTTCATACAAGGAGCGATGATTTCTCAGTAATTCCGACGCATCTTCAGCAACGCTGAAGATACTCTCCTGGACACTCAAGGTGTAAAACGAAACGATCGTAGAGATCGCCATTCATCAGCGCAATACTGCCGAACTACAACGCGAGCGACCTCCACATTCATCTGTGTTCATTCTTCTACGTTCATCTGCGAGTGACGTTAAACACTGTGTGCAGTGCTAAGATTTCTGTTCGCATCAAAAAATAAATAATAATAATAATAAATAAACGCTAACAGCTGTCTAGAGCACGCATGCTCCTGTTACAGGGTGACGCCTTTCGTCCTCATCTCGTTAGATTAGTTTGATTTTCCACCTTAGTGAACTGTAGTAACCGATTCCCAATTAAAGTTTATAGTATTTTTGTATACAGGGTGTTTTTCTTATCCGCAACATATTAAAAAAAACATGAGAGAAGCATAGATGTCGTTTCGGCAGTTGAGTTATACGGCCAGGCGGACATCCTCTCGATGAGAGTATGCAACTCCTGGATGACTAATTACCTAAAATTCATTAATGAACTCTTTAATTAGAGGATTTCGGGCAAAAGTGAGATAATAGTATGGGAGACAATCCTCGTTGAAAGCCACTGCATCTTTTGAGCAATCCTGCAACGAACACGTGCGTTGAAATATCCATGGCCGAATTTTGCTACGCAAATCAGCCGAAACCGAAACCGCGCGCCTCAGAAGCGCATGACCTTCTCCGTCGGGGGCTTATGTGGGCCTGAAAGCGGTTAATCCGGCCAGCAGATCAGCACCTACACTCTTAAAAATGAACTTCACCACATAGCACGCTCCTAGCCAACCATCACCCCGAATGACAACGTTCTCGCCCTAGATTTGTTGAAAACGGGAGGAGGAGCCTATTTTGTGCCGTGCATAATGGACACAAAATAGGCTCCTCCTCCCGTTTTCAACAAATCAGGGGCGAGAACGTTGTCATTCGGGATGATGGTTGGCTAGGAGCGTGCTATGTGGTGAAGTTCATTTTTAAGAGTGTACTCCAATCATTTCCATCGCTCCAAAGCACGTGGCCCTGGCCCTGTGACGCGAAATGCGCGCTGGCCTCCTCCCTGCGCTCTGATCCACGCGGTTTCGGCTCATTTGCTTAGCAGAATTCGGCCATGGATATTTCAACGTACGTACTCGTTGCGGGAATTTGAAAAAAAAAAAAAAAATTGAACGGCTTTCAACGAGGATTGTTTCCCATATTGTTAGCTCACTTTTTCCCGAAATCCCCTAATTACAGAGTTAATTAATGAATTTTAGGCAATTAATCAACTAGAAGTTAATACCTCTTCGAGAATATGTCCGCCTGGCCGTTAACTCCAACGTAAAACCAGCGTTCATGCTACTCAAACAGCTTTCTCTCTCTTTTTAAATCTGCTGCCGATAAAAGTAGAACACCCTGAAAACTATGGTGGTTGTTGTTACTAACACGCTACTGGGGCAAGGAGGTCAACCGAAGCGTCGCTTCCCATCAGAGCAGTTTAGTGCCGGGCATTCTCAGTGTTACGATCATATGGATTATTCTCTTGCAGTGCAGTCGAAGAAAATATAGAGTGTATCCAACTCTTTGACCAGTGTAAACTGTAGAGTCTTTGTCACTGAGGTCACTTTAATGTAGCGTAACCGTTTACTCTTTTTCCGTTCTCTCTTCTCCCCCCCCCCCCCCCCAATACCGTAAAACTTACATTGCCATGCAGGAGTGTTACTGCGTTTCACTGACACTTGTGATTTTTTTTTTTTTTACCAAGAGTGTCCCCTTTAACGTTCAGGCCCTGTGTCTGACCTCGTCCTGGGCGTACACACGCTGAGACGGATGACCACTTGGACTGACAAAGAGGACGGTTCGCTAATGTGCACATACTTTGGCGGTCACTCACAAGGCACTATATATGAGAGAAATACAGGTAGTCAACGGATGAGAACCTGCGTATTCAGCATGGTATGGCAACGTCATAGTATACAGCTACCACAGCAGCCAGTGTATCATAGCCATGCCAACCAGTCCGACGCAGCGACACCTGTTGCGGCTCCGACGACGCATTGCATGTACTAGATCAGATACCTTTCGAAAACAGTTTTTGATGTAAAATCCTATGCGTCTTTTACGTAGTTGCAATGGCAACAGTAAAGCACTACAATTTTCGCTCAATTTGAAAGGAACAGAGTCTGTTGTACAAAAACACTAGAAAAAAGAAATCACGCTCCGTTTCTAACTACGTCTTCCCCTACAACAATCACGTTTGCTGCTATTTAACAGACAAATGTCTCGCGATTCCTAAACAAATGGTCGAAATTGCAGGCTAGGAAATTGAATCTCGAAAGAGTCGGTTAGGCAATGAGGTGTAAGAGCAGAGAATATCCGAGAATAAATGTGCAAAAGAGGAGAGTAACAGTTTCTGTCTCTGTTCTTTTACGCTCTCCAAGACTATCATTTACACTCTTTGATATGTAACGGGAATCTTGGAAGGGTAAAGACAGTCTTGGAAGAGTAAATCGAGATGATCAGAGCAAACACGAGCAGAAAAGTGTACAAAGAGAGTAAAACTGGTTACACTCCATTTACTCTTTCTTTTTTTTCTTAGAATGTGCGCGCCGCTAAAAGAAAACACACTCTTCATACCTGAGGAGCCCTAGAGGAAATCAAGCACCTATATCTGCTTTTGAGCTTCGTCTTTACCATCATTACGCTTGCAGAAGGCATGCAGGTAGCGTTGTGTGCCCGAAAAAAAAACACCCGCCGGGTGTGTACGGCACACGCATTACACTCCACGTAAATAATGCAGGAGGAAGTACTAGGAAGGTCTTTGCCATCTCCAATGACGTCACAGTGATGTCAGAAGACAGGGATCACTGCTCCAGGGATGCCGTTTTGCGCTCGCTGCAATTCGTGCCACCCTCACTTCGACCTGCTTCTCGCTGACCTAAGCAGCTTTCTTCCTTTCATTTGCACTGGACCATAGCGGCAATTACGAAGGTAATAAGTAATCACGGTGTTGTCCATTAAGAGAGGGGCTAATGTTTGGAGCTAGCAGTGCATTAACGAGCAGAAAGACCTGTGTTCGCCAGGGAAGAGAGGGCCTCGAATTTCCAGTCCTCTAACATAGATCAGATATGTGCGAGGAAAACGCATTTCATGATTTCCTCTCTCGAACAGCATCATGACATGAGTCAGCCACTCTCGTATTCTTACTGTATGTTGATTGCTGTTTGACTACAACCAGGAATTCGATCAACCGTACGTATTACTGCACGACCAATCTTATGAAATGTCAAGCATATTATATAGGTGAAGGTTTCTGAATTACGTCATAATGGTTGTGCAATTGCTGCAGGGAGGCCTTATCCTTGACGGAGCGCTGCGACTGCGTAGAGATTTCCGACAGCCAATCAGAGCACGGCATCTCTGAGGCTCCTCCCCACACTAGACCCAGATGACTTCTCGTAGCATACTGGTTCCCTACTTTTGAGACGTAACTCTGACCCAGACCTGTGAACGAGAGCGCGCCTCGCATGTAGTTCACGGTTTCAATGGAAGTTGTTCGGCGTCACTGGTAGCTGCAACTTAGTCGCCCCCAGTAACCTGTAGATCGTTACGCTCCATATGTGGTTAGTTTAGGAACCCCTAAATTTTCCGAGATATCTTCGCAGCCAGGCGGGTAGTTGGTGTTGATTCATAGTGTAACACTGCTCAGCCGAAAGGAACGAGAACTAAATGCACGAACAGAATTATGAACACTTTAATTTTTGCTGTAAGGTAAAAACGAGAATGATACGCTTACAGCTGCTGGGGCAGCGTAAGCATACATGCGCCAAAAAATTCCAAGTGCGCCACAAAGGAGTCTAAACTCCCGCAACCTCTCGCATTCCAGTGGGCCTATCGAGGGACTACTACTACATTGGCTTCCTATAGCTTACTTGCCATATATGCTTCCAGAAACCTTCACTTAGCAACCACGAGAAAGTTACTCCCCGCGTAGTGAAACATATAGACGTACCACACTGCGTTTAGCGTCTAGCTCTTATATGGGTTCATTTATAAAACCTTAACGGAACCTGGCCCCTCCAGGATAGCGGGATTGAACAAGCAATAGTAAATGACCCGAATGTCACCTATAATCTTTGTCTGAGTAATAATGGCTTTCAAATGACAAACCGGAGCTTGCATCCTCAGTACCAGGTCAATTGTGTTTCCCTCGTCAAATTTCGCTACTAAGACCACGTGTGATGTGTTGCTGTGACGTGAAAACGCACGCCACGCCAACCACGCTGTGTGATTGGCGTGAGGCCACCAAACTACGACGGAAGAGGAGGTTGTGAAGGTGCCTTGTCTTAAGCTGCAACCTGCAGCCAGAGACTGTTGATCACATTCTTCTACAGTGTACGGTTCTCCAGCAACACAGGCTAGAACACGTCCCTAACCTCGCCAGCAGCACCTGGACTGCGAAGGATATTCTCTTCGGCGGTACAACTCCGGCAGAAAGAAGCCGAAGAATAGTTGCCTTGGCTGCCTTTCAAACCTGCTCCTGCGCCTTTAGAGACACATCCGCGGTGGCCTTCGCCTAGGTCTCCTCCCACTCTTTTTCACCACCAACATCGTCACCATCTCCACTCACCAACTTTTTCTCCTTTTTTTTTCTGCGACAGTCGTGACGTTTCCCGCTCTAGCGTGGCCAAATACGGCAAGCAGGGACATTCATCACCACCACCACCACCACCACCAGTGCCTTGTCTTATCTACAGGTTGTGTTGGTTAAGCACGTCGTTTTTGTACATGAGTATGATACTGCTCCTTCAAGATCGTTTGTCAACAAGTGAAAACAATATTGGCCAATGGAGACACAGCAGGACGCAAAAGGGACAAGCAGTGGTGTGGGAGAGTACGAGAACAACGACAAAATGGCAGAGAAGCAGACGGGACGCTCAGCCTGGAGAGACAAGAAAGGCACAACAATGCCCCAACGTGGGGGCATCGTTTTGTGAGCGTTCTTTCTCCACGAAAGTCATGTTTCGTAACCACGGGGTGACGACTTTTCGTGACTCACATGGTGAGGAACAAACACATTAACTGAAACGTGGAATATGAGCTCCACAAACCGGAGTGCGTGCCCCTAAGAACGTCGGAACAGCATACCGGTGAAGGAGGAGGAAGCGCATTATAATCCGCACAGAAAACCTGTTCGGAAGCCCACAAGGTGGATCATTAGGTTAGTTGTTTATCTTGTGTGTGGAGCATTTCCTTGACGCGTTTCCTTTGACAGGGCCCCTCAGTGCGTGGATATCTCCAAGGCTGCTGCTTGCCATGCACACAATAGTGTCAGCCCAAGCTGACATATAGAACTCCGTCCTTGATTCTAAAGGTCTGATGCGTTTCGAAAGAGTTCGCGTACAATAAGGCCAGTGAATTCGGTGCTTATTGGTATAGGAGTAAGCATCAGCAGGTCAGCCGAATGAATAGAACGTGACTTCGAAATAGAATATAATTATATTTTCACCAAACCCGCTCGAGCGACGGGGTAGAGTATTGCCTGCTGCGATGGAACACCCGAATCATCATCATTAAAATATCTTTGGTGTTGTTGTCGCGCGAAACTATTTTTCGCGTGCACAAAACACTCGCGAGCTTCCCCCGAATATGTCCGTTCACATATAGCACGTAACACGTTCGACGGACTGAACACTGAACATGATTAAGAACGCGGAGGGACGAGGACAAGGACTTTCCTGACTAGTGTTGTGTGTCCAAATAAAATCAGTTGCTAGTTGAACGCCTCCGTGTGTGTGTCGTGCTTGTCCCTCCGCGTTCTTACTCATGTTCAGTCCCAATCAACACGCTCTACACATTCTCGGACTGAACACGTACTGCAAATTAGCTTTAGTACGTCGCCGGAAATTCTTTCAAAAGTGGAAGTAAGAAAATGCAAAACGTGAATTTATACGAATTAGAACTGGATTCACGGTGAAACACCCCATGTCATCATCATCACCTATGTGTTCTTGTATTCAGGAGTACACCCGCTTGCTCAGCACACCTAAGATCCACCTCTGATATGAAGCTGAACAGTGCATCCAACCCCTAACGCAAAGTTAAGCCCGCGTCAATCACTTCACAAGGCTTAGAATGACTTCTGCAGTGTATTGTCCTGTTCCATTCAAATTTAGAACTGAAAATGAATCACGCTCTAGTACACACAATATACAGATTTGATTTGATTTGATTTGATTTAAAAAAAAGGGGGGAAGGTGGAGAGGTTGGTCAACTCTACATTAGGCTTGCAACTCCAGCGCGCTTACGGTGACAGGTTTCGCTAGTTTCGATAGTAGATTCTAGAAGGATGTGTGTTACGCGAGAGTCTAGAGGAAGAAGATCACGGCGTGGAACACAGCTTGCCGAAAGCCGGTTGGCCAGTCGCCGAATGCATAATAAACCGAGCGTAGAGAATATAGTAGGTCTCATGAAGTACTCTGGGTCGGTACGAACCGCATGCGATGAGTACACTGCAAGAAAAATTTCCGTAATTTTACTGCACAAGTGACTACTAACTCTGTTGCCGGCTAATGTGGCGTAACCTATATGTTGCACAGAATCCGTTTGGAGTACACGCTACACAGTACCGGACTGGGCTTTCGCAGTTTAATGTCCATTTAATGTAAGTGTCATTCTGTTCGCTTATGGGAGCTGTGCAGTGTGCACTCCAAACGAATTTTTTGCAATAACTAGGTCACGGCACATATGCCGGCAATAGAGGTAGCAGCCACTTCTGAGTAAAATTACAGAATTTTTCTTTCTACAGTGTATGTGCTTTCGCCGGGGACCTCGCTATTATGCGTCCCCGACACACAGTCCTCACGTCGCAAATTATAGCATATGGATCGTAATGCAATGAAGACAACATATTCCAGCTTTATGAAAGCCGAAAAACTTGCTCCACTGCAAACTCAAAATAATGACACGTGGGTACTGGCTCTTAAAACAGTGCTCCACCACATAAACACTGCCCGGAGTCGACCGCATTCAGAACAATATCGTTCTAATTTGTTCAGAATGGAGCGCTTTTTTGGGCAATTAATACATGCAAAGTGTCCCAACCCAAATTGGCGGATCCATCCCATTTTGAACTCACCATGAGAGAACGATATGATTCAGAATGACGGTCGGCTGTTATCTGGTCAAGTTGTGTTTTAATATTGTGGATGGTGTTCGGCAAACAGACTTGAAGAAATTTTACACTATGTAATTTATTGCAGGTGGCTTTGTCTGATCCCGGGTACAGTGCTGGACAAAAGGTTACGGAACACTCTCCGACGCATTCCTTCCTCAGAGTGACACCCTAGCAGCGAATGGTACCGTACGGACTTGCAAACAGGTGACTGGGTTACCTTTAGGCACATGTCTGTAAGTCCGTACGGTCCCATTCGCTGCTAGCGTCTCACCCTGAGGAAGGAATGCGCCGGAGCGTGTTCCGTACACTTTTGTCCAGCACTATACGTGGCCCCGTTGTTGTTATGCGCGAATTTATCATTCGTACTTCTCAAACTGAATATTGGCAAGTTTCGCATAGTTACTAATTTGAAGATGTAGGGTACAGCGCAGTGACGAAAGTACACGCAATCTAGTTCTCGTTGTCACGGTATATTATTTGTCGATGAAGTAGGGACATCACCCACAGGCCTCTCGTGTATTCGGTGGATCCTAATTAGTTGTTGTTGTTGTTTTCGTTCCAGTCTGTTTACCACGGCGTCCCTCCGGCACAGACTTCGTCTAAATGTATAGACTTCACGCAACAATCCACGTACCGGATCGGATAGCAGCCTATGCTCCAAATGCGGCGTCGAGGCGAACATTCAGCACGTCCTAAAAGAACGTGAGCCCTACGAAACGGAGAGACGGCTCTCTGTGCTTTGTTGAATACTGTTAGCAGGCAGACATTCAACCTGGCTGCAATTATAGGTCGGAAACTTGTACAACGCCGTCGATGTCTCCTAATGTCCGTGGAATTTCTGGTGTCTACCGGTTTGCTCCAGATGCTTTAGTATCATACTCATGTCCCAATGACCGTCGGTGCTTCTTTCATGTTTCTTTTTTTCGTCTTCCTTTTGTTCGGCATACCACAGCCTGCAGAGGACAGCTCAATTGTTTCGTAAGCGACTTGTACATGGCTCATTTAATTTCATTCTCATATCTCTCATCTAATGTTACGCATGTATGGGGTAGGGTACTGCTCTCTAGCGGTAACTCACCCCATGTCATACTCACGATTTAACTGTCGTTGTTGTCAATGGATGGTCGGTGATAAGTTTTCGAAACCATTGCCCAGTAACCTGAAGCCAAGCTTCGGCATGCGAATAACACATTAACAACACCGGAATCATATTGCAAATCATTATTCATTTATCGCTTATTGCAAGTCATATCGAAATCCTTCATAAAAATATACATTTCAGTATTTGCCACAAATAGTCACTGTGAAGAAAATTTTGACTCCATCTTTGGGCATTGTCCCAAACGCGTGTAACCTAATACCCAGGCTGTCACACGGGCAATCTTCAATGATGCTTGAAACTAATGGCCGTTGAAGATGAACGCGTAGCGCCATCAAGCGTGTAACTTGTCAACTCCTCAAAGAACATTGATTCCAATGCCTTTTGAGAAATTGACACGTTACACACTTGGTGGCGCTGTACGCGCACGTTCAATGGTCATTGGTTTCAATCATCATTGAAGATTGCCCGTAGATGTCGTAGCTGCTTTTTGGGGCCAGCGTTGGCGGTAAATTTCGAGCAAAACTCTTCTGGAAATGACACTAAACATTTTATTGAAATGCTTTTCATGAATTCTCAAATCGTTTTTTTTTTTTTTCTTGTAACGTTAAGTGCCGTGGTACACAATTTCAGCGTGCCACAACCAGTCTGGCGATAACGAGGTGGCGGCACTGTCAGCTGACGCTATAAAGCACGGTGATTGGCTCTATATAGCTAACGCTTTAAAATATTTATACGCACGGACAGATGCACCTTTTGTTTCTGTCTGCTAATCTGAGGTTTACAAAATGAATTCGCAATATAAATAGTATATGAAATCGCTGTTCGAGAATATTCCTTCCATGGGGCAGCAAATGGACGTGTATGGGGGAAAATATTTCACCGCTCCAAATTTCGGAGCTGCATTGAGCTATTTATTTAACCCCTACCTTTAAAGTCGCGGTATTAACCAGACTTGGGGCGTAAATCATCCCCATTTTACGTGCACTTCAAACATATTTATTATACGCTACGTTCTCTTCCACCCCAGCAGAGCACAGAAAAACTCCCACTGCAATCTCCTATGCAGAAACACCGTCTCCTCTGCCCGAGATAAGATAAGATTTGGGACATAATTTAAGACGCTCCGAGATAAGCTGGGCGACTTTCCTCTCTGGCTCAGTGCGATAACGTCCCCAGGGACGAAAAAGCGAAGCATAGTAGAAAAGAAAAGAAAAAAAAAGCTCCCTGGCCAATCTGACCCCCGCGAAAAGTTAAAACGAAATTGCAGGAAACTCGTTCTTTTTCAAGTCGTCTCTTCTTTTTTTTTTTTTTTTTTTCTCGTGGGCCTTATATTGGCTGGTTTCTAGGTTCGTGCATTATCGTTGAGCAGTGCTGCATATCTCGCCTTTCTCTTCGCCTATAGCAGATAGTTATCCGATGGTTCTCAACCACAGTATATACGATGATATTAGCTCTCATGATCAAGTAATGTGCACGGCGAGTGTCTTTTACGGAGTAAACCTACGCGGCTTATTATTGGTCTTAATTCTCGGATGCAAGCCCAGTAGCACAACATACCGAAGGTGAGAATGCATAAGGCCCGTTCGGCTGGAGTTTAGAGGAGCGACGCTAGCGCTGCTCTCTCCCCTAGCGGGCTATTCTTGCAACTGTCCAAAGTACACCATGCCTTCGTTTGCATGTGTGTGTGCACGCAAGTTTCACGGCTTAGTCGCTGGTGTTCGTGGTATAATCACGCTCTGTTGACCTAAAATGGTCCATCAAAGCAAAATGACCCTGTGTTCTGCTGTGTAGAGCCAGTGATGGGGAGTATACTTGAAGCACTAGCTAATACACCTCCCGGTCCAGTAGTCAAGTACCCAACTTTAACTGCAGACAAACAGACGAAGATCAGAAAATATCACTAAATAGCCTTTCTGTCTTGAAGGGGAATTTGTCAATAAGAAAATGTGTTCTTGACGGGCTTGGAATGTTGCTTGGGAAGTTAGTAGGAACCATACATGCACTGCGGCAGGCAGCGCGATAACTTGAGTATGAGTTTTTCTTTTCTTCTTTTCTGTGCTAAAAAAAAGATTCTACTTCTTTTTACAATTTGCATTACATTACATTTTTTTGCATTACATACATTTACATTTTGCATTTTACATTATTGCTTCCATTGCTAGTAATGATCGGTTATATAATAATAATTGGTTAGTTAGCTAGTTGTCAGTAAGTCATTCTGAGTTGAGTTGAGTTGATAAGAAAAGAAAAGAAAAAAAAGTCATTCTATTTCAGGGCGTGTTGTTGGCTTTTAGTTATTGTAAAATCAAAAAGAGGAAGGGGCCGAAAGGCACAGATGCTTTTGTTTTTCCTTGATTTTCCATGTGGTAGCATAGATTATTTTATACAGTCTTATAAAGAAACGAAATTTTGTGCATTACCTTTAAAAAAAAAACATTGTGTTTCGGAAATATGTGCTCTTTGTCGACTTCTGTCTTTTTGTGTGCCTCATCTTTTTCATCGCCATCCCACTCATATATTAACTTACATGCACTGAGGTATGGTACCACAATTGTTGCGGTGGATCACCTCATCCCATCGTCATTCATGTATAGTTGTTGTCTTTTTGTGTGCAAGCATTGTCAGACAACTTTATTTTATGATGATGATTGGCGAGTTTCATCCAAGCATTGTCTTCTTGTATATTGCACTCAGAGGTTAACACAGTGCACTGCATGGGTGGATGGAGAAGTCAAGTGCACAATGATACGTTACACTAGCACAGCTAATTGACGAGCACTTGAAGTACTTTGCATAGTGCTCTACGCTAGAAGTACATTTGAGCACAGTAGTTTGTACCGTAATTAAAGTATGAATGATGGCAGTTACTTGGTACTGTTGTTTATGTACAATTTTGAGGTGAGGTTTGCTCGGCACTGTGTCGCGCGTTGATCAGACAGTTTGTACACAAAACACGAAAGGTGCAGTTGTGTCTGTGTGTATTTTTATGTTGTGTTTTTGTGTATATTCCCAGCCATCAATTGTTACGGAGGGTTTGGACCGCAATGCCGCCAATGCAGCTTACACGTTGCTACCGCAAGTAGCCTGATATGCCCCAAACGAAGATCACACTTATGAGCGCTTTTTGCTTTTCGCCCTGAGCCACTGCAATGGACAATAACTGAATGAGTCTGTCACAATATTATCGCAACAGCAGCTTTCTGGCAAAGAAAGAAATCTGCTGTTGGCAAGTTGTTGTTCTTCAACTTCGGAAAAGCTACATCATATTGACTGGTATGACTTATTTGGTACAATTTAGTGTCCTATTCAGATCCTTATATTAAAGTCCAACAAAGCTCCTAGAGCTTACCAGGAGACGTTTACATTTCATCAAAGGTAAGACGAGAGACACAGAGAAAATATTACTTTGTCAATGCTGGGTCAACATAATCAAAAATCCAAATAATGGAAAATGCTTTCGGGTATACTGCTTTGACAACAAGAAATTAGCGTGTTGCCTAATATGTTGTCTAAGTCACGTCGTGGATCACACTTTCTTCCATTTCTATGACGCACACTTTGCGTCATTTCGTCACGACTCCCTTTATTCCACCAGAAGAACACGCTTGATCAGATTTCCTTTCTGGACATTTGCGGGAGTGAAATCACTTTCGACATCTTGAACTTTATTGGTCGCGTAAAACATCCGCAATATTTTTTGGCAAATAAAGTATGGCAAACACCGCAGCACCGCGTGTATCCGCATAGTCCTTATACTTGGGAGAGTTGACGAAAGTCGCCGTGCGCGGCGCTATAGGCTGCGAACTGCCGCGCCCTCTGGCCGAGCCGAACAGGCCTATACGGATGGTCATCTGCTTCTACTCATTCAGATCACCGTTGTCTCGCGACGTAAAGCCCCGAATTATTATTATTATCTACTCATTCAGTGTAGCGAGTTGAAGCGCTGCTAGCACAGTCACCTATATTTACCTGAACATTCAGCTGGTAGTGCAGCTTCGCTGCGGGGATGCGGCTCCGTGAACTGCACTCGTATCGAAAGCTGGTGTATGGAAGCGTGTATTGTGAAGCAGATGTGGTAGTACTGGTGATTGTTTTATCGATGTGCCGATGCCTGTTTTGTGTGATGTGTGTGCCAAGGCGTCGTCATCGTCAGGCGGACGAGTACCTGATTGTGTATGCTCCTGCACCTGCTACTGTAGCTTTAGATGGAAGGTGATTAACAATACAATCATTGTGTATGTCATTTATTTACCTACACAGCAACTACTACACCTTCACAGGAGGAGGACATCAACCCACCTTTAGTGTGGATGCACGAGAGGCCTAGCAACACTATACCTACGAAGAACCGTCCCCCGCTAAGAAATCGCCTGCTTCGAAATTTGAGAGTGTGTGCAAATGCAAGCGGAAATGGGTACAGCGTGTGGAAGTCATCTGTCCCCTACTTGAGACACCGTTTTGCCGAGAAAGTGGTGCCGATTAGGTGAATTTGTAGGATCGGACTTTTTCCCGCTAAAAACCCAGCAGATACCTGCCCTTCACCAATCGATTTTGGTCTGAATAGGGTTACACACACTTTGTTTTTTCGTGAGCACCATTTGACAACTCCGGTATCAGGCAGAGTCTCAGGATTTGTCCTTTCTTTCTGTCTTCATTTTTCTCCACATTCTCAAGGGATATGTTACCAACAAGTCCATTACACCAGCTCGCGTGAAATTGCTTGCCCCCTACCACTCTGTTCAACATTAGAAGTTGCAGAGTCCAACCACCACATAAAACATAGATACTAGTATATTTTTTTCATGAAATCATGTGCGCGTATTATACGTGTGGAATGGTGCGATGTTGAATCACACCATATTCATACTTCCACCCGATTCGACCCGAACGCACAAGTAGAGCATGATTTCATCCCGAACTAGAGAGGAAAAAAACAGCACTGGAGCTTTACCCAAAAACTAGGTGAAAGGCATTAATTCGAAAAAAACGTAGCCAATGTATTCGGCAGCATATCAGATCGTAAATTTGAGAAATCGCGGATGAAGTCCTGGATCAGGCACACATTGTCTCGAATTGCCTCAAATTAATTTCCTTCAATTGTCCAAGTGACGAAGCAGGGCTTTAAAAAAAAACTTATCTGACAAACGATCACATCGTCCCATACCCACGCGGAACATTTTTTTCTACGTATTAAAAAGTTCGAAACGGTTTCTTCCCATTATTAATCATTGTCCGCGCCATCAATTCTTCGAATGAATTCTCCAAGAATATGCGAGCAGTAATAATTGTGATCGAGCATAATTGTCAGTCCACACCTGGGCCATTGTAAATGTTAGCTTATGAAATCAAAGATATTGTACTAGGTAATATGAAAGCGAAGAGGTTGGCATATTGAAGATTAGGAGCATTAAATGTCGTTCGGCAGACATATTTCCCACCACCACAACTAACGTTCAAATGTTATACAAAGTCAATGCCCATCCATTTGCGCTAAGCATTTCCGTAATTGTTAGAATATCACATTTCCTCCAGATCACTAATAAAGTTCAAGGAACACTTGCCCTGCTCTTGTTCTCCGGCTGCATAGTCAGGCATAGAAACATTGCAGCTGTCAGTGAATAGGAATCCATTAAGTGAGCTGATGCGTTTGAAATGGCAACACGACTAAATACCACCTGTATATGTGCCTCGAACGGATATACGCAGGGATAGCAATTACCATTTATTGTACGACGTCAGTAGTACATCGGTATATCGCCTGCTATTGTCGTCGACAATAGAGGAGGGGAGCGTGCTACAATGCGATATATACTAAAAAATTGTACGAGAAAGAAAAGCGATACCCCTATGAAATACGTTAAGAAAAGTTTAGCCGCTGTGCAAGCGATTAGTATTGAAATGGGGCCAGTTACCGCATGTGAAAATGTCATGTACAAAACGACACCCTCCAGATACGACTCCAACCGGATGATATCTTGAACTTGGACATTGGCACTTACGGCGATGTGGGACATGCAGCAACAACAAATAAGTAATGATGATGTAGTGGGACACGCAGCACACTATAGAACTGTACGGAAACGATTGTCGTAAATCAGTGACAGAAATAAAGTCGGGCCGTTCCACGCCAAACGATCCAAACAGGTCGCTCGACCATCACAGATATTTTTTGACAGAATTGTGCAGGCACAGGGCTTCGAGGGAAGTGTAGTTTCGAAGTACGTCCCTGTTCAAAATATAATTAATCTAATATTGGAACGTGCTGGAAAGGTTGCGCCAAGTGAGAAAAGTGTCCCTTACTTTTTCACGATTAATTGGTCCTGCGTAATTCTATAACCTTCTAAATGCCATGTTTATGTTACTGGAAGATACGACACTCTACCCTGTACACCTCATGCAAAACAGGTTCCCCCTCACCTTCAAATTGGACGCGATTTTCACTATATTTGTCATTTTTTACCGCATTGCTTTTCGAATTCACACATTCGAAACACGATCTCATGCTGCACGGTGTGTCAAGTGTACACAAAAAATTTCATTTTTCTCTACATAGTACCACCGGCGCTAGCGACACTTGAAAACCAAAGTTTCGCCAATTTGGCAAATTTTCATCCATCCGTGCAGCACATCCCTCTGTGAATTTAAGCACCTTGTAGAGAAATAAATATTTGCTCGCGCATGTCAAATAGTAGTTTTCTAATTTTTTAGGAGGACATAGTGCAAGCATTCTACAATCGAATCACACAATCGTGCTATTTTTATCTGGACAGACCGATTCCAAAAACCCAGTTCGAAAAGTGCTAGCGCTGCGAAACTTTCGTTTTCCAGTGTCGCTAGCGCGGGAGGTACTACTCCGACAAAAGAAAACTTTACAGCCTGAAACATGTTTATTTTACCCGTGAATTCGAAAAGGAAGGCGGTAAAAATGACAAATATAGTGAAAATCGCGTCCTTTGCGCGCCCTATTAGAGGGTGAGGCGGAAACTAGTTTTGCATGAGGTGTACACAGTATAGTGTGTCGCATCTTCCAATGACATAAAAATCACATTTAGGAGGTAATAGAATTACGTAACGGACCAACGTGTAGATCAGTTAAAATACATAAACCTTGCGTTCATCGAAGAGTCGCTGAATGAATGTTTCTGTTTTAAGCCCGCATCATCTTCAGAGGTTAATTGAAGCAAAAGGCCCAGGTCGGAAGCCACCGATATTTCGAACAGGAACTATTCTTGTATTGCAGTATAGAAGGACGGCCTCTGTTCGAAATATCGGTGGCTTTTGCTTTAATCTACCTTCGCCGGATTGCTGTATTTTATGTATAGATGAGAGATTATGCAGATGCTATACACTGAAGATTAAAAGGTTTCTAGTACACGTGCTGCTCTGCCTGGAAAAGCTCAATGGTAACTAATCTCGTACGACGTCTAGAGTGATGATCAGCGATATGCGAGAGGGCTAATTTCCAGAAGACTTCCGTTGTGGCTGAGATGCGTGTCACAGTCAGAGTCACTGAAGCAAGGAGGAGACGATGCTCTGCCGTAAGTTGAGAAATGGAGAGAAAAAAAGGAAGTGCCACGAAGGGCTATTTTCTGCGCTCCCAGATAGTCCAGTGTGCGAGGCGAAATCCAGACTAGATGGATTTGGGTGTAAGCGTTTTAGAGACTATATTTGCCTCGGGGGCTGACGGCAGCGTTCATATCGCTGGAGCAGTGCTCACATGTCTTTGTACAGGGCCACTGTTCGAAACAATTGTGATGCCTGAATAAGGCTATGGATGTGTTACATAGACGTGTTTGGTGGGTACTTCGATGGGCTTTTTTTTTTTCCTCTCCAAAATATTTCTACGCGCAGGAAAAGGACACCCAGAGTATCCGTTTTCTCGTGAAGTGGACGTCCCAGCGGGACCCACCACCGCTGTCTGCGACTTTTGCTCGTCTGCTGTGAGTGAATGCTACGAACATCGCAGCAACTACAGCGGGAGTAACTATATGCTGTCGTCTCAATTCACACAAAGAACATGTTTGAGGTGCATGGTCTTTGTCTAACACTCGAGACGAAAAAACAAGTAACATACTTGCCGTATGACGTAACGACAAATTTATATTGACCTCAAGCGGTAATTTGTTCGTCTTAAAAGTTACCGCAAAAATAATTCGAGAAATGGGCGCTTTGCACAAGTAATCAACGGGGACGGGAACAGCCAAATCACATGCGACAAAACAAACAAATATTTTAAACAAGGCGAGACAGACGTGTCGTCGTGAACTAGTTGGCCAACAGTCGGGGACATTCCTCCCCGTCTGTTAGCCAACAACAGTACACAAAATGCAGGTTTCAGCCGTCTAGCAGCTGGGATCTACCATAGCCGCCGCTTGAAAGACACGGAGCCACGTGGGTCGCGTCGCATCGCAACAGAGCACGCGACCACTTCTGATCCCACTCAATCGCGACTCACGTTTTAGGGGCTTGGGGTTGGATTGCTTCCTCCTGGACATGGGCGTCCGGCACACGGGGGCACGCACTACACGCAGCCTTGGTGCACCGTGCGCACGAGATCGCAAAACGTCGTCGCACAATCACTGAAATGCCAACATCCTTCGTTCACTCAGTACTTGCGTCTCTTCACATGGACGGCGCCAAACTCACACTGAGATCAAACAACAGCAACACACACTGAAAACAGTTGGCAGAGATCGAAGCGCAGGAAACGAACTCTTGTACATCAACGATACGCCCGTGCGGCGTCATCCACAAACCACGAGCTACTTCTGGCTTTGGAAGCAGACGACTCGAAATGTGGGCGGAGCTGTCAGAGCGGCAGAATTGCGCGTGCGCGTCGCGCATGCGCCGCCATTTTTTGCGAGCATGACCATTGACCCAGTACGCGATGGCAGCGCGCCCTTGTAGGATATTGAAATACAAGAAGCGGGTGTTCCGCATCCGTTACCTACATCACGGTGAGTCGGCTTGTGCTTGCTTGAGGTCCGGAGCATTTCCCAAAGGAGATCAAACCCGTGTATTTATGAGTGTCCTCTACCTCACATGTAAAGGAACTGCAGGTCAGATTTTGCAGTGGTAATACCTGCGGAGGAAATAAGAGATAATGCGATGATTTTCAGATTTAAAATAGCGATGACGAGCATCTTCCAAAGGTAATGTGACCAGACGTCCCGATTTAGGCTGGACATGTCCTACTTTTACGGTCGTAGTCCCGCTGTCCCACCAGCCTACTTGTGGGACAGCATTTTGTCCCGGTATTGACTGCAGCAGACCCCAAATTAAAAAAAAAAATAATAAAATAAAATAAACATGGGGCTAAATACAGGAAGCGCTTTCGGCTTTCGCTTGTCCTTCTCCCGGCTCGCATCTCTCCACGGTGTAGCCAATGCAGCACTCAGACGTGTTGGCTATCAAGCCATCCCAGAGTCAATACTTTGTCATAAGAAAAGTTCGCTTGCACTTGCTTTGCGCATCAAGATGCCTCGGTGGGAGCATCGTCTTAGTATAATGATCAATCACCGCGCGGTGCTGAGGATAATGACGAAACTGAGCAGCAAGTCCATCGAGTTTGGGCAGAGATTTTCCTTTCGTGGCTGCAAATATGAAGACACGCTAAACAGAATACGTTCTGGTTAAAGTATTCCATGTGTGCGCTAAGTAATAATTCAAACTGCAAAAATTGTAAGACAAACATAAATAAATAAGCCAATGCAAAGAATATAAAGGTTAAATAAGTAAAATTCATCCACTTTCAGTTATTTATTCTTTGAGAAATGTATTTCTTTACGGCATCCGACATAGGCGAATTGAAGAGAGTTTGATTTGTGGACTGACAGCACCCCCCCCCCCCCCCCCTCATCGCAGACGTCCCGCCCTGAAGTTGGAGGGGTATGGCCACGTTAACCAAAGCGGCACATAAGGTACGTGTATATTTCCAACTGCGCTTTCCGTACACTCTGCTTTTATTTACATTGGATATGAAACATACGGAGTAATCGCTCTGATGGTTTCCACCATTGGTCGATGGCGACTTGTGGTGCAAGGGTAGCATCGATGGTTGAGACTCGTAGCTTAACTCAGAGACCGGGGTATATGAATGGACCAACTGCGTGTCTCGCAACTAGCAAATAAAGTTTATGACAGAACACTGAGTTAGAATGAGGTTATCCCTTCTTTCCCTTTTTACTTCGTTCAATTACGCTCTTAAATTCTAAACACCCTTTTCCGTTCAAATGCGGTGTCATTTGTGTGTAAATCGTTTTGCACGCCCCTGTTACACCTTTGTGGGGGAAAAAGTTTGTATGGATGGCTGCAATAGGTACAGAGGCCGAGTTTGAGGGTGTATCGATGGCTACTGGTGTGAAAGGAATGTAACTAAGTAAAATGTTTAGAATGAAAAGATGGCTAAGAAGCAAGCGTGCTGGTGAAGTTGATGCATAATGTAAAACCCCGAGGTTAGGGAACACGAAAGGACAGACACAACACGAAGAATAGCTTGAGACTTCGTGTTGTGTCTGTTCCTTCGTGTTCCCTAGTCTCGGTGTTTTACATTATGCATCCAAATGTTTAGCATTCTTGTGGGATAGGAATGCCGAGTACGCTGAGTCTTAATTTTCCCTCATGCCAAGACCAGTAAGAACCACAGTCGCTATCTTGATGGTGACTTGATACTCCAAGCAATTCCTCACTTCAGCCTTTTTTTTTTGTGTGTGTGTGTGTGTGTGTATGCAATCAAATTATATTTAGACACCTCATCAGTCGTTTTGACTCGAAAGCGAGCAGGGCTCTCGAATTTACAGCCACTCGCAAGACAAGCAATGTATATAGTATATGTCTTCTCTTAGAAAGGAAATGGTAACGCGGTCCACCCCCGGGTGGGCCGTGGCTTTGAATGCGCGGCCCATAAAACGGTCGTCGGGGCATCATCTTTTGCGGTGTTGTTTCCGAGAAGATTTTTCCCCCTAAAGAAATGCCACTGGCTTTCTGAGAGTGAGCTTCTGGTTCATTATCCCATTTATGTGATGTTTCAAACCTATCTCTAAACTTGAGAGCCTGTATTCTTATTCAAACGTATATTCATGTATCAGACCGTATATTGCTCAAATATGGCACCATTCAGGTTGGAATTGCCATGTGGGACAATATTGGTCCACAATGCATTACATTTTCATGCTATGCATTTGATTTGGCTGATATGCGTAAAACACTCACTATGAATACAAAGCTGCACACGTTACATCATTCTTTGAGGGTGTTGATTTACACCGAAAATGGAATCAGTTAGGGAAATATTCATTACACACCAGATGGTATTGAATTAGTACCTCTCCTGGAGGGTGTACTTCCATCTTTGGGTGTCTATTTACACCAAAAAAGTAATCAGTTAGGGTATCATCCGATTAGACCCAAGGATGTGTATACAATTTAAGAGTGTAGTTTTGAGGGCGGTGGGGATTGGGCTCGCATGCCCCTACTTGCTGCCGCGGCCTGTACCAAACAAAGTGAAACGAAGAGTGCGAAAATCAAGCTAGTATCCAGACAGGCAAGTACTTTCTTTGTCGTTTCCAGAATTTATCGATAATAAAAGCGACGCCGATGCTGTCGCAATAATTTGGGGGGGGGGGGGATATGTTTATTAAAGATAAAGAAAGGGCGAAAGGCCAGACAGGCCATGGCCAACCTGCTATTCCCAAAAGAGAAAAAAAGAAAAAGAAAGAAAGAGAAAAAGAGAAAAGAGAAGCAGAAACGGAAAAGAGAAAGTGGCAGGGGACGATGAGGTGGCTCAAGGCTCAAAGGCTGCTGAGCAGGTCCAGTGTCCTTCAGGTAACACAGGAGGGCTCGGGTGACTGCCCACTGTCCGGAGCGCCGGACAGGTCTCAGCAGCGTCGCCAGGGAAAGTTCCCTGTGGCCTAGGGAAGTGAGATTTGTGGCGAGGATGGCTCGGGGGCCGGCGTACCGCTTGCAGTGCAACAATAGATGGCGTATGTCGGCGACTGCAGCACAGCAGGGACACATCGGGGACGTCCGTCTATCCATCTTAGAGAGGAGCAGCGGGGTCAGGGCAACATCGAGGCGTAGGCGATGGAGGATCGACACCTCCTGTCGCGACAGCCGCTGGGAGAGGGTGAGTTCCATCCTCGGGTCGATGGAGTGGAGGAACGTCTTTGCCGCTACAGCGTTTGACCTAAACGCGAGGGTGCTGCGAGACGTCTGGCGGCGGATCTGTATCAGGCAGGCCGATGGAGTGAGAGGAATGGTGGTGGTCATTGTGGTGGCATAATTTTGGTTCACCAATGAAACCCTATATGAGCGTCATTCTGTGTAGGTTGCCTCTATTCGTCCTTCAGGCGCTAAAAAGGGTAGAATGGCAAGTCACCAGAATTCTACAGTTCCTGTGTTCTGACTCCCAAGGCTAGGTGTAACATATACCGTCATTCACTGTTTCATATACAGCGGGCCTTAGAATCTTTCGTCATTCTCATGTCTGACGCTGGTAAGTATGAGGCAAATGTAGCACTCTTGTACTACTAAACCCTCAGATATACGAGAAACACAACGAAGAGGTTTTATAAAACACTGCCATTATCACACTGCAAGGGAAGGGTATCACGTGGTACGTGTAGCCCTGTCCCAACAATTAAACTTCACGGTCGGTTTGCTTCTGCAAACAAAGAAACAGACACGTGAAAAACAAAAATCCAATATGTGGCTCATAGCCGCCGTTCGAAAACATACGACCTATCCATGTGTACTCTAGTTCCTCAGTTGTATAGTTGTGTTGCTAGCAGACCTCGCCAGTTTTGACTTTCGCTCACTCAAGTTCACTCACCACCCGCCCTGTTCTCAGCTCGCTCACTCACGCTCACTGACCATCCGCTCAACTCTCGGCTCGCTCATTCACGCTCACTCACCATCCGCTCAGCTCTTGGCTCGCTCACTCAAGTTCATTCACCACCCGCCCAGTTCTCAGCTCGCTCACTCACGCTCACTGACCGTCCGCTCAGCTCTCGGCTCGTTCATTCACGCTCACTCACCGCCCGCTAAGCGTCTTGCGGCCTTACGGCTGTTCCTTATCTTCATTCACCCCCGTGTGTCAACCGAACGGATGAACAGGAAATTGACAGCCGGATTGTTGATCCAAAGAGCGCATTGGTGCACTTCTCCGCGCAAGAAATATGCAAACGGAAACCAATTAATTACTCGGAAAAATCACTAAGTGTCGACGCGTTTTTTTTTTTTTTTTCTTGCAATATTTTTCGCTGAAGGTCCCGATGCGTAACACAGAGGTTCCGTAGGCGTGCGAAGTAAACTTTAAAAGTTATGTTTATTTAATTAGTGAGCGTATGCAAATGAGCCGGTCACTACTCAGTTCATAGCCCCACTGGCCACTCAGCTCCAGACTCGAGCACTCACGCTCAGTCACTGGCCGCTCAACTCTCGAATCGCGCGCTCACGTTCACTCAGTGCGCACTCACGCTCACTCACTCACTGCCCGATCAGCTCTGGGCTCGCTCACTCAAGCTCAGTCACTACCCATTCACTTCTCGGTCCGCTCACTCATGCTCACTCACAGCCCGCTCAGCTCTCGGCCCGCTCACTCACGTTCACTCACCGCCCGTTCAATTCACGACACGCTCACTCGGGTTCACTCATGGTCCGCTCAGCTCTCGGCTCCCTCACTCAGACTCACTCACCGCCTACTCAGCTCTCAGATCGCTCACTCGCGCTCAGTTCATTAGCCGAATTGAGCGTGAGTGAACATGAGTGAGCGCGCTCATGAGTGAGTTTTGCCGAGGTCTGGTTGCTAGATAGTATTCCAATATATTAATAGCTTAGACTGTCAATCCACTTTACAAATATTTACAAAATTGCGCTCAAGCTGTATGGTAGATGCTACGGAGTGCACTCATTTCGAATGACAACTAAAGGGGTTGTGACACTTTGATACACGTGGTTCATTACGGTCGTGCCCGCATTGTAGAGCACGCCAGAGTGTTGAGGAAAAAAATAATTACTTTTCTACGTGCCGTGCTTGGCGAGATATAAACTCTCTAACACACGTACGTGCCAAGCTCTGACGTCAGAGGAGCGAGAGTTACGGTCATTCCCATTGGCGTTCGCTAGCACGTGACTTCTCACGCGCAGCCTGACTGGTGGAGATGCCCGCAGAGATGTCAGAGACAGACGAATACCGATTGTCTACGCGTCTATTAGCCCATTTTGCTGTGAGACGGAGCGCAGGTTGAAATCGACGCGAACAACCGTCTTTTCCGTTTATCCGTGACAACTTGGGACGAAGTGTCGCAACCCCTCTGATGTCGAACTAGTATCAACGCGTCTTCCTAGTAAAAATGCGTAATAGTAAAGTACAGAAACAGTTCATTTGAGGAAGACGCGAAAGAAATATGGTTTGAACTGTGTGGTAACGCTATAAATATTTCCTCCTCTTCCTAAAATTGATGACGAGGAAAAGACATCACTGTAGACCACGTCTATTTCTTAAAGCACAGTGCTTTAAAACGAAGCTTTCTGGAACGTATGGGAACCATTTATCGGTCGAACGCTTCCAATCGCTCCTATGCTGGGGGTGCGCGGGAAACAACTTGAGATACTCTTTCTCCTCATGAACTTGCACTTTCAGTGCACTCTGCTGGATGGAGCTGCATGGTGCGTATATAGAGCTCCTTCACAAGGGTCCTGCTCGGCAACGATGGAGTGATCTGAAAGGCGAGTATATAGATGAAGCAACAGTTGGGCTGTTTGGTATACAGATCCGTCGTGGAGGCAGCAGAAACATGGGTAACGAGAAAAAACAGGACTAGTAATGTGTTTCCTCGTGTCTCGTGTTTCTGCTGTTGCCTTCCTGATGCAGGTGGGTATATGCTGAGAAGCGTCCCAACTTGGTGGACTCAAGGCGGTGCCGAGAGAGAACAATAGTCCTCGGCGCGCAGCGCAGTAGTGGTGCGTCCTTGTCGTTGTTCACGGCCCGCTACACGAATCGGCGCCGCAAATACTGATTGGTATTTCAGGATGGGTGCCACGCAGAGGAAGGCATGAAGAACGACTGGGCACACCGCCTGCAGAAACTGCGGTCAGGATCACGATGGCGTGGGCAGGTGCACTATGGGTCGTCCGGATTCAGAGGAGGAGCTGGAGCAGCAGGAGTTCAGGGCAGATTCGACGACAATACCGCAGCCAGTACGTGCGCATTCAGCTTAAGAGCTTGTCCAGAGCGAACTATCATGGAGGAGTATCCTGAAACAGGATGAACCCGAGAACAGAGCTCGCTGTTGTTTCTTTGAGTTACCATGCACGGTTGAATAATGGGTCGGTCGCACTGCCTCTTTTAGTACGCGAAGCAAGGATTGGCTTGCTCTAAGCGAAAAGCCAGAACCTATGAGTAAGGCCGGCCAGCCGCAAATCAAGGCTATGGCGTGCGCTCTGAAAGTCGGCTAGGTCGCTGACAGCTTCCTCTGCTGTCGCCAAGGGGGTTGTAGCTTACTTCCCGCTACGGTGCAACAAAATCTTGATATAATATCGTATCAGGAAGGGCACCTGCACCCTTGTTGTAGTCACACGGTATATGCCGAGCTGAATACTCATGGTAAAAAACTTTCAAAAACCAGAAAGAGCATTCCCATATGGGTGAGTAACCAGAACTGTTGGCGTCGATTGCAAATATCAACGGCGAATGATGATGGTTGATGGTGACGAGTCTTCCATTCAGAAGTGGTCAGAAGTGGTCAGAAGTGGCAGAAATGTGGACATCTAGTCAGTGGTTTACCCAGAATTTCGTCCTTGGGGGTATAGACGACCCCTACGTCATCGATTACATTTCGCCGCCGCGCAAAGCATGCTGGTGGGCATTATAAGCTTTATCGGCCTATCAGCCGACGCGTTTTTCCCGCTTCTTGCCCACAACAGCAAAATATAACCTCGAACCGGTCTTCTCGTGACATCACATGTTTGTAAACAAAGGGCCGTCTGTATCAGAGGGGGTGTGACGTCACGACATGGAGGCTAGTCCCATGTAATTGTAAGCTGTTTGGTGAAATACTGTGTAATCTCAAACATTTTGGGGGTTGTCTTCCAGATTTGGGGGGTCTTAGGGGGTGCACGGCATCTAGTGTCCGGTGCCGGAGTCTGTCGTAGCAAGTTTCCGCACACCACTTGAACTTCCAGGGGAAGAATCCCAGCGACAATGTTTCGCCAAACTCTTTGAACTGCTGTGATTGATGTGGCGTAGAAAATCGCCACCGCGAATAACAAAACTCGTCCCGCTATGACATTCGCCGCCGCACAGTCGCTCGAGAGGTCATGTGCTTACCAGAACCAATAGGAACGGCCGATGCTATCGCTTTTCTGAAGTCGGAGGTCGACGTCGATTATAAACGACGAGAATTAGCCGATGTTTGCTTGGCGAATTCAGCGCATAAGCGCACTGCGTCGATGTGGGCTCAGTGGTGGTGTAGACACAAACGGAACGACCAATGTTAAACGCGACGTATGTTGCACTGAAGCGACCAGTGTAACATGCACACCCAAGCCAGTGCAAGTTTTCCTGCGCAACAACGAACAGTGCAAATTCGCCAACCAACGGGTTTAAGTGTAGCGTCTTTTACTCCCACCTGTATAACAATGGCAACAAGGTTTTGAAATGGCACGACTGATTTTAAAAGAATTGAGAACACCATGACATGCTTGAGTAAGAGCTTCAATTGAACAATAGTGCTTAGGCGAGTAAATTGTGGAATAAATGACGAACGCAGCGATATACACACATCACGGAAAACTGGCATGCTCCCCCGCCCCCTATAAAGAAAGATATTTCCGGATTCCGTCTGGAACAAGGTCCATGGAACAAAGGATCTATAGAAATGGTCTGTTTTCGCGTCACATCGGGTCGCTAAATTGGCCTCCTAGACTTGTTCCCTGGTCTTAACCCAATCTAAAACTTGTTGCGGAAAGTTGAGTGCGAAATCTCTAAGGACAAGCATGCAACAAAACGGGAGTTAATCGACGCTCTTATCTTGGCCCGGAATCGGATAATCACGCCGGCTCTCCGTGTTTCATCAATGCCCAAATGATGTGCGAAGGGCTGGTAAACCAAATATTAACCACTTTGTATCTATCGCGTCGCCCTGTTTGGGTTATGTAACGCTGCCGCAATAATTATAAACACAAATATTGCGGAGTACAAGAAAATGGTATTGGCGCACTATAGCCTTGTTGTTTGTGCTCCATAAAAACTTCAATCATCATCATCACAAAAAATGGCTGCATCTTTGGGCACTGTGCTAAACGCGTTTAAACGTGGTAAATTTACAGGGCCATGGTTGGCGGTAAATTTTTAGTCACACGGTCAACTGTAACGCGGTCCTATAAATCTACGAACGGACCTGTGACAGGGCCTACAGTCACTATACAGGGTGTTTTTTTTTTTTGTTTGTTTCAATCAGGATAAAAAGGCTATTAGAGCAACGTGAATTTCGTTTTCGTAGGTGGGTTATACGGCCAGGCGGACATCCTGTAGCACAGCGTATGCAACTACTGGACGATTACTTAGCTAAAATTCAGTAATTAACTTATTAATGAAATGTGAGAAATGAGAGACAGCAGAATTGGAACCAGTCATTATTGAAATCCATCGTTCTTATTAAACGCCCTGAGAAGCGAACCTAATTCGAAATACAAAATTGCCAAATTTCACTATACAAATGAGCCGAAACCAGAACTACGCACAACTCGAGCGCAGAAAGAGCGACAGGCATTACACGTGAGAGGGTCACGTGCTTTGGAGCGATGGAGCCGATTGGAGTAGGCGCTAATCTGTTGGCCCGATAGACCGCTCTCCGACCCAGATGAGGTTAAGGTCGTGTCATTTCTGCGCTCGAAAAGCGCGTAGTTCTAGTTTCGACTCATTTGCATAGCCCAAGTTGACAATTTATATCTCAAAGTACGTTCGCTTCACAGGGATTTGAGTAATGACTGGCTCCAATTCTTCTATCGCTAATTTCCCGGAAAACATCTAATTAATAAGTTAATTAATAAATTTTAGCTAATCAGTCGTTCAGTAGTTGCATACGCTATCCTACAGGATGTCCGCCTTGCCGTATAACCTACCCGCGAAAACGAAATTCACGTTGCTCTAATAGCCTTTTTACAAAAAACCTGTCCTGATAATAAAATTTAAAAAAAAACGATATAAGTCTATATCGCTGTTAGAATAGCCATAAGTGCTCGAGGAGCCCAGCGCTGGTGTATTTCATTTCCAAGTAACGTTGCGGAGGTACTACGGCAACGAAAAAGCAACACAAGCTCGTTCACAAGATGGACCACCTGAACAGGCTTTCTGCCCTAACGCCAATTCTAGTATATTACGTCTTTATTACACTGCGATCGGTGTTTTGTAAAGTTAAGGATTTTTTGCACAAGGTTCGCCGACACACATCTTTGAACAATCTCCCAGGAATTTTCTAACTCAGTGATTTCGCAGAAGCCTCTATTTCCGGGTGCTGATGACCTTCGTGCATACAGTTCCGCCGTGGACCAATATCCATTTAGTATCAACAAATCTTTGCCTTCGATGTGCGAGAGCCCCCCTTGGAGTTGTCGAAAAGGACTTTCTATAAAGTAGCGTTTCATGTGCGTCTTCAACGGTACATAATGTAGATGTAATTGTTAAAACCTGCATGTGACGAAAATACCGACGCACCCAATTTGTTCAGCCGCAGCGTTGCCAAAGGATACGATTTCAATGAAACGTTGGCGAACGGTTCATTCCAGGCGAGCAGAATCATGTTGTTTTTCCTAATGAAGTAAGAAAACGAAAAGAGATCAAAACCGTTCTCCTGTTTCCTCCGACGAAATTCGCTCACATGATTACCAGATATCCGTTAGTAATTAGTGGCAATCCTGGATGGAGAGTACACGTGCCAGTACACTGACGTACGTGCATGTCAGTGAGCATATACGGTCAGTAAGCCAGTGGCACACTGTAGAAGGGCAAGAAGGGCATATTGTGCCCCCTGTTCAAACCGCAAAACCGAAACCGCAATTACGTACGTGGTGCGTTTTGATGCGCCGCCGCCGCGCCTATTGTCCCGCTTGCCGCGAACAATCATGGAAATTCCATTTAACGTACGGTGATTTACTAAAAAAATATCCCATGATATTCAGCTTTGACACAATATTTGCTTACCAGTAATCTACACCATGACAAACAGAGCGCACAAAGAAGCAATTACTGGCTCGTGCTTCGACCTCACACGCACGTGAGAGGACGAAGTAGAGCCCGTGGTACTGCCACCGACAGGCAATTTCAGCCGGGTGCTGGAACGGTTCGGTTCTCCGGCAACGTTCGGGTGCACCGAGGCCGCAATAGGGCACAAGCCAGCCGGGTCACGCAGGACAAACAACGATCGTCCTCGCGATTACCTGGCGTTTACGGTAAGGTTCATCTCTGTATTTGATGCGTTTACAGAATGCTGCTTCGTATTTCCCGATTAGCCGTAACGTTCTTGCACACGTCACACTGAACATCCTCGTTCAAAATATGTCCCTGAATTCGCGTGCGTTCTGTGCACCAATTTCATTCCATTATAGGAGGCTGTGCACTAGTATAGGACACGGTGACGCCACGTCATTGGAGTATGCCAGTTTCACTCCTATCCTGTTCAGCCTCCCGTGCAGTTTGTGAACAGTTGGAATTTTCCTAACTATATTCTGATTATTTCGAAAGTTTTAGCTTGGCTGCGGTGTTCCATTGTCGGACATGGGCCTCCTCGTACTTGCGGCGTTTTTCCTAACTCTACGCATCACGAACGCCGCACTGCTTCAGGACTCTGTCGCCACAGGTGAGCCCTTCATGCCCTTCATGATATTATTCGCCATTGTAGTTTACACACCTGTACGCTCATGTTATTTCGCCTGTTTTTTTCTTCGCAGAAACTCTCGTCGTAGAAGTCTGCGACACTCTAAGACTGGCAAAACTGTACACTTACTGTACAGTACCTTTTTATGGAGAATTGTATGGCAAGAATTTGCCACTTGGAAAGACCTGCTTGTAAGTTGCGAGCTACCTATTCTTTCAAACTGAGGCTGATTTATCATCTGTCCAATATAGTTACGTCCAGGGTTTCATGCAATGCACCAGTAGAGCCGAGAAAATGAGTGGGTGCTCGAACCAGCAGTACCTCATCAAGCCCACCATGCAGTACTTTTCATCCGTTGCCCTCGACGCTTACGCAAAATTATGCAACATCACGACTGTCGTTGACGAGAAAGCTGAATCTCAACTTGAGATTCATATCAGCTACCGTGGAAGGAACCTCCCACGTACATTCGAGCAGCAGGTTGATCGTCGCAGCGACAGTGAACAAATGAACCAAGCGTACCCAGCCGGCTCCCAAGGCTACATCCAAGGCAGCGTGTATCCCGAAGCCCACGGTCACAGGGTTAAGCGGCGAGCTGCATCATTCAACGTCGTACCAAACGAGACCTTGACTGGTAGCGTCGGCACAGATTCAAATACTCCACCAAACCGCATAGTGTCACCCGTTTCTACTGAAGCGCAAAAGCAAACTGAAGTAAGTACTCATTTAGCTCTTTGCATTTCCATAATGACTCAAGCGTTCGTCCTTTTTGCTCTTCAGGTGTCTTTCAAAAACGGGGCACGCCAGGCAGGGCAAAGTAATACAGCAACGAGTAATTTAAGCCAATCCGAAATTATCACACACGCACCGCGGAGCCATAACGGCGAAGCGCAGGTTACCGATTCTCCAGCAACCATTACGGACACAAATAATGCGTCTTCTGTATCTGTTTCCAACCTGCTGCCGCAGGACGACAAACCTAGACGTCAGGTTTCTAACCGGACTGAAATTGTAGTGCCTTCTGAGAATGCAGCAGACACGACAGCGGCTGACATTTCAGGCAGTCGTCTTCAAGAAAATGTAACGGACAGTCAAAATGCGCAGCTGCAGCGGAGGATATTCTTGCGAAGCTTTTTCAAATGTGGCGTATCCTTTCAACAGAACTTCACCGTGCCGAACGCCTGCCAGTAAGTTAACCACGAAATTCGAAGAGTTCTGTTTATTCCTCCCACTTATTTATTTGCTTGCAGATTTTACAACAGTTATCAGGAATGTGTGCACCAAGCGATGGTTAAACTGAATCAGTCAACACCGTACAACGAAGACTCCGCAGGGATTGCCGTGAGAGCGCTTGCAGACCTTATGACTGCAATGCATGATACCAAATGTCAACATGTACCTGATCCCAACGGTGAGTAGTTTGCAAATGTGTGCACACCTGAATTGGAAATCGTGTGTGTTTGCCTTGCAGATATAGGATCTCCTCTAACAAGCTGCTGTAACCAACCGTTAGCTCAGAAGCAAGCGTTTATGTGCTCTGCGGTGTATTTCTATCTGTCTGATAGCAGAACACCTGCATTGTGGCCAAGCACCCAAACATCGTGCAGGTGCGATAACTTCATAAAATTCATTTCTACCATGATGTCCACTTATTTACATTTACTTTTTACCCCTAGTTCAGTGACGGACCTGCAGCGCTGCACCGACTTCGCTTTGGAACTCTCCAAATGCAAGTCTTGTGAGCTAAGCACTCATGTAAGCAAGTTTGTCGCGACGGTTATCCAACCGCACCAGGATAAATGCGTCACCGAAATAGGTACAGTGTTGCGCCTCACTGCATACATGACATTAGCATAATCGTGGATTCTGGTGCAGATGCACAGCCAATGGCAGAGTACACAAAAGAAGACTGCCAGCAAGCTATGGTCTTTAAGAGGGCTTTCGCATGTGCAAATGCATTTCAAGAGATGATAGAGTTGGAGGGCATTGCTGAAATATCGCAGGATCTTACGTGCGGGTGAGCATTTTCACTATACAATGGCAGCATCGACTACTATGCTTACGAAGCGTTTTCTAACAGGCATGCTTCACGCCTGCACACCTGCTTGGAAGATTCCATCGAAAGTACAGGTTGCATCAGAGACATGCACATCACATCACAGTTGAAAATGTACAAGAAACTAATCGAAGACGAATATAGTGTCAATTGCGTCGACTACGTTCAACGTGAAAAAGCGCGCTCTAACCTTCAGAAAAGCAAGGAACATGGGACTGAACAGAAGAGCAGATTGACCATTTATCGTCTTGATGACTCCAGCAATTCAGCGGGGCCCGACGATACAACAGGCCTACAATCATCACTGGGGTTACCATCAAATCTCATTGGGAACGGTCACTACAGATTGCAACCGAACGAAGCTGAGCTTCAGCGGTCCAAGCTGGATATGGAAGGCGGATGGAAAGCGCTGAACCAGTGGCAAGCAGAAAGACAGCAGAGCAAAGCTGGTGGTCGCCCTAATGAAGAAGCTAGTTGGATGAACAAAAGGTTCAGCCGGTGGAGGACGATGAAGCAGAAGGACGGACCTGCAGGCAAAGATGAAACTGCGCAGGAAACTAACGTTTCGCAGGAGGCTGCTGTTCGTCGCGAGGATTTGACGCTTCGTGGAGCTGACAGCAATGATACCCTCATCAAAGTCTTCAACCAAAGTGGTACGGTAGCTTCACACGTCAATGCAGTACGTATCCTGAACGGCGTTCTGCGTCACGGTAAACGGGGGAAAAGGCGAGATTTTGAGGAAGAGTACTACTTCGGTCACGATTACGATCATCATGGTCACCTGTCTGCACTGCCAGAAGAGTTGAAAATGCTCGAGCAAATGAAAGCTGCAGCCCCTAAAGTTATGAATGTCTTGCAGAACAGTACTACACCGTCAGCGGCACTTATTCCTGGTAAGGCTATGAAAGACTTCGTTTTAGTTCTGACACGAAACTTGTCAACTCTCAGATTCATGGAAATGTCCTTTGGAGAAGCTTCAACCATCTTTGAAACAGTGTGAAGACAGTCTCCTGACGCTGATGTCACGATGGCCGAAGGAAATAAATGACAGTGCGCATCTCGTCAACGCCACACAAGGAACGCAGCTGATATGCGGGTAACTATCAAATTTCAGAACATACTATCTGTGGCGAGACCCGTAACGCGATAAATTCACAGGTGCACTGCTGCTAATTTTGATCGGTGTTTCAGTGATATCGCTAGTTACAAGGGCTGCTTGCTGAGGGTCCTCAAGGCTAACAACTGCGATCATCCCCAAATACTGGAAGAAATCACGAAAGAAAAGGGGAACGTCCTTCACTTGCCGATGTGCTCTGCGGCGTCATACTTGATGCCAGAGGTCGTTCTGCTAAGTTTCTTTGCGGCTGTAACTCTCATTAAATTTCTGTAAGCCGGTGGACTTACCGGCTTGTACTGGCTTGTACGGAAGTCACCCACAGCAAAGCCGCAAAAGGCGCCAAAAATAAAGATATCACGCATAAATGTGTCATATTCGTCCCTTTTTGTGCAGGAAAGCAAACCGAACGAACCAAACCCGAAACATGTCTGTGCATTGGGCCATCATTCCGTCGTAATTGTACGTACCCCGCCTTGCTGCTGGTCGTTCTCGGCGTCATGTGATTATGTTCGTCAGTTATGACAGTACTTACAGAGCAAATTGTCTGAAATGGCGCCTCTATCATCCATTTTATTTATTCTCTCTACATTGATGTACTACGTGGACGTAATCCCGCAAGATTGCGTGCTGGCTGACCTAGGCTCACATGCAACTAAAAACTGCTCTCTATGTCTATGTCCGCCTCGATGCCTCTTCACGGCGCGTATCCGTCACAAGGGAAGGCAGCAACGATCACCCCCAGAGCAGACTGCTGCAATGGCATGTCAGACAGTACGACGGGGTTGTCACGTCCCTTGCTGCAGCATTCGCGCGCCTGGATTCCGAAGGTGCATCCAGTCCAGATACCCACGTTCTTACTTCGTGGAGCTAATGTGGCTCATGCACGCCATCACCAACAGCTCTCGACGCGAAAGAGCAGGACCGTTACTCCCAATAGGGCAGGGGTGACGAACTTATTCGTGTCCGTGTCTGTTTCTGATATAGATGACACAACACAACTTAAAACGACATAAAACGTATATATATATAGGGTGAGGTAAAAGGATTACCAAACGGCCACGAAGTTTTACAGAAGTTCAAAAAAAGACGCGGAAACAGATTTTAGGGAGGTTACAAACACTAGTTTATTACATAGGGAGACGTTAAAAAGTAAAATGTGCAAGGGGTCGACGTTTCGACAGTGTTGTCCTGACGAAGACAGTGCCACTGTCGAAACGTCGACCCCTTGCCCATTTTACTTTTTAACGTCTCCCTATGTAATAAACTAGTGCTTGTAACTTCCCTAAAATCTGTTTCCGCGTCTTTTTTTCAACTTTATATATATATATATATAAATATGATGTGCGTACTTAGCGTTGCTCAATCACACGGTTAGCAATGCTGTGCGCTGAAGAAACTTGGCACCTCTTGTTTTAACTATTGCGTCAACATCAGGTGAAGGATGATTGCGCAGTTGCAATCTTAAGGACTGCGTTGAGGTGCTCGTTTGTGAGTTGTGAGCGTAAACTTGGACTTATTCAGGTTCATCACAGAAGACAGAAGACACCCGCTCGCTGACGTATGTTGGCACAGTTGTCTCGCGACGTAAAGCCTCGAATTATTATTAATAGACGTATGTTACCGAACATGGACAGGTTTCTCTGTGACAACATACGTATCTTCGAATACTTCCGTCCAACGTAAGAATAAAACGAAGCTGCATCAACTTCAGCGAACTTGCTCTTATCGGTGCGTTGCACTGCCGGTCAATGAGTTCCATTTGTAAGTGATCAGGAACGTCGTCCACAGCTGCGGAAAACGGCGAGCCAAAAAGCTTCGTTTCAAGTCTCCTGGACTCGAAGAATCTTTGCTGAAATTCACTCCGGAGATCACCAAGCCTGCGACTGAACCGTACCGTTTCTGCCGGCATTGAAGGCACCAATATTACAAATCGGCCATGTAGGGTTTGCTCAGAAATTTTAGTAGGAATGTACTAGTAATATCAATCAAGTAAAGGTCAGACGCAGGGGCAGGTTTAGAGTGTCATCAGCGAAGACGGCGAAGGTGACACAGGGGACAGACAGGGAACGTCGAACTTTTCAACGTCAACCTTTAATCATATGAGTAAAGGTTGATTATGATTAAAAATTGAAAGTTCGACGTTCCCTGACTGGTTCTGTGTTACTTTCATCGTCTTCACTGTTGTCATGTACCAATCGTTCCCGTCGTCTCTTATTTAGAGAGTTATCAGCCGTTACATGTCAATGGCAACAATTTTCTGTCACTAATCAACGCAAGGTAAACTGCGCGGGTACAGAGCCCAATCATAACGCCACGACCGTTCATAAAGCTTGGGCAGCGTGTTCTTTTTTTTTTTTTTTTTCGGGGGCCACGCGGGCCACCACTTCGGCAGGAGATTTTGTAGCTTCTCCTGCTTACACGACAGCAATGCAGCGAAAGCATGCTTCACAGGAGAGCGCCACGGACGGTCGGACGGACGTCTCCCTCCGACTCCACTCCCTATTTGTAGAACGCATTACACACGAATATTCGTTCTTTTATATTTCGAAGTGTGTGTGGGTATGCGAAGCTGTGTTCGACCCGTTATTAGCTAGTTGTGTGTGCTGCTTGATATGCGGTTTCTAAAAAGTGAACAGGCACTACGACGGTGCATGGTTTAATGTTCACCATAGAGGTAGGTTTGTCATCGTACAGTGCTGGGCAGAAGTTTACGGAACATGCTCCGACACATTCCTTCCACAGAGTGACACGCTAGCAGCGAATGGTACCGTACGGACTTGCAAACAGGTGACTGGGTTTCCTAGGCACATGCCTCTAAGTCTGTATGGCCCCATTCGCAGCTAGCGTGTCACTCTGAGGAAAGAATGCACCGGAGCGTGTTCCGTAAACTTTTCCCGCGCTGTACAATGCATGTCTCACCTCAGCTTTCTCTATACCAAATTTTGAGGGTTATTTTGAACGGAGTTGAGTCCCAAATGAAAACTGTTCAAAGGAAGATTTGTATAGTCACTTGATGGCGTGTCACAAATCTCGGCTTGCCACGCTCCTGCAGGAGAGCGCTGGGTACGTCCCTTGAAACACCGTTCCCGCGTAAGATAAGGCGAACGCCGCAGCAATTCGAAAATGACAAAGAACTGCTACAAACCCCACCGATTTTGGAAAGCTTCCGACACGCACTTATGAGCCCCGAAGCCGTGTCATTGAGTGAATATTTTGCTTCGCAATCTGTATTGCGGAACTCACACAACTCCTCGTTAGGACAGTACGCGTTTTGAAACCATTCCGCTTCGTTAGTTCCGCTTCGTTAGAAAAATGGAAACAACTTCGACTCGGTATCTTGAGCGCACATATTGGAAATATTACTTTTGCAGTGGTGCCTGCCAAACTGTGTATCAATGCCGGTAGGGATAGGATGATGATGACGACTCTCGATTTTACGTTGTGAGGCAAGTTTATACTACAACTGTCATGCGGTGAACAAGCGTGGCAAGGCGGGGTAGTTGGGATATTATCATGTGAAGGAATATACTAGCAGACAAAAGGAGTAGTACTCGTGTTCGTCGTGTCTCTCCGTCTCTGAGTCTTTTGGCTGCTAGTTTGGTTGCACATTACACCTCTGAAATGAGCGTAATTGGCAGTAGCACTTTTGTATGTTACATGGTTCCACCCACGAGACATAATGGAAGCCAAAGAGCCAAAATTGTCGGTGTGCACCTTGCCTATGCGTCCGTTGCAAAAACAGCAAGTCTTTAAGATGCGTCGAAAGCCATGGTGTCCAGTAAGGTTTCAGAAAGAGACGTTCGGATACTGACATAGATTGTATCCAGAAAACGTAAAATCAAGGCTGTCTCACCTGGTTTCACGAAAACCGTTCGTCGTCAGCTTCACGAGGTGAATATTCACGGTCGGGCTGTATGATGGCATTTCATGGATGCCAATCCCAAGTCTGGATTTCCATGGTGCCAGTAACACAAATCTTCAGCTTTGGATAGATGATGCCCTGTGTCAGGATGGTAATGCCCCCAGCACAGAAAAGACTGGTGACAGAACGGTTTGACAAACATGAAACTTTCAAATTTATGTCATGGTTGCGCGTTATTAAACCAATCTAGGGTATCTTGAACGTGCGTGTCAGGAATTGGTTTCCCACCACCACCGCTATGCAGGAAGCTTGCCACAGTTCTGAAGAATGGTTCCAAACCCCTTTAATCACTAGGCGCGTTTACATGAAGGCGGTACAAGTCGGCTGGACGCGAGAGAAGTTCATTTCTCCTCTGCATGTAAACCAGCGTATATCGACTAAAAAGAGAGGTCGACACAGTTGTCGATTGAAACCAGTCAGGAGACTTACCCAGCAGCTTCTTCTTAGCTCTAGTCGAGTATTCTGCGACCTTGGGAGTCTCAAGCGCTAACCGCATACGACGAATTCTCAACGGAAAACCGGCCACCGTCACCGTTTTTCCGGTGAGCCGACGCGAGCAATGACTTCTCGACGACAGCGATGGACAGAAAAATCCGCATACAACGAAAAAGCCGCATACGACGATTTCTCGACGGAAAAACGGCCAACTTTCCCACCGGCACGACAACTCGACGGAAAAACGGCGGGACGAACCGCATGCACAGATTTCCACTGCGGCGGACGGTGGCGCCCTAGCGGGCGTTTCGTTAGTCCGTGTTAAATTTTTGACTTCAAATTAACTGATAAATACTTTGCTACACATGGAAAAGCTATAGTGGCACACCGAATAAGTTCTTGCGGTCAAAGCATATTCGCGAAGCAGGCTCTACAAAAGCTCCCTCAGACAGCAGCGGGCGGCCGACAGCATGCTTCCCAGTTCCCGGGTTGGTCATACGGGCATCCGAAATGCCCGCCACGTCCGCTCGTGGAACGATAGCTCGTGGAGCGGTCCTATTGGCTGCCGTCATGCGGCCGCTTCCGCTCTTCGACGGATTTTTCTGTCCACCGCTGTCGTCGAGAAATCGGTGAAGTTTCCATTGCTCGCGTCGGCTGACCGGAAAACCGGTGACGGTGGCCGGTTTTCCGTCGAGAATTCGTCGTATGCGGTTACCGCTGAAGAGCGGAAGCGGCCGCTCGACGGCAGCCAATAGGACCGCTCCACGAGCTACGGTTCCACGAGCGGGCGTGGCGGGCATTTCGGATGCCCGTATGACAACCTGGGAAGCACGGGGAAGCATGCTGTCGCCCGCCGGCTGCTGTCTGAGGGTGCTTTTGTGTATAACTTTTCTATGTGTAGCAAAATATTTATCAGTTGATTTGAAGTCCATATTTAACACGGACTAACTGATACACCCGCTAGGGGGCCACCGTCCGCCGCAGCAGAAATCCGTGCATGCGGTCCGTCCAGCCGTTTCTCCGTCGAGTTGTCGTGCCGGTGAGAAAGTTTGCCGTTTTTCGTCGAGAAATCGCTGTATGCGGTTACCGCTTCAGTCGACTGTCATGTAAACCCTCGCCATTCGATCTTGACGATTGGTCGACTGGGGCTTTCAGTCAATATAGCGGTCCATGTAAACGCAGTTACTGTCCATTATGTTGTATTTGTACTTCACGAAGCTACATGATGTTGTAATAGCCGCGAAAGAAGGCACTACGTCCTTTTAATACATAATTATGTCCTAAAAACCGGTGTCCCAGTTCGCTGTGGAACCCCTACATTTCTGAGAATAAATATGCGATGCGATAAAACTAACGCATATTTTTAAAAAAACTCTCACTTTTAGGTGAAAATCAGAAGGATAAACGACATAAAAATACGAAAGCGAAATCTGAACAGTTAAATATGAATTACCTAAACAGCGGAATATGTACACCGTCGTACACAAGACCCTGACAACGATTTTTCTTTCTGGCGGTGGCTTCGCAATTAAAGACAGAGATGTACCCGTAGTGGCAAGGAACTAACTTGGAGTCTTAGAGGACGAGTTTATTTTGGTTTTTACATCACCACTACAGTTTCCTATGCTACTACTTTGCATAGTGCAGTTCCCATGACGCTTCTAATATCGAAATCAATTAATCGAAAATCACTCACTTGCCTTACATCGATACTTGTTAGTGTAGTCTACAAGTTGGTTGAATAAATAAATTTAGAATTCAGTTACGAGTTATGTCCTTTCAGGTGCCCGAACCCGTACAAATTACGGTCTTCACATGTCACTGTTCTAGATTATAGCCGACCATTTTGTCACGCTTTTTACCGATCGCTTTTTTTGGTGATTCGCTGCTTCATTCATCTTCATTTCGCCATCTCAGAAACGCCTCCTGCTTTGGCAGAGAGCATATGCTGCTTTTAACTGTGGCAGTTTTTACCTTAGGAGTTTTGTCGTCGACATGTCATCCCCGAACTTAGACATTCCCGTTATTGTGAACGCGAGGTCTTGTTTCCATCGAGCGCCCTGCGGTAAGAAATCAATGTCAGCGCCTTGGAAATGCAAGGTATGACGAGATTCACATATTTAATTAGGTTTTTCCGAGGCTCTTCGTTTAATACGCTACGACAGTACGTCTCTGTCTCTGCGCATGAGAGAAAGAAAATGTTGGAGAACGCACGGTGACAAAGAGTCTGTCCACTCAGGAAGCAGCAATAAGGGGGCATTCGCAGACGGGCAGTTTACACACGTTTTACAGATGTTTACAGTGTTATTTCTTGGTGTACTTCTAATTTCCTCAAAATCAACACGTCAAAAACTAGTTATCTCATTCACGCGCAAGTCTCAAGTAACCCGATTTCAGTACTTTTCTGATGGCGAAATAGCCCGAGTCGACGGCATTCGTGATTTCGGCGTTTGTCTTTGATGCGAAGCTTCAATTTCATGAGCATGTGAGGGCAATTCGTTCTGCTGCTCTGCGTATGCTTGGTTTGCTCACCTACAGCTGTAAAATGTTTTCTTCTCACACGGCATTTCTTACTCTCTACAAAGCTTGCGTCTTTCCCCGACTTGAATATGCGTCAGTAGTATGGAATGCTTTATGTGCCACCGACATCAAACGTCTTGAAGCTGTGCAAAAGAGGGCACTTAATATTACTCATTCGCGTTTCTTGCGGAATGTCCCCGCATTTTTATCGTATGACTATGACAAGCTTTCAAATTACCTGCACTTGCTTCCTCTTGTTAACCGCCGCCACATTCATGACATGATGTTTCTTTATAAATGTGTGCACTCAATAGTATTTGATTCCCACTTTCTGTTAGGCCGCCTAAATTTTTGTCTATCCCGCGTGCTACTCTGCGGAACCCCCCAACGTTCTCTGTCAACTGCTGTCCTAATGACCCCCTTACACGATGCCAAATCTTGTTTAACTCGCTCCCTTCATCTCTTGATATTTTTCCAGCATCATGTACATCATTTAGGTGTCATATCTCTTCTCATTTTTCGAGATTTCTTTTCTTTGACTTTTTCAGATAATTTCCCTTTTGTTGCAGTGCGATTGCATGTGTTTCTCACATTACAATGTGCGTGTGCTCTTTTCTCGTTTTTTTTTCTTCGCCTCCTGTATTTTTCTTTCTTTTCATCATGTACAGTCTCTTTTGTTTTTATTTTTGTGTGTGTGACCGCGTAGATCGTGTCTTGTTGTTAGTGCATATTGTATTATTGTATTTGTATGTATATTGTGTCTATTTGTAGTGCATTGTATTGTATTTGTGTGCGCCAACGTTGGGGTCGTCACGACCTTTCTTGGGCACCAATAAAACATTATTATTATTATTACTATTACTATTAACACTACGGTGAAAAAGATGAAGCAACGTGGTGGTGATGGTGGTGGTGATGGTGCTAATGAAAGGGCTCGCCGTTGTCGGCCTCACAGAGGTGAAGCAACGCGGACCTCACGTGTAGTTGCTGAGGTACCTTATTTAAGAGTGATCCAGTGAGACAGTTCTACGTGCACGAGGGGAAAAGGAAAAGCTGAGGGACTGCGCGAAAGGCTGACCTACTTGCATAGCGTATTTGTGGCTCACAAGCACACGGGTTTTCTTCTGACGCTTTCAGACATATGTCGGCACTGTTCCCTTAGAAGTCGGCCCAGGACGCACACTCAGCGTTAGTCGTGATGTTGCTCAACTCTGCGTGGCCGACAACGGCGAGCCCTTTCACCGCCACACTGAACGTAGACCAGTACGCGTAGTTGTCCCTTTCTTCCACACCATTTCGCACGCGGATAAATTTAACTTACAAGTTTTTTTTTTTTGTTGTTGTTGTTGTTGTTGTTTGTTGTAAGGGCCATAGAACTCGTTTTGTTCTCTGCGAAAGAAGCGTGCATGGTGTATGACATACCATTGGCTTCTGGTTTCAGATATACAGACTTCCCATTGTTAGAACGATCATCTGAGAAAGCATACAGGTAATGTTAGCAGGTCAGCCCCAAACTCCGAAATTGTTAAACATTTACAAGAATGTAACCATTGTGTCCCCTTTTGGTCTTTGGTCACCGTGATTTACCAGGAGCTAGATGACCTGAAAAGAGTCTTGAAATGAGACGACGGGGATAAGTATTCCGGGAAATTGTATTATACCCCTGTCACACGGGCATTTTCGATCCTGCTCGACCGAACCTGCTTGAACCCAATGCAGATCGAATGGTGCTACACGGCCGCTTCCAAGCAGGATCGAACTTTGATCCTGCTTGACTCAAGACAGTTCCCATAACAGGATTGAGAATTTCAAGACGGCTCGACGGCCGCCATTTGCATCCTCGACCCCGGTGAACTGTCATAACTTAAGACGGACATGCGGGCGAAGCTACAAATGATGCTTACATCGGTATACGATAAATTACCACTAATATCGCTGTTATATAGGAAACGCGAAATTAATGAGTTCCGTTTATTCATTTGCCTATGCGCATCAATCAATGCGCATTGAAAGTGGCCGTGTAGCAGCGTCAAAACTCGAGCGTGCTCGGGAAGTTCGATGCAGATCGGATTCGAGAAGGATCGAAATGCCCGTGACAGGGGTATTAGTAAAACCCTCATTGGCGTTCACTTTCAAAGTAAAAGCTTCTCTCTAATCCCCTCTTCCTCATCCTCCACCTTGAGTTTATGTTTTGTGCTTGCATCATGGAACATTCAGCTGTGTTTTGAGATCTCGTAGTGTCGTGTCTGATTTTCTCCCCAATCTCTGGGGTGTGTAATGGATTCCCGTTCGATATCATTTGCCAAGCCTAGCAGAAAGGAGGTTTAAAATCACCTACAATTCAGGATGAAATCGAACGTTCTTTATTCTGCCGATTTTGCATGTTGAAAGACGAACATTAGTAATAGACCTCGCCCTGTTTGTAAACAAATGACGTCATACTGTTCGACAGTTGAACTATGCTCGAAGCTAGGGGCGAACAAGGTCGCGCCCGAAAGCCACGGTCTTGAGGGGATTACGATGGTCCCTGAAAGGAACGCGACCTTCGGCCCTACTTTTCTTTCAATAGGACTAGGAGGCAGCGAACAAGTGGCCATATGTGGAACCCAGCCCTCCCCTTCCGATTTGTTTCGGTTTCAGTCTGTCTACCAACATCATGATGACGTTTCTCGGGTAGAGGTCTATTGTCATTAGAGCAGTCCACACTGAAAGACGCACGTGTAGAAAAATGTGCCTACACTCTTAAAACAGGGCTTCACCGCATAGCACGTTCTAACCATCCTAAATGACATCCTTCTGCCCCCTGATTGGTTAAAAACGGGAGGCGTACGCCTTTTTGTGACACTAAACTGTCACAAAAAGGCGTACTCCCCGCGCTTTCCACAAATCAGGAGTGATAATGGCATCATTCTGTGCAATGGTTGGCCTTCACCGTGCTATGTCGTGAAGTTCTATTTTAAGAGTGTATGTAAATTATTTTCTGAGCTTCATTTCATCATATGACATTCGCTGGCTTTTGTATACTCTGGCAGGCTTAGATTGTAACGAGACAGATGCGCAGACGCGGTAGGAGTGTTTCTTTAACGACACATAATTCGTCATATGTGTAATGTATATCAGTTGACGCAATTACAGATTCCTCCCAAGCCATACATTCTCATTACGTTTTTTGCCCGTATGATAAAGTTTGAGTGGAACACCGATTTACCCGAAAAACTTGAAAGGTGTAAAGCATGGACTAGTGAAGCACATCATCATACTCCCGCACCTTCTCCATCTAAGTGCTCCAGCACAAATATGTTTACTAGCCGTTAAATTCCAATAACTCCACCGCCCAACGGCACATTTAAACCAATCCCCGCCTATAAAATGCAGTTAACTGTGCACACCCACCCGTCAGCCAATAGAGCCATAGCAGCCACCCTTCCTCTCTTTACCTCGAAGTGTACTAATCGTAACCTAACACATTTTCCTGAGCTCCCATCCCCAAAGCTACGGTAATCTACTCATGCCAAACTTTAACCTCTCCACAAACAACGCTACATATACCTACAGTATAGCACGTGAAGCAGCAAGACCCTACCCTCCGTGACACAATCGCAGAGGCACAAAGCGTCAGCGAACCATGGCAACAGCTAGCTTGTTTGCCAGAATCAGACTCAAAACTTTTCCCGACCTTTCTGGGGCGCTATCTGTCGTACTCAATGTTCTCGCGTTATTATTTTTGTTATTATTGTCACAAATGTGACGTTGTTTAACGAACTGCATTCAAATGTAAACTAGATTAGACTGTAGAAGAGGATTTAGGGAGGTGGAAGTTGCAGACTGAAGGAGAGGGTGCGACAGTGGCGCTCGCGACGTGCGTTGTTGATGAAGGGTTTTACATGGGAGTAGCGAGTGATCGGAGTGGAAATGTAGGCGATAGGGCATAATAGACAGGTAAGACAGTAACTGATGTGGGAGACATCTAGGGAAAAATTCTACATATCACGCACAAAAAGGAATGCCAAGCAAGGTTCAGATGTTCCGTCTAGTGGAAGAGAATTTGGCTCCTTTTACTTTCTTTCTTCTCACATGCCATTGTAATGAACGGTAAACATGCAAATTATTATTTTGCTAACGTTTCGCTAACCAAAGTTAGAAACATCTAACACGTGTTACGGAACGACGCCACAAACACAAATGTGGTATGATGATATTTGTGGCACGTCGTGCTACTCGGTTATTTCGATCGCTTCGCGATGCCTAACATATTATAGAAATATCAAATAGGAATATTAAAGAAATATCTAATGTCCAGGACGACCTATTAAGACTCTAATACCCTAGCCACACGGCAAACTTAACGCATTAAACGGAATGGCAGTAACTTCACCTCCTAACCAACCATCATCTCGAATAACATCGTTCTCTCCCCTGATTTATTGGAAACAGCGGGCGTACGCCTTTTTTGTGACATAATTGTAACAGAAAAAGCGTACGCCTCCTGTTTTCAACAAATCAGGGGACAGAACAATGTCATTCGAGACGACGGTTGGTTAGGAGGTGAAGTTATGGCCATTCCGTTTAATGCATTAAGTTTGCCGTGTGGTTAGGGTGTTACACTAGCGCTGCACACGGTAAGCTACGTTCGACCATACCTAGAAATGCTTTGCAAAAATATGAAGCACAGCTTCAAGCCAGGACACGGCTCCGTATATGCATTTTAATAAACTGTTCAAATGCTACGTTTAAAGTGGTTGTGAACTTTTGATTCCTTAAACGGTGCACACATTGTACTGCACGACAGAGTACAGAGGGGAAAAAAAATTTACGTGTCGTATGGTGAGATGCAAACCTTGAACGTGATGTCGCAGTCGGATGAGCTTCGGTATTCGCGGTGCCTTTTTTTCTACGGGTATATTACCCCACCTTGCTGTAAAACTTGGAACGCCATGTCACGTCGATGCAAATAACCTTCTTTTACATTTATTCGGCATGATTTGGGGAGCATTGTCGCGACTGCTCCAACAGCGAAGGCTATTGTGTTTATGAAAGGCATGCTTTCAAGTTCCAAATTACATGGAGCTTCTCGCTAAGACGAACGTGCACTACTCGATACGTCACTAAACACTAAGCAGAGGAGAGAAAAAGCCGATAGGGTGAAGGCGGTCCGCCTGAATGACCCCTGTTTCATTGACTCAGACTTGTCTTACTGCGCACTGGAAAACTCCATCCATCAGAGCGCACAGAAACAACTGACAACACTCGCAAATAGCGCCATGCACAAATGTAGCCAGGAAAAGCATCGATCCGAAAGCCGAAATCTCTCTCTTTCCGATGTACACCAGGAACGTCTGTGATAAGAAATCTCTTTCCAAAACACTTAGATGGCGGATCCAGATAAGACAAAACCTGCTCCCCCACACCCGAACGCCCATCGCCCTTCCGCCTTATCTCGGTCGATAATGCGATCGAAGAATTCAGATCCCAATCTCCTTCCCCGGCATTCTCGGTGTATGGGGACAAGCCCCCCTACAGGGCCCTTTCCACGGCAACATCAACGCCAAACACGCCACGCTACCTTCCCGGTACCATCTCTGCTAGAAAGGTAGAAGACAGCTACAGGTGAAAGGAATGCCAAATGAAAAGCTGCACATGTGCGTTTAGAGGTCAAATGCGTAGTAAAGAACCTGGAACTGTTGCTGGTATAGAGCTGAGAAACACGACATCAATACCTCTCTCTAGAAGGTGTAAGCGTAAACAGCGAAATCTTCGTTGGCAGTACTTACACATGAAAAAGAAGAAAAGGCTAAGACCCGCAAAGTAACAGAAATTTCGTATTGCGCTAAGTAGTCGGATTCCTAATGCAATAGTTGCCATCCCTGTTCGTGACAAATATAGGTGGACAAAATGGCAAAAGCAGTTACCGAATTTAACACCCAAGATTTCTCGTGAAAGTGACTGTTGGCAGCACATGCTGGTATATGATTTGGTAATGTGAATGACTTTTGTCCTTGTGATCATTATCTTGCTAGTTTTTCTTTTTCGCATTTCAGCAAGAGGGATGAAATTATGCTCTCTGAACTCAGGCGTTCGACAAGACCGTGGCAACAATTATATTTCCCTTCCCAGGCGATATGGAGCTGCGTTCCATGTGCGTTGCAAGTGTAGTTTTGACATAGGGCTCAGTATAGCCTCAAAACCTCGACCGACTTCAATCTTATCTGTACAGGCAATCGTAGTCGTGCTGCAGACACTCTGCGCGGTATTTTTCGACGTAGGGTTCGTTCAATAAAGCCGCGTAGCGGGGTGCACAGCAGTCGGTCAGGGAGTTGGGAGGAAATCAGCAACTAGGCACGTAGCTAAATATTCAGGAATCATAGATAAGATGTGGGATAGCTGTGGGCAGGAGGAAGGAGACAGCGGAACACTCGTCTTAAAATGAGAGTCGAACGAACCGTGACTCTTGGGGAGCGTTGGGCTTCCAGATTAACAGACCCGATGTAAGTTTTTTTTTATTCCGTGTTAGCGCCGCGAAGCAACTGTGGCTTGAGCGTCGCGTACAGATGTGGACAGATGGAGAGAGGACAGCAGGAAGGAGTGGGGGACAGGGGGATTAATATGCGTCCTGGGCCGACTTCAGGGGGAACTATGCCGAAGTAAGTACCAAATTAATGCAGCACACGAAAGGCCGGTGACGTCAGAATAACTTTGGTAGACAATTATAATTTCAATGAATACTTTGGGAAGTGCTGCCACCCATAATAAGTATGTTACCGTTGGGTGATTGAGGCTACCACCATTGCAAAGGAAAAATCTACAATATCCGCCCGTCTATGCATCGGAAAGTAAGCTTAGCAGGTGAGGCGCATTGCTCTCATACGACAGCTATACGGTCAGTTGAGGATGACACATAATCCAGCAAAACGAAGGAGCGGCAGTAGAAAAGGCGAAAGTCGGAGGCAAGAAAACCCGACTGGTCACTTATACAACGAAGAAAAACGAGTGCTATACTAACGACCCCCATATACTAAAAGAAATCAATATGGCGAAAGGCGCTGTATGCTGGATCCTCGCCTGGATCGCCATTGGAACCTATTCGTGCAGAAGAATGAGCAGTTTGGCGCAACCTCTCGGCCCAGTCGGCCCAGGACGCACATTCCCCCAGGGCGTGAGTCGTGACGTTGCCCACATGCGTGAGGCCAACGGCAAGCCCTATCACCACCCACCACCACCACCACCACCATTGGCGCAACCTCTTCGTGAGATAGAGGATGTCACACAGAATTTGTTTAGTGCGACAACTAGCCACGGAGAAGCATGTGCCAACGATGTACACGTGAATGAGGGTCTGGAAGAATATTCCGAACACCATGAACAACATTTACTGGATCTCACTACATAAAGGCTGTGAAGCTTGCCGGGGTTGGAACTCTGTGTACTGTGATCAAGAAAACGAATAAAGAAGGACGTTGCCTTAGCTATTCAGTGACTTAGGGAAAATGAAATGAGATTACACAATCCAGCTTGAAACGGACACAAAGCCGTCTACTGCGTGCATGGCGATACGAGTGCCTCTTACACGGATAAAGGAATAAAAAGTAAAGCCAGTATAGTCATGGAAAAGGACGTCATTATAAAAAGTCTGATGGAGACAACTCGTGGTGGTCAGTGACCCGAAGATCAAATGGTAAAGTGAGGATCTCTGTACAATAACACATATCTCAACGAAGAAATTGAAAGAGATAAGCTGGTATTCCCTTCTGTGGAATAAACTCTGGGTAGTCTCATTGGTGGGTTTCTTAGGAGGGTTCAACATTTGTAGTGATATTTTGGTCTAATTGGGCCCCTTCAACATTTTCAGTGCTAAGTGGCAGAGGTTTTATAGCGTTATCTGGTGTCGTTTCTCCAGCAGCATTTTAGTCATGGTGCCGTACATAGCGGAAGGCAATCGAAGACCGAAAGATCGAGGTACCAGTTGTGATAAAAAAAAAAAATTCACAGGACGGTTACGGTTGTGTAACGCGAATTTCAGCGACAGCTGTTGTAGGTAAATGTTGACACTTCTATTGCTGAAGTATGGAGAACTACTTTAGAGTGACGAGTAGGGGAGACCAGGGAGAGATGTCAAACGGGTCAGTTGTCACACTCTCTACTTAAAGGAAACGAAGTAGAGCAACTGAGCCATTTTCCCGCTGTTTGTTAGGCCCCCTCCCGAGCAACCACTAACTGAAGAAACTTTCATTGTCATGGAAAGTATGGCAAGCTGCACACAGCACAATACCTTATTTCGGTGACGAGTTCGTAAAATTTTCCGTTCTTGCAATTTTCAAATTTTGCACACACTAAAGCTCTAAAGAATGCATGTATTCGTAATGTTTATTCAGCTTTCGGAAATCTTTTCAATGATTTTCAGCGAAATACGTTCCACAGTTAAGTCCACTGCTGAGGTAAAGTCACTATGGGTGTCGTAGGGGCCAGCTGTCCCATATCTGGTGGGGTAAGTTGTCACCTGCTTCAACTGGTAGAGCGACTGACAGCGCAAACTACTGTATATATGCAAGAAAGCGTTTCAGTACCTTTTCAGTACATCTAGAGATCTTGTACAGAAAAATCACAACCGCGGCAGACACAATAACACTCCAAGATGATCTCAACCTGGTGGACCAGTGGTGCAAGGAATGGCTCATGCCTCTTAACATCGACAAGTGTTGTCACATCACGTTTTGTCGTCGCATTCCTAAGTTTTCATGTTCGTACAGCATCAATAATACTAGCATCCCGTCAAACTCTTCATACAAATATCTTGGTGTCGTACTTCAATCTAATCTTTCTTGGAACATGCACGTCTCCACCATTGCCGCAAAGGCGAACCGTACGCTTGGTTATCTACGACGGAATCTTCGCCTTGCCTCCCCCCAAGTAAAACGCCTTTCCTATCTTACCCTCGTTCGACCACAGTTAGAATATGCTGCTGCTATCTGGGACCCCTCTGTCGCGTACTTATCTAATGAATTGGAAAAGGTCCAAAACCGTGCCGCGCGGTTTATCACTAACAATTACTCCACTACCGCTAGCATTTCCCAGCTAAAGCTTCGCCTGAACCTACCACCTTTATCAACCCGTCGATACATTTCGAGGCTTTGCCTTTTCCACAAGCTCTATCATTCTGACATTCCTTCGTTTCCCTACATCACACCAGCTCACTCCATCTCTCCACGCATTGACCACCATCTCAAGGTATCACATTTCCGCTGCAGAACAACGGCATTTTCTAACTCATTCTTTCCCAAGACATGCGTTGATTGGAATAGCCTCCCCACCGATGTCATCTCTCATCTTCTCCCCGATCGCTTCCGCAGTTCATTGTCCACATTTGTTTCGTTATAATGTTCATTCTTTACGTCACATATCGTTTACTGCATTAATTAGCACATTTTTCGTTCGTTTATTCTGTTATGTTTGTTCTCTTGTTCAGTTATGTTCTGATATGTTGCAGTCTATGTACTTTTTATTGCCTATTTTCTATTGTATTAATATGCTGTTTTCGTTGCCACCTCTGCCACTCTCCCATGTAATGCCCTCTGGGCCCTTGGGATTAATAAATGAAATGAAATAGAGATCATCTAATAAGTTAGTGCTTTTTGCATTTACAATTTACAGCCGGTGTACAGCCAGTAATGGTTAGCTTGCAGTGCACCCATCAATCCTGTACAGATAGGACAGACGTGCACATTGAGCAAATGTAAGGCTTAAGATAATAGGTTATTTTCTGCTCGTTTAGTTTGTTTTCCATATGCACTTCCAATGGGTATTCCATTCGGTACACCTCCACAATAAAGATTACGAGAAAATGCAGCTGAGGCAACGCGCCCCAGCCCGTGTAACAACCTGCCCCGCTACTGGGGCGTATTGTCACACTTGACGACCTCCGCGCAAATGTTTTTTTATATACTGTTTTTGAAGCCAGCTTTAGTTTAATATGTGCGTTGTGGGTAGCCAAAGATCGTACTAAAATCCAGCGTTGATTTCATCGGCGTCACCAACGTACTTTCCTCGCAGCAAAATCAGAAGTAAAAACTGTGACAACTCTCCCCGGTCTCCTGTACTGCCTTGTGATCTGTAAAGTGAGTAGTGATGTGGTCGATATTCTTGACGAGGTCTCGGTTTTCGAAGACCAAATCAATGCATCTCGAGATTGTTACGGTCCGTGCTCTGGTGGCGAGTTGCAACATCAGCGCTTCTTGTAGACCGGTGATGAAGTTGGTGGTCGTTGCGTTGATGTTAAAGCCCCCCAGCAGCAGTATCGGCGATGGCGTGTGGACTGTTAAGGCCTAGGTGAGGTATGTATATATACTCGCGAAACTGTTGCTGTGGGGGCAAAGTAGGCGGACACGGCGATGAGTCCACTCTCAAATTGCACCGTACATATCTCACCCACGTCTTCGCAGTCAGCAAAGAGGTTTAGAGGTCAAATGTTGACCCCATCTCGAATGTAGACGGCCACTCGGGCCGCGCAGTCCTTGCAGTCGCGTCGAGACTCGAGAGCAGAGCGTCGAACCGAAACGTTTTTTTTTTTTTGTTTTTTTGTTTCGGGTTCGGGCACGGCCATAAAGGTTCGGTTCCGGTTCAACTCCGGAGTTCCCATATATCAGTTCGATTAACCGGTTCAGAGGCTGTAAACCGGTTCGGAACCGGTTCGAGGTTCTAATATGCTACAAAATTATAGGTAGCCACTAAAAATTATACAAGATCTCTTAGTTAAATTTTTATGCATTTATTTCTGTTTTTCGACCAACAGGACCCCCTTTCACCCCTTCCCCGAGCAACGTGCCGCCAATCTAGGCAGGCAGACCGCTCGAATCCTCTACGTCACCTCCTCCCCAACCCTAGGATATAATTTAAATTTCGAAAAAAAAATAAAACGGTATGCCTAGATTATAGCGGTAACACGTCATCTGGAAGTGGAACGTATTTTTTATGTAGCATCTTCATATGGCAAATGAACTAGTCACTATTGCTCAAATGAACTTCCAACGCCCCATTGCCGCCCATTGCCCATTGCCGCCGCTGTAGGCGCCGGGGCACTTCCAAGTTGCAAATGGAAGGACTGAACTGCTGTGACAGGCGAGTCGCGGCACACTTGGAGCAGCAGTGCAGTGCAGCCGTATTGAACATAGTGGTTCTTTGGCTACATTTTTAATGTTCCACATGACGTTGTTACAATGCACTGTTGCTGCAAACTTTCGAAGGTATGAACGACAAAACATGTTTCTTCTATAAGCGGCGGCGAGAGGACAACTTCCTTCACCCTTGTCCTTGTATGTCCCGCGCTACCGAATGGACCGCCAGATCTCGAGTATTATGTCACATAAAACGGATGTCGCCACCAGACGATGGGATAGATAACAGGCGGTACTCACCAACTCGAACCGAACCGGTGTCCCGAACCGGTAACCGAAGTTTTTAGATCGGTTCGGTTCCGGTTCAGCTCCAAGATAGCACTAGTAATTACGGTTCAGTTCCAGCTAAAAATAACGGTTAATTCCGGTTTTCGGTTCGGTTCGACGCTCTGCTCGAGAGGCACAGCTATACTGACAGCCCTTCACCTGCAACGGTGCGGACCGACTGGAGACACGATGCACACAAGCGGAAGGTGGTAAGAAATTATATTTGAAGCAGCGCATGGCAAGTCAGTAGCAGGGTTGCCATCATTCTTGAACCACAAGCAATCGCACACCGAGCATCTGTACCCAAATGGGTTCTCCCTGAATTGCCTGGTGAAGCCCTTCGTGGCTCCTTCGGCTTTCGCTTGCCTCTGACGCCTCTTTGCCTCCGCTTCGGCGGCACGTACTGCAGGTCTTGCTGCTGAGTCAGCCTTGCCTCAGCTTCGCCGGCACGCACGTTGGCATCCTGACGTCGCACTCTCTTGTTTGCGGCCTCGGATGCACGGCGACCTGGGTCTTCGCGAGCTCTGCGCTTCCGCTCGCGTTCTCGTGCCCGCCGTCAAGCTTGTGTGTCAGTAGGACTCGGTATCTCCTCGGCGTATGAAGCAGACTCACTAAGGGTGTTTTTGGTAAACTTTTTCGTCGTCGTGGTAACACTGTCCTCATCGTCACTAATACTGTGTTTCCTTCTAAATAATGATGTAATGTAGAATAAGAAGCGCCCTCTACGCCGAACGCCGCTGAAGCAGCACTGAATTTTTATAAATGAGGAGGTAAGTGTCCTTCCTTCTGCGGACGCCGACGCCGCAATCTCGGGAAACGACAGGCACTAACAGCTGCCGTTGTAAAAGTACGGTGAATGTTAGGGCGGTTAGGGTGCCTCAATACTAGCTCCCTCTGTGCAAAGGAAGCTAGCATTCAGGCACCCTAGTATATGTTCCTGAAGAGCGGCATCTAACGGAGATTCCGCGAACTGCTTTGGGGAGGCGACACTTTGGCTGCGTTCCAATACCCCGGTAAGTCGACTGCCTAGCGGTCTAACCGGAAGTGCCGCCATGTTAAGTCTCGTTCCAAATCTCACCAAGTCCGCTATTCAGTCGGCTACCGCCTAGTGCGCATCGATGCAGTCTAGTTATACGCCTGACCATCTGACAGCCGGGATGGAGACGCGCGTTGACGGTACCAGCGTGCCCGCTGTTTCTGCTGGCTTTAAATGTAAAGTTGCACATAGTGGTATGTTCTTTAAAACGGCGTAGAGAGTTGCAACACATGTTTAGTTGTGAAGGTGACAGTTTATGCACGATGTCCTACAAACTTAGCGCATTAGAGTCCTGCTGCGCTTGCGCCGTACGCATTTCTTGCGTGAGCAACGAGAAGGCGCCTCGGCTAGGCAAGCCTGTTCCAATAGTGACAAGCAAAGGGGTCTACTAAGCTGCCTAGCCAGGCGGCTTCGCGGGCGCGAGGTATTCGAACGCAGCCTTAGCGCATTAGAGTCCTGCTGCGCTTGCCCCGTACGCATTTCTTGCGTGAGCAACGAGATGGCACCACAGGCGCCTCGGCTAGGCAAGCCTGTTCCAATAGTGACAAGCAAAGGGGTCTACTAAGCTGCCTAGCCAGGCGGCTTCGCGGGCGCGAGGTATTCGAACGCAGCCTTAGCGCATTAGAGTCCTGCTGCGCTTGCCCCGTACGCATTTCTTGCGTGAGCAACGAGATGGCACCACAGGCGCCTCGGCTAGGCAAGCCTGTTCCAATAGTGACAAGCAAAGGGGTCTACTAAGCTGCCTAGTCAGGCGGCTTCGCGGGCGCGAGGTATTGGAGCGCAGCCTTTGTATCTCAGTGCGAGTATGTGACAAGTCTGAACTTGCTCGCTACAGTCAGTCAATTTTGTACTTCTGTAAGAATAACGTTCTTTTTTTACGTGTGTCGTGAGTAGAGGTGTGCGCCGTGCCGCCGGTCAATTTGTGCTCCCCGCTGCCGACAGGTCGCTTCAGCCGATCGGCGCGCCGCTGTCGGGTAGCGAACTTTTAACTTTTCCATTCGCATTTTTCGAAAAGTACTGGGAGAAAATATAAATCCACCATCATGGTGTACTTTTTTTTCTTGTTTCTGTGGCCGATCGTTCATTGTTTGCAGCAAACTGTATCTTCGACCGCAGACATGACGTTCAAAAATGAAATATCAGCGACCACGACGTGCCTTCAATAACAGCGAGGAAAATCTGGGGAGATAAAATGTGCGGTGTGTGCCATCTCCTGTGCATAACCCATCGTAGTCTAGAAAACATGTTCTGAAATGTCTTAGAAATGAATAAGGTAGTTACCTTTGAAAAATTGCAATTGGGCAACTTGACGTCATTGTCTTTGGTGCTACGAATACAGAGGCGGCGTTTTCGAAAAATAATGTAGTATTTTGATTGAACTGGGCGAAAAGTTTTTCCTGTGAAACGTAACTAACCTTGTAGATCGGTAATCTTTAATGTCTAAATGAGCAGTCCGTATGCTGGCGTAGCCGTAAGAGTCATTAAATAGATCTGAAGTCACTGAAAGGTGATGTTACTTATCGAAATGACTCGAAAAGTGCCAAATGTCTGACAGAGGCAGACAGTTTCGGTTTCGCTGCGCCGATTCGTTTACCTTCCAAAATGGAACTGCTCGCACTGAAAATACCCTAATGGTATAACATATCCCTTCTTACTAACCCATGCTCCAGTGGTTTTGCAAAATCCCTGTAAAAACCCAGAAAGCGGGGGAGAATCGGGCGGTTTGGCTTCACTCAGGTGCCTTGGCCAGAAAAATGTCTCCACGGAAAAATATTGCTGCTTCCTGCGACAATAAGTGTGGAAAAGTTATAATAGGTGACCTACTGTTACGTAAAAGAAAAAAAAAACAGTTCAATAATATGACAAAAGCCTACCCCACGGGTCGGGTCGTGTCACTATCAAATCAAACTGATGGATGAACAACTTTACTACCCGACACCAGTTCCGCCAGTATTCTCGGGATAACGGTGATGCACAAAAATAAAATAAAAAGGGAAAGAAAACAACAAGAACAATAGGAATCGTCGTACGCAGGTGATCATGTGTTCTGTAAACAAAAGACAGTTGTAAATTCGAATACTTATTTCACTTCTATGATGATGTCAGGTTACCTCGGGTATTGCCGAGCTATTGCCGGGTATTGCCGAGCTGCATGCCAAGTTTTTATCAAGTCTGCTAGGTCCAAAGACCGCGGTCATTGAAAGTGCGAAAGATTCTCCTCTCTGAAAATGGTTGTTTGGTGAACGTACTCCGTTCAGCTAATGCAGTTGTTTAGCAAGAGTAATCTACTTTCCGTCACGGGTATAATAATTGCATAAAGTAGACATTGTTGTTCGTGATTGAGGAACCTGTCTTGGAAGGGGAAAAATGTTTTCTATCAGTAGATACTTATTGTGAGAATGTACCTTGTAGACATTTGTGGGCGTGAAAAAAAGAAAAAGAGGCTCGGATGGGTACGAATGGGCTTACATATTCATATTTGGTACCATCGCAACGCGAAAATCATCCTTTATTCCGATGCTTGTTCTGTGTTTCTCTGTTCCAAAGAAAGGGATATGTCAGTAACGAGATCAAACAAAGAAACAGCCCGCGGATAACTATCGATGCAAAATCGCGTGAAAACTGGGGTGACCTCGGCGGCTTCACCGCGCGTCCGAGGCTCTGGAAAGGGTGAGAGCCTAGCGGCGCGCGTTAGAGGTGGAGGGGTGGAGGGGAAAAAGATCTGCGTATTTCGCGGGTTTTTGCCGTTTTGCGTGCGATGGTGTTTGCCTGATTCTTTCAGAGAATGGTGTTGATGTTACTTTCTGCGACTTTCTTCGAGTTCAGTGCCACGAGAAATCTTGCTAGGGCTTCGAGAAAGTGTTGGTGGTACCTGTCGTTGTCCCTGCTTGCTACGAGATTCATTTGTATTTCTGCGGCCAGTACTCTCAATGAAAAGGCGTCCTCTGTTGCGAATCACGACCAAAGGTAACAGCTACATCCACTCACGGTTAAGACAGTAATGTTTGTTCACTACAGCTCTTCTGTCACAAAAGAATATGTTTTAGCACGGATAAAATAATGGCATTACTTGAGAACTGATTCGCATGAACTTATTGCCTCAGGAATATTGTGGTTTCATAGGGGTGTAATGATAATCGACGGCTGTTCTTTGCTTTGGGGTAGTGTGTGTGTGAATTAATGTATAATGTCACGTGTCAATATGTCATTTCGCGTTATGTAAAACTGTCCTAAAACCTCTTCGAATCAAGCCATTCCTCACTTGTGAATTACACCGTTTATATTAACCACTTTTAAGTAAACGTTCTGGTTTTGTTTGTATGCAAGGTGAACGGATGAGTAGTCCGTTTACACCTGGAATTCATACGGGGAGTGTACTGCGTACAGTTGTTTCAGCAACTGTGTGAAAAGAAAAAAAAAGAGATGAAAGTACGCTAAGGCAAAGCATGCGTTTTTCTGCATCTCTGTGATTAGCAGGTATTCCAGTATGTTTCAACCCACACGCCCTTTTCGTTTTATCTCTGCAATGCGCTCAACGCTATTTATTCGTAGAGAGCTTTCGCCATTTACTATATGTAATTTTACCAAATTTTACTTGAAAGAAATTTAATTCCTTGAATGGAACTACGAATTTGCTAAGGCCATCTAAGGTTACATCGCCAGAAAGACGAAATTTTTCATGATTTACACAATTCCATTACGAAGTACATTCCCTATACGGTATTGAGGTTGGTAATACAGTGATAGCTACAATGGTAATTTGCCTGTCTCCTTACCGAATCTGTGAGTCTTCCCCGGCGATTTTGTTCAGCGATTACCATTGTGTCAGGGTATAGTCGGTAATGTATATTCTAATAGAATGAGATAAATGTGAGATGCGCTTTCGGTGTATGAGAAAAAAACGGTCGACCGGAAATCAGAAGGCCCTGGTTCGAATCCTGGCATCAGCACCTTTTTCATGAGTTGTTTCATTTAATTGATTCTGGGCGTTGGAGGCTTGCGTGTTTGTGTCGTCCGCATGTTTGCAGCCCGCCTCGGCCAATTTCTCGTTGTTTATCTGGTACATGTTCTTAACAACACTACTTGCCTACAAATAAAATCACAGCAGAAAAGTTAAGCTCAACTGGCTACACCAGAAAGAAGGTAAATTACTTTAGCTTTGCCATCGAGTTGAAAGGAGTTGAACGGAGCGACTTTAGCGCCTTCTTGGACGACGCTCTTCGTGATCAGTTCGTCTCGGGTCTCTCTGGTCTACGGTATAAGACTACGCGGAGAGAAAAAGTCAACGCTGACGTACAAAGCTCTAACCATACAACCATACTTTTAACTTGACAAAGAGCACCGAGAGAGCGCAGCATGAGTCTGCGAACGGCAACAACGTCAACTGGCAGTGTTCAGGTCGTCCAGGCCATTTGAAAAATGTCGTCGGGGGAGAGTGAGGCAAGCCTGCTATAGCAGCCTTCGATATATCGATAATGTAAGGGCATCACCCTAAGAAGTATACATGTACCTTATGTAGAAGGCAAGGCCGTCAGGCAAAAATGTGTAGTAAACTTCTTTTTTTTATGTCGCGTTTTGTTAACTGTTTTTGGTAACAGATTGCTTTTCTCAGGTAAACGTAAACAAGAATTGCAAGGATCTCATAAACGGGGTTTCACATTAAACAATCACAACAACAATAAATGATGACGATGAGATGGGGTGTTTCACCGCGGTGGTGCGTTACCCTACCCCATTGCACGTGGAACATTATGTGAAGATGAAGGAAGGATGAAAATACAAGAAAGAACTAAAGGCGTCTGGAGCAATCCAGTGGACGACAGGAAGTCCATGAGCAGGGAAGAACCCGACGATGGATCACAGGATCTTCATAGGGGCCAATGAGTGCAGCTAAGGTGAGCGGCCTCTTGCTGATACGGGCAAGCTCATCAACAAGCACATTAAACAAGCGTACGATGGTGAGACTGCGAAAGTATAATAACAACATGTTTTGTGTAATCCTCTTTTTGGATAGCCGGATGATTTCCATGGAAAACCAAGTGAGACTTGTAGTTTAGAGCATCTTGCAGGTATAGCATTGACTTCGTCACCTACTCAGGCTGTTTGGTACAGTCGTACCACAAGCCTTTTGCTACGAGATTGCGCTTGTAGACTCAAATAATACTAAATAGTTTTAATATTGTTGTTCGACAAGGGAAAACAAAAGCACCGTGCTGTAAATATATGAACTGTGGGAATCGCTGGTAGCAAGAGTGCGTAGGTAGTCTGTTGTTTCCGATTGTACACAGCAGGAATAAACGCATCTGTCGCGTTGTTTACGAGTCGATCGCAAGACCCGACAAATCATGGCAAGATAAACTGTTAAATGCGTGCAGCAACGCTAAATCAACGCTAACAAACAGCAATCCACATGACACTCTTCTCCCAACGTCACTTGCAACGTCGTTCCGATTGCAGAAGTCAACTTCCCAGCATACGAGCGCACAGCAAACGTCGTGCTCCGACCATACGTTAGGAAAATTCGAGAAGTATCACCCTATTTACTCTAATCGACAGCGATTACATCTTACTGGAAATTGCAGAGGCTGAACGCCAACGCCCAAGCAATGATCTGAAAGGCGGCAGCGGACGAAAAGTCAGCTTGTCGTTTGTCGAAAGCCTTGGCGTCTATTCGGCCTCCAAAGGTGCCGCCCGCTTCGGTTTGTTCGTCGCTGTGTGAACGTGAGCGTGCATGAAAGGAACTGTAAGAAAGAATGGGCCAGAGTGAATGTGTGTCCGTGTCTTCATGATCGAGGCCTTGGTATGTTGACGAGAGCGCGATGTCGGCGTAGTGTAATGGTAGCACACCTGATCGGCAATCAGAGAGGTGTGGGTTCGAGTCCCGGCACTCACTGACTTTTCGTCAACTGCTGTCTTTCAGAATATATCTTACTGTTGCCTTTAGTATATCACTATAACGTTTCGAATGCTTTTTGAAATATTGTACATGTCTGTCATCGTTAGTAAAGAGATATCTGAACGACGAGGGTACAGCAGCGGAAAAAATACTCGCGCTAGTATTGTGCTCTTTATGAGATGCGGCTTGCGATATTCCGTTACTTGATTTGGGTAGCGGGAACAACGCTAGTTAGGGAGCTACAACGCAGCTCTCACACAGCGGCATCAAGGAGCTTGTACCCCTCGACCTCATGCTCGGCGCACACTCACGTTTTCAGCTTACGCTCTCATGTACTGTAGGGGACACGGTTGTCTAAAATCAGCACTCCGTGGTTAATTGCATCTCAAATATCCCGGTATATTGCAAGAGTATTTCTTTCGAGTAATAAACACGTGCTGCACATGGTCCACCTTCAAGTACAATATTGGCACAACACTTTCAAGCGCAACCAAGGTAATATGGGACGGCGATTTTAGCTAACCTTGTCCCCAACAGTACTTACATCAGGCTTAACGGCGACGCGTCATTCACAAGTACAACGTAACACTGATACTCTTGGAACGTGATCTCGCACTTGCAAAGACGAGACATGGGTTCGAACTCTCACTCTCACGATACTCGTGCATCTAACATCGCGCGCGCACGCACGCACACATAAAACCATTCCTTCCTGCTTACAAGCAAGTGATTTCACGAATGTCGCAGTATTCGACACGCTATTCCCTGCACCAACGAAAGCTTCGCGAATCTCTCTTGATATTCCCCTGAGCTGCCTTTTTTGTCCCTCACACTTTCTTTGCTTCTGACGCGTTGAGCCCAAGTGCGCATGCATTCAAGCGATAAAATGTTTGGCGAGCTATCCCAAAAAAGCGATCCCTACAGTGCGTAAACAAGCGAGCTTTTATTCGATTCCCTTTCGGGTAGATACACACCACGAGTTGCTGCGCAGGTTGCCAAAACTAGATCACCCGATGTGGAACCAGCTTGGCCACGTTAGTCCTAACTGGATCACGCACATGGACTTCAAAGGGGATGATCGCACGCGCAGCGTTGTTGTTTATGTTACTTGATGATAGCTGTTCTCGTCGGTCTCGCGCCTGTTTGCCAAGCAGAAACTTCGCACGCTTTCTGCCGTATATAATCTGCTTGATACCTTCCGTTCCGGATTCCCGTCGCGCACAGGAGCGCGATGACGTGGAATCAATAAACAGATAAACAAACAGCTAAAGCCTCGTGCGTGTGCGGAGCGATTTCCGAGCTTCCTCTTTTTTTAAAAGACGGAATGTTAGGAAGTGAAGTGCGAATAAGAAACCGATATATAATAGCTGCTATCGAGACCGTACAGTCACCGCCTTCTGAGTTTGTGTGTGGGTCTTTTGAGGCGCAAGAGACGTGTCGGTTTCTTTTCTTTTCTTTTTCTTCTTCTCTCTCTCTCTCTCTCTTTTTATTTTTTTCTATTTTTTTGCGTGATAGACAGCCACAGTTCTTACAGCACTAGCGGTGAGATGATGAAACGTCCGTGGCTTTGTAGACAGGAAAAAGAAGCTATCTGGTCTTTACTTTCTTCTAAAAGAAACACGGGGCGCACATCTCATAGAAACAGGCACCGTGGTGCGCTTTTGGGTTGACTGGACTCGGAACCTATCTGTAAGGGGCACGGACGTAGCATGAGGATTATCTTTTTTCGCGGAGCATTTCAAACCGTCGGTCATCGCGCAGAGTTCCTCTTTCAAGCGTTGCGGAACATACGTCTTATATCTGAAAAGCGGCGTGGGAGTTGAAAATAAAACTACGGATATAAAATTTTGTTTGAAATATCGCCCCTCTGTTTAGGAGGAAGGATGGGATTCTGGCAACCTGATCGGCAACTGTTTCTGCGAAAGTCACGCACCATTGGCCGAGAATCGAAGGAATCTGACAGTTGGGCCCAAAGTTTGGCGAATTTTTTACTCTTCCATTCTCGTTGCAAGATTCCACACGCGTTGGTGCGTGGGGATACGTGACACACTGTGATATGGGATTGGTTGGTCGTTTGCGCAGATGGTGTCACGTGGGGACATCGAAAGGCCTGGGAGAAAAACGCTGAAGAAGAAAACTCGAAGAAGTAACGATTATACGCACCTTTCACAGTGCGTATTTGTATTCACAGTTTTGTGCACACGAAACAAAGTTACCTTTATGAAAGAAGAAAGACAAGAAACGTGTCATTTTGGTAACAATTGTGTGCTAAGCCCAGTTCGCCATGCATGTGGAAGATGGAGCTGTGCGTTCGATACAACAAATGTTCAGACAGTGTCATCGTGTCTAAATTTCATTATATACGTGTCATTTTACCTTTCGTAGCCGACGTTTCGCCCCCCCCCCCCCGTTCAAACTATGTTTCATACTAATTGATCTCAAAGTGGTTGCTTGCAGTGTTCTTCCCCAATGTCGAATTTCAGACCCTTCGTGATTCTCTTCATTTTGAGGAGTGTATATGACGGAAGTGCGTCACTGTTTGACATACACTTGGGGAAAAATAAATGCGTTATTATTATCGGGTTGATGCATACGTTCGTAGCGCTTGTTTTTGGCATGGCAACACTGTGCTGTTGAGTTTGTTTCTCGTTTGTTGACCGTCATTTGGTGCCACTGTGTAATGTTTGTCGGTGGGTCTTGCATTTTGCATATAAAAGGAAAGTGTTAGTGCTCTTTGTGGGATGAGGGAATGGAATGTCAAGTGAAAAAAAAAAAAATCGGACACTCCGACATATTCTCCTGTTTTAGTTCAACACAGGAGCAAAGGCAGCGGAGGCGTCTCTAAACCTTTGTGCTCTGTATGAGGGAAATGCCATCGCAGAAAGCACGTCAATACAATGGTTTTGTCGTTTCAAAGAGGGCCAATTTGATTTGAGTATGTTTACACGTTGCGGAAGACCATCGGGCTCGGATGAAGATCGCTTAAACGCTCTAATCCATGACAAGCCACATCCGCAGAAGATTGCAATTACGTAGTTTGACACCTCAGCAATCACACAGGGATGTGGTACTTGCTGGTTCACTTGATGAGAGCAAGCAAGCAGAGTTGAAAGCATTGGTAGAAGAAAAGGCAGTGCGAGTACGTGATTCAGCGGCATCGATATGTGCATCAAGGCGGCAGAGAGCGTGAGAGGTCCTCGTGAAGACATTGTGCGGCAGACGTGAGGGATCTTGGACCGGACCGGCTGCTACCACCACGGACAACTTTAAACATCACCCTCAGCAGACCTTTCCTGACACCTTCAATATATTTTTCTATGCATCGCTTCAACCACTCAGGTCCACCGTCTCAAGGCTTGCCGTTTCCATCTTGGTTTCTGTATATCTCCGCAAGGCTCGGAGTCCGCTTGCAAATCTAAGAAATCTGCATAGTACCAAAGGCACACATACATGGGATCATGATAAGGTGGGCGATTCACCGCCGCTGAGGCGCACCAAAGGCACATTTATTGTTCTACATCGAAATCTTCACCGGATGCTCCTTCTACAGACACAAAATTGACTTATTAATATTTTCGAATTTTTGTTTACATTACCAGATGCGTACATGACCATTCGGCGCATGACAAAAATTACTTAACGAGAGGGTACACGGTTACAAAAATTTATACCTTTTGGGGTATAAACGGCTTGTCCCAGGGCGCATACCTTTTGAGGTATAAACGCTATACCTTCCTCAAGGTATACTATCTTTATACCTTCCTGATGATATATTATTTGCCCCTCAGGGTATAAAGATATACCTCCTAGAGGGTATATTTCGAAGACCTTGTGGTACAATTGACGAAAACGGTAATATTCGATTTATTTCAGCGTCATATCCGAGTGGCGGCTTCCCAGGCGATCTTTCCACAAATTTTGAAAAAAATGATCAAATGAACGATGACGAAACGAGAAAATACCTGGAGACGCTTGCGCACAAACTCACAAAAGATGGATGTGAACAGGAGAGCAAAGAAATGACGCAACAATTAGCATTAAATTGAAAACCAAGAAATAACACAACAAATATTAGGAAAAATATTCCCAGGAGCAGTTGGCATTAGCTGGAGAAAAGATACATATACAACACACTGCGGCTGCGCATGGTGGAGACCATCCTTCGCTCGAGAAGCAACTTAAGAAGTGAGGGCGTGTCGATTTATTTATTCTGGGAACAAATAATAGGTTCCAGATGTCACTGCCCAACCTAATTAGAATGCTACTGCATTACTGGCTATGTTTTTAAATTAACTCACTGTTTAACTGAGATGATATAATCACCGTCACAAATTAATGTGATCCCAGATGTTGTGGAAGAAAAGGTATATACTAAATGCTGAAGGTATAAACGGAATGGAGAAGTATTTTATTATACGCTCAGCTGCCGTGGAAGGTATAGACGGAGTGATCTATACCTTACACATGGTTTAAACGGGGTATAGACAGTGTTAATGAGGTATAAATGTCGTACTTTAGACCTGATTTATACCTTTTTTATATGTTTTCTTTTAACAGTGATAGTACAAAGTAAGGGGGTATCCCGATATCCCTTAGTTAAGAATCTACATGTTCAAAATTGCAGACGTTCAAAATCCCAAATCGGCGCAGCATACGCGCTGACGGCGTGCCCCCCCCCCCCCGGAACTTTGCCAGGAGGGGCCAGGCCCCACCGAGAAGTGTACCTAGCAGATGAACGTTTCGACAGGGATGAAGAATAACTTGCTTCATGCTAGTACTCATGCAAATCCCGTAAAAAGGACACATTTTCTTAACACGGAATTTCAGACACCCTGTCCGATCTCTGTGCATGAAAAAAAAAAGGGGGGGAGGGGGAGCGAGCTCCGCAACCTGAAGTGTTTGCATTGTGATTGGGGGGAGTCGTGCCGCCCCAACTCCTTCTGGCAGATCGAAAACGCTTCGCCTATGGCACAGTTTAATGCTGCCACCGCCTAGAACACGCGCGGGGAACTGTAGTCAACTAACGTAAGCTAACCTTGGTCTCACTACAGCACGATACACACAGCCCACCAGCACCATACAGCTCCATGCTTTTTTTTCTTTTTGCTCACTCACTCACTCACAGCACCATTAGTCGTTACCATAAACTAACCAAAGTCACCTCATTTTGTGTTACTCTGCTTCATCGCGTCTAAGCCTAACCGTCGCTAAAATGTGCATTTCATTCGCTAAAACGACTTCGATGAACATCAAAAATACGGGAAGCTGGCATGTTGCTCAGTGATATCCTACTTTGAAACACGGTCATTCTCGGACCTCGCAGATATAAGCTTTGATTTTGCAATTTGTGATTTTGGTATTGTGGATTTTGAGGTCTGTGATTTAGAACGCTGGGATATCGTAGCACACCCCAAAGTACGCACTTTGTATGTTATGGGTATTTAAAGTGCAAGTTCTCATAAGTATATACTTAATGAATAGAACTGTAGTATACTTCGGTGCTTTCCATCATTACAGAATATTATGGAGCTCTCCAAGGGCATCGTGGTGTCGTTCTTTGATCCAAAGCAACTCGTATACAGCAAAGTGTAATTTGGGCAGTCACTTGTGTAATTAGATAATTATGTTAATAAAATATTCTGAACAGCAACTCTTGTGGCTGTTCCTTCACGTCAAGTATTTTCGTCTATTTCTAGCGTTCGTAGCGGTTTCTGGGCTAGCATTGATAAATCACTTGGTTTGCCTGGTACATTAATGAAAATTTCCTTAATGTCCCACAAGCTCTGCATCATAATATAATTCTGTCAATTAGCCCAAATTAATTTATTTTTCGTCGGTACCTGAAAGTTTTAAAATTTCGTTCGTTATGCGTTCTTTAAACATTGTTGATCCAAATCAATTGTCAATGTAGTGATGATGAACAATAAACTGTGTGGTACAATGACCCTGTTGGTGAAAAACACATTTCTTTCATATTATTTTTTTATTACACAAAAGTGCCTTTATTATTAAAAGGGATCCGCAAGCTTTACAGATAGTGGGTAATACGATTGATGATAACGTGAAACATAGTCTTTAACGTCAATCTAAAAACGAACCCTTCGTAAGAATTATATACAGATAATTGAATTGCCTAATTCTAATAATTTTGAGTCCCTCACTTGCCTGTGCCAGTAGTGAATGCCAGTAGTAGATGATGATTTGTGATCTCATACAACGTGCTTATAAAGGTTATTATGGCGAATTCGGGTGGTCATTTCGTGGCAACTGTTTTTGCCAGATGCCTCCCGTCCTTGCCAGATCTCGCATGTTCAATTGGCGCCTTCCCAGCGCCAGGAATTTGCCAGTTAGTACTTTTTCCGCCCGGCCTCGAAGCGACCGAGCAGAGGAATGCCCTACTATATCCGGTGTCATCGCATCCGCATGGCGAGGCTGGCGAGGGGCCTCATTGGTCCACACGTCGAAGTTCACGTGGTTTAGCAGACGACGGAGCCCGAAGACGAGCGACCGCGATGCCCCTAGCGTGATCCAAACGACTAAAACCGCTAGATTCCTGGCACTCATCTTCGGGTGGCAACGGTCACGTGATCCAGCTCGGACGCCGACCTAGCAATTTCGAGCGCTAGGCAGTGTTGCCACGGAATTACCACCCGAATTCGCCATTAGAAAGATCGTGATTGTATTCAGGAAAGTGTTATTCATTTGACACTGTCCGTTGACTAAAAGTGCACTAGATCGTTCATAAAAAATGTGGCAAATTATTGTGTTGCTTGCTTACGGTGATATTCGATGATATCGACGGAAAATTATAGAACCTTGGAGTTGTTCTTCACAGCTTAAAAGAGATTTGGAATGAATTCCAAAACGATTTGGTTATCGAGGTACCATGCTACCGATGATATGCACAGCTAACTTACACTAATCTATTCAAAAAGCACTAAGCAAGCGAAGGCAACAGCTTCACAGGAAGCTATCTGCCGACAAGGGGAAGCCATAATGTCCTCTCGTTTGAAGAAAGAGCGGGCACGAAGGAAAAGAGGAGAAAGGGGAGAGAGGGAGAAGGTCTGCCTCCTTCTGGGAACGTGTATGAGGGAAACACCAGTTCCACACACAACGTAGCTGTTTACAGCGGCCAGTGAACGTGTGCTTCCGTCGGATATTTCTATAAGTGCCTCTCTTTCTTATTTTTTTTCTTCTTTGGGAAAACGATACCCCCCCCCCCCCCCCTCAATTGGACATTTTTGTGCATCCCAGCTGTTAGCATAAGGTACACTTCGTTCCTATGTTGTGTATGTTCGCGCTGACATGCTTGTAGGATTAATGCAAAGCAGTGGTAAGCATCATGGGCGTTGATTGCTGTCACATTTTTGTGGGTTACCAGATTTGTTCAAAAATAGTTTTTGTTTTCCTGTTTTGAAGATGAAAAGCTGGAATATGTGCACTGTTCTGGATACCAATTCCAATAAATTTTTTACTCAGGACACTGTGCATTTTGTTTCTTTCACACATGCACTTACCTTGTGCATTCACCAGAAGGTTGTCGACATCTTTGTAGCGTGTTAGAATTCTTTATTCTGTGTGGGGAGGTGCACAGGGACAGGTGTCTGTCTTCTGAGTGTTTGCTAGAAGGAATGTTCCCCAGCGGGAAGATACTTGCCTAAGCACGCCCTGCATGAGATTCAGCTATTTTTATGATGTTACATAAATCTTTGATGCATGCATGTTATTAATATATTCCCTAATATGAACCGTTCATTCCAATAAGCTGCACATATTGCAGAAATTAGCCACCGGTTTCAAACATGCCTACTCGTCATGTTCACTTTAGAAACATGGCTAACACAGGCTCTCATCATGCGCTTTCCACATGACCAACGCTAAACTGGTAATGTTTCACAGCTTTGTGGCATTCCTGTCGACGAAATTTTAATGACATATTGCTTTATTTTTTAATTTTAACACAAATTAACGACGGATTTTAACACAAATTTGCGCTTCATGAGTTTGTGGCGTTCATTTTACGCACGGATTTTAACACAAATCTGTGCTTCATGTGTTTGTGGCGTTCATTTTCCGCCCAACACAAGAGATCAATTTCTAGATTCCAAAGGAGTTTCTCAAAAACACGTATTCAAACTTGAAGATCTCGTACTGCTCTTATCCAGCGCATATCGTATTCGTTTTTCAAGTGTTATAAATCGGTTTATAAGAGAGATTCATTTTCTGACTTACCGTTTGCCATCAATTTGAGCTCCCGCATTCTCTCTTGTCAAATGGCACGTCTCTGTAGGCCCCTCCCTCATGTGAATTGCCATCCATTTGACCAGCTCTCCGCCACCTTTACTTCTCGGCTGGTTTATCATGCAAATAATATGGCAAGTATATTAGACGGTGCGGTCCCGTGCATGCAATTTTGAACGCTTCTGGCGCCAGAAATGTAGGCTTATCTACAGGTGTTATCGGATCACGGCCAATCTCTGGCAGTTTCAGATATTTTATTGCAAAACAATTCCAGATTGGAGCTACAAAATGGGAGAGACTGAAGGACGTATGAAGCCCGTGTGACTACGTGATCACCTTGAACTCGGGAATGCTTTTCTCGTTACGATCCAGCACGTGGTTGTTGAATTGCCAAGCGCACGCGTTGCATTCTGAGATCAAAAATTGATTAGATAATTTATCCTGTTCAGACGAGTCGCCTTTTAGCCGGCTCAGACGAGACGGCAGATGCGCAATTTTCTAACTCATTAAAGATATTATGTTTTTGCTGTCACTCGTGTTTATAAATGTGCCACACGAGCGGAACAAATGACATTATCATCTAATGCCATTCGGGTCCACAATGGTATTATCCACGAAGGTCGTGCCACGCGTCAGTTTGTAATTACATTAAACCCTATGACGTTGATGCCACCCGCTCTCTAGCCAACTAATATTTATGCCCATATAAAAAGTCAAAGGTTATTAAACAGGTCTCAAGTGCACGTAATAATCTAAAATTTAACATAAGTAACTTTGTTGTCATGCGGATAAACTATAATATGCCTTACTCACCTGGTCACGCAAAAGCCAATTGGCACCCAATTCGAAACAAACAATTTGGCATTTGCTCCACTGAGCCTATCGTCAGTATACTCGTCAAAGAATACTAGTGTAATTTCGAAGTATGAAATAATCTTGCGCTGCACGTACAAATTAAGTGGTTTTATGCAAGAATAGAACTGCTACTCCGCGCAGACTACAGGAGCGAGAGTAGGCCTTTCCTTCGCAAATGAAACATACAACAAACAAACAACATTCGTGCTACCTCGTCATGCGTCTAATACTGTGTTGGGTATTAAAAATGATACTAAACGTTTTTACTTTCGTGTTAGCGCCGCGAAGCAACTGTGGCTATGAGCGGCGTACAGATGAGGACAGGTGGAGAGAGGACAGCAGGAAGGAGTGGGGGACAGGAGGGGGGTTAGTATGCGTCCTGGGCCGTCTTCAGGGGGATCTGTGCCGACTTTCGTCCGGAAAGTCTTCGGAAAACCCAGGGAAAACCTCAGACAGCACAGCCGGTGGTAGGATTCGAACCAACCACCTACCAGTCAGCACAACACCAACGAGCGAGACGCCAAACATTGTTGTAGAGCGTAATCTACAAGGCGCTTTTTTTTAATGGTTCTTTTTGTTTTTTTCAAAAAGCTTTGAGAGCAGCATATAGAAGCATAGATATCGTTTTTTGCAGTTGAGTTATACGGCTATAGACGGACGTCTTCTCGAAGAAAGTATGTATCCACCAGATGACTAACTACCTAAAATACATTAATTAACTCTTTAAGTGGGAACTTTCGTGCAAAAGAGAGACAGACAATGCTCGTTGAAAGCCACTCCATTTTCGAAAAATCCTGAATCGAGCACGTGCGTTGAAATATCCATCACCGAAGAGTGCTATGTAAATGAGCCGAAACCAGAACCGCGCGCCTCGGAGCGCATAGCCTTCGCCGTGATCGGCTTATCCGGTGGCGCTGGCGATGGAACTGTATGCCGTAGTCGGTCACGCTCAGGTGGGCAACGTCACGACTACCGCAGGGGGGGGAGGGGGGGGATCGTGCGTCTGTGCCGACTTCACAGGGAACTGTGCTGATATTTTTCTTAAAGTGTATGAGGAAAACACCCAGACAGCACAGCCGGTGCCCGGATCCGAACCCGGGCCACCTCCCAGACTCCGCGTGGAATGCCATCATCGTAGCCGTTAGGGCCACTAGCCACCGGGCCGCATAGCTATTGATTGGGCCAACAGACCAGCAATAATAATAATGGTACTCCGATGTTACACATAAGGTTTGTCTGCCCAGTGTGGCAACATGTTGCACGTGCCGCAGGGTAGGACTGCGGATAATTTGGACCACCTGGGGTTCTTTTGACGTGCGCCGGAAATCTCCGACACACGGTGTTGGAAGGCACCAGCAACCAGCAACTACTCCAATCATGTTCATCGCTCCGGAGGAATCCCGAGCCGTTTTTACATCCCGGGACTTCGGGGTTTCTAAGAGTGGCTCCTAGAATCCCGGGACGGGATTTTTTATTTTTATTTTTTTTTGAACATACTCATACGATGTACGTCTTACAGAACTGTATCCACCTGGGACATCCATGCTATCACAAATTGCGATACAATGCGCGTTTCTTCAAGAGCACATTCTTCTCCGTTGCCCACACTACCAACCTTCCCGAATCGTAGTCTCCGGATCCCTTAACGAGCTAGACTCTCGCCCCCTCTCGCTTACAAAATTGCTTAGTCCCTGGCCACATCCAGCCCACCAACGCTCTGCCCTCAAGGCACTCTTCACCTTTCTGGACACCATAGGGCTTCGACACTTATTTTGAAGGGGCTCATTATTTCATTCCCCGCATCACCACCAGCAATGGAGTAGAGTATCGCCCCTGGCGATGAAACTCCCCATTCATCATCTCGTAATAAAGTTGTTGTTCTGTCATTCCCACGGAACGTTCTAGTGAACGAAAACGCAAAAAAAGAAAAAAAGAAGAAGAAGAAAACTGCTCACGTGGCAAAACTGCTCGTGTATTACATTGAACATTCGCACCGTGCCGGAATATCAACTTTGCGTTGAAACGTGTCTCTTCTGGTCGTCTGCTACGGAATATCTTGTGGCTGCGCCCCAGGATATTTCCAGCGGTTAACAGTGCACGAGAAGAGATTACTTTCAGCACTTGTACTTACCTTGCAGCTAAAATCAATTACGTTTTTCGCATCTTCCGCTGGAGTATTCTGAGGAATTTCGCTTGTGTGAATCAGAGCGTCGAACCGAACCGGAACCGAAAACCGGAATTAACCGTTATTTTTAGCTGGAACTGAACCGGAACTGAACCGTAATTACTAGCGCCATCTTGGAGCTGAACCGAACCGATCTAAAAACTTCGGTTACCGGTTAGGGATACCGGTTCGGTTCGGGTTGGTGTGTGCCGCCTGTTATCTATCCCATCGTCTGGTGGCGACATCCGTTTTATATGACAAGATACTAGAGATCTGGCAGTCCATTCGGTAGCGCGGGACATACAAGGCCAAGGGTGAAGGAAATTTCCTCTCGCCGTCGCTCATAGAAGAAACATGTTTTGTCGTTCCTACCTTCGAAAGTTTGCAGCAACAGTGCATTGTAACAACGTCATGTGGAACATTAAAAATGTAGCCAAAGAACCACTATGTTCAATACGGCTGCACTGCACTGCTGCTCCAAGTGTGCCGCGACTCGCCTGTCACAGCAGTTCAGTCCTTCCATTTGCAACTTGGAAGTGCCCCGGCGCCTACAGCGGCGGCTGCGGTGTGGCGTACTTCTATAGTTTCGATTTTAGAGGTGTAGACGGTGGCCGAAGTTGTGCCAGTCTGTCAGAACGCAGACGCAAGGAAGGCGAAAGGAAGCACACGTAGGTGAATGCAAGTTTCGGTGAGTGAAGTCCCTCCAACTATATATGATAGTGCATCAACCTAGTGACGCCCAAGAAGGCAAGTCTTGGGACTTTAATGGGGCGTTGGAAGTTCATTTGAGCAATAGTGACTAGTTCATTTGCCATATGAAGATGCTACATAAAAAATACGTTCCACTTTCAGATGACGTGTTACCTAATCTAGGCATATCGTTTTTTTTTTTCGCAATTTAAATCATATCTTGGGGGGGGGGGAGCTAACTCCGGAGCTGAACCGGAACCGAACCTTTATGGCCCAACCCGAACCCGATACAAACCGAAAAACGTTTCGGTTCGACGCTCTGGTGTGAATACATGCAATGGTGGATTTTGCTCTTGCCCCTTTTTGCTATCCACTGTAACTGGTTCTCTTCTGGCCAGGAGCAGCCGAGTCTAGCTTTCTGAAAAGGCTGTCTCCATTTTATCTTGTTACTTTGAAATATACTAATTCGTAAGGATCAAAAGAAAAAAAAAGATATATATATAATATTATACTACACAGAAAGAGATTCGGCAACTTTTTGTGTAGCCTTATGGATCGGAAGACTCCTTATTTCGTAGGATTTTAATGCTACTTGAGGGCTGTTCTTGGCTGTGGCTTGTGTGGTTCACTTCAGTCAGCAGCTAACGTCTTTATCATGTGTCGTGGACGACGAGCTTGGTTTCGTTTCGGGTTGCAAATGGTATTTTTCGGGGACGCTTTAAACCAAAAGTCGGTAAGACACCGTTGTTTCTGTTTCATTCATACCACCGAATATTCGTTGTCAAGAAAGTTGCAACTTATTATCTCGAAATCCCGGGATTCGGCCTCGCGAAATCCCGACATGAAATTATGCCGAAATCCCGGGATTTCGGAATCTCGGGATCGGAACCCTACCTGCAGGAGGCTCAGCCTTCTGTAGAATATTTACACATCCACGGTCGAATGGTCTCGTATATTTCTCGTTTTCTTTAATGCATGCCTTAGGAATAATTGTTTTAAAAATATTGCCATTCATGTAACGGTAATTTTAGGCCACAAACACCTAACAAATGTTCTGTAGGCAAACAAATCTGAATAGAATATCACTATTTTATGTGATCCCCAAACCACGTACATTTTATCTAGAATGCGCAAAATATGCATTTTCATAGTCAGATCATTGCCATTATCTTCCAGACTTCATTAAGCAATATGGTATATTTCAACGCATTCGATTAATTTCCTGACACTATACGGTGCTGGAGAGACATATTTGGGTACCTAAGGTTATAACGGCAATATCACACACGCTAAAAATATACTTCTCAAAATATCAGTTTCTACTCATCTCTACGTAGAAAACCAATTCCTCGTGCTTAGAGAGATGCTGCATTACGAGTCACACTGCATTTGAAAAAGGTCGTCCCAGTCCATGATGTAAGAAACCATCACTCCGCCGAGCGTTTATCTCAGCCGGCATCAGAATTTTGTGTGGAGAAAACTGGCCGCGACGATTTCTCATGCAGATAAGATGACGCGGTTGATGACACCGCGTCCCGGCGTATAGCAACGGTTGTCTATAGCTCTCCATTCCCACATTTGGAATTTCAACATCAGCGACGAGTAATTGGGTGGTTGTTAAGGGTAACTCAAAATGGAAAATGAACGGTAAAAAAAATATGCGGCGCTAAGACGGATAGTGGTTACGAAATGGTTCCGTGGGCGGCCTCAGTATAGAGCTCACATTTATGCGACATTTGTTGCGCGTGCTGCATGGACATGTCGGATGGACAAGCATGCGTGACGAGTCAAACTAGGAGGTGAAGCGCGCAAAAATGGTTATGCCGGTAGCAGCAAATATTGAAATAAACCCTACGCATCTAAATTGTTGTCACAAACTTGATAAAGACACACAGGATAAGCACGTATAATGACTTCTTTCGGTTAATTGCTGAGAAAGTAGGATTCCTTCACGTGAGTTCCTATTCCACGGAATGAGAAATATTCCTGGCGAGATATGTGGGACAGCAGCAGCTAAATCCCGTAACCCGCGTCTAACATGACGCCAAAACGAGCAGACAAAGTCAAATACAAGAGCCAGAACAATTCTGCTCTCTCAGCAGCTGACTTCATTTTTTTCGCGACATTTGCGATATTCCGAGTTCCTCTTCTCCAAACAACTTTCTGAAATCTGAACGCTGTAACTTCAAAAGCGTATATTACGTTAATGCTAGCGCATGTTGATGGATAGGTGTTCTTATAACGCGATAGACATAACAAATCGTTTTTCACAGCTCCGATAGCACTCGTTCATCTGACTACGTTCGACTTGCTTATGAACCTGAACACACACACACCTCAAATCCGGCGAGCACAGATGGTATTTACTGCCGATGCCTGTAATCTTCGGAAGCGCGAAACACATGAGTCGTTCTGGATTAAGAAATTACTGCGCTTCGGGCAGGACAACAGGGGGATATTACCTCGTCGAACAAGCCTGCTCTACAATTTCGCCGGTACCTTCCTCGCCCCCGGACATTGATATGCCAAACACAACTCGCGGGCAAAACGACGTGTGAGAGCTAATTGAATACTACACGTACATGAAATGGGTAGACGAAAAATGTCGTCACATACCGAGGGAGAAGTTCACCAAACATGGATGAATTTTCACCGCGCTTCAAGAACGGCTCCAAAGCAGCACGATGTACTGAAAGCAGTGTTGTACGTAACGCCGTTACCGTGACCGATACTTTTTTCGGTATCGAAGTGCGGATCGCGACACTTTTCTAGATCAGTACTGGAAAGGTATTTCCGTTACGAATTTGTGGTAACGCGATATCCATATGGCTACCGATACTTTTATAGTGCCCCCCCCCCTTTCTTCATCGGACATATTGCTTACTGTTTCACTATCCATTGTCACTTACAAGAAAGCGCACTTGGATGAGAGACGAAAACTTTGAGCGCCAGCTAATGGTAAAGGTCAACCAAAGTGTCTTTCTTGTTGCAAAACTGTCTTGTCCCAAGCCGCTATTATACAAGTGTTCTAAGCGAGATTTCGGTGTTGCAGATTGCATGCGACTCCTTCGTAGTTCCAGCAAAGGTATACAGTAAAGTACCGCGTTACCCTTTTTAGCAACGGTAGCGATACTCGATTACCTTAAAAAGGAAGTATCGATATCGGTATTTCGCTACCTTTTACTCAAGTAACGACTATCGGTATCGCGATACCGTATTTCGGTAACGGGTACAACACTGACTGAAACTACGAGTGCGTGTGGATGGATTAGAAGCTCAAGGTTGCCTTTTCGTGTGCAGCTCTCTGAAATGAAAAATACCACGGATAAAACACGTGTCACTCGCTCACATTGCACCTAAACTTTCAATACATTATAAAGTCTTAGAATAGGGTACTCAAGCGCTTCGGGACCGCAAAGAAATAAAAGGTGGTCACATCGCTTGCCCAGAACTAAAACTAATACAGTGCTACAGGCAGCAGCGGCGATAGTTACGCCACCGATAGGTGACTTTTTTTTAAATTCCGTGTTAGCGCCGCGAAGCAACTGTGGCTATAAGCGGCGTACAGATGTGGATCGATGGTGAGAGGACAGTAGGATGGAGTGGGAGACAAGTAGGGGGGTATATGTTTATTAAGAAGAAAGGAAAGGTTAGCGAGGCAAAGAGCCGGCTTGCTATTTCAAACAATTGAAAAAGAAAAAAACGGAAAAGAAAAAGAAGAAAAATTAAAGAAAGGAAGAAGAAAAAGAACAACGTCACATGCTGTTAACGAGTCCTGAGACTCGGAGAAAACCGAGAAGAGCGGCAGTGACAGCCCACTGGTTGGGGTGCATGACGGGGCCAAGGAGAGCGGCCAACGAAAAGGGGAGACAAGGGTTTAGAATGCGTCCTGGGCCGATTTCTAGGGGAACTGTGCCGAGATTCGTCAGGAAAGTATGCCGGAAAACCTAGGAAAAACCTCAGACCGCGCAGCCGGTGGTAGGATTCGAACCCACCACCTCCCAGTCTTCAGCACGACCTTGACTACCCCCAACGAGCGGGTGCTTTTATCCGCTCGGTCACGCCGCTGATGGGGATATTACGGTCTAAATCGCTGGCACACGCATAGTCCTATGCTATTTCGCTGCTAAGAATTAGCACAATGAGTTAATTGGCTATGCGCAGTAGAAACATTACAAGCAACTTTACAGACAGAACGAAAATCCAAAAGGGCTGCCAGGTACACATACAGAGAGAGAAAAAAAAACTTTCAACTTTACAAACAGACATGGTTGTGCGCTTACCCGTGTTTCCTACAGAATGACGACCTACAGAAAGATTCTTTCGAAAGATCGTTTCTTTAATGTCATCCTTATTATGAGGTACTTAAGCAAAATAATAATAATAATAATAAAACATACTGTAATGCTTCAGACTATAGTTCTGGGAAATAAATGTCAAAAGCCGTAAAACTTGACGAAATTCGTGGGCACATGATGACCACAAAGTAAGGAAACAAAGCGGTTTATGAGCATGATGGTATGCTCTCAGAGTTGCTATTTCAAAATATTCGAATTCCGTTCACTGCGTCCGAAGATGGTCGCCCTCCCAGGCAGTTCTCTGAACACTGGTGGTAAAATTCGTACGCACGCGTGGTCGGTGGGTACCTGGCACAAAAAGAAATAGAACACACTTGCATTGAAGTCAATAGGTCAGTACTTCGGGGGACATGCGATATGCATATATTTAAAGGTAAGGAAAGGTAACAGAAACGGTAACAGAAACGGAAACGGTATTATACCGGAAATATAGCAGGTAACGGTAACAGAAACGCAAACGGATATCGCACAGTTAGAATACCTGAAACAGAAACTGAAACGACAATAATTTACGGTAATAATTCGGGTACGGCAGGACCCGAATTATTGCAATTCTTCACCATATCATGTAGATAAATTTACGAAATAAACCTCAATGAAGCAAACTAAAATTAACTGAAGAACTAAAACTAAAATGAACTATCAAACTGGGGCATATAAGTAAGTAGTATACAGTAAATAGAAGAATAGTTTTTATACGCTTATGGTGACCTGGAAGTTGCAAGCGTGAGTTATATTCCTGGAAACCATGTTCATATTAGCTGTTCACAGAAATCGCGTACCTATATGTGTATTTTGAATAAACGCTGTCTCTTGTATGCATGTATCCCTGGAGTCTTCAAAATAGACTTCGGAAAGTAGAGGGATTAAGTTTTGTCACGGTCTCAATGGTCTTTCTTTATAAAAAAAAGGAAAGGAAAGAAAGAATGAAAACAAAAAGCTGGAAGTGGGGTGGTACCGAAAACCGAAACGGAAACGTAACGGAAACGGAAACAAACAATGGTGGTAACCGAAACTGAAACAGAAACAAATAAAGGCCAGTAACGGAGGTGGTAACGGAAACGAAAAAGAATCCGTTGCCTTTCCCTGTTTAAAGGAGCAAGCAAATGGTACTTGGATTGCTCGCTTATTTCATCAAGCCATACAACATGTTGTGGCTGAACGATGCCTTATCACTCCACAATTCAATTTACAGAACCCCCCCTCAAAATCAGCAATGAGCGAAGCGGCGAAACCCAACAGACGCGGTCCGATCCTGCTGTCGTCACGTCGAGAGAAGACACGCTCTCATGTGTGAATGGAAATCCCTCTGCCACAGACACGGCGTGGTGCTCTCCAACCTCCAGCCACTTCGGCACAGCCGGTTGCCGTCACGCTACGTGATTGGCACTTCTCTGGTCGTCACGACACGACGTCAACCTTTAAGAGCTGTTTATACTCCAACGGCAAACAGCGTAGCTCGTGCAGCGTCGACCACCGTCGTGCAGCGTCCGATTCACCTTGCACGTTCCCTCCTGCTCGAGTATAAACACTCCGACGGCAGTCCACGGCAGTCAACCTCGTTGCGCCCGCTCGGCCGTCGAAGTTACGACGGAGTATAAACAGCCCTTTACCATTCGGTGGCATTCTCCCAGCAGGATTGCGAGGCATTCGAGAGCCGTGCTGGTGAAGCTCGCGACGTTAGAGGTCAGGTACGTTCAACAATGAAAATCGACGCTAAATGAACCGCGCTAGAGACTCGAAGCACAACAGTACAGCAGATAGCGGAAAACTATTGTGCCATTAGAGAGTTTTAGTGCCTCGTACCCTATCGCCTTTGCGTAGTAGCGTGGCGTCCTCTAAATAGTGAAGCTACCTTAAACCACAGTGACGGGTTGCGGTATTTCGGTACTTAATTTTTAAGTGGAGGGAACAACAGCAAAGAGGTGGAAGTAACCGACAGTGACAGCAGTAAATACTTGTCTGAATTGAACGACATGGAATGAAGCGCGTTATGGGCTAACCAGCCTGTCGAGTGCTCTTTAGCGCCACAACTGCGTGAGACCGAATAAAGTACGGGATTTTTCCAAGGAAAAATAGCGGAGTCCAGGGCGGGTGAAAGGAGTAACCATTGCAACTATTGATAAGATGGCATAGTGCAGGCCAGGTGATGGACGAATTCCAACATAGACAAAAGCTTGAGTCTGGGCAACATAGAAAACAGTCTTGTGTTTATTTGTGATTTCCTACGCGGTACCCAGACTCAGGCTTGTGTCCATGATAAGCACTGCAAGTTGGCACAGAACGCTTACCACCCCAAACGCTATGGGCCGTTCTGCTATTATTACCTCCCCCCCCCCCCCCCACCCACCACCACCACCACCATCCCCAATCTGCCTCACTGTGTAAGGAAGCTACTCTCACACGAAAGTCATCTCCTAAATAAACCTTCAAAGGTTAGCTGAAATTATGTCGACTATTTCTTCTTTTGCAGCAATTAATACCTGTCAGGTGAAATAACTGCATAAAAAAGAAAGCATCAAGCGCACCCAAGAGTACCTCACTCATCACTTCTCACGCTCTGTGGCGTGCACCGGTGATCATACGGGGTTGTTTTCTTTTTGCTTTACGCTGCGTGTTACATCATAATTACACGAACATCATCATCTACACAAGAGTTAAGGGACCGGACTTACGAAATCTTGGCTTGATATACGTACTTCCGCGTGACTTCGACTTGAACGCAGGAATCTCCACTGGCCAGAGACCTGGCCACACTACCCGGGTTGATACGGCCGTATTCGGGTATAAGCACACTCACTAGTACAAAGCAGCTGAATCGCGACGAGGGAACTACCTATTAAAAGTCGATCGGTCATTATTTGCCCGCGACGCCAGAAGAACTTGAAATTCCTCGAGTATCCCAGAATACAATCTAGTTGTCTGTCTGGTGTGAAAACTTGTCGGCAAATGGCGCCTCAGATTGTATCGACCATAATCAACGTCCCGGTCGGGCATGGCGATGGCTGTCGCAGTTTCGAAAAGAAGGTTGCGCGTAGCACGTTTCTCTCTTACAGTACATAGCCCACAGCTGTGAAACTTAGTGATGTGGAACTGACTTATTGCTCTGAAGTAGCCGTATGCAGAGCGAGTTTCGTTCAACTTGAGGTATTAGTTACAGTAATACAAATCTGAAAGGTTGAGTTTTCTTTTTCTTTTTTTTTTGCTTCACCAACTTTAGATTTCCGGAATGGGGTACTATTTGTGATAAAATGGAGCCCACAGAGGTAGTATAGTGCAAATCTGTAATAGTTACAAAGAAATCTGTATCAAAATACCAACAAGTAATACTTTGATTCTTAGGTAATACAGTACACATACTTCGCTGGATTACGTGAAGAACGCCAGTAAGTAATAGATACGTATCTCTAAGGCGCGGGATATAAAGAAGAATGATGTAGACATATATACATAATTATATATAGAAGACTTTGTTCGTGAAAATATGGACTTATTTTTAGATTTCGAAGAAGCGTGACAAATGAAAACTGCTGCGGAGGCTTTGCCATCGACATCGCGGCGCCGCTGCTTTGAGGCGCGAGCAAAATAAACAGTCGTTCTCTTGCTCCCTTACGAGCTACCAGGAAGGTTGTTCTAGCTGTCTCACTTGCTGCTACAACTGGTGACCCGAACGTGGAGCCCTAACGTTTAATCCGCCATTATGTCTACTGGCGATGCTCCCCCAACTGGACAAGCCTTAGCGACAACCTCAGCGGCACCGGTATCCTCCATCGCCGTCAAACTTCCTCCGTATTGGGATCGCAACCCCGCGACGTGGTTTATTCAAGCGGAGGCACAGTTTCACGTCACCGGCATCTCGGCCGAACGTACCAAGTTTTACCACGTCATCGCGGCCCTTTCACCATCAGCGGCAGAAGAAGCATAGATTGAGAAGTTACCGGTCAAAAAGAACTCGTTACAAGTTAAGTTACCGTGTGCAAAATGTAACTAAGTTAATAACGAAGTTCTTCAGCCTGAAATGTAACTCGCAGTTACTGAGTTACTTAAAAAAAAGAACGCTTGTAGCCAAGCACTTGCAGCCAACGCCCCTGCAAGTGCTCAATGGACCATTAGCAACAATGCTCCTGCAACATCACCAACGCCGCTCCACGTGCACGGTTCCCCTCTCATTTTCTCCCTTTCCCTTGTATATAAGCCCTTGTCACCTATTTCCAAGTTTAGTCCTGTTAAAGGCAGCACTGACTGCCGAAACATCGACCCCTAACTGTAAATCTATTTCTAGTACCCCTTAATTATAATGAAGGGAGTAATTCATGTAATAAAAGTAGCAAGTGTTTTTAATCCTTATACGGCCTCTCAAGTCTCTTTATTACTTGTAGTCTATATATATATAAAGGGTGTCCCAGCTAACTATGAACATATTTTTTAAAAATATATATAACACTTTTTCCAATATGAAATCAATTGCAATATAGCATATGCTGAAGGGCACTCCTTAGGAGGGCATGAGCAAAGTCCAAAGGCAATGTCTTAACTTTCATTAATTAACTTTTGAATTATAAAAGCTACGAAGTTGTTCCAATGAGAACATCTGTTCCTTTCGGTCACCTGATATCGTAGCCGTTTTCAGAACAAAAATACACCTTTATATAGTGTTGTGTATATAGTAGTGGTGTTTCTCTTTTTTTTTTTTTTTTTTTTTTTGCAGCGTTACAAACTTTGTATAAAAGGGCTGGGAGAGCAGCACAGATGCCGTTTTTGCAGGTGAGTTATACCGCCATGCGGTCATTCTGATGGAGAGAGTATACAGCTACTTGATAACTAATTTCCTAAAACCCGTTAATACAACATTTCAACTAGTCACTTTCCGGAAAATATGAGATGGCGGAATTGGAGCCAGATATTATATCTAAGGTCATTCCAAGCCTAGCCCATCTAGTGCAACGGCTGCACAGAAGAAAATGAAAAGAATTGTATGCAGTAGGAAAGCTCAAACAGAGAGGAAAAAAGAATTGGGGTGACTGTGGTAACAACTATACTGCTGCTGATACCAGGCATCCGCAGGTGTGCTTCCCTTAGTGTGCACCGTCAGTTCAAGTCCAAGAACTCGCGTGATTGGTTCTCACCTTCTAAAACATCTTTCGGGTCAGCAGAAACTGGGTGATGTCATGGGATACTGCGCCCATCACCGGCGTATCTATAAAAGCACGTTGATTAGAAAGCGTGCAACATTCTGCGATTATACTGCTGAGAGAATATACCTTCCATCATGCTGCAAGTACCAACATCGGCGTTTGGAAGGGCTTCAGATGTCACCTGGAATAAACAGTGCAGCAACAACAGTGAAAACAAGTGCAAAAACCGTGTTCTTTTCTCTTCGAACCATATTATAACTAATGCGTAATCACAACCCCGACACTAACGAATAGCGAACACGACAAGCGAACACAAAACCAACGAAACGGGAAAGGACACAGACAGAAAGTCTGTTCCTGTCTCCGGGTTATATCACCATCTCGCTTGATTCTTAACCATCCTTTCATTATATTAACCGAACATTTCGCGGCTAACACTGCATGGAGTGACAAGGTCGTCTTACCTGCACTCTACGGTGGGGAAAGATGGTCGGCACAGCGCCGACTTTTAGACGCTTTTTCTTCGGTGCTAGTCCAAATCTGACTTGAGGTTGACAGTAAGTTGAGGATGTCGCTGTCCAGGTATTCGTGCTCCGAGAAGTGTACCGAACACACTGGAGACACCGTTTTCATTGCAGTCCCTTGCGGATTGTGGCTCTCAATGGCAACTGCCACTTTCGTTTCGTGTTCTCATCAGGAGGAGGATGAAACGAAACGTTCTGATTTCTCACCGAAGTGTTATTGCAGTTGGGCACACTGCAGCGGTTTCCACCAGGCATTCTTGTGAATATGCCGCTTGCAACAACCGGCGAAACCGAAGCAGTGAAACGTCTTAATTGAAAGCAGACGAAAATACGGCGCTAGCCATGTCGTCGTCTACCCGTGCACCTAGCAATCAGCTGTTCACCCCGACAACCAATGAGCGAGACTTCTGTAGAACGTCACGGATGGCTATTTCTGCAGCAGACTTCCGCGTTCGACAAGCAGCCACGAATAACTGCAATTTAATTTCTTTGTTAAAATGCCGATTTTCCACGAAATAATTTACTAGCTTCCATTTCAGTCTATGGGCAGTCGAATGGTACCCATATAGGCTCGCTGCACGGTACTATCCCTTTAAAGAACTTGAATTGTGGACGTATTTCGAGATATCCATGAGCCGAAATCGAAACCACGCACATCAGAGCACAGGAAATGACACGACCTTTACCTCCGGGAGCTCATCTGGGCCGTAAGTCGGTGGTGGTGATGGAGAGCTTGCCGTTGTCGGCCTCACGTATGTGGGCAACGTCACGACTGACGCCCTGGGGGAATGTGCGTCCTGGGCCGACTTCTAAGGGAACTGTGCCGACATATGTCTTAAAGCGTCTGAGGAAAACCCAGGAAAAACCCCAGACAGCACAGCCGGCACCGGGATTCGAACCCGGTTACCTCCCAGTCTCGACGTGACATGGCCAGCACGCTAACCACTGAGCCACGGGAGCTGGTCCGTAAGTCGGTTTATCCCACTGGCGGATCATCGTCTACTCCAATCAGTTCCATCGCTCCAAACCACGTGACCCTACAACGTGCATGAACGTTGTCCTCCCCGCGGTCAAGACGCGCTTGGTTTCGGCTCATTTGCATAGAAAATTTTGCAAGAAATATCTTAATATGCGAGCGCGATTCTGCATTTTTAAAATAGAGGGCAGCTTTACAAATGACTGACTACAATTCTGCTATTTCATATTTCCCTGAAAACATGTAATTAAAAAGTTGATGAAATACTTTAGGTATTTAACTGTATACTCGACCGGACAGAATATACACCTGGTCTTGTAACTAACCTGCAAAAACGGCACCCGTCCTCCCCTCATAGCTTTTTTTATAAGAAATCTGTAACGCATAAAAACAACTCTCTGTGCAGTAGTAACATATTACAGCGTGTTTTTTTTATAGTTTACAGTCTTTTCAAAAGCTATGAGAGTACTATTGATGCCATTTTCGCAGGCGGCCAGGTGGGAAAATGCGTGTAACTACTGGACAACTAATTAGTTAAAATTAATAAACTAACTAACTTATCAATTAGATGTTTTCCCGAAATGCTATACAGCAGCATTGGAGGCAATCATTGTGTGAATCCACTCTCTTTAAAAAAAATCTTGAAACGAGCACGTACTTTGAGATATAAATCGCCAAATTTTGGTATGCAAATGAGGCGAGACCAGGCATGACGCATGACATGGACAGCACACCCCAGAGCTTAGGGTGAGACTTGCATAATCCATTTTATGTCCGACAGAACTACGCGCTTCTCGAGCACAGAAACGACATGACCTCCAGCTTATCTGGGTCAGAAAACGATCTATCTGGCCATCAGATCAGCGCTTACTCTAATCAGTTCAATCGCTACACAGCACATGTCCCTCCGGCACGAACGTCCGTCGCTCCTTTTACGCTCGAGAAGCCTGTGGTTTCGGTCTCGGCTCACTTGCATAGCAAAATTTAGCGGTTTTTGCCACAAAGCACAGGCTCGTTTCAGGATATTTCACACGAGCACAGTTACACACTCGTGAGAAGCAGAGAAAGAAATACAAACGAAGAATTGCCAGAACGAGCGATCTAACAGTGAGTAAACGGATAACTGAAAATGGGTGAAACAAGTACTGTACACTTAATAACAACCGCGAGCAACCTGCGATATAATGCTGCAAAAGGCACGATTAGTACACATGATACCCCAACGTGCACACCAGAGACGGAGCGACAAATACAGCTGAAAAAGTGCCAGCCAGCCAGAACAGTTTCACTGTAACTAAACGGGAGATTGAAAATGGGTGAAGAGAGTACTGTACATTTACCAATAACCCGGAGCAACCTGCAAATAAAAGCAGCAAAAGGCTCGATTAGTACGCATGATACCCAACCGTGCACACCACAGGCACAGCAAGAAATACAGCTGAAAAGCTGCCTGCCAACCAGTGCAATCTAACAGCAAATAAACGGAAGATTCAAAATATGTGACGATATTACTGTAGATTAACCAATAATAGCCCAGAGCAACCTGCGAATTAATGCTGCAAAAGGCACGATTAGTACAAATGCTACCCAACCGTGCACACCAAAGGCAGACTGGCAGAGTAAGAAATACAGCTGAAATAGTGCCAGCCACTCAGAGCAATCTAACAGTAAGTAAACGGAAAATTGAAAATGGGTGAAGATAGTACTGTACATTCCCCAATAACCCGGAGCAACCTGCGAATAATGCTGCAAAAGGCGCTGTTAGTGTCATATAGCCAACCGTGCACACCAGAGGTACAGTAACAAATACACATGAAAAGTGCCAGCCAGCCTGAGCAGTCTAACAGTAAGTAAGCGGAAGATTCAAAATGGGTGAAGAGAGGTACATTCACAATAAACCCGGAGCAACGTGCGAATTAATGCTGCAAAAAGCGCGATTAGTACACACATACTCAACCATGCACACCAGCGGCGCAGTAACAAATACAGCTGAAAAAGTGCCTGCCATCCAGAGCAATCCAACAGTAAGTAAACGGAAGATTGAAAATATGTGAACAGATTACGTACATTTCCCAATAACCTGGAGGAACCTGCACTTAATGTTGCAAAAGGCGCGATTAGTACACATGAAACCAAAACGTGCACACCAGAGGCACAGTAACAAATATACTTGAAAAAGTGCCAGCAGCCAGAGAAATCTAACAGTAAGTAATACGAAGATTGAAAATGGGTGAAGAGAGTACTGTACATATACCAATAATCCGAAGAAACATGCGAATTCATGCTACAAAAGGCGCGATTAGTAGAAAGGAAACACAACCGTGCATACCAGAGGCACAGTTACAAATACAGCTGAAAAACTGCCAGCCAGCCAGAGCAATTTAACAGTAAGTAAATCGAAGATTGAAAATGGGTGAAGACAGTACTGTACGTTTAACAATACTTCGGAGAAACCTGTGAAGTAATGCTGCCAAATGTGCGATTAGTACACGATACACAACCGTGCACACCAGAGGCACAGCAGCAAATACACCTGAAAAGTGCCAGCCAACCAGAGCAATTTGACAACAAGTAAACAGTTATCCGAAAACGGGAGAAGAGAGTACCGCACATTTACCAACAACCCGGACACACCGAAATAATACTGCTGAACGCGTGATTAGTAGACATGATAACCAACCATGCACGCCAGAGCTACAGCAACAAATACACCTGAAAAAGTGCCGGCCAACCAGAGCAATCTAACAGCAAGTGAACCAGTGATGGGCAAAGTGCCTCAAAATTATACTTAAAGTAAAGTACCAAGTACCTGGTGTCATTAGTACTTTAAGTACAGTACAAAGTACTTAATTAATCTATTTATGTTATTTCAAAAAAAACCAAGGGTCCGGAGGACATTACATGGGGGGTGGGAATTGGCATGGAACATTGAGAAGGAAAACACAAGGAAATAAGGAAACAAAACAACAACAACATCTTGGAATAACAGGATAAGAACAATATAAGTAAGTATACAAAGCGATAAACTCAGCAATACAGCAGAACTAACACTAGTATTGAAGATGAAGAAAGCGAGAGAGGGAGCTACGGAAAACTGTATGGTCGTCAATGGTAGCGACTGATGATGGGAGGTTGTTCCACTCAATGGTAGTGGTGAAAAAAAATGATTTAGAGAACGCGTTAGTAATACAGTGGAACCAAGTGACCTTGTTAGTGTGATCAAAGCGAGGGAAAACGACACTCGAGCGTGTGATGGGTGATTGTCGAGCAGGAAAGGTGAAAAAAAATCTATGGTAGAGGGTTAACTTGGCGAAGCGACGACGATGTTCGAGTGGCTCGAGGCTGAGACTTAGTTTTAACGCGGAAACAGAGGTAGTGAATGAGTAATCGTTGACAATGAAGCGGGCAGCGCGATTTTGAATGGCTTCGATGGCGTCACAGAGATAGTTTTGGGGAGGGTCTCATATTGCGGATGCGTATTCAAGCTTGCTTCGCACCAGAGTGGTGAAAGTTAGAAGCTTGAGATGGACAGGTGCCGATCTTGGCTCTTAAGCGAATATTATCATTTCATCGCACGTTGATCGCACTTATCGGCTCTCGTGAATATGAACTTAATCAGACGTCATAATTTGCAGTTACATGTAGAGAGGTAATCAGTCAGCTGTGCTGTGATTATGCAAAATAGTATTATACCCTAGTATATAGTAGATCCAATATCACCCGCCTAGTGTGATGTTCCGGTACTAATCTTTTGCTATAACAGGCTAAGAAATTCAAGGGAAAAGTACAAGACAACAGAGATTATATATTTCTGGGCATTCCTTGCTGCTTTTTGAAATACAACATGTTTAAAACAAGAATATGAAGAAAGTAAAAAAGGATGAAGCACCATGTAAGCCTTCATTTTTATACGACTGTGATCTGCAGCAATGTAATCCATGTGACCAATTAAAAAAACGTAAAATGTAAAAAAGAAAGCATGTGTGTCTTTCAGAGTGTTCATCGTGTAATGCAATCACACATATAATGTGATATAAATGATTATTAATTGCCAATGAAGGAAACAATATAAAAAGCATAGAACCCTGCACTGAGATAACTGAAATGACAATGGACCAAGTCATTGTGCTCCCGGTTGCAGTGTCATAATGTGTGCGTGTCTTTGCATCCCATTCGTTTTACATAATCATAGAAGCGTTGATACTTTTTCAACATTTCAAGCGTCCCAACAATGAATTTGCTTCAACAAATATGCTATTTAAAAGGACAATAATCCTTTTTGGTAAAATGTCAGACTGAGACTATTGGTACTGCATCCCACTCAAACCGCCAAAATGACTGCAAGACGACGAAAACTCACAGATAGCCCTATCTGCGTGCTTGTTGTCATTTTAGCGCTATTAGTAGGGTGCATTTTTGATGCTGTTTTGTGATTTTTTGTCTGGAGTCCAAGTTTGAGTACTTGAGAACTTGATGGAAAAGTACTCGGAAAAAAGTACTTGAAGTACGGTACAAGGTACACGATTTAAAATGTAATTAAAGTAAAGTACAAGTACACAGAAATGTACTTAAAGTACTACTTGAGTACTTGGTACTTCAAGTACTGCCCATCACTGAAGTAAACCGAAGATCGAAAGCGGTTGAAGCAAGTACTGTACATTTATCAATCCGTGCGGAACCTGCGAATTAATACTGCTGAACGTAAGATTAGTACACATCGTAACCAACTATGCACACGCGAAGCACAGCAACAAATACATATGAAAATGTGCCACACACACAGAGAAATCTAACGATAAATAAACGGATTAAAACTGGGAGAAGCAAGTATTGTACACCTACCAACGATCGGGAGCAACGTGCTAATTAATACTGCTGAACGCGTAAATAGTACACATGATGACCAAAGACGCACACGCCAGGCACACTAACAAATACCCATAAAAATGTGCCAGCCAGCGAGAGCAATTTAAGAATAGGTAAATGGATAATTGTAAACGTGTCAAGCAAGTACTGTACATTTACCAATATCCGGGAGTAACTTGCGAGTTACTACTCCTAAAAGCCTCATTAGTACACATCATGACCAACCACGCAAACGCGAAGCATAGTAACAAATACACGTGAAAATGTGTCAGCCACACAGCAATCTAACAATAAGTAAACTGGTAACTGAGAGTGGATGAAGCAAAGTACTGCAGATTTACCAATACCCGGGAACTACCTGCGAATTACTACAGCTGAACGAGTGACTAGTACGGATAATTGAAACCGGATGAAGCAAGTGCTGTACACTTACCAACAGCTGTTAGCAACATGCGAATTAATACTACTGAACGCGTGATTAGTACATGATAACCAACCATGCACACCAAAGCACAGTAACAAACACACATGAAAAAGTGCCAGCAAGCGAGAGCAGTCTTATAATACGTAAACCGGTAATTCAAAGTGGATGAAGCAAAGTGCTGTAAATTTACCAATACCGGGGAACAACCTGCGAACTAATACATCTGAACATATGATTAGTACAGGTGATAACCAACCGTGCACAAAGAAAAAAAGTAACAAATAAACATGAAAAGGTGCCAGCCAGCCAGAGGAATCTAACCATAAGTAAACGGGCAACTGAAAGTGGGTAAAGCAAGTACTGAACACTTACCAACAACCAGTAGCAACCTACGAATTGATACTGCTGAACACGTGATTAGTGCACATAATAACCAACGAGAAACACAGTAACAAATACACAAGAAAAGGTACCAGCCAGAGCAATCTAACGTACATTAAGTAAACGGGTAAATGAAAGTGGATAAAGCAAAAGTACTGTACACTTACCAACAGCCCGGAGCAACGTGCGAATTAATAGTGCTGAACGCGTGATTAGTACGCAGGATAAGCAAGCATGCACACGTGAAACACAGTAACAAATAGACACGAAACACTGCAGCCAGCCAGAGCAATCTAACAATAAGTAAACGGGTAACTGAAAGTGGATGAAAAAAGTATTGTAGACTTATCAATATCCGAGAGCAACCTGCGAATTCATACTGCTGAACGCGTGATTAGTGCACATGATAACCAACCATGCACAAAGAAACACAGTAACAAATACACATGAAAAGGTGCCAGCCAGCCAGACGAATCTAACCATAAGTAAACGGGTAAGTGAAGGTGGATGAAGCAAAGTACTGTACATTTGCCAATATCCGGGAACAACCTGCGACTTTATACTGTTGAATGCGGGATTAGTACACAGGACAACCAATTATGCACGCGAGAAATACAGTAACAGATACACATGAAAAAGTGCCAGCCAGCCAGATAAATCTAACGAGTAAACAGGTAACTGAAAGTGGATGAAGCATTGTACTGTAGATTTACCAATATCCGGGAACAACCTGTGAAGTCATACTGCTGAACGCGTGATTAGTACACATGATAACCAACCGTGCACACCGGAAACATAGTAACAAATACACATGAAAAGGTGCCAGCCAGCTAGAGCAATCTAACAATAAGTATACGGGTAATTGAAACTGGGTGAAGCAAATACTGCACACTTACCAACAAGCTGAGCAACCTGCGAATTAATACTGCTGGACGCGTCATTAGAACGCATGATAACCAAACATGCACACAAGAAACACAGTAACAAATACACATGAAAAGATGCCAGCCACCTAGAGCAATCTAATAATAAGTAAAGGGTAAATGAAAGTGGATAAAGCAAAGTACTGTACACTTACCAACAGCCGGGAGCAACGTGCTGAACACGTGATTAGTACACAGCATAACCAACTATGCACACGAGAAATACAGTAACAAATGCACATGAAAAGTACCAGCCAGCCAGAGCAATCTAACAATAAGTAGACGAGTAACTGAAAATGGATAAAGCAAAGTACTGTACGTTTACCAATATCCGGGAACAACCTGTGAATTCAGACTGCTGAACGCCTGATTAGTACACAGGATAACCAACCGTGCACACCGGAAACACACTAACAAATACACATGAAAAAGTGCCAGCCAGCTAGAGCAATCTAACAAGAAGTAAATGGGTAACTGAAAGTGGATGAAGCAAAGTACTGTACATTTGCCAACATCAGGGAACAACCTGCGAATTTATACTGCTGAACGCGTAATTAGTACACATGATAACCAACCATGCACACGATAAACACAGTAACACCTACAAAAAAGTGCCAGCCAGCCAGAGCAATCTAACAATAAGTAAGTGAATAATTGAAACTGGGTGAAGCAAATACTGTACACTTACCAAAAGACGGGGGCGACAAGCGAACGCGTGATTAGTACACATGATAACCAACAATTCACGCGAGAAGCACAGTAACAAATACACATGAAAACGTGTCAGCAAGTCAGGGCAATCTAACAATAAGTATCGGATCCCAAGCAGCACAATGTACTGAAAGTCAAGTGCAATAGGGGTGGACGGTATGTGTCTTATCAAAGTTCTTTAGTTTCACGAGTCTGTTCAAGGCCTTCCACCTACCCGTCCACCCCTATTGCACTCGACTTTCAGTACATTGTGCTCCTTGGGATAATTGAAACTGGGTGAAGCAAGTGCTGCACACTTACCAACAACGAGCTGCTTATTAATACTGCTGAACGCGTGGTTAGTACACACGATAACCAACCGTACACACAGGAACACAGTAACAAATACACATGAAAAGGTGCCAGCCAGCCAGAGAAATCTAACAATAAGTAAACGGGTAAATGAAAGTGGATAAAGCAAAGTACTGTACACTTACCAACAGCCGGGAGCAACGGCGAATTGATAGGCTGAACGCGTGATTAGTACACATGATAACCAACCATGCATACATAGGCGCCGACTGCGGGGGGGGGGGGGGCCTTGCCCCCCCCCCGGAGCATGAACTAGGGGGGGCGCCGCCTCCCCCGGGAAGTCCCGCTAACAGACTGACACCAACGTTTGGGGCTCGGCGTGCCCGTGTCCAAAGAGCGAAGAGGCACCAACCCCCAAAATGCATCTTGAATTTTGTAAAATATTGTAGACAATTTCACTCACGATTGTCTAGATCGAAACCGCACGTCTGGTCGGGAGCATCTTTATTGTCCGACTGCTTCTCCTCTTTCGAGGATGTACATGGTATTGGCTTACATAAACATATATCGGAGTTGGGGGGCCTCTGGGCACGTCTGAATCACGTGGCGGATTGGCGCCGTGCTTTTGTCTTTTCTTCGACTCGAAGTGTTCGGGTTTCGCGCGTTTACACTCGGCCATCCTGCCATGCTCTCGTCCCGAGAGCACAATACAGAACGCAACACAGAACTCAACTACACTACAGTTCATGAAAGAACGCAAGATCAATGCAATAACAAAAACTTCGCAAAATATGCAACAAAATCAAATCAATCAGTCACAAAATACGATATATGAAACTAAACTTCACTGTCGCTGAGGACGTCGTCGCAGTCCTCCTTAGTGAGCTTAAACAATTTCATTTGACTTGCATGGGCAGTCGTGGTGTAAGTCGGACGTGTCGACTTTTCCGGAACACGAAGATTGGTTACACGGTAGGTGTCCGCTGAGAGGACCTCTATAACAATGAATGGTCCGCGGTATTTTGGTTGTGTCTTTGTCGGTTGTCCCGTGTGTGTTGGGAGCCGCTTGATGACTACGACGTCACCGATCTTATAGCTCGGTGCTATGGTGCGATGTTTGTCGTACCCCTCCTTACTCTTATCCTTCTGCGCCTTCATGGCTTCGACGGCCTCTGCTCTTAGTTCAGCTGGCGGCACGTACTGCGGGTCGGGCAGAACATTGTTCAGGTTTCCGCCATGAAACACAGGGGAGTATCCGTACAGCAGTTCAAATGGTGATTTTCCCGTTGATCGGCTTTGCGCAGCATTGATGTTTCGTTCGACTTTGTCAAGGTGCGCATCCCAGTCTCGATGAGTGACATTCTCCATTGATGTCGCGATAGCTGGAATTAGAACGCGGTGAGTTCTCTCAACCTGTCCGTTTGCTTGTGGGTGTTGCGTGGACGTAAGACAATGCTTGATGCCGCGAGATTCACAATAGTTCTCAAAGCTTCTGGACGTGAAGCAAGTGCCTCTGTCCGTTATCACCGTCTTGGGTTGCCCGTGGCGGTTGATGAACTCGTCCATGAACCGCAAAACAAACTTGACTTCGGTGCTCGGGTACGCACGTATCTGGACGAACTTGGTGTGGTTGTCAACCAACACGAGGAGCACTGTGTTTCGGCGACTACTCCTTACAAATGGTCCCAGGTGGTCCATGTGCACAACCTCGAATGGGCGCGTTCCCGGAGGTATAGGGTGCAACTTCCCTTGCTGTTTCCCTCCTGGCTGCTTGTGGAAAAGACATTCAATGCAGTCCTTGATGTAACGCTTTGTGTAACTTTGCATCTGAGGGAACCAATAAGTACGGCGAATGTGGTCTACAGTTTTGTCTGCGGCGAAGTGACCCGCGAGGTCATGGTGCTGAATCAAAATTAACTTTCTCATCGACCTAGGGACGACGAACAGGTCCCTTTTACGGTTCCCGTCCTCGTGTACTCGGTACAGGATGCCCTTTGACAGCTTATATCCCTGTATCTTGGAGTTCTCCAACGGGCTTCTCTCCTGTTTTGGCTTGCTCAAAGCTTCCATTATCATTCGAAGCTCCTCATCTTGCGCCTGTATCATGGCTATCTTGTCTTCGACGGGGACCGTGTAGTACACGTTTCCTGTGCATAGCTCTTGCAATCTCTCAGAGTCACATTCGCGGTTTTGCACTTCATCACGTTCATCTAGAGGTGCACGACTCAAGGCGTCTACGTGTGCCATCCGTTCTCCAGGTCTATGCTGAAATGTGTAGGTGTACTCGCTCAGCTGGTCTAACCATCGTGCTACTTGAGGTCTGATGGATGTTGTTTCCCTCATGTGGGCCACAGCGGTACAGTCTGTAACGATTGTGAAATCAATGCCAAGGAGGAACGGGCGCAGTCTCCCTACGGACCACACAACGGCCAAGAGTTCCAGATGAGTAGAGTGGTATTTCTCCTCTGCCACGTTGGTGCGCCGGCTGACGCAGTACACGAGATGCCATTTACCTTCCGTATCCCTTTGTAGAAGGAGGCCCGCGAGGCCTTGTTGGCTGGCGTCTGTGTGCAATTCTGTCTCTGCTGTTGGGTCATACAGCCGTAAGACCGGCTTTTGCACCAGGAGTTCTCGGAGCTTCTCAAAGGCCTCGTTGGCTGTCGATGTCCACTCAAACTCGCTACCAGAGTTCTGAAGTCTGTGTAGCGGAGCTGCAATGCTTGCATAACGCGGTATGAACTTTCTGAAGAATCCCGTCAGTCCAAGGAATCGCCTCACCTCCAAGGCTGTCTCTGGCGTCTTGAACTTTGAAATCGCAGATAACTTGTTTGTACCAGGACGTATTCCTTCTGGTGTCAGCACAAATCCCAGGTACTCCACGCGGTCAGCCGCAAAAACGCACTTTTGCAGGCGCAACGTCAGGTTTGCTTTTCTTATGGCTTCAAGAACCTTCTCTAGGTTTTGAAGCATCTCAGTCTAGTCGCGCGCGGCCACAATAATATCATCCAAGTAGCAAGACGCAGTGGTCCAGATCAATGGTCCAAGTGCTTGCGTGATCATTCTCTGATACACTGGCGGTCCGTTGGCCAGACCGAAAACCATGCGCGTTGGTTCGAAATGGCCATCTGGTGTGGTGAATGCTGCCTTTCCCCGCGATTCCTCTGTCAAAGGAATCTGGAAATACCCGTTTGCCATGTCGAGCACAGTGAACATGGTGTGCCCGGAAAGGCGGTCCAATATGTCATCTATAACTGGGAGCGGAAATCGATCTTTCACTGTCTGCTTATTCAAACGGCGATAGTCAATGACCATTCGGTAGTCTCCATTCTTTTTCTTCACAAGCAGTACAGGGCTACTGTACTCGGACTTACTATCGCGCACAAGGCCACATGCCTTCAATTCGTCAACGATATCGCGTATAATTGCTCGCTCATGATGGGAGGCGCGGTAGGGATTAGACGGGAAACAGGCTTGCTTCCAGGTATCTCCGTTATGGTCGTCTCCGCTACAGTGGTACACCCGAGCTCTTGCATGCTCAAAGCAAAGCAATCCCGATAGTGATTGAGAAGGCTGTAGAGTTCTTCCTTCTCGCCGGGATTAATGTTTGGTCCCACGTTAACGTCTTTTACGTAGATGGGTACTTTGTGAGCATCTTCGTTGACGATGCACACATCAGCATGGGGAGACACTTCTTCCACTTCTGGTTCACGCAGAAGTACCTGTCCCGCCTTTAGGGCTAGCGTTGAGTGCCCGTGGTTTGTCACTGGTATCAGCTGTTCTTCCGTATGCCCAGTAGATACAGCTGACACGAACTGCACCGTCAGGGGTGGTATCTCAACTGATTCTTGAGCACATATGGTGCCGCGACGTATGGTCAAGTCTTCCAAAACCCTCTCAAATTCTGGGGACTGTGTCTTGTTGATTAGGAGTGAGTCTCCTCCGTCTCGGATTAGCACTAGATTTGGGGAGTCGATAACGTCTGTGCCCAGGCTCACATCAGGGCCAGGCAAGCAGCTGTCTTCCACGATGAAGAAGCGAACTTCAGGAATGTCTATGTTGTCTACGCAAAGATCCGCAATGATCTCACCGAGGGAAGTCTGACTTCCACCCACACCACGTATGGGGGCGCCTGGTTGAGCAATGAGCTGTTTGTTCAACTTGGCAGCGAAACTAAGCTTCATGAGACTGATGTCAGCCCCGGTATCCAAGAGCGCGATGACTTCTCGGCCGCACACTATGGCGTTCTTGTATATCATTTTGCACCTCTCGTTCTCTGTTGCCCGTATAACTGTCTTGGGGGCTGTCTGGGAACTGCAGTTCCTCGATCCGTGACCCTCTTGGTTACATTTCGAGCAGCGTCGTGGTCTCTTAGGTTCAGGACAAGCGCTCGCCTAATGCCCATATCCTTGACAGTTGTAGCACTTCGTCTTGGACTGATCGTTGCCCTTTTTGCTTGTACGGGTGCAGAGTCGTTCGACGACGTTTTCACCATAGTCCCAGCAGTTGCAATCGTTTTCGCTGGCGTACTTGTACGGCGAGTTGTGCTCGCTGGAAACTGACTTTCTCGTGCCTTTCGGAAAGCCTCATACCCTCTGATGGCGCGAAGCAGATCATCGACGGTTCCATATTCCTTGTCTCGCAAGGAGTAGCTCATTTTTGTCGAGTGGAGAGCTCGAATTATCTCACTAATTGTGTCACTCACACTCAGCTTCAACTTGACGCAAAGTCTCTCTTTCTCCCGGACATATTTTAGTATGTCCTCGCCGTCCTGTTGCACTCGTTGCGACATTCGGCGCCAAAGATCCGATTGACTCTCGGTGTGCACAAACCAGTGTTGTACGTATCGCCGTTACAAGTAACGCCGTTACAGTAATCGATACTTTTTCGGTATCGGAGTGCGTATCGGCGATACTTTTTAAAATCAGTATCGGAAAAGTATTTCCGTTACGCATTTATGGTAACGTATCGTTACCGATACCGATACTTTTTAGTGCCCCACCCTTTCTTCACCGACCATATTTCTTACTCTTATTCATTGTCGATGGTCCGCCTAGCCCTCGACAAGAAGATTGTGGACACGCCTACGTGCTCCGTAACCGGAATTATGGAATTACACCAAACACGTGTTCACCGTTTTTCTTTGAAACTGGAGGAAATAACCACGGTGTGTTGAACAACAGAGGTGAGGCCAACGAACAGAGGTCAAGTTCTTTAACAGTGCGCTCTAAATTCCACTGCTAAGCTGCCGTGTCGCACTGAGTCACACTCACATATAGTGTGGCATTGTAAACTTCAGATAGGATTCCTGGGTCATTGGACTTCATGGTATGTGTGGACCTGACACTAACGTAATTGTCACACTGGCCTCTGTCAGCTGCCGGAGACACCACAGCTTGCAAGGATGACAGAAGACAATTTCAAGAACCAGCTATTGATAAAAGTCAAGCATAACGTTTCCGAGCTACATATGAAATATGCTGTCTTTTCACTGCAGAACTGTTCACGTAAGCGATATTTCCATGTTGCACCATCTCCGTATTTCGAACAAAAGTATATCAGCCAAAGTATCGCGTTACTTTTTTTAGTAACGGTAGCGGTACTTCGTTACTTTACAAAAGAAGTATCGATATCGGTATTTCGACACTTTTTACTCAAGTAACGAGTATCGGTATCGCGATACCATATTTCGGTAACGGGTACAACACTGGCACAAACGCAGATTCAAAGGCAGTCTCAAACGCATCCCACGTTGTGCATCTACTGGCAATTGAGCCTAACCAGGTTCTTGCAGTGCCCTTCATTTTCAATCGAGCCACATTCAGCTTCTGCTCTTCGCTCCATCCCGCAAATCCCGCCGTTTGTTGGAATTTGGTTAACCATTCTTTTGCTCCAATAACATCGTCCGTACCGCAAAAATCTTGAATGGCACTAGATGGATCGGGGTGAACATACATCGCTCGAGATACCCCGTCGGACGGTGTCTGTGCAGGAAAGCGTTGTAGCAATTGCGCGAAGGTGTCCATCATACGCAGCAGAGTAACTTCAGTGACATTTGAAGTAGAAGTGGTCCCACCTGTGTTGGCAAACCCTTCTTGAGTCTCAGTTGAACGCGATGCAGGAGGCACTGCAGCAGCACCCTCAGTGATGCCTGATTGTCCACTCAGTTGGTCAATCCCTCGTTGCAGTTGTTGCCGTTGGTCCAATCTTTCCCTCAAGTGCTCGAGTGACTGGTCCTCGTGACCACCCATGTCCTGACTCTCGTCGACCCAGTCATCCGCGGTGATGGACGGGGTGATGTCAGAATCGGTGCTGAGCGCTGGCACGGCACTCTTCTTGTTCTCGACGGATGTGCTTGACGGTACTGACGTCTTCGGTGCGACCCGCTTTCGAAGCATTATACACCGTTGTCAAGTCCCGCCACCAACTCACAATAAAACTCAAAGCGCAAGAATCCGTCGTATCCCACTTCTGAGTGTAGACAATTTCACTCACGATTGTCTAGATCGAAACCGCACGTCTGGTCGGGAGCATCTTTATTGTCCGACTGCTTCTCCTCTTTCGAGGATTTACATGGTATTGGCTTACATAAACATATATCGGGGTTGGGGGGCCTCTGGGCACGTCTGAATCACGTGGCGGATTGGCGCCGTGCTTTTGTCTTTTCTTCGACTCGAATTGCTCGAGTTTCGCGCGTTTACAATATGTATCCGCCCACCATACTCATTATCACAGTGGAAGGTAAGGCGAAGAAACACAGAGGATGACACAACACATAGCCCTGAATTTCGCCCAAAGCAATCAGATCAATGAAACGAAGCAGTCGAAAAGGCACCAGCAGCTGCCAGTCTTCGGAACGCATATCCGTTGGGAGCGGGTTAAACTCCCGCTGCTCCATTTCATTGACCGTATTCATTATATTGCTCGCATTTCGGGTCAAACACCGAGGATTCAATGCATGTTGTGCCTTTTGCACCCAGTTTTCAAAGGCGTAATGCCTTCAGTTGTGCACATGTTCACTGTTTACGTTCTCTCTGTTTTTTCTTGTTTTTTCTGTCCTTCCTTTCTCTTATTTCTATACCAGTTCTGCATACATCATAGGACCCCGCCAGAGTGTGTGATTCTTCAGCTTTAGTTTTGTGTTCTTCAGTTTTTTCTTCTCGCTTTTGCTTTTTCTTTTTTGTCTTCCCCCTTTCACTTTTTTTTGAATAACAAGCCGACATCCCAAGCAGCACAATGTACTGAAAGTCGAGTGCAATAGGGGTGGACAGGTAGGTAAAAGGCCTTGAACAGACTGGTGAAACTAAAGAACATTGATAAGATGCATACCGTCCACCCCTATTGCACTCGACTTTCAGCACATTGTGCTGCTTGGGATCCATCTGGCTTACGTTTCCTTTCTTTTTTTCCTTAATAAACATATCCCCCCCCCCCCCCACCAGAGTACTTACTTCGCGATGCGCCCTTGCCCCCCCCGGGAACATGAAAACTCTCCGCCTCTGCATGCATACGAGAAACACAGTAACAAATACACACGAAGCACTGCCAGACAGCCAGAGCAATCTAACAACAAGTAAACGGGTAACTGAAAGTGGATGAAGAAAAGCATTGTTTATTTATCAACATCCGAGAGCAACCTGCGAATTTATACTGCTGAACGCGTGATTAGTACACGTGATAACCACCCATACACAAGAGAAGCACAGTAACAAATTAATACACATGAAAATGCGACAGCCAGGCAGAGCGATCTAACAATAAGTAACGGGTAATTGAAACTGGGTGAAGCAAGTACTGCACACTTACCAACGACCGGGAGCAACCTGCGAAATAATAGTCCTGAACATGTGATGAGCAGACATGTAACCAAACACAGTAACAGATACACAGGAAAAGGAGCCTGGCAGCCAGAGAAATCTAACAATAAGGAAACTGGTAACTGCAACTGGATGAAACAAAGTACTGTAGATTTAGCAATATCCTGGAGCAACCTGTGAATTTATAGTGCTGAACGCGTGATTAGCACACACGTTAATCAACCATGCGCACGCGAAACGCAGCAACAAATACACATGAAAAAGTGACAGCTGGCCAGAGCACTTTTACAGTGAGGAAACGGGTAACCGAACGTGGATGAAGCAAGTACTGTACATTTGCCAACAGTGAGTTTTGTGCATCGTAAGCTACCGCCTTGCCGTACGTAAGGAATAGCGTGATGGTTCTGCGCACTGCGCGAAGCTCTCTTTATGGTTTGCGCGTGCGCAGAACCACCAATGCTATCTCTTACGTAGGCAATGGCGATAGCGTACGGTACACTAAAACTCTCTATTATCTGGGAGCAACGTGCAAATTAATACCGCTGAACGCGTGATTAGTACACATGTAACCAACTATATGAACACGTGAAGCACAATAACAAAAAGAGCAATCTAACAATAAGTAAACGGACAACTGAAAATGGGTGAAGCAAGTACTGTACATTTGCCAATCATCCGGAGCAACCTGCGAATTACCCCTGCTGAACGCGCGGTTAGTACACATGATAACCAACTATGTCACACGCGAACAAAAAGAGCCCGCCAGCTAGAGTAATCTCACTATATAGCGAGGGAAATAATATAAGCAGGATGCAGGTGCTACCGTATGCTTTGCCTATACCAAGAACAATAAATGATGGAGAAGTGATGATGACATACATGGGATGTTTCCACGTGGTAGCCGAGGATGCCAGTGGCTTGCACGAAAGCGAAAATGGGAGCGAAAAGCCCGGCACTGACGCGGAGGGGAACTCCATGGGCCAGGTACTTTGGACAAGCTGAATGGTCTATGGTCAAGGAGCTCAAGTTGGCGTCGATACACCCGGCTATCACACATGTACCGGTCGCACTCCTCGATGGTATGGGGAATCGTAGTTGCAAGCTGGGCACAGCGCCGTGTTACTGTAACCCAGCTTAACCCGGAACACAGGGGTGAAGGCGACGTTGAGTCGCAGACGCCTCAGAAGTGACGTAAAGCTGCGAGGGAAGCCACCTGGCATCTTAAATGATAATAACGGGTCCACTGCATGGAGGAATGACCATTGAGTGATGTCATGGCGCCATTGCTGACGGGCCAAGGGTGACACCAACGCAGACAAGTAGATGCGTCTATCTCCGTTGAAGAGGATAATGGGCACGGCTCTGGAGATAGTGTGGGCCGCAGCAGCCGCCAAATCTGCCTCATTGTTGCCCTGAATGCCAGTGTGGCCGGTTGAGCGCCGTCAGGATGCTGACTACCACCGGCGCCAAAGAGCCGCGGATGCCCATGCTTCCTACACATTGCAGGGGATTTTGAGTCAGTGTATATTAGAGCCCTGCGCGGGCACGGGCTCCGCAGAAAGAAGAAGCCCCTTTGGAAGAAGGAGTTTGTCGAACAACAACAGCAACTTTACTTTAGACGATGAGTGGGGAGTTTCATCGCGAGAGGCGATACTCTACCCCATTGCTGGTGGTAATGTGGGGAATTAAATAATGAGCCCCTTCACAATAAGGATCGAAGTCCAATTCTGTCCAGAAAGGTCAAGAGAGCTTTGAGCGCAGAGCGTTGATGGTCTGGATTCGGCCAGGGACAAAGCTATTTTGATAGGGAGAAGGGGCGAGAGTCCAGCTAAGAGACCCGGAGAGTGCGGTTTTCGGGAAGGTTGGTAGTGTGGACAATGAAGAAGAATGTGCTCCAGATTGTCTAGAGCACCGCAGTGACAGCATCTGGGAGAGTCAACTCGTCTCCAGCGGTAACGCCACTGAGCTGTAAAAGCCACATCGAGACGCATTCGGTGAATTAATGCAGCATCTTGACGAGAGGTGTTTCATGGCACGCGGAAAGCGAGCGTTGGATCAACTCTGCTCAGCATAGATGGGGGGAGAATGTCGGTTCTTCATTGGCGGGAAGCCAAGGGTGTCACGAGGCATCACAGAATGGAACGACGGTCTCCTCTCAGCAGTGCAATTCCGCTTCCGATACGAGAGAGCTGCTTCTGCGGCGCTGTCGGCCTGCTCATTCCCCACGACACCACAATAGGCTGGAACCCACTGGAGAACCAGCCTATGGACAGGACAACAGCCTGAGGACAACATCCTCTACCTGCACAAAAACTTGGTAGTGTAATGATAACGCGCTTTCCCGCGTGCGTCCTGGATTTAATTTGGTCCCGTGCTGTTGCGGTGTTAAACTGCCAGCTCTTGTGTGTTTGTGACCTTGTCTTCTCTTCTGATAAATTTGTTTGATAAACGCTAGAAACGCATAAGTCACGGCTGGAAATGCCGGGCTCTACTTCGCTGAGCCCAAGGGGCGGGCCGTTTTTCGGCGTGCCCAGGGCGGGTCGGGCCCGGAAAAGTCGGCCCGCACAGGGCTCTAGTATATATCAACATGAGCGAGGAGGGTTAGTTCAAGACATACTTTAGAAATAGCAAGATGGCATATAGCTCCGCAGAGGTCGACGAAGTGCGATGTGACAGGCGAAACCCACTGATATTGACTCGTCTGGTATGACAAAGGCAGCGGAGGAGCCATCCGACATAGACGAACCATCTGTGAACACAGCCGTGGTGCCTCTGTACTTTGTATCCATCATTTCCAAAGTAGATTACTTCAGAACCGGAACGGGGATCTGGCTCTTCGGCCCCAAGAGGCCAGGGATCTGTGTCGAGAGGGATGGGTTCGGCAGTGTCCATGGTGCCACTGAAGGGGCGGTCGGGGCAACAGTAAAACCAGGGATGTTGCCAGATGCTGCTTTAACATATAGCGAGAGGTTACTGTTCTTCCGCATGCGTAGTTTTTGAACCAGAGGGTGGCACCGGTGGTGAACGAGCAACCGTAAATAGTGCCGGATGGTTTCTCTTCGGCGGAGAATATCGATAATTGCTCCGGCGTCGGCGATCACCATCCGCGTCACAGCGCTGCGCAGGACACCAAGGCACGTCCGCAGGCTGCGTGCCAGTGTACACCGAAGCTCGTGTTCAGAAGTGGCAGATAGACCGTGCAATACGGGCAAGCTGTATAGCAGGGAGCCGCGAACCAGAGTTTTGTGGAGCACGAGAAGATCCTGCTCAGCGCAGCCCCAGCGCACACCCGCAAAGTGGCGAATTACTTTCCCTCAGCGCTGAGCCTTTGAGATGACGAAGGCAATGTGCCTTCTCCAACATCCAGTATTACATTCATAAAACAATGATGCTAACGAGACTTTCCTGACGAAAATAAGATATTTGAGATGTTAGTTCCTTGCTGTCACCACACAGCGCTTGTAGTGATGAGCGGCGCACAGGAATAGTGTCCAAGAGGTTGTAACAGTGAGGACTGAGGGTCATAGAAGGTGAGTAATGTCCTGGTCCGAATTTTTGCCTTGGCGCGTGTGATTTCGTGTGACTAAAGACACATCCCGTCATACATCCGTGGAGTTCGTGAAAGGAATTTAACCCTGGAATCGTCACACAGGTCTAAGGTTAATGGTGCTGCTAGATACCATTTATTCACACAGTCGACTTCCCTACGAAATGTTCTAGTGAATGAAAATGAATGAAAAAAAAAAAAAAAATTCTCACGGCACGGATGTTCCGAGGAGGAGGAGGAGGAGTGTCGTTGGGAGGAACCCGAGAGGTCTGCCTGCCTGATTAGGCGGCATGTTTCTCGGGAAGGGAAAGGTGGTGGAGAGGAGGAGAGGAAAGGGTGAAGTGGAAGACCGAGCGGAATCCGCTCGGGGGGAGGATAGCTGCGTCCATGGGCCGGCATACGCCTATTACACATCTGAGGGAAACCCAGGAAAAACCCCAGACGGCACAGCCGGCCAGCGGATTCGAACCGCGGACCTCCCAGTCTCCAAGCGCACGCGTTACGGAGCTGGTACGGATGTTCCGCCGCGTCTTATGTTCAGCATTCGCACGGCGCCAGAATATCGGGAGTGTCGTACCGGCGCAAATAGCAGACGACGCAGTCTGCCCTGTCATCTGCTACGAAATATCGTGTGGATGAGCCCCAGAATATTCCCCATGGTTAAAAGAGCACGAAAAGATATGGCATTGAGCGCTCACTTTACAGCAGAAAGCTACGTTTTGTGCACCTTTCGTGAGAATTGTGGATAATATTGCACGTGTGAACACACCAGTACAGCCCTGGGCAGTTTTATGATAATAATTGGGAGTAGAACTCTCAATATCTGCACACCTTTTTCGTTCAGAATCGCGGTGCACCAATTACATACAGGGTGTTCCACGAGAGGATGTCACTAATACATAAAAACAGGTTTTACTTCAAAAAATTATAGAACTACTTCGAATACACTCATATAGGCTTTTGCCAGAGATTGAGGACATTTGCATTTGTATTACGCATTAATTAAGCTAATTTACATAATAAAACACGAAAAATTGCAAAGGAAAGGGAGCATTTTTCTTCCTGAATTCGGAAGCCTATGGCCATAACACACTATTCCAATCAAAGTCACAGGGTTTTTCACAAGACTTCGACAAAAATTTGAGTTAAAGTCAAGCGAGAAAAAATTAGTCGCTGGGCAAAGCGCGCTAGCTGATATTTACGTTTGCGGAACTGTTGGCTACGTCCAAATACCCTCCCTGCTGTGCAAGAAGAAAACAAACCACGCCGCAATCACACCTTTCGTCCTTATCAACGTGTCTATCATATGAGCCGCGAGACACTGATGACGGGTTGCGCGACAACCCCCTCGATCGGAATAAAACTGTGTCGCTCTTTCCACTTCGCCGCAAAAAAGGCGGAGCCAAGAGTTCCGCAAGTTTCACCGAGCATGCTTCGCCCAGCGACGGAGTTTCGACTATCAAATTGTTGTTGAAATCTTGCGAAAAAACACTGATTTCGATTGGAAGTGTCTTACGGTCATACGCTTCCGAATACAGGAAGAAAAATGCTGTCTTTGCTTGGCTTTTTTTTTAATTATGCAAGTTAGCTTAATACGTGACACGAATGCAAACGGCCTCAATCTGTCGCAAAAGTCTGTACGAGTGTATTCCAAGTAGTTCTATCATTTTTTGAACTAAAACCTATTTTTAGGAATTTAGTGACATCCTCTCGTGGAACACCCTCTGTATGTGAATATTTGCGAGACGCGGTGAAGGCGGAATGCTCATCCTGTGCGATTCTGTAGCTTGCTGTTGAGCTTCAAGCCCTTAATGACACTCTTTAGTCTGCAATTAAATAATGAGGTCATGCGAGACAATAAAACTTTCATTAGAGAGAATTTTTATTATAGATGTGGTTCTTCAATTTCTCACGTTACAATTGCCTTACGTTGCTATATGTTCCACTGCCAATAGCTAGAGCCCAACTAATATCCAATGTCCACCAATCGGTTCGTCAATCGAGCGAGGTTAACACAAAAATACCTGTTTTTTTAACAGCAATTTTAAAGAAATGGAAAACTCACCTGCCACGAACCGCGGGCACTAGCAGAAGGTGTCGTCTGCATTCCGTGTATTCATACAAGCGACATCCCAAAGGAATATTCTGGTGGAAAGCGAAGCAAAAAATTGCTCACGGGGCGAAAGTTTCACACAGAGTTATGTTGTGGATATGCACGCTGCCAGAGACAGAATATCTGGAGTGGCGCATTGTGCACTTAACAGACGACGCAGACAGAGTTTTTTTTTTTTTTTTTTTCCCTGTCGTCTGCTACGGAATATCCTGCGGCTGCAGGCGCGAGCTCCACCACTGAAGAGACGGTTGCCGTCGTCGTTTCTGCGCATCAACTAGGATCACGTGACCCCCACCTGCTTCGGTGCATGCAAGCGGAACGTACAGTTCGAGCATTTAATCTCGATATTTCGATATCCTTTCGCATGCTGCTCGTTACCTAGTGTCCGCCGCGCGTATTGCTACCTTTCCTTGTTGCGATAATCAGTTTTTTGCTGCTCAACGGGTCTGGGTGGACTGTAGGTTCGCGAGACGGCCCAAAACATTGAATGGTGAAAGGAATTAATACAACATCGATGGAAATGCGAAGAAACGATATAGTACTTGCTACTGATAGACATGCCAATGAGAAGTGTAGTAACAACCAAAGGAACTTTTTGCTAACTTGGTCCTTTGGTACACTTTTGGAAAACTACACAGTTTTTTGATATGGCAATATTCACACATAGTATTACTGTATTGTAAATTGCTGCATAATGTGTGGGCCGGTGTTCACTGCTGTGTCGTTCTAGGAGAACAAATATGTTGTGACACATATACAGTGTGCTTCCGCTGATGTTCAACATGTATTTCTCATTAGGTTCTGCCTAAATAGAGGAGAGGACACGTTGCAACACACGTTGGGAGACGAGTTCAATTTCTCCTCTCTTTTTCCTTACAAACAAACAGGAAAGAGCGGAATAGCAGTGAGGGTTCCAGACGAATCCAGGATGTAGACGGAATGACAATAGACGATGAAAAAACTGAAATTTTGAAGACTTGTAAAGAGGACGGGGAATTGCTATTTGAAGCCAAACAGATAAAGAAGTTGGGTCATAATTGTGTAAGTAGGGCTTCCATCTATAGTTCAGATAATGTTCACAAATTTTTGGAGGGTACCGGTCATACACGTGGTGATGAAACTTGATATTACACATGCTTATCAAAACTATTGTACTCGTATTTAAGGAAAAAGGTCATTGAAAATAAATCTTTGTTGAAAGTGCAGTGGTTCATCGTCTATCGTCACTCCGTCTTCATCCTGGATTCGTCTGAGATCCCTCACTGCTATTCCTCCCTTAGAATGTCCTACCAACAAGCCGAAGTCCTTACTCTCTTCAGGAAATGAAACTGCATCTTCAGCCATCAGCCCTGAAATTTGATACTGTGCTACGTTTAATATTTTAAAAACCTATTTATATAAAATAAAACTATGCACAGAAGCTGAATGACAAATAGCTAACCCCTAATTAACTAGGAACAGCAAGCACTAACATTATGCTACAATGCAAATTGCCACAAAATTCACACATTAATGGTCACATAGTAAATCTCAACAGTGCATCACCTTCAGAGTTGACTAGTTTGAGAAAGAGAAAGTGTGAAGCGATGGGGAAAGCAACAACATGAGTGCAAATATAGGATATAAAAAACAGGTCTGCGGTGACAATTGCATCTTTCTTCCCATCGACAGTCAAGCATGTGCTTCTACTTCACTGCAGTAACGTTAAGATGGATTCTCCAAAGCTACTCTCCAAAGCAACCATTTTTGTGTAAATGTTAGTTGTTGCTGCTACAGCTACCAGGTCAGTTCAGGTCAGTGGTGCCCGTGGTAGCTCAGTTATGGAAAGTCATGTCCACAATACACTGAGCACTAAGAAATATGCCTCATGTGGTTTGGAACAGTTTGGTGGGACATGTAATACATCTACCATTTATTTGTCTGCACATCTGGCAATATTAGCCAGAGCTAACGGTCTACAAAGCAGTGGAGAGAAAATGCCAAAAAGGCCAAGACAATCTACACAGTGCTGACATCACTACAAAATAGTGAGTGCTATTGTTATCGTGGACATTTGACATTGCAAGCAATTATGAATGTTGATTTACTGTGTTTGATTGCCACAGAGTGGAAAAGAAGGAGAAAACGAGGAAGAGGCTGGTACAATTCTCCAGTAATTGAAGCAGCTGAGGAAGATAACAATACCATGATTAATTTATTGTGCCTTATCATTTTCAACACAGCTAATAAAGAATTTATTCACCACAAGACCTGTGCAAATTGAAACTCTTGCAAAAAGGAACATGTATTCCCACTACTAAGTAGTGCAGTTATGAGCTGGTAAGGGCAGCATTGAAAAGTTCTTGTTCCACTGGTGTGAGGGACTGCAGCACCGCCTGGACTTCAAGAGGAATTTGAGCCCCCATTGACTTAATAAGATGAACAAGCACTGCACGGGTATCTGGAGTAAAGAGAAATTTTGTCATTCACTTTGAATGCTCAATTACAGCTCAGAACACAAAGCGCAGCCCATACCTTCTGTAACACTGTCCGTATTAATTACTCCTAGAACAATGCGTAAAATTTGGTGTAGGTTTGTCAAAAACTGAAAAAGATGGGAGAAAGGTTGAGGTAAGGCTGGTAGCACAAAACCCCTAGGGTTGGTCACAGATCAACCAAGTGTATGTAGTATTTGGTTTCCAGTACACAGGGGTTACCAGCGTTTGGGTGCATACACGACAATCTCCTGATCTCTGCAGGAGTCCTGTCTGTGGATAATTTTCTATGGGTCCGCTGCCCATGTAGTGTTCTTTTTCAGTAAACATTTAATTTGACTAACCTGCTCGTGTCCTACTTCATACACGTAGGACAAACATCTAAACACAGCTGTATTCTCTGCTGTGTCCTCCTCCAGAGGAAGTTGTTGAAGGAACACTGGAAAGACCTTGCAACGAATGCATCAAGAACTTGTAAGGCAATGTGTTACAAACGATAACACTTGCAGAAATACAAAAGCTTAACAAATACCTCTGCCATGGGTACTGCTCCAATGTTTGTGAGAATAAGTCTTGCCACAGCACCACATATGTTGTCTTTAGCTCTCCTGTTGTCCTCTCTAGATAGCATTGCAGACAGTGCCTCAAGTATTGCAGGGTATTGACTAAGATTTGGTTAGGGTTACTTGTGAACACACACTGTAATGATGTGCAAAATAAGAACAACAAAAAGGATACGTTTTGAGCACATCTCCAGCATTTTCGGCAAGCACTCCCAGGCCAAATACCGAGTTGCTTCGAACTTCAGCGTCTTTGTCCCTCATTGAGTTTAAGAAGACAGGCAAGAGGGGCTGACAGAACGGACCTACTCCAGCCTTGCCCAAACCTTCCACAGTTTCAGCCAAAATGCCAACAGCGTAAGACTTCTCTGAGGAGCTGCTTTGCTTTTTCTACAGTAAGTGAAAAACAGACAAAGCAACTTAGCACTGAATAAGGTAAGCATGGTTTTGAAATCAACGCAGCAACGCCTAGTCTACAAGTGCCACTAGTACAGTGCTGGACAAAAGGTTGCGGAACGCCGCGAGCGGTCTATTTTCTCCTCACCGCGACATCCTAGCGACAAGCGGAAATGGGCGAGTTCACGTGTCCAGAGGGGTGGGCGAGTGTGCTGGTTGCGACACACCGCGGCAGTTTCGGTATCACTCGAACGTGCTGGTGAAGTGGTTTGGATTGGTGTCGCTACCGGCGCACTCCAAAAATGGTAGAATTCAGGCATGAAGAGAAACAGGAAAAATGAGAGATGGAGTGGACAGCACGAACTTGAAAGTTTGTGCTATTTTAACTCTATACTGTTCTGTCTTCTCTTTCCAGTTTCTGCTTAGATCAAATGAAATTTTAGCCTCACATTAAGAAGCCTTTGCAGGACATACTGGGCAAAAGGTATCACTCCTTTTTATCATTGGGCATTTAGGTTAGCTAGAAGCATCACCATTCATGATAACTAGAGCGCAGGTTTTCATACAAATACATGTTGTTTTTTTCTCTTGATATGGTTTCGTACCTGGACAGTGAAAAACACTTTTCGTCTTGGTTTGGGACCGATCAGAAGGGTTCTGTGGTGCATATAAATGCGTGTCTTGCACGTTGTGGCTTGTCCGTGTTAGCGCCACGAAGCAACTCTGGCAATGAGCGGTGTACAGATGTGGACAGATGAAGAGAGGACACCAGGAAGGAGTGGAGGACAGGGGGGTTAGTACGCGTCCTGGGCAGACTTCGGGGGAACTGTGCCAACATTCGTCTAGAAAGTCTTCGGAAAACCCAAGAAAGCCTCAGACAGCACAGCCGGTAGCCGAACACAGCTGAACCCACCACCTCCCAGTCTCCAGCACGACCTTGGCTACCACTAACGAGCGGGACGCCTTATCCCTCTTGGCCATGCCGCTGGTGGTGGCATGTTTTGCATGAAGAACAACAACAACTTTATTTTGGCTTTGGAGAGGGGGAGGTTCATCGCCACAGGCGATACTCTACCCCATTGCTGGTGGGAATGTGGGGAATAAAATAACGAGCCCCTTCACAATAACGATCGAAGTCCAATAGTGTGCAGGAACATCAGAAGACCTTTGAGCGCAGAGCGTTGCTGGGCTGGATTAGGCCAGGGAAATTGCATGAAAGGTGCATATTTCACTATATTTTCTGGTGCGACAGCTTACTACTCCTTTTTTTCATGGATGATTTTGCTGGCTTCGGGACAGCAGCGTTGCATCGTTTTTCGTGAAAATTCTGGTCAGAACAAAATAACTTCCAGTGTTGCGGTGGGGTGAAGTGCGGTGTTCAGCCCGTACCCTGGCTGCTTCATCCTCCACAGCATCCATGGCCTGTGGGCCGCATTTCACCTTCGGCACATTACTGTTACGAAGATGGGCGGCCTTCGCATTTTAATCTGCATGGTGCAGTGCCGAACGTAAAGCGCTGGCGAAACAAGCCTGGGTATGGCCAACACGAAAAACGCAAAGCCTTCAGCTCCATGATTTATATCTGCGGCTAAAGTATCCCTTGTTGTGTGCTGCAGAACGGAGACGGCTATACTTTATCGTGTTACCCCTAACAAAAATACTCACTTTTCTTAGGCATTTGTGCATTGTTTTCATACAGAGAACAATGAAAAACATTGCAGATATTGAGGATCTTACTGCATAGTTCGAAGATTTTCAGTGCATAGTTGCACGCATATTTTGGGAGTTTTTAGTGCATATTTAAGTGCTGTGCGAATATTCGAAATTTCGAATACAATTGGAATAGTTTGCTCTATTCCAAAGTATTCGCGCCAAATTTCATCTATTCGATATTTTCGAATATTTTTCGAATAGTTCTCTGTCAAAATTAGCGCCATTGTGCAGCTATGGTCACGCGCTTTCTCGACTGCGTTATTGGCAAGGAGCAAAGCTCTACCAGCACCATCGGCATCGCCATTCGTTCTGGCTATCATCATCATCATTATCATCATCGTGCCATGATCCATGTAGCACGCGGTTTCGATTCGCAGTGTCAGCCCATACAACTGCAAGTAGCAGCGTAGTAGTTTCGCGTGTCTGTGGCGAAAGCCTTGCTGTCTTTCATGATCGCACGACCGTTCCGTTGTCCATGCAAAAGCAGGAGGCATCGGGTGAGCCACTGGCAAAAAGGAGGAGTGCCATATGGAAATATTTTGTCTATTCCAAGACAGCTGGGTCATTCCATGCCCAATCACCCAAAGGTCGTGCTCGACCCCCCTCAGTTTTACTTCCAAAAATTATCATGGACTCCTTATTGCAAATAAAGACATTTTCCCGAGTTTTATTGGACAATGTTGAACTGTTGTTGATTTAGGCAGGGTCAAAGTTCGCCAGAATTGCGAAAACCATGCTACGAAAAAAGTTACCTACTGAGCAGGGTTTTGAGTCTAGGTGGACTTTAGTGACATAGAACGAAAGACCGTGGCCCTAACATTCTGCCATTATCAAGTTCTTCCCTCGCGTTTCATTTTCGGCCAGCGAAACAGGGCTGCTTTTTGGCGCTATTTCTTACAACTTTGCGCCTTGCTAAGGGCACTTTTCGCACAAGCTGGAAGGGAAAAATAAATTCAGCGCGTTGTGTATCTTCCATACTTCAAAATCACATGTTTTCAAGGCCGACCACGCAATACTTTTTTCCCCATTTAATCCCAAATGCCGTACTTTTGGTAAAGTTGGCCGTTTTCAACGCCATTTTTGAAAATGAAGAGGTCGGCCGAGAACAATCCAAATAGATGGAGATGACAGATCAATATCTATACTAAAGCATATAAAAAAATTGAGAAGGTACTTTTTGATTACGGCGCGAAAATTTTTATATTCCATCCACTCTACACATAGTTATGCTGAACAGCATACGGGTGGGTCGTGAGGCTTGGTTCGGATAACGTTCTTCCGTCTGGTGAAGTTTCCCTATCCCTTATGGAGGACCAGAAGAGACATTATATTCACGTAAGTCACATCTATGCTACTACCGCGTAGCAGCCCGAGACGTTCATGTGATGCTTGCTAATCTATCCACACTGAACAGCTGGCTGCTGCTGATCACCCAAGCAGGCTGGAATTATAAAAACCGTTTATTTGCAATTCAGACTGTCTACATATTTTATTTTCCCGATTGTAACAGTTTGAAGTAGGAGCAAAAAGATACCCACGTAAATTAATGCACAACAGTTTCATTATTATTTCATATTTTCTTTTCAAACGTTAAAAAGCAAAGGCGGGTATCTCATTAGAAGTGACCACTACAATTTCCTCTGTACGGCGAAAAGATAGGTCTTGAACGCTGCTCCGACTGGAGTTTCCGTGCGTGCCACGCACTTTCATACCGCAGTCCATTTTGCACGCGCGCATTTGCTGACGTTCCTACTTCGACCATTGTTCAACACAACGACTTCAGCAAGAAACTTGGAGCAATAACAACCTTTTTGGTTACTCGGCATGCATCACATGTGAGAAAGACGATCACAAACTAATCAGCTGAGCCGCGGATGAGCTCTCCTAAGCCGATTTCAAGGCCATGTGTTAAAGGTTACGCGGATGTACGAGCGCGTTTTTGGACGCTACAATGCAGCAAAAGCTGTCCGCTCACAACGTGATCTGCGTTGCTATTAATCATAAGAAACGCGCATTTGAAGGGATAGTATGGTTTGCTCATAATGTTCCTTGTGAGTGTGAAAGCATCGCTGTCGTTTCTCATGACTACCACTTTAAAACGTCGCGAATGAAAGACTCTGAGAAACACCTACTAACAATACTTACCAGTGCACTGATAACAAAAACTACACATTTTATTAACAAAAGGGCTGGCAAAAAAAGAGGAAATGCTCATATCCGGCCGCACGACGCGGCTTGTGAAACCTAGGCACGCGATCTGTTCGCGCGCCTCACAGCACAGGGAGCCGTTTAGTGCGGTCCTCGCGTAGCCACGTGGGACATAAATATTTTCTCGTCCTTATCAAAAAGTACCTTCTCAATTTTTTTATATGATTTAGTAGAGGTATTGATCTGTCATCTCCATCTATTTCGATTGTTCTCGGCCGACCGCTTCATTTTCGAAAACGCCGTTGAAAACGGCCAACTTTACCCAAAGTATGGCATTTGGGATTACATGGGGCAAAAAGTATTGTGTGGTCGGCCTTCAAAACATGTGCTTTTGAAGTATGGAAGGTACAGAACACGCTGAATGTATTTGTCTCTTCCAGCTTGTGCGAAAAGTGCCCTTAGCAAGGCGCAAAGTTGTAAGAAATAGCGCCAAAAAGCAGCCCTGTTTTGCTGGCCGAAAATGAAACACGAGGGAAGAACTTGATATTGGCAGAATGGTAGGACCACGCTCTTTCATTCTATGTCACCAAAGTCCACCTAGACTCAAAACCCTGCTCAGTAGGTAACTTTTTTCGTAGCATGGTTTTCGCGATTCTGACGAACTTTGACCCCGCCTAAATCGACAACAGTTCAACATTGTTCAGTAAAACTCGGGAAAATGTCTTTATTTGCAATAAGGAGTCCATGATAATTTTTGGAAGCAAAACTGAGGGGGGTCGAGCACGACCTTTGGATAATTTGGCCTGGAATGACCCAGCTGGAACTTGTAAGACATGCGGCACAGCGCTGCGCACTCCAACGGGTGCGACGTCCGGTCTTGTAAACCATTTAAAGCGGCACAAATCAACCTTCAAGGCTTATGAGAAAGAGATCGAAGAGTGCAAGCACACAACTCAGCGAAAAATAAACTATGAAGACCAAAGATCGACGGCCGGCGCGAAGAAAGGTAGCACTGGACGGTAAGATTGCGCGAATGATTGCAATCGACCTACAGCCGTTCAGACTTGTGGAAGATCGGGGCTTCCGTTAACTAATGAATGAAGCCGTCCCAGAATACGTACTACCTTCGAGAACAACCCTTTCTCGGGTCGCGATACCGACACTCTACAGAGACGCCAGGAAGAAAGTACAGGAGGAGCTGCACAAAGCTTTCGAAGACGGCATAGAAAGTATCTCTTTCACATCGGACATGTGGACATCACGTGCAAATGAGGCCTATATCAGCCTGACTTTGTTTGCCTGACTGACAATTTGTAATGCTCAAGTGCGTTCCTACCTACGTCTTTAAGTACAGAGCTCCAACATACAAGTGACTATATCCATTACTATGCTATTGTAGCTACCAGCATATAATGTATGTTGCAGTCCTCAATAAACGTGGTAGCAGACCCTGAAACTGTCTTCAGTAACACAGGGACATATTTATACGAGTAGTTTTGCTTATCAAAGGAAGTTTTGAAACTAGGGGTGTGCACTGCAGCCATCATGCCACTTAAAGCAATTCATTCCAGCAACATAATGCGCGTTTGGATGCCTGGGATAGGGGAGCCTTTTTTTGAATATTATTCAGACAGAAAAACCGACGCCTAAGTAGTAGCAACCCACTGCTGGTCACACTTGTTACAAAAATTTGCTATTTGAAATATATTCGAACTGCCACCAGTAAATATTCGCATTCGATTCGCACTGGAAATTTTGCTATTTGCACAGCTCTAAATTATTTATCCATGCTCTAATGACAACATACATAACAGGTATTTGTGAGGCAAAAGTGTCAATAATGCAGTCTTGTACAAACCTAAATGCTCCACTCAAGTTACGATATCTTAAATACTTTTGGGAGTAACTTGGTATCACAAACACATGTAAAAGGAAGAAGAGATAGGTAGCAAGCAAGTTGGTGGCATAAATCCATAACTTAAAACCCCGAAACTGGGGGACCTTGTCTGCGTTGTCGTTTTTTTTCCCCCAGTCTCGTGTTTTTAAGTTCTGGATCACTTGTAAAAGTCAGTATTTAGTACCTTAATTACTTTTTGGAAGCAACCTACTCGTTTCTTAAGACATTCCTTTTCCTTTATGACATTGACATTTTTTTGCCGTATTCCTCTTTTACATCATCCCTTCTTAGCATTAATGCGCAATCACATTAACACTTTTGACTTCTTTCACATTCCTACACATTCCTGATGTTTGCTTTATATTCTTGATGTTTTGCTTTGTTATTTTTGTTTTGCTTTTTATATTGCTTCTGCCATGTTTAAACTGCCATTGACCTTGTTGGTGCACCACCCGGTAGACGTCACCATTGTTGATGGGCACCGTTCAAAATTATTATTATTATAATTATTTGGAGACAGGAAGATCGAGAAAAAGACTAACTGCGTGTTTTGGTTGGGCACTATGCCACCTGCATGTGCATACATTTCACCTCACATATTCAGGGTCAAGGTAATTCTACGGCGTAGCCTGCAGAAGCAGGCAGTGCCTCAAGTTTAGCAGATGTGCGGTACGATAAGTTGCCCTGAAGGATGGTGAATGCTCAGGGTCTGTGGAAGACAGGGAAGAGGACCAGTGTTTTACAGAATCATAGTAAGCCAGGATGGCTACAAATGTTAATAATTGAAATGAATAGTTGATTAAAACAACAGACTTAGTTTAAGGTGGCTTGCTCGCTTACGTTCGCTTTGTGTGGCTCTTCCTACTCCTCTGAGTGCAACTTCCAGTAACCGCACGAGCGACATTATCGAGCGAGATGTCCGTGGAGTAGAGCAAGGACGAAAACATGTACCAAGAAGATATCACAGGAAAATAAAAGTATCCGAAGGAGTATTCGTTTTTATCTTTACTTTGTTTGCACATATTTGCTTACACTGAGCTACTCACCAGCTTTGCGAGGAAGAGTGGTAATAAGCCAGCCAAGTATGGGGCAAATTTCTCTGGAGGCACTGCCTTTGCAAGTGCTGGCACCAGATCTCCCGCTGATTCGATCAGCACCTCGTCAAACTCTGCTTCTTCCTTATCATCGTCATTTTCGTCGTCGCTGCCTTCGTCCTGACATGCAAGCTGTAGGAAGATTGCTCTATGGGTGAGCTAACACTTACAAAGTTCTGGCTTTAGGCTTCAAATAACTGGCCTAATATGCTCAACAAGAGCTAGTACAGCTTAAAAAATACAACTCGGTCAGTGCAAGAGAAATGTTGGAAACGTTAGCAGAGCATCTCACAAGCAACAGCACACTTTACCTTGTTATGGAAAGCATCTTTTATGAGGTTCACAATTGACTGCATGTGTTCGGTGCCTTCCAAGGCTAAACCCTTCAGCTCTTTTATGAGTGAAGCTAGTACGTCAAATGCAGCAATAACCAGCTCTCTCTCTACCTCTGTCCGACAAGTGTTGATCAGGTTTGGAAGTAAGATACTTATTGCTTTCCTCACATCTGTAAGGTTGGCATGTGAACCCAGTTAATTGCAGGGGCTCAACAGAAATAAGCAAAGACTGTTGCGGGTAACGTACCTTGCACCCGTTCCGCAGAGCCTGCTTTGGTAGCACACTGAAAGAGCAGAATGGTAAACTCGCCGAGAGCTGAAAATGCTGCTTTCTGCACATCAGCATTTGGATAATCCGTCATCGCAAGGACTTCAGTGAAGGCTTTCTCCAGATAAGGCTCAAATGGCAGGCCCATGTTACTGGCAATCTCACGCAGGGCAACACAGGTATCTTCCTTCTCATCCACATATGCATTCTCTACGCTAAACCTGTAGAAAATTTGACTTCTGAATACCTTCAAGGTGTACATCCCTGAAACTCAACTTGGAATGGCTCGAAACGCAGTACAAGTGCAGGGGTATGAACCTTAGGGAAAGCACTGTAAAATCTTTTAATTCTGTGACCCCAATTTTTCATGAATCGAACACAGGGCACATATTTGCGGTCACTACCAGCTGTGCAAATAAACTTTTGCAATTGTATGGCTTTTTTTTTCTTTTTAAGTGGCAATTCTCACTTGAAATTTTTTCATGCCATTAAATTTTGCAAATGTAATAATTAGCAAAAATTAGTGGCTCACAAACATTAAGGGTTTTACAGTACATAATAGCTTTCAAAATTCAAGGTATGAGTCACAAAATTAACTAGCTAGACAGAACTTGCTACATGCTGCAAATGTAGTTCAGAGGTGTTGCTGCTTATAGTAATCTTCATGGGAGTCTTGGAAAACGATACCATTTCTGCTAGACGGCTGAATAAGCACACAATACATTCTAGCAGGGACTGATAAACATAATTCTAATAGGCAGACGATCCGAGGCAAGCTCCATCTAGTGACAAGCACAACATATAGAACCTCCAAGTGCCAAAGGGTCAAAGATTCTAATCTACAATAAAACAACATTTTATTATTAGGAACAGCATCTCGGTTCCGTGCTTGTTTTGAGCAACACTAAGTTGACACCACCTTCAACGTCGTGAAGCTTGGACAGGGAAGCCCATTCTGCTCAATATGAAGCTTTTATCTGTTTAGTACATTGAAATGCTTCAAGATGCTACAATAAAGGGTCCTTCCATTCCTGTCTCATAGTTTCTGACATCCTCAGACACCACTGTGCTCTGAGCTGCTGCAACTATGCCCTAGCCGATATGACAGATATTAAAAACAATTTCTGTGGCAACTGACAAATCTGTATGACTCACAGTGTCTTTATGCTGCATCCAGTGAGTGCTTTACTATAATGTAGTGCGGCCATTGTGCCTTCAGGAACAATCATGATTTATGAAAATTTCTTCGAATTCTAGAGACAAGATTCACCTATATTCTCCCGCTGTCCATAGTGTACCCTGCCCAATCACCTCTGGTGGCTTGAATGTAATATAGATGTCACAAAAGTTATTTGTCATCTGCATCCTGCAGAATATGCACCAGCAAAATGCTGTTATAAAGAAATTGACAGTTAAGCTATTTCACCCAATCTTATCAGGGGTCTCTTATTATTATTTATTATTATTATTATTTTTTGCGGTTGTACTAATATTTATCCCCGAATGTGGAGGACTAAATCCCAAAGCATCTAGCTGTACTCGTGTCTACATTAGCGCACCTCGTCATCATTTAAGTGACTCATATGTAGATGACTATGACTAGTCTCCACTGTATTACTTGCTCGTCAGTACTAGGACATATCTAGATTCCCGACACTAAGCTATCCGCAGCTTTTATTTTCCTATGTCTTGTTGTACATTTGCTTCATCTACTATACTCCAAATATCATAATTTTAAATTATACTCTGTACGTTTGGCAAATTCCAAAAACACAGAGCGCTGACTATAATTAGGACCGTGCGTTTTCTAGTTTTATTTTTTTTTAAATCGGGGGGAATCGGGTTTTATTTTAGGAGCCCTAAAACGGCAAAATCGGGTGATATCGGGTGGAACACTAGATCTTCGGGTGGCAAATAAGAGCGAGCGCTTCTCGCATCTTAGATCAACATAAGATTTGTAACAGCTGTGCTGAGTGTCCAATGCTTAGCATTCTCCAGTGCCCGTATTGGTGGCTGAATTGGCACTTTTCAAAGTTCATTTTCAGCTTTTTCGGGTTTTACCCGAAGTGATGATGATGGAAGTTGGGGGGTAAAAACGGGTTTTACCTTAAAACACAGGGACCTAGCCATAATCTACACCTGCGTGGTATTGTTCAAAACATCACGAAAGCATTTTTACATTCCTCAAAAGAGAATTAAGGCTTGAAAACTATACCCTTGACCATCTTCATCACAATTATCCCCATCAGATTCAGTTTCTAGGGATGTTTCATCATCTTCACTTTCTTCCAGATCATCAAACTGTGGAAATGCAGGTCCACATCCTTCATCCACATGTGTCTGCAAGAGTCTGCATGTATCAGTACAAACAACCAGAACCTTACAAAAAATATGTATACCATGTGCGTTACTTTGTAAACCCTCTTTGTGCTGCATATTAACCACGCTAGATAAAATTAACAAATATGGTTTCGAATGAGTATCATGAATTAAATAGCCCCTGATATCCAGAATATGAAGGGTAGAAGTTGTAGCTTGGTTAATAGCACTAGTTCACACTTTAGACGAGCAAGGGCTTCAATGTGTGCATTGACCAACTCTCCTCGAACCTCATGCAATGGTAGTTAAATTATTATGTAAAAGATTGAGGATATTAAATATTAATTTTTTCCCACCAAAATCAGGATGCAAATACAGTTGAATCTTATCAATACAAATCTCTTGGTGTAGTGGAAACTATTAATATAATCCAAAATACATATCATCGAAAACAAGCCTGATCAGTAGACCAAAGCAGAGGAAATGTGTAGGTAATCTTTATCTCCTTTTCACTCGTAGTCAAAGAAGTTAGTCTGAAATCGATAAAATAAAACAGTGAAGGGGAAATAAAAAAGTCAGGACACAGGTAGGTACTATCGATTGAATTGAAGTACCAGAATAATTGAAGTATTGAGAATGAAGTACCAAACTGCCCAGTTTTTAACTTTATTTAAATAAGTTAGGTCTTCTTTCCATCTATGGCACCTTGTAGACTTTTGAAACATGCGAAACTGCAAGCACAAGTCATCACCATTGTTGGCTGAGGTTGCCTGCCAAAAAACGTAGACAGCAACCAGCATTTCAGCAGTCTCCGGCAGCTATTCATTGTTTCTTAGAATATTGTTGATGTTGTCACTGTTTATGTCAACTAGCTGCCATTTTGTCAATGCCCTGTTCAACCATCTCTAGTCAGGTGTGTTTCTAGTGCGGGCTGTAACGAAAGGAGGAGACAACCGACCCGATGAAGCTCAAACGTTTTACTACCAACAAGCAAAAACCGAATCCGAGGTCGCGCCACCGGCGTGCGCTAACAGCCTCCTCTTCCTCTTTTCTCAACATATTCCCCGGGCGGCGTTGTGATGATGCCCCACTGGTAACGCCACCGGTCCCACCATACTTCGCTTCGTGCTGCCACCTGTCGAACCTGTCGACTGGGGACCGCCCACAGGAAGTCCGGCAGAGTCTTCATGAGCACTCTCGCAGAAGTGCAACTGGCCTCAGAGTCGTAGAAAGGCGTCGCTCACCCCAGGTTTCCCAAACGTCCAGTACGCACCCGTCAAGGCTGTGAAGCCGGTTGTCACTGCCACCATAACGAAAAATCCTTGATGTTGAACCCACGGACTATTCCTGCAGCTTCAACTGCGAGGTGGCATGCCCTGGATAAAGAAGGCCTTGTCTTGCGGATAGATCCATCGCTGTAGTCGTTGGCCACATTCGCAAACAGACTTGCCAGCTCACGATCCTCAGCCATGGGCACTCGAACTTCGCGATCCGATGGGGACTTAAGGTTAGGGTAGTCCTGCGAGCTCTGCGGATTCGGCAGTGCAAAGGCAGACATTTCCACATGCCTTGTCTGGGCGTACGTCATGAAGAGTCTGCTTGCCAGCGCCGTCCTGATGTCAGATTTCTGAGAAGCCGTTGATACTGTGTACCTCGCATGGCGCAGGCCGCCACCCTTGAGGACGTCGTGCAGTCCTATCTGACCTAAAGGCGCGCACGGCACACGGAGTTCTGGCTCGCTGTCTTCGACGAGAATAGTGTCGTACTTGCCAATGCTCATGCTGGGAGAGATGCTTCTAGGGATGAGCGAGTCCTCGCCCGTTGACATAGCAGGAGAAATATATGGGGTCTCCACGGGCTTTGGATTGGGTCCCGCTCCTGGTACGGGTTCAGTAGCGAAATCTCTTGCCTCGTCGGTTGATGACGACGACGCTGAACGCTGATCGCTGATGACGATGAGTGGATCGCCACTGAACGAGATTTCGTTCAGTAGCAAAGTCTGGTATTGTTCTTGCTGACGCCCCCGCCTTCGACGAGACAAGTGTCCTAGATTCTGTTCGGGACCCTGTGGCCAGACTGTTAAAAGAGTACAAAGAGATTGTCACGAGGGGAAATTGTGTAAGTGTGGCGTCGGTTGCTCCCTCGCCACCAATTCGGAAGTTGTTGGGCACGTAGGTGTTGCTGTTATTAAAGGGTTTGCTGTGTTCGAGAACGTGTCGTGTCGTCCCTCCTCTGTCCATTTCTCGGGTTCCAAATTTTTTCACCATGCGGTGCATCACTGGTCAGACAGTGTAGCGAGTGATTGAGGGGCATATTGTTGCTGGGACAACTATGGGGAAACATGCCCAATGGCCCACATGTTCGTGTCATTCACTGCAGCCAAACAAAATTTTCGGTCTGTCCCAAAACTTAACATAAGATAAAATAGGGCATTCTTGCTGTAACTTTTCAATATCAATCTATCTCGTCACCCCAGAATCCACATAAACCATGATCTTCTTGTTGACATTCTACTATATCAGGAGACAATGTGTGCTACACAAAGAAATTAAGCCCTGCATGCACCCAGAGGTCACTGTAATAGGTAGACCTGATTAACATCTACACTCGCCAATAGACTTTCGGATTTCTAGGAGCCACAAAGTCCGTCCGAACTGTCAAGTACTTGAAATTTTTAGTCAAAGGCAGAATCTCACTTTTTCCTAAAGCTCTCATTCAAAACAGCCAAACAGGCATGCTGTCAAGGTATGTCTGCTCCACAGACATAATGTGTGCTCGCTCTTATTCCGAAATTCGAAATCTATTGTCATTACTAGGGCCCGGGACTTGATGCACAAAGATCTTCCCGAATATGCACGCAAATATGTGGCACAAAACGTCTAAATATTGTGAGACAGAATCCGCACCTTCATCATCACGATCGTCACCAGTTTCATGATGACAGCATTCCAGCCCTTAGCATTCCAGCCTCCTTGTATCATAAACAGTACCTTCCGCTGCATCTCTCCTGCTGTCATACTTAGCAATATGCACAAAATATGCAGAAATATTATGATGCCGGGAATGTTGCTAGTCAGAATGCATTCTAAAAATATGCATTCTGCACAACCTCTCCGGCCCTAATCATTACGAATCTGAAGCAGAGCAAACGAGCATTTGCGTGTAAGCTTTTCCTTCACCTATGTGCAGGCATCTGCATGTGTGTTGCATCAGCACAGCTACCTAATGCGCATATGCAAAGAGTATATGTCAAAGCACGAGATGTCTCAACCACACAGGATAGATGTTGAACCATGCTGACAGAATACTGTTCTGCAGGTCCTGCTGGTCTGATGGGTTGTACATCAAGTCACGACACGGAAAAATGGTTTCTACTGTGTAATTACATCACTAGTCTATAGGTTCATGCCACGCACCCACGTCAGCCTTTGTCCTTGCTTCTAACTGACATGTGGTTTAAGAAGCTTAACATGAGTATCTGCCCTTGTAGTCCGATGGCAAGTGATGCAGTGACCTGTACTATATCTCTTCTAACAGTCATGACCAGAACACAAATGTTTGAGGAACCCACTTATTTACAGATCATAGTCCACTTAATGAAATTACCACAAAGTGTATGTGTAGTGGAGAATATGCCTTCTGTGCCAGGCAATTCAGCATAGCATGGTAGTTGCACGACTCAGAAAAGGAAAACTCCATTTGTTCATCCACATGGCTGATCAAATTATGCTGATGCTTCCTCAAGAATGTGGCACTCGACTTAAGATAAGGATTCCCTAAAATCACTCTTATGCACGTAAATGTTATTGGTACTCACCACCACACCTTCTGTCGACTTCAAGGAATTAAACATATGCTCTACAATGCGCTCCATGTATGGGGCCATGTCTTCTTTCAGTACTGATGACAGAGACGCAAGAAGGCCATACCTAGTGTTAAAAAAATCCACTTGTGAGCGTATGAAGTCACGCAAGAATCGGGTGCTGTACTCAATTTTGGGTTCTTTCCAGGTGAGAACCTGTAGCCGAACAAGTGTAACAGCGTGAAAAAGAAAAAGAACAGAGTGAAGAAGGTAGAAGGTGAATGAGGAGATGAGAATGAGCAAAATTCACTCATGAAGCATGAGTGAGCAAATGAGAAGATGGAGTATGACCAAAACTTGCTCGTGAGAATGCTCGTTCTTGCTCAGCGTAGCGAGTGAGCTGAAATCACACTCAAACCGGGTGAACGGAGCAATCTGATGCCACCCCCTCCACACTTGTGGTTCGAGATAAACCACTTTCACTTCACTTTCCCTTACTCCCCTCTCCTAACCTCATTTCACCCTCATGTAATCCCCACCAGATAAGCTCAACTCCACTCATATCATGTTCTTCATGCTCTTGACAACCTAGAGACCTGTGAGATGAGACTGCAAACGAGGATGAGGGGCAGGAAGCCGGATGAGTGAGCATGAGTGAGCAAACGGATAACTCAGCATGGAGTGAGTGAGCGAGCAAGTGGAGAGCTTGAGCATGACTGAGCCGCATTCACGAGTGCTGACCTCTGGTGGCAACATAAATAATTAGGGCTGTGCAAATAGTAAAAATGTCGAATACGAATACAATACGAATGTTGCAAATATTTGACTTAGAATATCGAATCAAATAATGACTTCAAGCTACTCTGCTTACTGCAATGTGCACATACAACCACATCTTGATAATCACAGAAATATGTAGAAGAATATTTGGGAAGAATCAACCATGAAAGGATAAGGAAAAGGTTGTCACTCCCATAAGACAATTGACACTGCTACGGTTACAGGTGTACCCTAGCAGCAAGCAGCTGTGGGCTTAGCAGCAACATGTTGAGCTCGATGGTGGATGTAAGAAGGTACTGGCAGGTGACACTCAAAAAACTACGGTTTGCTTGCAATGTCCGCATATCACCATTGATGCTATCGGGCTGGTCCAGTAGGTTTAACCTGCCTTCTTACGTTGCGGCAGGTGGTAGAGATGCTGCACATCTCTCGAAAATGACGTCCTTGTTGGCTATTTGTAACCAGGCACCACTGCTCTCATTAGAGTCTTGAACCTCCACCTTCCGCAATGCTAGGAGAACACACATTGAGTACTATAATTCCAGCTATCTTTCATGTCAAAGCTGGTGCTCTCTCACGTGACAGCGATTGCTTTTGCTTTATGACAAATGTGATGGCTGGGACACCTCAGAATTACCGCTTTTAAGAAACTCGCTCGAGATACTGGAGTGTAGTTCAATATGGTTACGCAACTGAGATGCAGTACTTTGCTGGTGTTTGGAGAATCTGATGGCAAGCATTCCGCCGTCACCGGCAATTTGTGCGAAAAGTACTCCCTCCTATGCAGCGCTTTCTTCTTCTCCAACTGGCAGTGTGGATGTTTACACGGTCTACAATGCACACGCAGCCCTCGGTGTGCATGTCATTGGACTATCCCGACACTGATTCCTTGTTCACGTGCAGCATTCGAATATTTCAACAAGGCCCATGCGAGGAGGGGCAAGTACAACACAAACCCACGCACAAGAACGGCGAAACGAAACCAACCCCGCACTAAACCACAAAACGTATGGTCGTGCCGATAGCGATTGCACACTTGCATGCCACCCGCATGTGCCGCTATTGCGTAGTTCTGTATCATAGAAGTTTTATTCATGCGCGCATATGCGTTCTATATGAATTTTTGACGTAAAATTTCAGCCACCTATTGTGTGTTTCGCTGCTGGAGGCTCGTTACCAAAAGCGGATCTAGACAAGGCGCATCCTGCCGGACTGGCAAAAAGCTGTCGAGAAATCGTTTGTGGACGCACTTCATGATTTTGCATGACGCTGACGCCACGAGGATGGAACGCACCGCTACAGTCTGTTCCCGTCGGGGAAAACGATGCATGGGTTTCCGCGTAAGGCTCGTGAATTCAGACAATCTCGAATATTCCAAGACATTTTATTTATTCAAAAGCCACGAATATAAAATTGTCGAATCGAAATGAATACTGAGAATATTCAATTCGTATCTGAAATATCGAATATTCACACAGCCCAAATAAATATGTATCATTGCCTTCATGAAAGACGAAAGGGCATTTTATATTTCTCCACCTTATGCCCTTTTGTAAGACCGCATCTACTCTGTCCACTTTACTGGTATGAAATGTCTGCTTCAGTGCTGGTACTTCCAATATAGGACCACATGGAATACCTCCCCCATCGAAATTTCAGATTAGGATGAGGTCCCCAGAACACACAACAGGAATAAAGCATATGTATGAAAGCCCAGTACACTGCATCAAATAAAGACAAATTTTCACAAGCATTGCCTCATGCTGGGACAGGAACTGTGTGGGATGTGTGTGAATGCACTCAGCTGCTTGGGGCAACTCTCAGGGATCTTGCTGTGCTCTGTAACAGACCCTGCCCTGTTCAAAAAATTGCTCTTATTTTGAGAAATCAGACTATTCACAACCAGAATTGATTATACAATCGGTGGCAGATATATTCGACTCCAATAATTCAGACTTCTTTTACTTGTCAGACACTATTGACACCATCTAGCTCCCTGCAGAATTAATGTATTTCCACGTCAAAATTTTCATTTCACTTCTTCAGGGAACAGTATCCTTTGAATGCGTCTTAGCTTAAACGTGCCTGATTTTTCGCAGCATGCATCTCCCTACAACTGGAGAGACATGGCAAATTTCAACTCCAAATAATCCAGGAAGCTTTGGCAGTGGTTGTGCCAACACAGTGCAAGCAGATGAGCCTGCACATGCTCAACTGTTCTGCTTCAAGCGTCTAGTGCCACCAGACTTTGGAACATGGACAATACATAAGTTTGCACATCACCCTCAACATCAAGCAAGGAACACAGTTGTCATGATACAGCAGAACCCATTTATAGTAAACAGGTCAGAACCAAGCTATAGATTGACTATATGAGGGGTTTTATTATATATCAGAAGCATCTTTAAAATCCCCATAACAGGGTACAAAAAGGGCAGTGAAAACAAAAGGTTTATTGGGCTCAGAACAAAAACTGTAATGCTGGCAAAGTCACTCATGTGGACTTATAAAAGCTGGTTATAGAAGTCTGCTCCGTAACACAACTGTATCTTGCAAAAGAGTTTTCCATGTTGGTCATCTGGGCATAATGCCATTAATCTTGTTATTGACTAGAACTGACACTGTTGCTGGCTGAAACACGTGCATGCCGCACAGCACAAGTGACAAACAATACAAACATGCGGACGCGCCACTGAAGCAATTGAAAGCGACAACAATGGTGTCTCATACACCACTAAACTGAGTTCTCCCCCCGCCTGTTTTGGCATTTTGGTCTATTTCTCACTCTTCCATGCCTCTTACAGCAGCAATCACGCCCAATAATTTTTACTACTACTAGCGACAGTAAGTTCGTCGGCAGCAAGTGTACATTGCTTCCCTGAAGCGGCTTGTGTGCAGTAAAGCTCTGAGCGACGATCATTTGGCCGCACTGAATAAGCTCGAGAGCGCCGTGATAGGCTCGACTTTCGGCGTGTAGGCCCGTATCACTCACTTTTTCTCAAAATAAACTCACACAGTTGTAAATTCTGACGTTTCCTGGCTTCACTATGGAAGGTTCACTTAATACAAACGCTTGGATATAATGAACAAATACCGCACAACAGTGAAGTTCGTTATAAGTGGGCTAAACTGCATAACCGGTATCCTGAGTTGTTGTGGTTTACAGTACATTAAGCCATAGAAGGTAGTATAGTAATTCAGTTGGGACCAGCACTTGTGTTTAGAATAACTGAGGTTTTACTAAAAGCCGAGTTACAATAACGGGGTTCTACTGTATGCTTGACCAATATTCGTCCAGCACTGGACGTTTCCAGCAAAAATGTCTGGACAGCGTGGAATCTGTATAAATGAAACTAGAGAGCAGATGAGCCATCACTTGTCAACAAAGGCTGTTCTTATTCTGGAGGACATAGGAAACTACGGTCCATTGTGAAACACGTAAAATTCAGCTCCAGTAAACTCTTACTGATGACGTTAGCTTAAGGAACATTATTCTCTTGGCAACTGTGTTCCTGTACAAATTTTCATTCTGGTGGTTTCTATTGACTAGAAAATGATGAGTGTCCCTTGAAAACAGCAACCTAAATTCAGTGGTGTGCCTTCAGTAGAAAGGAATCCACCAGTGAGTGAGTGCACTCCACAATACCCTGCATGTAAGTGTAAACACAACACGTATTTACTCACGTGCTACGTCTCAGGTCAGGGTCATCAACAGCATCTATCAATCGCATGCTTAACTGAACGCACTCAGTTGCCATTGGTCGGAAATTTTCATTTCCAATCGTCCTTGCTAAACAACCCAATGTATCTGCATACAAACAATGAGATAAATTTGCCCATTAAAAATACACTCAAATGAATGAGAGCTTTACAAAAAGAATATACGTAGAAACATTTGGCTGTTAACTTCATGTATAAGTTCCAGAAAAGGAAACACACCTATTGCCTGTGTGCGGATAACTGAGTCTTGTTCAGACTGCTGTTCTGTCAGGTATTTCTCGAGCTTCTGGAGGATTTGAGCGAAATAAGGCAACATTGCTTCTTTTGTAGCATTTGCTGAAACAGAATTAATGAATATGTGTGACAGGCTTCAGTTAGCCAACACTTAAGTTTGGATTCTTTCGGTTAACCCATTCTTCGCAGAATTTATAGCCCAGCATTTAGTCAGCAACTTGTTAACTATTCATTCTCTGTGGGTTGCAGCTATGTCGTGCATGCATCATGGAGAATATTCGGGAGACACATGAGCACGAATTGAAAAATATTTAAAACATTAGACTAAATAAGCTCAGGGGTGGCAGGAATGTCACCAACTTATCCTTGCAGAAATTTCTTACACATCAGCACCACTCATAAAAAGATAGTCTGAAAAAACATTTTCCAGAAGCGCCTTCCAATATATAGTTGATTCATGCACAGTTCATTGACAAATAATTCAGTAACCTATAATTCAGTAACCTATAATTCGAGCAACGCATGCAAAGTAGGACTATGCAACTGTATCATGTACTATAGACTACCTGAAGAGAGACATACACTCATGCTAACAAACCTGCAGCTCCTATTGCACTAACAGCAAGCTCTTTGGCACGGTGTGTAGGAGAGTCAAGGAAAGCAAACAGCTGCTCCATAAGTGATGGAAGATAGGGAACTAGGTCGTGCTCTGCACAAATTATGCAAAATTCAGTAAAATAAGTGAAGCATAAATATTACTACGTTGAAATGAACAACAACAAAACAGATCCCACAGACCTAACGTTTCACAGAATGTTTCCAAAGCATAAAACGTCTTTGACAGACTTGGCGGGTTTTTCCCTTTCAATTTTAGGTGTTCAGCTGTCTCCGACAGGTAGTTGAATAGCATAGGCAGAACATCACTTGCATATTTTCCTATGTCTGGCTAGAAGAAGAAGAAACACATAAAAATTCAGAATTTTGACATGAATGTAACTAGAACAAAGAGAGTATGACGTTCCTCAGATCAGTGCGAGTCAATGACCATATATTTTGACCCTTGTGCTTCCCTATCTTATGTTTTTCCAAATTTTGGCGGAATTCGGGTTTATGTTAGAAGCTGTGAAACAGGTAAAATCTGGCGATATCATGTGAAAAAGCAAATTTATTTTCGACAAGAAAATAAAAAAATGCACTTCTTGCACCTCAGATGAAGATGAGATGTCAAACTGCACCACTTGGTGCAAAGTGTTTAGCATTCTCCAGTGCCTGTATGGGTGGTTGAATTCGCATTCCGGCATGTTTGTTTTACCTTGAGTGATCATGATGCAAATTGGGGGGAGGGGGGGGGGGGGGACAGGTTTTACCAGGTTTAACCCTAAAACACAAGGTTCTGCTATTCATGCAACCACTTGTATAGCACTTAGTGCTACAAAAAATCTAAGATGTCTGAATATAATACATAATAATAGACATCACAGATAAGGCAATTAGGTAGTTACAAATTTTCTTAAGTGAGCAAAACAGCTATACTGTTATCTACCTGAAGGTAGTCAGCAAATTGGCCCAATGCAAATAAGGCAGAGTTCTTGACATGCAGATCAGGATCACGAATTCCTTGACAGATGATGTGCAGAAATGCCTGCATGTGCCTGAAATACATTATTTTTAAAAATATCTAGGACACTTACATACATTCATTAACAACCTTTCTCAAACCCTTAAGTAATGTATACCTGAAAGGGATTCACTACTTCAACAGTAGGCACATGGAGGGACAACGCTACTGGGGCCGCTTGCACGGAACTCTGAGTGCAACACGCAAAGAGTTTCGTGCAAGCAGGGCCAGGTTTGATTGCTATTTCAAATGTTGACACAATTGCCATAGTAATTTGGTAGTTGCAAACTACGGTTTGCAGCTGATAAAGACTGCTATGATCAGGAGGGGGTACAGGAAAAATTACAACCCCCGAGATAATTACTCAGTGAAACAGGACCGTACAGAGACCCTCTTACCCCTCAATGCACCAGGTGAAAAAAAAAAATGTTGGAGACCAAACTTGCAAAATGCTAGTCATGGGGTTGAAAACAAAACAGAGTACTTTCTGGCATAAAAGATATATTCTTTGACTTGAAAACAGAGCCATAGAGTGAGTGTATTAATATGAGCAACAACAGCAGCAACTTTATTTTATGATGATGAATGGGGAGCAAAAATGTGTGTAGATGCTAATTCAGGAGGTACACACACTAACATCTTATTCTGGGACATCCATGTCAGTGTCTCAAGTCTGTTACTGTCACCACCCATATGAATATGACGCCATACAAGGTTGCCTTCCACACTGTCAAACACTTAGTATTTTTGATTTCCTCTAAGCAGAAGTAATTTTGTGAGAATTCATGTTACAAAGCCTGAATGATAATCTCTCATACAGTTTATATCTGTGACTGACTTATTTCCTCACTCTTCACAAGTTCGTGTCGGAGTGGATGGAGTGCACTGGGCACAGAAATGGCAAGTGTCTCCTTGGGCCAGTAGTGCTGCCGAAGCCAAGGCACAATACACACTGGGGGAAGAGCTAATAAATATTTCAGCATAAAAGTTAGGGGAGCATTAAATATTCTAACGACTTTATTACATAGCTAATCATGCATATCTTAGAATTTCCTTCATATAGGTATGTACCATGTTTATTTGCACTTAATGCGAACTTTTTCAATGGAATTCTAAGTGAAATGCTCGCATTCCCACAGGAGAAAGTTTACAACTGAGCGTGCTGGACATATGCACCAAGACATAGAAATTGAACACTGTGAAACGCTTTAATAATTAAAAAACGTCATGTATGAAGGTAGCAACACAGAGTTACGATGCCATAAAACATAGATGCCAATAAGGTAAGATAATAATGCGCAGAGTACTGCAAAGACTATAAATGTGCAATAAAAAAATTGCATTTACTTTTGTCGGATGGCTTCTGAACACCCTTCAGCAACCACTGCAATGGCTAGGTAGGCTGCTTTCTTGTGGAATGGATCATTGCTTACCAAGTATTTCTCAATAAGTTGGATCTAATCAGCGAAAACAATGCATATGTACATTAGATGTGATACTTGCACTGATAATGCAGGCATAAAATGAGAAAACTCTGACAATCACAATGGCACAGTAGTGAGATATTATCCAGATAATGGCATTTTATACCTTCTGAGTACTATCACATATGTTCTACACATACTACACTAGAACTGCAAGATATGTTTGCTAGTAAATCACTGGTTCAATGGAGAAAAAAATAATAATAATAATTGGCACGACACACAAAAGCAAAAATCAGACTGCAGAAGAGCCCAGAAAGCAGAGTTGACTACAAGAAACCCTATTTTCAATTGTGGCTTTACTCCTTGTGCAATCCGAGCATAAAGAGCAATCCAACGCTTCAATGTCCGTACAGAATGAACACTTTGCACAATTGTCTCCACTGTTTAGAGTAACATGTAGTAGTGGTGTTATACTGCAGCTAATGCGCTAGGTAAATGCACTCTGAAGCTTCTTCTGACTGACACGGCAGTTTTTGCTTCCTTCGTTTAAGCCTTCTTTGCTGTGTTGAGTTTGCACGATCTGTAGCTTATAGCTAGGGTTTTTCGCATTTTCCGTTGTAATCGGAAAACATAGAATACAGAGGAACACTCCAGGAACCATGACAGATAAATTGCTGCACATGCCCAGCTTAAGATTCCAACATACCAAGGCTTTCCTTTATTACTCTTCTTTTCTTGGTATTTGCTATGGTTGGATGACCTGCGACCACATTGAGTGTCCCAGGGTCAATCCTTTTGTCACGGATCGGGTGCACTGGTAGGAATCTCATTCTTCTGCCATTGTAGCTGCCCCACCGCGCTTGTGAACCTCCTTTCAGGAACGTGACGTCAAGTAGAATCTCGGTCACCGGCTTTTAGTTGTTTAGTGGAGTGGTTACGACAGTACATACACCTCCACTTTCCACGTACGGCGGTCCTGTCTTTCCGCGGCACCCGAGATGGGAAGAAAAAGGAAGAGGGCCTCGGATTACGCTTGCAAAAATCAAGATTTTGAACTCTCAGGCAACGAAGATGTTGTCGTATGCAAAGTATTGTCCCGTGACAGCTAACGTGGGCTGTGGAAGAGGTGCGGCACGCATATCGGAGCACGTGCAATCGCGGCGCCACGTGAATCTGGAGAATCCTCATAACGAACAAGGTGAGCAAATGCTTTCTGGTCATTTCTTGCAGCACTTACAGAGCTGGTACTTAAGAAACTGTCAAATCGCATTGGTCGTTGTTGTTAAGGCTGCGTTAGATGCGCACAGCACTGAAGTTACATTGTAATACCTGTCGCCGATAACTGTCCGGTAAACCACGTGCACGCAAGGAAAAACGTCGAAAAACTCTGATTTCGCGAAAATAAATAAACATCGAAAAACATACATCCATTCCGCCAAAAAATAAACATCGAAAACGCGGAACCCTACTTATAGCGCAAGCAGCACACACAAAGAAGGAATAAACAAGTGCGCATGTAATGGAAGAGGATGGCTTTTACAAAATGTTTCGAAAAACGTTCTGCCAAAAGTTGAGAGTGACAACCCAATGTGGGACAGTTGGGAGCTTAGGATGAGGTTTTACCCGTCCAAAGGCTACTTTGAGCAAGAATTATTATTATTATTATTACATGCTCAAGTGGGTATTATTATGCTCGTAAGGAACTCAGCTGAAGCCCAAAATCCTCACTGTCTTTCTATGTGTCCCTGAATGTGTGCACATTGGGCTTCCTGAAAATAAAATCTCTAGCCACATGCAGTACAATGCTACAAAGTTTTTTTTTCCTTTTCTATATAGAGCATACACTACAATGTACAAACATCCACAGTGCTGATAAAGAACAATGAACATACACACAAAGAAAAACAGATGCGCTGTACATACAAGAGGAGGAAGAAGTTTCTCCGGAGGCAGGTGCAAAGCCATGACATCAATAACCTGAAATTAGACATTTCTAATCAACTTGATCTGTTGATAGTAATCCAACATATGCATGTAGTAAAATATCAGATGCAAGGTATGGCAGCAACTGCGTGAAATCATCAGTGATGGCCACTAACTACTTCTACAGTAGTTTAACTATAACTACTAACTACTTTGTGATTGAGTAGTTTAACTAGTAGTTCAACTACTTTTCGGGGGAGTAGTTAAAACTACTACTGCAATGTAGTTTAACTACATCTATAACTACTTAACGTTGTCCACCAACACCAATCCCTTGTAGTGTTCTTGGACACCTAAATATGAATCACAAGCAATAATAAACATTGGCTCAAGCCATTGCTACGATCGTCAAATACAAAGCGGCGGGATTCTTTCTGTGCCTACGCGATAAAGTAAGTTGCAGAATTATTTGACAGCAAATCAAATGAGGCTTCACTAGACAAGCATTAAGAGTGAAGATTTACTACACATGCACGACACAATTGCTCTGCACCTCCGTTCTCATCAAACAAGTAGCTCAAGGTAAAAGTCGGAAGCACAATCGTGCCGTAAAGCTTGCGGCAAAATCGGAAGTAGTTGGCGCCTTCAGTAACCTAACTACTGTAGTTAACTACTTAAAATAGTAGTTTAACTAGTAGTTGCCACTACATTTCTGCAAGTAGTTGATAACTACTTTTAACTACAATCAGGTAGTTTAACTAGTAGTTTAACTACACGTAGTTAACTACTGGCCATCACTGGAAATCATATTATGCTATACACTAGTAACCACCGCCATCTCCTATGGTCAATGTAGTAGCATGTCACATGGCCTTATTGTGCTGTCCTCTCTAGGCAATGGTACATTCATTTTTCATGTAAACCAGTCAGAACATTACAGTCACCAGAGACATATTCAGAACTTGTGTGTTGGATTACATCAGATATAAACCACAAACACTGGCAGAGCCAAGGTTTACACAGACAGCTCAGTGATAATTTCTAACACTACATGTATGTATTTCGTTCCTGACACCAGTGATCAAAGCCTGGTCAGGTGCACTCATACTATACACCACTGAACAACTGCCATACACATGGTTATGAAGTTAATCGCTACTTATCTGTCACTCACCCACTTGAGCATGCACAGAGAGACAAAACTTGAACTAACTGTCCTAAAGGTACACATGAAATAGTTTCCCAAAAATTGGAACGAGACCACTTCACTGAATCTGTGAACATTGCAGCACAATGGGCAATGAGGAATTAAAGGGGCAAGAAACTGGTATACGAACCACACCTTTTTTAAATGCACTGTGATACGCTGCCGACAGTGAACGTTTTCAAAAAATTGTTGTCCCAAAAAAGTAAATAATGGCTCCAAAACGACAGAATATTCACTGCACTCTTTCGACCTCATGCCCTGCCCTGTGATGTCCTGGCGACAATAGCGACACATCATTTTAACGTCACGCAACATCAGCCATTTAGAATGCAGGATGCTTAAATATTAATTTTACTGTAATATCAAGAAGTGAGGTCCGTACGGTAATATCAAACCGTACCAAAAACCCTCACTATTCTATTTCAGGTGCACACTATGTTTTCAGTGCTGTATTGCTCCGCAAGGTCACCACGATGTTCCCTCAACCGGTTCCCTCGTGAACTGCAGCTTGTCTCAGTGGGGTCCGTCATTGGCTAGGAGAGCGAAATCTCCCCCACCTCCAGCACCGAGAATTCGGTGTTGCTGAACGTTGGTACATGGTGACGTGACACAGTTCCAAGGATAAGGAGAGACTCGCGCGGATTATGCTCTGTGAATGGCACTGTTTCGTGTTAAAGACGCTCGCTAGAAGCAAAAGAATTCCATATTTGGATATCGTTAGCTACGTTCTTTCATTGGGCATAATAATTGGAGAATGTTCGTCGACCTGTTTTATGCCCCTTTAAACGCAGCAGCCATGCTGTGTTCACGTCTTACCCAACATTCCACCTCATCTATTCCATGAAGGGTGAAGCATAGAAACTGCTCTGTTCTCTTATACTAGCTGATTTGTGGGAAATATAAGAGACTTGTTTGCTTCAGATTGAGCCAAACTTAGTTGTCGGACAAAGGTCAGGGTGGCTTTCATTCCAACACAAACGAATGAACTGTTTCAGCATAGCAACGGATTCAACTTGCATTACCACTGTACAGTTAATGCAAGGTGGAATTTCTGGACTGTAACATGTCGACTGTCATTGAAGATGTGGAGAATATCCCACTGCATTGCTAATGCTAGGACTACTGCCACCATCACCTTAGCTTCAACCTCATTCAGTTGAAGAGCAGACCAGAAACTCACAAAAAGGTCTTGGGAGGCTGGCCAGTCAAGTAAAAGCAGCATGCTTGAGCGCAAAACACATGCAATGAAAATTACAAAGCACGCTCCTCGTAATCTATGCATGCTCCAGCTGACATGAAAAGTGGAAAACTAAAGGACAGTAACCATTGATAGCTCAGTCATAAACAATCTTTTTGCAGAATGTTATGTTCATATTTTCAAAAAACCCTTTGCAGGTCTGGAAGTGTGTTATTTCTGTATTTAGTGTTGTTCTTTACAGTAAACTAGAAGGTGTGGTGATCTTTTCCATAACTCCTGTGGCATGGTTACCGACGATCTACACTGTATTATCCAGCCGCTCAAGATCACTTTAGCCACATACCCACATGCAGAGCATGTGTGCGGAAACACGAGCGCAGCGCAGTAAATTCTTGCTGCGGAGCAGGAAAAGCCGCCTCCGCTTTCCGGCGACCACACCTTGCACGATTTTTGTAAGCAGGCCACATATCCTCGACCAATCAGGAGGTCAACGGAAGATGTGTAATGTTCTTGTTTTCTTCCAGCCTCCTGCACGGAGAACATTGACAGCGTCGTTGACTGGAAGGTAGGTCGCAGCGGGGCTCACGTTTTTGAACCGGTGAATTTATGAAGCAAATAAAATGTCATTGCTGCCTACATTGTAAAGCATTGCGTTAGAATGATTTTTTGGTCTGACATTGGAATCAAATTCTGGAGTACAGGTGTAAGTGGAGTACAAGTGGAGTACAGTTAGACCCTGATGTTTTAGGGTTAAACCCGATTTTCCCCCGAATTTGCACCCTGAATTGAGGTTCACCTATCTAGGGTTAAACCCAATTTCTATCTGCAAAACTGCACCTAGGTTGGGCACCTCAAGGCATCGACATACCGTACTAGTTGCTCACAAAATATGCGACTGCCCCTTACTTCTGGCACTCTGTATAAACGGTACAGTGAACGTTTATTCTACAATAATGCCCGATTTCTCCCCAAACTCAGTCTGATGGTAATTTTTCTGCCCAAATTTGCATGAATTTTTTACATCAATTTAATGACCCGATTTCTACACCCCGAATTTGGAAAAGTATAAAACCCGAAAACTTCATGGTCTAAGTACAGTGTAAGACATTGATTGTCATAGTGTCAGGAAGGCGAAAGCTAAACACTGTTAACAAGAAAAGAATGTGCTATCACTACAGCGAGTGAACTCAAAGCCTGCCTTTCTTGCGTCTACGATGTTGATTTCGCAAAAGCTCAGATGTGAGAACGCGAACAGTCAGTACAGTCAATAACTCGACTTCGCTGTCGTTCACCATCTCGTCAGACGCAGTTTCACGAAAGGGAAGCTCTCGCGTTTGAAGAGATCTCCCTGTGGAGTATAGCTGGGGCAGCATGCATGCGTGGGGCAAGCCGCAGGATGTTCCGCACATCTCCGTCGCATATGGGTATGGGCCCTTACAGCTAAACCAGAAAAGTTGAATGTCTTTCTTTGTGATTCCATGTTAGTGCCACGAAGAAAACTGTGACTACGAGTGGCGTACTGACGTGGACAGATGGAGAGAAGACAGCAG